>NC_092605.1:6703125-7337500 GCF_047663525.1 Anas platyrhynchos
TGTAGCATAGCTAGGGTACACATGCATCCAAAGCACAATGTGAAAGGATGTATATCTGAGCTTTGAGATACAGAACGTGGATACTGCTTCTTTAGACTTGCATTTCTATTACAAATATGATATGAGCTAGGTGCATTTTAAAGTACTGTTATCAATGCCATCAGTAATGTAGACAAACTCTGCCTTGAAATCTGATCAAGCTCAATTAACTGCATACAGTGTCTATAGTAAAACTGCTTTTACTACTGTAACTCCAGGTTTTATAAAATCTCTGCTAAAGATTTCTTAGACCTATTTTCTGACAAGACATCATGTGCAACTACAGTGAATAAAGTTAAGCCAAATAATACTCATTTAGTCTTAGAAGCAGTTGTTCAAGGGAAGAAATACCTTCTTCCTAAGATGAGGAGGTTGGTTGAATAGGGGATGTACACACCTAGACAATTGGGCTCAACTTTTTTTTTTTTTTTTTTTTTTTTTAAAAGAAGTCTGTAGTTTTAAGTACAAATTCTCAACAGTCTTGTAGCTTAAAAGGTATCCACAACATTAGTTGTTTACCTTATGCCTGGTAACTCTCAATATAAATAGCATAGCAGAGGGGCAATATTTATCTTAAAACTCCTACGCACAAATGTCTGTTCTGCAGAATGATGGAAGTAACTGGTTGGTTTTGTTTGTTTGTTTTTTTTAAAAAAACTCCAGGTTCAACAAGCCCTGAGGAAGCATGAGCTTCTTGTTGCAATTATTAAAAAAGATCAAGACCATAACAAGAGACTGGTATGTTCTTTGAATGGTATTTGTTATGTAATTTGGAAACTCGCATGTTGAGCTAGCTAGAATGCATACTCCCTGGTCCATGAAAGTTGTTTCTTATTTTATAACTTTGTCTCTTGAGTAGCTATGGTCTCAAATGCCACAATCTGCTGCTTGCTGTGTGGTCACTGAGGTCATGCAAATGGAATACTATTATTACATTGCGCTGTTGCCTTACAAGTATAAAATCCTGAGAACATGCAAGGAGGAAGAATTTCAGGCTCCTGGTATTGTTAAAAACACCAGCAACCACTGCAGCGTTGGCTGCTTAACTATATAGTACTGTTCATGGCAGCAGTTTGCTAAATCAGTGTTAATTACACTGCATTTATGGTTTAAAACTTTAAAATTGGGGTAGGGAAACAGTCCTTTAAAAGGGACCCAACTTATTAGAAATAATTAACAAAGCTTTGCTTGCAGAAAATCTATTAAAAGCTTGGTGGTCTTACCTCTACTTTCTCCACTTAGCAAGAATTTAAGCAACGTATCTGCCGACAGAAATGGGCTCAGAATAAGGTGAAAGAAAAACGCCAACAAATTGTTAGAGCCAGGAAATACTATGAAGATTACCGGGTCCAGTTGCGTGCCAAGATGATGCGGGCTAGGACACGGGAAGAAAGGGTAAGTACAAGATGTCTGTCTTGCTTTTCAAGTGTGGAATTCTTCTCTATTGGTTGGACCCTGGTGCTGAGAACTGGCGTTATTGTAGTTGAGGTAATGGTACAAGTAGACAGAGAGCAAGTTAAGCGAACAGAATTTAGGAGCCCGGATTAAGTGGTTAGGTAGTCAAAGCCACAGCTGAAAAGGTTCCTTCTTTGGAAACACTGATACAGTTTAAGGCAGGCCACTGTAATACAAGAAAGGATGGTTGGTGGGGTTAAGCAAAGGAGAAAAATGGTCAGTGTCCGTATGGAAAAACAGGGCTGGTAACATGACAAATTGGGGAAATGAAGTTTCATGAAACAGTACAATTAAGAAATTCCTATAGCTACTCCCCAAAGGAAATACCCTAAATCTTCAGTTAAGGAAACTGATCAAAAACCACTCACTCATGTTTGTTAGACAAAGTGGACTTCTTGACAGATGGTCTCTATTCAGGGCTGCACATCAGAGAGCTAAAGTAAGCAAACAGTTGGTATATTTTACAGGAGTAAATGCACAATTCTCACATTTTATATTCTATAAGTTTAGTGCATAATCCATTTTTAGCAATCTGAGACCTGTGCCTCTCAAGCTCTGCAGTAGTGTAGCTGCTAAGTATTCTTTCGTATGAATGGAAAGCTTGAGTACAGGCTGGATTTCCTGTTATGGGAAATCTGGATGAAGGTCCCTAAGTTAGACAGCAGAATACAGGGTGGGCTGTATTCACAGTGCACATTCAGAGTTGGGCTTATATTGTCATATCTTATGAAGTACTTTTAGAACTCAATAAATATTTGCTGTTCAAGTCACTTTCTTATTAATCTAACTGAACAGATGAAAAATTTACTTTTATCTAAAAATTCCAGCTAAGTTAATACTACCAGTACAACTCAGCTTGTCTGTGCCACCAGTACAAAATACTTACTATACTTTTCCACAGGCAATGACCCTATCTTGTGATCATTCTTTCATTATGAGATAAAGCAGCTGAAAATGTTAATATATACTTAAAAGTATCTTATTCAAATTAAATTGGTTGATCTAAGCCTTATATTCAGAAAAGCTTAGTAATTCCAAAAACAACCAAGCTTTTGTAAGTTTCTGGGAAAATTTTGTTTGCTTTTTTAATTGTTGGCAGATATTTAAAAACTTATTTGAAGAAGGCTTAGAAATTCAGAAGCAAAGACTAAAGGACCTCAGAGCATATGCTCAAGAGATGCGTGCTGAGCAAAGAAGAGAGCATCAAAATGAGTTAGAGTCCATGGAGAACTATTACAAAGATCAGGTAAGTTTAATCAGCAAAAATAGCCAGTTAATATTTTAAATACTAAAAGCCATTCCTTTAATTGGTTCAACTCAAACATTCTTTATGCTTAAGTTTTCCATGCTAGCAGAAGCTTTATCTCAAGAACGCCAAGAAATCCAAACCAGAGAGAAAGCACAAGCACAAGTAAGGATTTCAATTTTATATAGTTACTTTCTTTCTTTCTTTCTGTGATATGGTTAATACTTGTATTTTCTTCAGATGCTGCAGAAAACAAAAAGAGAATTGAGATCAAGGATGGAAAAGGAAATACAACAACTGCAAACTGCAATAATGCAAAATGATGATGACACCTTTTTTCAAGAACTAGAAGCAGACAGACTGAAATCTCGACTTCAGATGGCTTCCTTTCAGTATAGCAAAAGCAATTTCTCATAAGACATGGTAAATATCACTGCAGCTGTCTGGCTAAGCTGGTGGGAATCTTTAAGAACTGCTGTAACAAGAAGATGGTGTGTAGCTGTTGTTCTCTAAGACCAGATCTGTCATCTTGACGGGTCGGAGGGGTAGTTGCTGGTGTCTGGAACTTTGAGCACTTTTATGATCATCAATAAAGTTTTAAAGTACTTTCTATCTTCTTAGAAAGGCTGAGATAATGTTGAACTCAACACAGAAGAAGTAGGATGAAGTCATCCTAGGATGGCTTCATCACAAGATGAAGGCCACGTGTGTTTTAGTGAAGCTGTCTCAGTGAAACAGTTGATGCTAACCTTCCTATATTCTTATGCTTATTCTACTGCTGGAATTAAAAAGCCATACTAACAGTATTGATCAGAAGTAACTGGGTTAGAAAGCTGACAAAAAAGACAAGATCTCAAAAACAATATCAACACTTCACGTTTCCTTTGGAAAGATGAGATAGAGAATGCTGCCATAAACCTGACAAACATCAGTAATTTTAATATATTACTCAAGGGAAGGCTACCTATATTACAGAATACTGTTTGCAATGAAGACCATATTTTATAATTGCTGTTATTTATAGCAATCCATATAAAAGACTATTATGTAAACTATAAATATATTGGAAAAAACATTGCTTGAGATAGGAAACAATGGAAATTCTTAGGAAGCAGTGATATACAAGCTTCCACAAGAACTGAATCCTTTGAGGGACCTGTGGATGGCCGTCTTTAATGGTATGTCCCCCTTGAATGTAATTATGTACATATTTTTAAGTCTCTGCAATTTTTTTCTTACAGTAACTGCTGGGAGAGGGCTACATGTTAGGTCACCTGTATTTGGTGTGCTGCCTTTTTAAGGCCTTGTTGTAGGTGTTTTGATCACTGGATTTCACACCAGGGTTTCAAAACTACAAAAGCCAAGGCACAAACAAGCAACATTTTGCTTCACTTGGTCTACTTCAAAAGGTGAGCATGGTAACCCTACATACAAATAGACAACCACTAACAACAATCATTTTGTTGTCTTAAAAGCTGATTGTTTGGACTAAAGCAATGTGTACTTACATTATTTTTCTCAAAAATACCCTATGATTTTGTTTAGGTGGAGGCAGAGTAATTCTAGTTCTGTCAGCCATAAGATGTTAGAGCCAGTAGCAATTAAAAATTCCAGCATTCAGCTTTTACCTTACTTCATGGTTATAAGGTCTGTTTTTAACATTGTCACTGTAACTGTCTTCACAGACTCATCACTTACTTCTGCTGTAATACATTTAGTAGAAAATTCAGGTTTCAGCAGCCATACCCTATGAGATGGAAACATACGCAGGTGAATACTTAAACTGAGAAGTAATTGCATAAAGACAAACTGCTAATTAGGAAAGCTGATTACTGATATATTCTCCTCTGCTTGAGGCAATAGGAATTTTATAATAGTCTCAGTATCGAGGCTGACCTAAAGAGTAGTTTAAAATAGGCTCTAGTACAGGAGTTCTTGCTCGTAATTGCCTAGTGCAAAAAAGTGATATAAACATAATGGAATGGCATTTTATAGTCAGAACCTGCCATGAGATGGTGTCTCTTATGGAACTGACAACAGAGTGAAGTCTCATGCTTGGAGGGAAAAAAATCTGCCAGGAAAAAAAAACAACTGGACATGTTTCCTTTACAGATTAAACAAAACAGCTGGTAGTTTAAGCATGATATACTTCACGTAAAAAAACACACCCTGACTTTAACAACCATTTGCAAGGAGTTACTAAAAACTAGGTTAATTTCAAGTCTCTCTCTATTTAAGGGACAATATTTACCAGCTAGGTTAAATTTTAACAAGTATTTACAAGTTCTATCCTCTTCTTCCCATAAGGAAGGTTGTTTAGCTTTTGCTGACTTTTTGGAGGAGACATCCATTCACTAACACTGAGAGGAAGTCCTTTCCAAGAAACACACATACCATTAACATGAAAGCCAAAAGTAAGACTATTTTTTTCAACCAGGACATTCAGCACAATTTAGTACAACTGTAGGTAGCAGCCTGTAGAAAGACACTAAGAGCTGAATTTTTTTCTCCTGAGACAAAGCTGAGTTACTGAAAAAAAGCTTTTGTTACATTTTAATGTTTAATTAAGAAACACTTAAAACTTTTTAAACCATTGATGCTGTGACAGTGCAAACAGCATACAATTTATTGCTCAACTTCTGCATGGGTACATACATTAAGTACTTAAAAACCATTTTATACAGATTTTTTTTTTGTTAAAGCTCATGTAACAGCTGGGTGAAAATACAATGATATCAAATGCTAAAACACTCTGTAATAAATACAATGGAAATGATAAACTAAGAACGGTCAGTTTGTGGAGGAGTAATTACACTTGTATAAACTAATTACAGCTACAGACAAAGCTCTGAGGATGTGGTAGAGCCAGAAACCTACTACATAGTGTAAAGTACAACAAATGGCACCTGTTAACTATATGGTGCTGTTTAAAATCTGAAGCATGCTACATTAAGCTGTATGATGCATACTTATGATATAGAAGCAAAGCTTTTACTTCCATCAATGCAGCTAGTTTAAACGCACCAGAAGTTCAATACAGATGTAGTGTTGTAGAACAAGAATTTAAAAACAGCTTGTGTGCTCTGGACTTTAGTACAACACAAAAATTTGGTAAAAATAAATCAGTTTAGGGAAACTGAAACTATGTGCAAAAAAATTAGAATACATACTGTACAAAGCACCATTACAAAACTCTTTACACCGAGAAATTAAATCCTCTGAAACTCAACTGTGTACTGTATATTTGAAATCTACAAAAGTCACTGTTCATAATTAAACATTCATAATGAAAAGCAACAGCATAAAACCATGATGTGACATCTCTCTAAAACAACTAAAGACTGGATAAAGTAAAACCCAGTAAGAGGGACACATTGAAATAAATATTCACATTAATCATGGGGTGAAAGTCCAAGGTTAAAATGCAATATTAGGCTTAGCACCTTTTTGAGGGGAAAGTAGTTGACATGATCTTGAAACAAAATTTTGCAAAGGAATGAACCTTTTAACATTTTCTGATAAACATGCGACTAGGTGATGAGGTGCTTTAAGTTAAAGCTCTCAGTCATGAAGGTAGAAAGGCACTCAAAATACTTGGTATATTCAACCTCATCTGTCAGCTATGGGAAGTCGAATGTAGATTTATCTAGTTTTGCCTATAATATATTAAATTTACAATATTTATCTGAGACAACTAAAAAAAAAATCTCTATGCCATACCAAAATGTTTGGTAGAACAAACAGATGAACTGCTAAGGCTGCTGTGAAAATGAATGGTATTTATCAGCTGATCTCCACTCCATTCTGCAGAGCTCATCTCCCCCCTCCTCAGAAATGCTTTTTTGTCACAAGGGTGGCCATAACTATGTGCTCAATACACTTACCAGCCTAAGCAGGCTGACAGGGAAAAGGTTCCTAGGAGGTGGGTACAGGTGGTGTGCTCAGGAGACACTTAGAGAGATGGTCTTTAAATAGTACTGAGGTGGGCTGTCTGGTGCCAAGGGAACAGCACACCTTCTCCCTGGAACTGCCAACTGAGCCCTGACTTCTCCCAAAGACTGGATCAAACTGAATTTTCACGCTTCCACGATCAGGGTGGCTGCAGCCATAGCCTGAGCAAGAGCAGAATGAAATCCCTTATGCAACAGTGGAGACTTTTAATCCTCTGAACAGTGGTCAAAAAAAAAACAAAACAAACAAACAAACAAAAAAAAACCAAAAAAAAAACCTAGTCTCTGTAAAGAGTAATTAATGTCATACCTCCAAACTTGGGGTGAGAAGAGGTCTGTGGGCATATCTAAAGCAGTGGTCCCCAACCACAGGCAGCAGTAACGAATAAAAACACACTGGGCAACATCCTACTTTTCTCTCCCGGGCAACCTGGACAAACGTAGTGGTAGCTTCTCTGGTAATAGTATTACCTGAAAGCCTTGAATTAGGGATTCCGACTATAAGCAAAGGTACCAGCCATTGTAAGAGTGCAATAGTCCCTTGAAATTACGAAAGAAGGGTCTGATATATGTCAAATCTGGCTGTCAAAGCAAGTTTCTTGGCTTTAAGTTTACATCCCTAAGTAGCCTCAGCTCTGCAGCCAGCCCAGAACTGGGAAGCAACAGCTGTACAAAAATATATATATAATCAAATGAACATGTGGATTTGGCTCACCAGATTCCTACCACAATTCTAAAAAGTAGTCTATTGCCCACTATTCTAATACACAACATCCAGTAGTAGTTTACTCACTGTGGCAGTCAGATTTGGCAGAACAAAATTAAGTTCAAGCTCCATAGAACAAATAGAAAATTAGCTAGTTCTCTGTGTGGCCTACACTGCGGAACAGAACAGTCATTTACGTCCCATTCTTCCAGCGTTTTCTGTACCCTTGACTTTCTTCTTATTGGCAGTGTAAAAAATAGTGCAGATTTGATGGTCAATTGTAACCCATGTTAAAAAAAACAACACTGATTGGAAAAAAATGCTACCTATTCCAGATATTCTCACCACTGATAGGAGAATGCCACTGTCTAGTAAGTAGACTGATTCATCTACACACCATGAACAGATCACATAGATCTTAACTGAGAATTCCCAAACTTACTTCAAAATTCAGTTCCCTCTACTGGTAGTGCATTTTATTCCCCTTTGAAGAGATCAACCCATGTTATAATTCATATATATACTTACTTCCATCCCTACAATCAATAAATTATGTGCTTTTGAAACCTTTTTTTCAAAGCACATCACACATTTCAGATAATACATCATTTTTTATCGCCTTTTTCCTTAGTTGTAACAAACCCACATGTCATGAGCAGCTAGACAAAGATTAAAATATGTTTTACCTGATAAATCTTTAGCATCAACAAAGATATAATGTGATTTGGCTGCATTCAAACAAACTTTGGTCGACTGGACAGGATGGGTTCTGAAATGAACTGCAAACAGGTTTCTGCTGTCAAATATTACCTCATCAACATGCTAAAAAAGTTGAAAAATGCAGTGTTTAAAGTCAAAAGCAACAAAAAATACTCTTGACAGACTTGTTAGAAAAATGCTGTTTAAAAAAATCAAAATGTCTACTGTTCATTAAAAAAGGCCTATTCCACATGTTAACACAAATACTGTACCAAATACAGTATGTGTCGCTCATACTAGAAATTTTAAGGAATCTGACAAGTGATATAAATAGGACCCCAAAACATCATTATTTGTAATTCATGCTTGAAAAAATATAGAAAAAAGCCCCCTGTGGTAACATTTAAGTTGAATTTACATTGCAGAATATAATGTTTTACTATAAGAAAACGCAGTTAACATGTAAGTGGCTTTAATTAAAAAGATTAATGATTCTTTCAGCCAATTTTATGCAAAGTTAGAATAATCCAAAATATTTTTTTTTCCAAAAATAGCAGGTATAGATGCTGTTCAGTATCATACATTTAAAACAGGCTGAAACGTGACTTGTACCGACTGCTGAAGTTGTGTCTTGGTATCTGAGAATAGAAATCAGGTAGGCAAATATAATAGATTACCTTTTACAAAAATAGTAGTAGTCTTTAAGTATAGAATACTGCTTAACTGTTGAAATGTAGGAAAAGTCAGCATTCTGTATGTTCAAGATATTAGTTTTTAATAGCAGCTGAATGATCCTATGGCAGGAACCACAGAATCTATTTTCTTGAAGAAAAAAAAATTTCCAAAGTTGTTCTTTCCCTTACAGTGTCCTAGTGTAGAAAAGGGAAAGTTTCCTGTATTTCAAGCATTTCTTGAGTCTTGGCGAGGGAAGGGCTTTCCGGCTGACAGGAGTATAAATAGAGTCTCAGGTAAGCCTGTGAAGGGTCATTCCACGGCAAACCCACATGTTTCTTCAATGGCAGTTAGCAGCTTCTCGTATAGCTTGTCATAGCTTTCATAAGGAGGAATGTCTATTCGGTTAAAGCTGCAAAGAGAAAGCAAAAGTTTCAATTATTTGGAACTTCAGGCCTCACCTAGCAAAGTTCTGCTATACTTCATTTTAACCTGGCTGAAACAAGGACAAGGCAATATTTAACGAGGTCAACTTCATATACATAAAATCAATTTGCAGTTTTCACACCTGTACTACTCTGTAATGGACGGTATTTATGACATCAGAAAATTAAGTTCAAAGTATAGAGAGCAAATCTATACATCACAACAGAGACCTGAAGCAGTCTTACCAGGTATGAGCTTTCGGCAAATTGTTAGTGCTGGCATCAATCTGGTGTATTGTAAATAGTCGTGGGCCTGCAGCACCTGAAAATCCAGAAAAGATCTCTATTACTACTGTATCACATAATACAAAATTGCTTTGTTGCACTGCAACAAAAAAGTAAATAAAGCAAGAAAAAGAGAAACTCTGCAGAAAGAGTTGAAACCATGAACAACTAGCAAAAAAAACCCTCACAGTGCATATCAGACAATTTCTTCCCATTCACCCCCACAAAATAACCATGCAGTTATTTAAGTCACTGGAAGATAAACAATAACAAAGCATCAATAAGGCAGAATAAAATACCCGTTTTACACTGTGCACTATATAACAGTTCTGAATCTAACTTTTCCCACCCTTCCTAAAGAAGGAAACTTAACACAGCTCTATTGGTCCCCATGTTGTAACAGCTGTTGAGTAGTGGCCAAACTGGACAGAAGAGTCACAGATACCAACTTCTATATTTTTGTGAAATTATGACTGTGTAGCAATCCCCTTAATCTCTGCTAAATGAAAGACTGCAACACAGCAGCCTTTTAGACAAAGGCCAGAAGAGCTTACAAACACCCTACCCTTAATAAAACCAGAATTTTTGCTTGTGTAGACAGACATTTAAGAATATGATCTACAGTTTCGAACCTTTCTAATGGGGATTCTTTGCTGTCAACTAGGAGTGTAAGCAAATAAAAACGTACTACTGTGTTAACACAACTCCAGTCTAAAACCTGATAAGGTTTTATTTTTTTTTCCAAATATGTAGGAAAGCAGGCTTTGTTTTTCACAGATTTTTTTTTTTTTTTCCCCACTAGCATAGTCATATTAGAATATACAATGCAGGTAAAGTTAAA
The DNA here is from genome assembly GCF_047663525.1 of Anas platyrhynchos. Lineage (NCBI taxonomy): Eukaryota > Metazoa > Chordata > Aves > Anseriformes > Anatidae > Anas > Anas platyrhynchos. Next base: position 6,713,444 of record NC_092605.1, read on the forward strand.
CTGGCATTACCATACTCCAAACAATTTGCTTCACGATACTAACAGCATTCACATTAGTAGTAGATTATTCCTACATTCAGCTATTCTCAGGCCATTAACAGTTACACAGTTTGCCTGAAGAAGTCTCTCCCCAACATTATTTAAACACTTAAAGTAACTAGGGCCTTCAAAATGTCAATCTTCCTGAGCTTCTAATGCTCCCGAACATCTTAGAGCTTAAGAAGTGAGGAAAAAGAAAAACGAGGGCTTCCAGGTGAAGAATGGATGATGGAACTTATTTCTATAGCAATTCACTATTGTTTGTGGCAGCTATTATCACTGAATGTGTTCTCTCGGGATCTTCTACCTATTAAAATGGTTCATGGTCAACATTTCCCCTGGGATGCTTTCTCTCATCTTGTGAGAGAGTGAAATACAGTAACTAGTGCATTAACAGAACAAGGGATGCAGCAGAGATCCAAAGTTTTGACTGAAGTTCAGAAAACAGGTCAATAACCAAATAGATTGTTTCTGTTGCCTGGGATGCTTGTGATTATGTTATTCTTACAATAAAACCAGTACAGATTACTAAATGCATCTGCTGTCAGAACCACAAGAACACTCCATGTTGGTGTCTTCTGCCACAGAGCTGTACAGATGATGAAGGCTAACAGAAGAGAGAAATGAAAAAACAGGAGAAAACATAAGGAGAACCCTGCTAGATCTCCACTGATCAGAAAGTATTGCTAGAGAAGGAAGGAAGGGCATAATTGAAACAAAAGAACCATTTACAGCTGATTCAAAAGGTAACAAACGAACTGGCAAAAAGGGCATTTCTGAGATTATTACTCATCAGACCATTAAAAATCCCCCTGAAAAAAGTCACAGTACAGCCAACCAGCCTTATATTTAGCTAATGTTTCTGTGATGTGTCTCCAAATACAGGCATTTGCAGTTACTTCTGGCAAAACATTACCTTGCAATGCCTTGAAGCCCTGCAGAGGCACTCTGGATGAGCCAGTCACAAACTGGAGAAGTCGTGCTCTCCTTTCTTCATCAAAGAATTCCACAGCTTTCCAGAACCATTTCACAATGTTGCTGTCTGGTGTACAGTGTTTTAACCTAGTATTTGCCTTCCAGTCATTAACATCGATTTTTCCAAGTCCACAAATGATGAGCTGTAAATTTAAAATATAATTAATGATTTCATAAGTGGGATGGGAGCTAGGAACTATCCATCTTCCATGGGGAAACAAAGCTGGGAAGGGTCTAAAGAACAGGGCTTATGAGGAGCAGTTGAGAGAACCGGGGTTATTTAGCCTAGAGAAAAAGAGGCTCGGGGGAGACCTTGCAGTGCTCTACAACAACCTCAAAGGAGGCTGTAGCAGGGTGAAGGTTGGCCTCTTCTCCTAAGCAAGAAGTGATAGGACAAAAGGAAACGGCCTTAGGTTGCACCAGGGGAGGTTTAGGTTGGATATTAGGAAAAAATTCTTCACTGAAAGGTTTATGCAGCATTGGAACGTGCTTGCTGACCAAGGAAATGGTTGAGTCACCATCCCTGAGGTATTCAAAAGACATCAGTGTAGATGTGGTACTTAGGGACATGGTTCAGTAGTAGACTTGCAGTGCTAGGGTAATGGTTGTACTCAGAGGTCTTTTCTAACCTAAATGATTCTGTGACCATTAATAAAACAACAACAAAAGATTTGGAGCTAGACAAATGATGAATTACTGAGTCTGAAAAATTGACAGATTTTAAACCAAAGGAAAATTATAACTTCTCACTAATATTAGGCGATGTAGAAATGCAACATTTTTCTTTAGAAGGGCCTTACCTTTATGCACAGTTTTTCAAATATCTTAATTCAAATTAAAAAAACATTTCATAAGCTTATATGAAAACGTCTTGGCCTGCCAATCAAATACTAGAAGCATAGATTCTTGCCCTTATGTGAAAGTGCACACACAATTCCCATTTGAATTCAATGCTTCTTTGTGGAGCAAAACTAAGGGTGAAGTTTGGCTCATTCAACTCTGGACCCCCAGAAATAATTTTGTTGTTGTCATACCATACAGGTAATACAAATAGGATTTCTCTCCTGAAGATGAGCTTTTGGCACTTCTAAACAGAGAACCACAATGGATTGGCTTAAGCTCAAATGGGATATGATTATAAAGACGTCTGCTTGTGACTAACAACACCAGACCTTCACTGTTCTTCCTCTGTCTGCAAAACGATTCTGGATTAACGGGCTGGCTGGCTGGCTGTTGTTGAATGAGAACATTCAGGATTAAGGAACAGCACTCACTGACATTCTAGTACAGGGAACAAAAGAAAGCATTAATCATTTACCTTGTGGCCATTTTATATGGCAAGAAGCTCAGCTCTGCAGCTGACAGACTGTATATTAGATTTCAGTTTTAAAACAAGCTTGAGATCTATGGGATTTGAACTGATATTGTGAGGATGCTGATCTTGACATTTTATAGCACATTTGTTGATGACAGCACCTTTCCTTATGCTATATTGCGGAGCCAGTTTAGTCTGGCATAACCCAGCTCTGCAAAACTGCATAGCTGTCTGACACTGATCTCAGTGCAGTACACTGGAAGGGCTGGGAACAAGGTGGGAGGGAGTGACAGAGCATTTTCCTGGCAGCACTTATATTTAATATCATGAAACTACACTGTGAGAAATATGCACCACTGCCTCTGCTGGAGTAACACTCAGTGAAATAATCCAAGGTCACTGCAGATCACACACTCAATGGGTTCAGCAATTTGTTTTTTTTGTTTGTTTGTTTGTTTTGTTATAGGAGAAGGTCTCCTCTTCTACCACTTACACAGTTGCTATGAAATGTCACCTTGAGAAGCGCTCTCCTAATTCTCAGTGGAAGATGCATGCTGTCCATCTCAGAGACTGCGTGACTTGGTAACCTCTTATGCTAACTGTATTTTTTGCAATAGCACACCTGCAAAACCCCTAAAGCACTGGGGATACAACTTCACATGTTCCTTAGTCTCAGAAGAATGCCTCGGGCTTTTATTATTACACTTGACGACATAACATAACATTAGTGTACTGACCTCTAACTCTTTCTCATCAAATGTCTTCAGCAGATGTTGTGGGATTACTTCATTAAATCCCTTCTGTAGAGCCAGAAACTGAGCTTCAATTCCTCGTAAAAATCGCCAGTTTACATAAAGCCTGCAAGCAAGTGCAAATTGGATTTGTGAAAGATGTATTCAAATATAATAAACCTGCAATTTATTCAACCCAAAAAAATGGCCTCACTGACAGCAATATGTAACAACAAAATTATTACACTACCATTTAGGAATAAAAAAAACACACCATAACACTTAATTACTTCAAATAAATACCTGACATATTCCTTTTTGTTCTCTTCTGTCACTGGGATGCTTTTGCCATTGGGTTTCAGTTCATGTTGAATAATTTCCCCATATGCATTGTGTTCTACACAGAACGTATGGTCTAAGACTCCTGTGATATCATTCTCACTGGTGGAAAGAAATAAGTAAGTGACTCAACAAAAATCTATTCTGCAAATATATTACAGCCATAAGGCTTTTGACAGACATCATGATTTACTTTTTGAGTAACATTTAAAATTATTGCTTGGAAGCAAGAGATGAATATACATTTTTGTTACATTTTAAACCGATTATCAAACTTCCAATGTTATATTTCAATAACATGCTGTTTATAATAGGCAAAAATCAATTAACAAATACAAAGGAACAACAGAATACTTTACAGCTCAGTAATCTTTCATTCCCCCCAAATTTGAATACTTTGAGCATGTTAAGCCTTTAAAGAAGACAAATTGTTCATGTAAGAAAGATGTTTCTTAAATCTGCCAGAGTGGGAGATCAAAATATACTTAATCTCTTTTCAACAGGATTTAGGGACATATATCATGTGTTAAACAGAAAGAAATCTAACATTGTAAAACATAATGCACAGTACATACAGTATCCAAACTAAGCTGTTATGAAGATCAGGGTCAACCAATTCCATATCATCCAAAGTAATTGGCTTTCCTAGCAACTGCTTATAGAAAGGCAACGTGAAGCCCCCGTCAATATAGTGTCCGTGAAATACAGCCATCCCCATTATCCGTCCAACAAAATGGAAATATGATAAGTGTTCCTAGAATTGAAAAAGAGTATGTCATTCAACTAAACGAGACTGCTAGATTGTATCTGCTGAATATTAAACAAAATTTCAATAAAACTAAAAAAAAAAACCAAACCCAAAAACATAGCCAGAACTTTTTTCTTTTTTTGTTTGTTTTTATACACAGTACATTTAGTATATTGCTTCCAGTCCAGAAGTCTTACTACTAAGAATCAAAACAAACTTAAAAACAAACTTCCAAAGGAAATATGAATTGCATCTTAAAGAAAATTAAGAACACATTTGGGAGGTTTCCTTGATCAGTTCTAAAAAGAAATTATCATATTGCACAAATTCAGTCTCTAGCAATACTAATGCGAGAACTAGATTCTTAAGTCTAGAACGTTCTCTGCACGCATTTAATTTCTAGGTCACAAAACTCCTGTTGCCAGTCATACCGGGTTAACTGCAGAGTCTGGGTTGATTTGCAGTGTATAGATATCATCTCGGGAATATTGGAAGAGACCGTAATATGGATTCAACATTTCATGTGACAATAGGTAGAGCCACTCCCTGAAGAAAAATAATAATAATTTATAGTGTACTTTAGACAAATGCATTCATACACTAAGAATACTTTCAATCTTTTCAAAAGGAAGTTGGCTATGAACATGTTTAGAAGGCTGAAATCAGAATTATTTTTTTTTTTTTTTACTGATTCAGTAACTGCACTGCTCCTGACAGCCAACAGAATTCCTAGAACTGGTTTAATATATGAAGGATCTCTTCATATAATAAAAAAAGTTCCTTTTTATAAAAAAAGTCAAGAGCAACCTCACAGACAACTGACAGATTTTAGTTGCCTTCCAACTGCTAGTTCTTAAAATATTGCTTCAAACAGTAGTGGTAACTTGCAATAAAGCATATTTTTGATCAGAACTCCTCTGTAAAGTTGAGTGTTTAGTGGTGCAAATTCTCAGATACTGAAGGCTTTACGAACCAAAAACAAATAGTGTGATTTTGGTAGATATCAAAAGAGCATCTCACATATGTGATAAGTCTTTGATGCAATCTGTAATGCATTTTGATTTATTTACAAGGAATTAAAAAAAAATCAAATCAAATCAAAACAAAACAAAACCAGAGCTGTTATAAGTCCAGTCTTGGATTCAGAGCAGTGTAACTGGTGAGGCTGCAGGAAGAGACAGAGGATGCACTGTTTACCTGGCAACACCTCCATAATCAAGGCCTTCCTCCCCACGGAATTTTATCATTAATCGCTTCCACAGGTCTTTTGGCCTCATCTTCATGACCTGCCTGTAGGATTCCTGTTAATACACAACACGTTCTTTTATTAACTGCTATTTACAGACAAGAAGAAGCTACTCCTGTTTATTAGAAATTAAGGGAGTCTCAGATTCTAAGTCCAAGAGGGATACTATTTTTCTAGATACTAACCACTGTTTCTCCGATCGCAGATGGCTACACAGCGTTCTACAAATGTGATAATGCTTGTCAAATAAAACAGACATGAGAGAAGAACCACCTCTAAACTTCCCAGGTTGTACAGTGATCATAATATTTTCTGTCATTCTCACATAACTTTACCCCTTCCCCCCAAATCTGTGTCAGTAAATTTTTGTTTTCAAAAAAATTAAAATAAAAAATCATAATAATGAAAATGATAATTTTCACTGCTGTATGGCAGCGTTTTCCCCTTTCTTTTTTAGTTGATTATGAAGCGACTTGACAGTCTCCAAAGGGAAGGCCAACACAAATCTTTCTTGGCTGTAAAAACGGTGACAACACAGCGGGGTGGGATAAAAATGCAACAGGGATGGGTGGGATGGCTGATAAAATTTTCAAGACATACTGTTCTTCAGAAAAAGTCCATGTATTATAACTGCATTTCATCAATTCAGCAGAATTATTCTGCTAAGCAATCTCATGAAATAAGATGTAAATGACTCAATGCAGACATCTCTGGTCATTCAGAAGCCTACTGAATGCATAAAATGTCTGATTCTGCAAAAATATCAGCCAGAACTGAGATAGGTGCTAAGCAATTTTAACTACAAAGATTAATATTACTCAATAGTATTTTTTACTTACAAAAACATCAAAGATCTTTTCAGATTGTTTAGTTTTCAGATGGCAACGTCCCCTCTGTAAGAGACACTGCCTTAAAGTGGTGGAAGAAGTGAGGAAAGTGTCCATCTCCAACCACAAGGAAAGCTTTCCTCCTTTTTCTTCTTCTTCGCAGGGTAAATACATCTACTTTACATACACAACTGTTCTGATCACACACACAAAATGATTCCTGTCCTCATATACCACTGGTAAAATTTCAGCTTTAACTCCAGGCTTCAACATTTCATCTACCTGAGTGACTTCTTCAGACACTTGCAGATAACCCTCCTCCCCTTCTCTCAATGTTAATAAATGGGTTAAGTTCTCAAATTACCTCAAAAATCTCTTCTCTGGAGACCTCAATACGACAATGGCCAGCTTGAGGTTGCTGCTGTGACAGCTCTTGCCTCAGGATCTTGAGTTTCTGCACCAGGTCTCGCTTGTACCTTGGCACAGTGAGACACTCTGCCTCATCTGGAAGCTGACACAGGGACACTACCTGCTGCTGCTGCTGGTGCTGCTGATCTTTAAGTTGATTCTGGCGGCTAGAAACAAACACAGCTGTTTGCAGATATTCAAGTCATACGTCCCGTGTTTTCTTCAGATGTTTCTTAATGGTTAAGTTTTCGTAACTGAACTACTTACATTTTACTATGATTATTACTGTGATTACACTAAAAACATTCAGGTCCAGTAAAAAATAAATTCAGAGAGATTTTATCCTGACTAAAGACATATGTTTCTGTCTTTCTTGGCAACTATCAATTGTTTTTAGGGTTTGTTATTTCTATTAGTACTACTCTACAAAGTATGTAAAAGGTTACAGCACTATATAATAAGGTATTAGCCATACAATTTTACTACTAAGCTGCTGACACTGAATTTCTCAGATACCATTTCCATATTTCCCTTGCATGTTTTGCCTTCCTCCATTTTAAAATTCAGGGGTCTGCCAAACACTATGCCTCTAATCTACAGTCAATACCATAGTCTGTTTTAAATGGCTTGTCTGAAAAAGAGTAAGCTTACAAAAAGATGTTTGTACTGGCAGCTTGGCAAGGACCTTGTCCCTTGTACCTGGCCTAGTCTGGACCACAGGAATGTGGGGAGTTCACATGTAACTAATTGGCACAGATAAACAAGTATTTTTACTAGCAATTCTAAGAGATTTTGTAAATCTAACTTCTTACTAGAAAAAGAAAATTTATCTTGAGCAGAGATGCCCTCCCTTGTGTCATTTCTTGTAGACAGTGAGTGGATATTTTTGTATTTCGGTATGACATCTCCAAACAAGACAGGATAAAAGTTGTATTTTACATAAACCGTGGGAAAAAAAAAATAACAACAACACACCTCTCAGTGTGGGACACATGATAATGTCCTAAATTTATGGGATAAATAGAAAAGGTCATAATTTAGATTTTTTTTTTCATTGGAATATATGTTGTTTTTTGCAACATAAAGGACCAAAAATATTAGATAGGACCACACACAACTTTAATATATTTTACATTTTCAGTCTTTTGCCTGTTTTGAAGCAATGTCTATTAGAAAGCTCTCCTGGCCAACCAAAATTCATTTCCAGCAGGCTTTCACCACAGCAACATTCAGATTTGGCAATTAAAAAGGGGGTGGGGATGTTCCCAGTTTGCCATGTGGTTCTGATAGCTATTTTGTTATTTTCAAACATTTTATTTAAAGTAATTTTGCATGAACTACCCTCAAGGGAAACTAACAGCAGTTGACTCGAATGTTTTACCTGTAGTCCTACAAAACCTACTATTTAGAAACCTCTGCAATGGCACACATTTTGGATCACTTCAGCAATAATGCAAGGCTAACTATTAATAATCTCTCTTTACTTCTGGACTAGAGGTAGGGAATAACGCTCACAAATCTTATTCTGTTACTGAAGCCCTGCATACTAGAGCATAGAGATTAGTTTAACTGATTTTGCTAGATTCACAGATCTTTGTTGTTTGTTTTTAAATAAGGCTACATTAACTTTATTCTCAAGCTGATCACATTATAGGTGATCAACTACAATAAAATGCAGTTACTTAAAAATTAACTCCCAAGAAACTAAGCCATTACAGTAGCTTAGAGATACTTGATGTGGTTCCAGAGTACGGTTCAACATTTATCATGATACTTTCAGGTGAGATTCTTATTGAGAGCTAATCACAAGTAAAAGAGTATTTAATTGATACACAAATTAAAGCAGAAATCATAGAATCAGACACCATTAAGGCTGAGAAAAGACCTCCAAGACCTAGTCCAACCAGCAAATGTTATTGTGCCTTCTGCATTTTCTGATTCCATAAGGACAATCTTGTGAAAATAACCAGAGAAGGTCATAATTACATACTAAAGCGAGCATACATTCATACTGCCTTTATGTATACGCTTTGAGTATAAAAACACAGTATCCTAGACATAAAACTAGTTAGTCAAACGAAATGTAGTTCCCGAAATGAGCGTGAATTTAAGATCTGTGCATCAAATTAAACCAAACTAAAATAAAGCAGCACTAGAAGAAGAAAAATAAAATGCCATCTCCCATATTAGACTAAAAATAATCAGTGTAGTATTAGCTAAACAACCTGCCGCACTTAAAGTAATTAAATGTAATTTATTAAATTTGTTTTCACAGCTGAATGAATATGCTTGATTGCATACTGTGCTTTGAGGATATAGCTAACTACTTTTCAGGTACCATAACTATCAAAACCGAACATGAACTTTTGGCCAATATTTTAAAAACGGAATTGGTTAACAAGTTCGATTATTTTCATAACGTCTAATTTCATCACTGAAAGAACAAACTTCTTTACTCAGCCCAACAGAAGTCAGTAGTACCGAACACAAAACCTTTATTACAGTTTTGAGCCTAGAACTATCACACCCATTCCACCCAAACACTAAACTTATTTCTCAGATAATTTTTTAAATGACAAGCCTAAGGCGTATTGCCTGATTCTTTTTTTCTGTTGTTGTTATTGTTTTTTAAAGAACAAATGATGAGGTGGGTTTCATTTTTTCACATATCCCGTTTTATGCAATAAAAGAATAAACACCAGAAAAGATTTATCAGGCAGCAGATTTTGCTGATGACACTGTTGGTTGAATTTCTGAAATCCTTCCCTAATGAAAGACAGATGTACAAATGAAAAAGAACTACTACAGTGTGCTTAAGTTTAAAAAAATGCAAAATGGTTCTGGAACTTGAAAGCCAAAGTGGATTTTCTAGATGAAAAGCTACCTATGTATTGTCCTTCACAACACTTGTTGACCTAGCCACTATGTGCCTACTACCATTTAAAAATAAGCATACCTGTGAAGGACAGTTTATTTCAAATACAGACCAGTTAACTAAATGTTCTACAGTTAGGAATTATGTTGTTGTAGTTAAGAGGGTCTGAAGTTTTTTTCTTGATTTACATATCTAAATCTCATTAACTGTCTAGACGATGGGAACTTTTACTAATGTTCTGTAATATACAAAAATAAAATCAATGACTCTCTAAACAAATATTTTTCAATATCTAGACTTGCCTCCCTCTTGGGCTAGTAACTTTAAATGGGCATTGGGCAAAGGTTATCCAACTTTTATGCATAAAGTTACATGCAACTCCTGGATATTTATTCCTTGGTTCTGTCTTTTCAGTGCTTGCTGCCATTATTGTTTCCTTCAGCTTCTCTTCCCAAGGATTCACTTCCTTAAAAGGACTATTCCTCACACTTATTCCTTGCCCAGGGCCGCACATGACTTTCTATCTTACCAGTTCTTTATTGTTCCTTCCACTTAACACCTACTTAATAGGTTACAGGTGTTTCCCAAGAGTATTAAAAGGTGTTAATAGGAGAAACAATAGAAGCGAATTCCCACAGAGCTTGGACAAACTGATAGCCATGTCGAGGCAAAACAGAAATGTTTGCCCACTTTTTGGTTTCCATTTTCTTTAGAGTTCCTCAGTATGAAGTGAGTACTTGGGAATGAAAACAACAGCCAGAATCTTTTTCGAGTTTCCCTTCCTCTTTTTAAAATTGTGATACTAAAATGTGATATCTGCACTAATGCAGAGGAAATAGTGTTTTTGTTTTTCACTTGTAACAAATCCAATTTAAATTATTGGTGTCTTATTTTTGAGAGCATCTCAACTAGTCTTACTCTAAAACTGAATGTAGGGGCTGAATTATTTCTCTTTCTCTCAGCAAAATAGTTGGGCACTTCTGTACCCTTGCCTAACTCAATTGGGTATTGAATGCAATCTGATATTTTTAAAACAAGCACTCCATCACTGAAAGTAGTACAAAGCAAAAAGAAAAGGAAAGAAAGCGTCTGTCTCGCTGTTGGAATGAATTCCACAGGCCAGTCTTTTGCATGGGAAGGCACTTGCTTCCTCCCTCCCTCCCAGCCCCCACACCTGGCATCACAATAGCCACATTCCTGTCTAAATGCTGCTAGAGGTTTTTGTTGTTGTTGTTGTTTGTTTGTTTTTGGTTTGTTTTGTTTCACTTTTTTGCTTTGATTTGTTTTGTTGCTGCTGTGCTTCAAATACTACTGAATGGCGGAATACATCTTGATATAAAATCTAGTACCCCTTAAGAGTCGCTTTCTTTCCTCTATTACACTCAACATGTGCTGGAGACTTTAGACTTACTTTAATACTAAATGCAAGTTAGCAGAAAGCCGTGGATCCGTAAACTGCGTTGTCCTGTTGTTATGGTCAACAAAATAAACTCTGCCTGTTGCTGTATTTCGGATCTCCCATCCAGGAGGCAGGGGACCAAGCTCTTCACAATTGATGTTGCTAAGATCCCTGTGAAAACAAATATAAAATGAAAAATACCTCAGCATTTGGCCTCCGAGCCAAACAAGCGTAAATGTAACAGAACAATTCCATGAAGTCTGAGAAAATGTATTGTTTCAGAAACTTGATCTGTTCAGCTGGAATCTTTGCTCCCAAGGTGCAAGCCCACCAAAGAAAAAACACACACCCCAGAACACATGCCGCAGGGAAAAAAATTCTTATCAAATAACCTTCATTTTTACAAACTAACTTCAGATGTTAAATTAATAGAGGCTTAAAACAAAAATAAAGGCCACTGCCATATTTGCCAGAATGGAATTGCAGTTCTACACCAATTCTGACAGAAAACATTTTTAAAACAACATTAGTCATGTAAGGAACTCTGAATCACACTTCTAAAACTCCTACAAAACAAAAGTATATTTCTGAAGAGTTATACTTTCCATGAAGAACTATACATGGAATATGCATGAAGGCCACAGCTGATTTTTGCTCCCAAACCCCAAACGCCAGTGGGAAGCAAACAGGTCTCTAACAAAAAAACAAAAACAACAAAACAAAACAAAACAAAAACACACAATGACTCAGCTCTGCACTGAGCAGTGCAGAGAAACCTTAATTGGTCTCAAGCAAGTTCTGCTGAAATTAGGATTACACAGATTTGTTTCAGAGGCTCACTGAAGAAAAGTAATAGTTTTTTAAACGTCAATAAATGTATGCAATTCGCACCTTGGATACCTCAACCTGTCAAGAGCGTTATTTTTGAAGGTGCAAGTCTTCATATCATGCAGTACCATCAGAGTTGATGGGAGTAAAGAGATAAGCAACAGAGAGCCTGAAAAGATGCACTCTACAGGGACTCAAAAAGCTTAACAGCTACTAAAGGAAATACAGGCTCTGGGAATGAGCTTCGGCAGATATTACCCATACACACAGTGCTGCTGAACCGTAGGGTTTATTTTTACTAGCTAAATGTGGCATATTAGCATAAAATACAGTGTTTCTTAGAAATGACATAAGCTCTATCCCCTGTCATCGTGGCTGGTACATGCAAGCAGCCAAATTTTGTTCTCAGAGACACTCACACAGTTTATTGCCACACCTAAAAGCAGTCCTAGCTTGGATTTTGTACAAAATCATTACAAAACAAACTTGAGGAAACTTAACTTTCTTCATTCTTAATATGACTTCTTTTTAGAGAAGTCTAGTTTCTAGTTTTACATAATACGTAAATCATGTAAACAAATACTTCCTAATACACAACTGCCAACTCTATTGCACTCTCACGTTTCAGATAATGCATCATAAAGGATAATTTTGTAGCACAAAAGGACTACTAAAAGCAATTAGAAGAATCATTTGAAAATGCAATGAAGTTATGGCTACGAGGCACTTTATCCTTCCCAGGAGAGTCAAAATCCATTTCCATGGGAATGAACACCAGCAGCAACTAACAGTTTTTTACAATTCTCATAAATGCCAATACTGGCTGCCAATTCCAAAGTGCACACATTAAGAAAAAAAATCCTGTTGAAAATTATTGTCTTCTAAAATCTCAGGGTAGTATTGTAAAGAAAATCAAAAACCAACAATTAATTCCATGTTTTCTTGCTTTCCTTTCATATACATCAGAAATAATCATGTGCATAATCATATGCAATGTTTACACACATACACATTGTATAAAGATGCTAAACTAAAAGGACACTTCAGATTTATTTTCTCCTAAGTGTTGAGATAACTGCAATAGAAATAGCAGCTTGAGTATTTAATCATAGGTTAACCTCTTTCAGCTTCTCTATTTGCCTCTCCCCAGAATTCCCATTTATATAGTACTAATAAGATGCTTGAAAGCATACACAATTTCTCTATGAATATACATGCTAAAAGTTTATATAGTCTTTTCTGCTCTGTATAGGGAAAAAAACTGTAAAAAAGCCAGTGCAATTTTAGATATTTGCTACCATACCCAAGTGGTACAAAAAAAAAATGTTGTTGTTCTGTCTTGTTTCAGTTGGTTGGGTTGTTTTTTATTAAAAAAAAATAAAAAAAAATCCCAGCACTTTGAACACTGCTCACCGTTTCAGCTTCCAGGCTTTTTATGACCCAGTGTCTCCAATTAATTTCTTCAAAATATACTACATTTCCCATTCCTTGAGCTAATTATATTTGGTAGTCTGAACATTGGACAATAATTCTCACAGCCAAGTAAAATTAAGTGAATTTTTAATGATGAGTGTCGTTCAGTACAAATGCTGCATCATAAATATACATGACACCCACTAGATTTTCCAAAGTTTTCTTCCTTGTCTGCTCCCTATCTAAAATGATCACATTTTACTATCACATTTGTCACACAATTTGTTCCTCATAAACTTATATAGCCAGTTTCTCAGGTCTTGTTAATTTCAGAGTCTGACTTTAAAAAAAAAAAATCTCTACATCACTGTAGTTTGTTCTTGATTCTCCATTGCATTAAATTAATAATCTGAAGAAGTGAGGAAAATAGACCAATTTATTTTGACAAATGACTTGTTAAAATGAGTTTTTTAGGGGCCAACGGTAAATATTTATATATTAAATACTATAGAGACAACTATTAGAAGAGCACTGGTTAAACTATTTTAATTTGACACCTTAAGGATACTTTCATCATTTTCTTACCTAGGTACTCTTGGATCATGCCACGTGCTAACACCAGTCTGAGTATGCAGAAAATAGACCTGACCTTGCTGAGTCGTCCTTTGCTCTGTGAAATCAAGACAAATTAATAAGAACAAAACATGTAGCACAAAAACTCACAAAGACTGATTCTCCCAAACTAAGTAATCAAAAGCATTTAATATATGATGAGATATAACCCATTTTCCCTACTCCCCAAGAGAAGTACAATACATTATTTTTAATTTACATACCATAGCCTTCAGGTAAATCAGGAGGAGTGTGCAAGTGTGTCCTGCTCATGTAATTCCTGTGCCTCTGTGACCTGACTCTCCTCTCTGCCAGCCGGGGATCTGATGATTGCCCACATGTTGCACCGTTTGTTCCCGTAATTGGAGTGTTCTCATCCACAAAGCAGCTCAGCGGTCTGCCTGGACTGGAGTATTCAGATGCTGGCCTGTTGGGAAAAATGTGAAAATTATGTGCTTCCTCTACCAGAAGCTTCTGTCACAGTTATCCGTGGAGCAGGATGCCCTGACAATGGGCAGCAAGCTGCTGTTCTGTTCAGCCCAAAGCGATCACTAGACCTCCTCATCTGTGCTATGGTCTGACCTGACACGTTAGTACATGATGCTGCAAGATCAAGATCATATCAAATGCTCATGTGAGCAGTTCCCACCCTAAAAAAAACAATAGTAAAAAACAGAGAGTGAAACTTATTTTATGAGCAGCATATAGCTCAAGATTTCTCACTTGCCTTCATATGGCTGAAGAAGCCATAAGGTCTAATCAGTCCTTTTAACTTTTAAGGAAGGTTATTAGGCGAGGATGGTGAAAACGAGCTAAGTGAGATAGAAACAGTTGTTCTCAAGAGCTTGACAGCAAGAGGAAACACTGAATGTTATGGTTTCATATCTCAGTGCTGCTTTTAAAAGGATGTAAAATGGATTAGAGGGATTGATAAGAATGCAGGAAACCCCCTAACCAAGTTATGTATTTTGTATTTATTTTTCTATTGTGAACATATCTAGTGCTTAGAATAGTTGTTTTAACGTACCAGAAAAGAATAGACAGACATTAAAAAGCTGTTCAGTAAGTTCAGTCACTTTAAAACTGCTAATATATATCAGAGCTGGCAGCATTAACAGTTTACATTATTTTAAGTCAAATATGGTTACATACAGAGACTGGAATAATATTTATCGAGGGTGCAAGAGTTACTAGGCACAGACAGTCTGCAGAAGAGTGAAAAACACGCACTGACACTGTCCACAGTTCAGGTAACAGCAAAACTGGTTTGAAGAAACACTTTGCAATGCCTATTTTTGGTTATCAGAGCAGGTGATTGTAATGATTTTAAAACATGTTCTGTAACAACCAGTTTTTAAAGTTCTGCTTTACACCGTCATAACATGCACATAGCTGAGACATAGCTCACAATCTTTATTCGCCTCTTACAACGTCTCCACACTATAACGGCTGTATTTATATGGTTCTACCATAGCAGCTGTACAGGAGAACAAAGATGCTAGTATTTAGGGAGAAGAAAATCTAGTCAGAAAGATTATTCTGAAATAAATACTGGACAGGACGAAGAAGTAAGATGTTAGAAAATAAAAGCACATGGCGTTTGTACAGGGACTCTGAGGAATGCCGAATACTTCCTGGTAGAGACACTTAGACTCCCTTGCGGTCAGTGCTCCTGGTCAGCAAACAGACTTCACCACATACACAGTCTCCTGAACAATTTCTTACCGTGTTGGTCGTTCCCACTGAGTTGTTCGTGTAATATGATTTAAATACTGGATCCTTCCAGAAGCAGTTCTCCGTTCCTCCCACCTAGAATTCAGACATCGAGAGATAAGGCAATGAGTGGTATTTCCAGGAAGCCAGGGCACTAAATGTTTCCAACATAAATGCCAACTCAGGAAGACGTATGCTATTATGAATCATATTAGCTGAACAAGGTAACAGGAAACAACTGAAAGTTCAATTCTCAATTAATTTTACATGCTTCTCTCCCTTGGAACTAGGCACATCATTAAAAATATCATACCATGTTCAATAAATATTTGAATTCTAATTAAATCCAATTAACTATAAAAAGAAACTTTTTGGAAACATCATGTTTAGTTTTTCTAAATTTAACTTTGTTTGTCCTTATAAGTCCTCTTGTAGTGTTTTCACCACTACTTGCTTCACTGAAAAAAATCACTTTCAAATAACAAGATTTTTTTATTCCTATTTTTGCACTTCAAAATACATGAGACAATACAACTGTGAAGTTACACAGTTATATAAGCAATATTTACACAATTAACATTTTAAAGTGAAAATGCAAAAGCATTTTCAAATATGCTTTTGACTTCCTCAAAACTACAAACTAAAAAACTGCTGTTTAGGACTTGGATGATAATTTGCATTTTAAAGCTCACCACCTGAATTATCAGTTTGTCTTGTCTTTACCTGCAAAGAATCACATTCAAAGGTTCTATGTTTGCTCTGAAAAAGTTGATGACAGCACCACAACCTAAAATAAAGAGTTTTTCTGTATTTGCAAAACTTTTTGCTAGGTGTTAATGATGGCATTAACTCTCACAGGGATAAATCAAAATCCCAAACCCAGCATTTGGCAGGTAAATACAGCAAGAACTCAGTCTCCATTAGCTCTTCCAATCATGTTTTATTCACAATTTACATGGAAGAAAAAAAGTGATCCATTTTTACACGGCTCTGTAGAAGACAGCCAAGCCTGTGTGCTCACTACATTGCTACAAAACTACTATACGGATGAAGCCGATCAGCCGACAGTGACTTAAGGTTATAGTAGCTTATCAATTCTATAATGTGGAAAAAAGGTGTATTTTAAAACTGTATTTATGTTTATATGCCACCTCTCATTTAAAAAAAAAAAAAAAAAAAAAAAAAAGAGTGACATGGGTCAAACTCTTAAATACTCTGCATAGCCTGGCTGGCTTATCACCTGTTCCTAAATTTAAAAATGTAGTACTCAAGTGTAAGAATAAAAATAAATTAACCTATTTTTACTTTGACTTCTCATTACTGCAGAAGTCTGTTGTGTGAGCTGTATTTGTATTGACAGTGGAGTCAACTTACCCATCTGGCAAATCGTTATCAAATAAACGACTGCAATCCACAACTTGTCCTCCTGTGCCTATTCGGTCTCTGGACTGAAGACTTACTATTAAGATAATAAAGGAATTATTAAAGATATGACACCTGCATGTGAATTACAGTTACAGTTGAAAGAGAAACAGCAAAGTTTGGAGGGCTAAACTGAACCATGTTCTGGTTATTTTTTCCTTCCCACCAATCAAAATTATCCAGCAACAACACATTTTCACACACGTAGTTCTCTACATACTACTTTAGAAAGCTACCTCAAAGAAGATGAATGCAAGTGAAGGCAGGAAAAGAAGCTAACTCAAACTATCATTAGCTTTTCCCTGTACGAAGCAGACTGTAACATAACAAGCTGCCCTGGTAGCACCTCATGCAGAATGGCTCCAGCGGCAAGTGGGACAGTGCTAGCACCAGCACTGCTAACGTGAAGGGAGAACTGCTCATTGGAGGCTCTAAAACAAAAAATTCTTTATAGTTTTGTCTCCTTACTATGTATTTTGTGTGCACATTAAATTCTACACACACAAACACACAAAATCAGGCAGAAGTTAACCACTTTTTGTTTGCTTTTGGCTTTTAAAGAGCTTTTCATTTGCTTTTAACAACAAAGATTTAAGAACTAAGTATGTGCTGTGGCACACATTTCTTGAAGTGGCACTACTCTACCTCTGGACAACAAAGCCGTGTTTACATGTAAAGTGAAAAACTCAAAGACCTTAATTTAGACACAAGCAAACATTCATCCAGATCACAAAGTTGCAAACAGATGTAATAGTACTGGTAACTTTTGCCAGAGACACCAAACTTTCAACAACATGTTTTGAAACACCTGACTGCCTTATTCCTTATTGGTATTTACTCCTTGTCTTCCATGAACACTAACATTACCCTGCACCTTCATAGAATGAAAGACACTTTAAATTTAATTTCAAACAAAATGAAATCTTAGACGATGTATTTATTCTGCAACAAACCCACACAAGTTCACACTGCTGCATATAGGTAAGGTTTGGCAAGCAATACACACAGAAAAATGAAACTAAACAAAGGCAATTACCTCCTCTTTGCCTATGTGAGGACCAAAATTTGTGTACGGCTTCATTTTGTAATGAGTAAGGATTCATTTTTTCTGCGCCGCCACATCAGAAATAAAATGGTGGCACAGAAGACAGCTGCAAGATTAAGACACAGTTCAGGTGCCCTTTGCATCTACTACTCACAAGAGTCCCCTTTTCTTTCCCCCCTTTGAAGATAACCTTAGGACTTTAAGATAGAGATCCCCGTGCTCCCTGACCCAGATTATGAAGTCATGACCACTGTGCACTTGATTTGAAACATTATTATCCTCTGAAGGTATCACATTTGAATCTTGTTTTTCAATCTCCCATAGCTTCTTCATTTAAGTGGGTTTATCATTAAAAGTACTGAGAGTAAGTACATTTATCTCTTATTCTATTTTGTTACTTATTTTTAAACAGCATTTTCTCACCATGTAACTGCAGTAGAATTACCTAGTTCTACTCAGGCTCATTGACTCATTCAACAAAATTGCATTAGTGAAGAAATATTAAAATGTAAGGAGATTAACAATGACAATTTCAACAGAAGGGACAGGAGACTCTGCAGTCCTATCACACATGCATCAAATTCAAACACAGCCATGACTGAGGAAACCTTTCAGACAGTAACAGCATAAAGTAGAACATACAGATGTGTTCTAACTGTCTCTGCTGTAACCTGACAAGCTGTGTTTTTCCTAGGTTTAATGCATGACCCAGCAGCTCCTGCTAACTAGGGACGCAGCCTAAGAAGCATGCCAAATGAACAAATGCTGCTTTGGCTATACCACTTCTCATGACCACATCAGGTTAGGCCAGCTGGTCAGGCTGGTTTCTGGCCACATCACTGACAGTGAGTTATCTCTGACACATCTGAAGTGTATTGGCCATGCCCACACTGCATAGTATTTGACCCAGGTTTCCCATATGGCATCCCAAAAGCCTTGAGAACTGTTTGTTTGTTAGCTTGTTTTGTTCTCTCTTGTTTGAAGTGCCCAAATTAAGACTTATCATTCTCAGCTTGTGACAACAAGGATGCACGTTGCATACTCTGGAGGGCAGCATGAGAGCACATCACGGTGTGAGGGTACAATCCCTGCTAGTATCATGTCTGAAGGACTGCTGTGGGCAGAGGGCATCTCTGCTGTTTGGAACAGGCCCTGGACAAGCTCCCTCCTCAGCTGTGCTCAGTCTGTTTTTAAAAAGCACTCCACAAAATAAAACAAGCAAACAACAACAACAAAAACCTAACAATAACCCAACAGAAGCAAAAAAAAAAAAACAAAACACACACGCGCAAAAAAAAAAAAAGGATATACACAGCATGGGTGATCCAAGGACCAGCATACTGGAGCACGCCAAAAGCCAAACTGACAACACAACACACCCTAGAAGGATGACTGTTTTATTCTTTATTCCTCTGTGCAAGCTCAAATGGAAAATTTAATGTTCAAGAATGGTCTGGAAGCGTCAGCAGTGCACTTACAGTTCCACATTTCTATCATCATTTGATCCTATTCTGCCACCTTACTCTTATGTGAACACTGTGCAAACACTTGCAGATCGGATGCTAGACAGATGATGAAAGCAACATGAAGAGAGAAAGTCTTAGATATTAACCAACAGGACTTTGAGGAAAACAAAGATATACAAAATGAAGCCCCTATTTGCCAATTGTTTTTTCAATAGCTTTCTCTGTTTGACTAAATAAGGATGATGCCTGGATACTATTTGAAATAAGAATTGACCTAAATACTGAACATACAAACTCACTTTTTTAACTCCCGTCTCCAAAGACTCTAACACCTTGCCTTAAATATAGACTTCTTATCCCGATCCACATCTTTTTGACATCTTACATTACCTGTTTGAAACACTGTCCTCTGAAACAACCAACAATGCACCAAAAGGAGGTTTATGAAGTTATTTGTGGGATGCTTATTTTTCAATTTGCCAGCTTGAAGAAGTTTTTTGTTTGTTTGTTTTTTAAAACATAATTATTTAACGTTTATGAAGTAGCACAACAACAAAGCACAGTTACCAAGACCGGTGACAGGCCTCTTAATAACCCTAAATGAACTGACCATTTTAAAAATACTCTCCTGTTACAGCAAGATGTTCTATCCTTGCACAAAACCTACAGGAACCACAGCTTTACTGGAACTCTCAATGGCCACGACATTTGTACTCAGTATTTCCACAGGGGGTTCAGGCTTGAACTGCCACCATTGTTTAGAGTGAAATTCAACACTTTCTAAATACATTTTGTATTATATGTGTATGGTCTTAACTATCCCAACAGTTATAATTTTATACATACACACACTTTTGTCTTGAGGTCAATGGTTTTGGCACTAGACACTGAATTTAAAAAAATTGATTTCTAGGTAGTGTATTTCCACAGCTACTTTTAAGCTCTAAGTGAACTAAAAGATTAAAAGCCTACTTTTACCTACTTACCTACTATCTGTCCTCTAACAGTATCATTATCATTTGGCCCAAGTTTGCACAGATCCAATCTCTGATCTATAGAACAAAGAAAAAAGTATAAATCATACAACATTTTGCTGCTTTTGAAATACAGGCTGAAGTACCATCAGAACAAAATTCATCCTAGCATAAAATACTTAAGACTTCAAGATATGGGGGGAGCAAAGGGGAGGAAGCAGGGAAAGAAAATTAAAGATCATAAGACATCATCTTCTGTAATTCCGAAACAGAAAAAAAGATTAAAGTACGTTTTCTTCCTACTATATGAAGCTCCATCAGTTGACAGAAGTTTACATTATGCTAGTTTAGATGGCTCAAACGACTCTCCAAAAGCAACTTGAACTCTCACCCCTTGTGATATGCCACTGCCATCCCTATATGTCATCTCATACCGGTACAGCGCAGACCTAGCCTACAGAATTTGTTCCACACTATGTACATGGAACTTCATAAAACCAAGCAACATGTAATGCACTGAAATGTTTATCTAGTAACAAATATTTAAAAATGAGAATTTCATTTATGATTGTCACCAGGGAGCCTGTTACTTGAAATAGAATCAGAATGCTTCTCTGCCAGCAGGTTACTTTTTTTTAAAGTGATCTTTATTGGCAACCACCAATTTCCCATCACAAATGGTGTGCCAAATTTTGTTCAGAAGTAGGTGTGCATTGTGACTGATCACTGTAAATGGCAACAATTAGGATAACAAGAAAACTTCATCGTACATGTTAATTTTTTCAGGAGTAAATAGAAAGAGCTGTGTTATAAAGCACTTAACCTTTTATGACAAAACTTACTAAGTTACTTTTGAAGACCCAGACATTTTAAAATGTAACTTTTACTTCAAGAGATGCTTACCTTTTCATCTACCTCTTAATGCACCTATTTTTGAAGGTAACCTGAATCTGTCTTCCTTTAAAATTCCAACACATTTAAGTTCAGTCTTGACAATCTGCAAGCAGACTGCTGCACTGAAGTTACCACTCTCTACAGGAACGGGGCCAAGAGAATTGAAAAGCCAAAGGCAAGTTATGTTCTCTGACCTGCCCATCCTACCTACCCTCTGCCACAAAGCACTGCTATAAACTACCAAACCAACTGGAATATACAAGCTTCATAAAACAACAACAACAACAACTCAATTATGTGTCAATCTTCAACAATTCTGTGCATAAAAGAGGTCTGAAAGAGATGAAACAGTAGTGTTGAGCTTACTTACAACCAGTGTCTTTAAGGCGGTTGATTGCGTTTGAAAGAAGTCTCACACAACCCAGAAAACCAGCTCCCTGCTTTTTATGAATTTTCTTGTGATTCCACACGCTGATTGTTATTGAATCTGACTTCCCAATATATCTGAAAAACGTGAAGAATAGTACTGTGAGTGGCACTCATTGAATACTTTGAAGATGCTCCAGAAATCACCTTAAGGAAAAAAAAAAAAAAAAAAAAAAAGATCATCAACCATTACATTAAAAATTGAACATACTGCAAGAGAGCACAACTCATCTGCACAGATAATGTACACATTTAGTGAAAGTACATCTTATGAAGGAATTTACTTGAATACAAAGTAATCTAAAATCCCACTTATGGAAGAAGGCTACCAATATCTGTTTAAAACAGTAGCATTAACAGACTCTGGACTGTCCCAGGCGAACACATCTCTTCAAGGCTGTAAGCATGCTTTGATTCATGCCTATGTTCAGCCTAACTGAAAATAATGGCGATGCTTGTGGAAGATGTAGTTATTAGCAGCGCTAGCAGGCAGAGCACTTCAAATGCCAGGGCAGAAAATAATAGTTTAGCATCCTTTTGCAGCACTCCATCTGTTGCTTCTTTTCAGGCTACTCTTCCAAGCACTGGGAATGCAACTCACCCTAGTTTCCATGCTCTTTTAAGCGCTCAAGGGAACCAGAAGGTAAAGCTATTTACACACCTGCAGTTAATGAACCTTTGGGAAGCTAGTTTAGTACTAAGAAAGCTCAAGAAAGGCCCAGTTTGAAAAATACATTACATTACAAGTGTGACTCATTTCAAAAAGTTCATGCCATACCTGTTGGGAAGTGCCATGTTCCCTTCCTACCCCCTGCTGAAATGGGAATCATGTCCTGTCAGCATTACCATGTGAATACACTGCAAAGCCTAGATCTGCATCTCACCAACTTCAGGGAACATGGACACTATAGGCTATTATATTTTTACTTTATTGCTTCAAGTTTTGCTCGTCAGAAGCAATTACTTTGTGAGCTAGTTTTGATTTTCAGAGGACAATTTCAAAGCATCTAAGATACGTCAGCCAATGCCAACATTGAATAATATAGTTATTTCAAGTTGAGGAAAATTAATTTGTAATTAAGGCTTGGGGCCTGAGAACCGTTTGTAGTCCTCCATTCCCAGATCACAGATTCTGGCCTTCTGTAATTTAGTTCCAAGAGTTTTTTTGTTTCATTTTGAAGAAAAACTAATCAAACAGTTCAATTAATTTCTATATACTTTTCCCTCGCTGACGAAGGCTTTACTGGCTTTAAAACACCTTAATATTTTCATAAAGGTACAAATGATACTGTCAAGGTTGGCAAACCAAGCAATTGAACTAGCACTCATAGTTTAAAATTGCATTTCCGATCACATAAGCTCTCAATTAACACTTCTCCCTTTTTTCCTTTATTGTATAAAACCCAAAGCAGAACTTTGACAACTTTTTTTTTTAATCACCTACAGACAGGGACCGATCCAAGAAGTAGGAGACAGAAAAGACTAACTATAGGCACATACATGAGTTTAGTTTAAAATAACCAGTGCACAATTTATAAAAGAAAATAATAGCTTAAACAAAATCCAAGGTTTTTGGAATAGTAAGCTGATTACATAAGATATGTAAGATTTCTGGCCTTACAACCTTGACAATGCCAATTTTGCATAGAGAAACAAGAGATGAAGATGGGTATTCACGTGCACAGTTGCAGTCTACAATGTTTCATGTACTTAAAAGAAATTCTTATGGAGAACAAGTTAGGTGCACTTAAAAATAAAGACTTATCATGACCTGTCTTGAATTTTCCAGTTTTCCTTGTTGCTTTAAAAAAGTCAAAGGTATATGGTTAAACACAATTTCATAACAGAACAGTTTGAATAATATGTAGAACAGCTGAATATACAACACAGTTTCCAAGAATTACTGTAACATTTCAGGGTGAGGTGCTCATGGTTGAGCTACAGACAGCAAGCCATCCGTACCAAACAGGTGAAGACTTCTACAGAACTACTAGAGCCTACTCTGTTTTTTGCACCTGAAAAACTGGCTAATTCACATTTTTAAAGGAAATAAGCAAGATGCTGAGTTTTCAAAATGAAAATGTCCTTTTTTGTTTTTTTCTTAAACCAAAGGAAGAAAATAAATAGTTCAGTAACTGCTAGTTGGCTTTACAGTGAAATGCTTCATCTATATTTCTGCATAATTTCAGGCATGAAAATATATGGTTGCATTTAGAGAGTGATGGTAGGACAAGTTGACATTTCCAATTCGTTTGGTGGATAAGTTACATTTGTTTTACATCATCTGGCAATAAAGTTCCAACATAAAAGCTTAGCTAGGAATTTTACTTGTTATTAAAAAAGAATGTTCCAAAAATTAAAGTGAATAAGTTAAAATAAACAATTTCATTTTATTGGATGCTTCTTTCTTCCTCCTTACACTACTTATTCAAGTTCTTGGAGGTTCTTTTTTATTATTATTTTTATTTTTTAAACTCAATCCCATCAGCAGTATCTATTTTACAGCTTAAATCCTTCAACAAAGATAATAGGATTAGCGAAGTGGAAACCTGGAAATTCAATTTCCATATACATTTTTTAACTGCAGAGCATCTGGTCTATTTTCCTGTATTTCCTGAATCTGTAAAATTAGGGCTTTGGATAAGAATTGCGTGTTTGGAAATTTTATGAAAACTGACTATTCTTAGCACTTTCACTTCTAGACAAAAATCAAGTAAATGCAATACTGGAAAACTCTGAAATATTTTAATCAAATTTTAAAACATAGGGACAATTGTTAATTTGTCATCTTTGCTAGGGTAGTATTGCCTTCTGATCCACTGTATCACA
The DNA here is from genome assembly GCF_047663525.1 of Anas platyrhynchos. Lineage (NCBI taxonomy): Eukaryota > Metazoa > Chordata > Aves > Anseriformes > Anatidae > Anas > Anas platyrhynchos. Next base: position 6,737,968 of record NC_092605.1, read on the forward strand.
CTCAGGAAGGTTTGGTATCGAGCAACTTTTCAGCCCCATGGCATTATACACATTTTCCCTGAAGAGTTCAGCTTGGTAGAAAAGCAGAATGAAGAAAGTGGAAAAAAATTACCGCTGAAAAAACACATCTCTTCCTGATCACAAGCCAGATGTACTCCCTCCAGAAAGAGAAAAATGCAACATCAAGAGGTATGAACTCAGGCTTGGAAGCCAGGAATTCCCTATTTCTAATCCATGCTGTCACATAGACTCTATTTTACGACCTGGACAATTTATTTAGTTCGTTTCTCCATTTTCCTATTTATATATTGAATATATATATATATATATATATATATGTATATATATGCATATATATATTCAATATAATGGTAGTGTTATGCTTTGAGGTATCAGCTGTTTTCAGACTAGAGAAGAAGGAGCAGAACAAAAAATATCATCCCCATTTTTTCCTCTTCTCCCCACCCTGACATAGCTCTCATCTCTGGGAGTAGCTGAGGGGTATTTTGAGTCTGCAGGATGATGAAAAGAGCACCAAGCCAGGGGCTGTGGCTTAACACAGGAATACAGCACACACATGTGGCACTGGCTGGCTGCTCCATTCTCCTCCCCAGTACTTCCCAGCCCAAATTAAACCTAAAAGACACTGTAAAATCTAGGATCGTTAGCAATAACTAAGCAGCTGCAAAGCAAAGTTGGACGGTAGGGAAGTGTGGTGATTCTGCCAGGGCACTGTAGTGGCTTGAGAAGGCAAAGGCACCACACAGCACTAGAACCTGCAGCGAGGAGATTTTGGGAAGCCGCAGAAGCTGGGTGAGGTTACAGCAAACCAATTGCATCTGAGAGGCATAACAAGGAAGTAAAGCCATGGGTCCTTCCTGGAGCCTGGGGGTGCAGATTGGCAGGTCACAGAGTAAAGATGGGACCAGGAACTAGGTTTCGGTGGAGATTTCAGATCCTTTAAGAGGTAAATAGATGTTACGACTTGCTATACCTTAAAGGCAGAGGCTGGGAGGGAGGGCTAGAACAGGCTAGAGAGCACAGGTGAGCGTGGGAAGGCTGTAGGAGAGATCAACACTATGACAGAAAGGAAGAAAGGGGAAGGAAGAGAAAAAGGCTATTTAGTAAGTTTCTAAACTACTGGTTTAGACAGTGGTTAAATGCTTTGGAAGCAAGAAGACCTGTAAATTCATTAAGTCTGGTTATCCAAAGCTTTGAGCAAAGGCCTGAACAACAGGGAAAACACAAACAAGACTGAAAATAAGGAAGGGGAATACATCCAGGGCAAGCATGGTATTTTACTGACATTAAACTGCATCCAGACAGCAACTATTTGGCAATCTCTTTCTGGACAGCCTCCCAGATTTCCCCCTGTACACATACCCATCTAGACTGAAGAATCTAAGCAACTAATTCAGCTGCTTCCTTTCACACTAAAATCTGAATTAAGGGCCACGTAAGGCAAAAACAAACCCTTTTTTGTTCTTTACAACACCACAGAAATACATATTTTTTAAAATCTTATACAGAGTATCTATTATGCTGAATCAGGTTAACAAAACAAAAATTCTCTTTGAATTAGCCACCTAACTCAGACATTATCCTGTAAATATACCACAACAGATCCATCTTACTGTGCCATTTACATGATACACAAGATTAATTAGCCACAGTGTTAGCCTGTGAAACAATTCCTAGACTGGGGACACTTCAATCAGTCCAACATGGCTAAGAGACAGTTTTCCTGCACATAAGTCTATTACAATCTATTAAAGAACAGCAAAATTCTTCATGGTTGGAAAAAAAAAAAAGCAATTAAATCTATATAACTCCCCTTCCTTTGGTGGATTTCCTACACTTTGTGGTGACAGCAGCAAGCAGGCATTCTGCCACCGAGACTCTATCGGTTATGCTTGGTGGGCGAAGTATTTCCTGTAAGAGTGGAAGTGTCGTAAGTCAGGCTAGTGTTCCCATGCAATGGTGTGTTGTTAGGGTAAATATTACAAAGTTGTAAAAGTTGTAAAATATATGATTATTTTCAAAGAAAGGGAATATTAAGTCTGTAGGCTATGAGGTCTGCCATCAGGTGTTTAGCAGTAGGATGGTAACTATTACTTTTTTTTTTTTTCTCTCCAGAAGGAAAAGTTCGTTATCTTATTATTTGGTTCAGATAATAAGTTCACTTGAGACCTGACACTAGGTATGTTACAGTAAAACGTTATCCTAAAATAAAAGCCAAACAGTGACTGGCAGACAGATTGTTGTATTAAAGACAAGTGATCGTCTCTTGCTGTTTCAAATAGGAATTGAAGATTAGGGAACTGGTGCTTATAAATGGAAATACATTTCCATAGAGTTAAGCAAGGAATGACAGGTAAGACAATAAGATGGGATAAACGATAATAAAGAAAATTTTGAGAAGGAGGGGCTTATTTGAAAATTACAAGGCTTGCCAGAACACTGAATTGTAGTTTCGATTAGAAATGCTCTGTATACTTCCGTGTCATTAAGAAATTCAGCTGCTGGAATCAAGCACAGTAGTTATCCCTAGAGATCAGATAACTTATATTGAAAATAACATCCTAAATTAGGAAAATGTAGTTTTTTATTATGGATACTCTTCCTTAAAAAGGAAAGTTTTGCACAGGTGCAAATTCCTTATGACAATCCATCAAGACCTCCATCCCCCAAATCTCATAAAAATACAAGCTAGGTATAGTGAAAGAGATCTGTATCTGATTAAAAGCAATTTATCCCCAGTCTCCCTGAACAAAAACACAAATGAGTCAGAACACTCGTGAAGAATGAAAAGAAGGTCTAAGAACCTTTATGAAAAAATGATCATTTTAAGTAACATGCAATTAATTTTACATGCTGAGACACTGAGATACCCCCAAATCTGCCTCAACAAAATTTTCTGCCAGAATCCCCTATTCTATCTGTTTTGTGTAAAACGATACAATCAGTCTTGCTTCAAAGCTAAGACAACTACAGTATTCAGTTACAAGTATGATTTGTTCTATAAAACAATGTAAAAATACCTTCTATTCATCTTTCCTTGAAAATTATAACCAGAAAGGATTTTTTTCCAAAAGATTTTACTATCTTTTCCATTACTGTCATTGCATATTAACATCCTCCCTCGTTTCCCACGTCCTCTGCTCCTCCTCCTTTCTAAAAGGTACCCAAGTCTCCAAATCATGAGAATGTGGAGCATTTAAAAGCCCTCATAACCCATTCCTGTCAACTGCTCATTGGCATTGCTACCACAGCACTTCAAACATGAAGTAACAGCTGGCAGATACTGCGGGAGAAGTGGGGAACTGCTGACAGTTTCAACATAGAACTTAGCAGCAGATAACCACAGAATTAAGGTCCATCATTCCTCCTTTGCAAGCAACCCTTCACAAGCTGTCCAGAGGTTACAGGAAGGCTTTACACATAAAGACTCCATCATATCGACAGCACTTTCCTTTCCATCTTACTCTCCTTTTAACCCTGTAAAGCTATGCATTAATACTCATTAATGGGCCCACCTAGCTAAACAACAATAAAAGCATATGCTCGTTTTTCGGTGATTTTTCTTTAGACTAGATTTAGTATGATTCTGTTGACTCCAGCTCCTGTGAGCAGCAGACCATCAGTGACAGTCAAGGAATGCAGCTTGTGGTTCAGCTTCATCCAGGGAGATCCAGTGCAGAGATGCTTGATGCTGGAAGCCAAAGCACAGCAAGTGGAGATGACCGAGAGATTTACCTCAAGAATTTGCTCCTAATGCAAGTTAATACAGTAGCACAAACACACTGCTGCTGACCCAACACAGCTGGTTTAATTGGCAAAAAATTATACACACAACTTCCCCCATCCAACTGCCTTCTTGGGGGTTACGTAAATTGAATCCATTTACCCAGAAGTCAGACAGAGCCAGTGCAAGGGATGCTGCATGCGCATATGCAGTAAATTGGGAAAGAAGGTGAAAAGGGACAGAAAAAAAGCCTTCCAATACAGGGGGCAGCAGGCTGCAAGATCAGGGCAATCTACTCTAGAAATTCACCGTAAATAAAAGTCACTGTGCAGACTGTTAACTACTGTTGAAAAAGCTCAAGCTAAATCTTCACAAATGGATGGCCAGTCTTGGAGAGGGTGTGGCAGGACAGAGGTCTGAAATCTGCATGCATATGTCTTCAGGTAAATTCTATACAAATCAGCATTTAGGTTTAGTAACACATAAAAAGAGGTTTAAGAGGTTTAGCAACATATAAAAACAAAGTAACTTAGAAGTCTTTATGAAAAAGAACCATGACTTATGTGATCTTAAACTGATTTTATAAATCCATTTTTCTGATCAATCTGAGTTACGGTCTCATTCAAAATCCAATATTGGAGTGAGTTTCAACAATAAAGATATAATTCAGAGCTTTCCTCGGTGAAAGTTCTGTTATTCCACTAAACTGCCAATGGTATTTTGTTTAGTACTAATGAAAATGTTTTGTGTCCTGCACTGAATTAGGAGAAGTGACTTCACCCATTTAGTCTTGGATGCTCAACTGCAGTCTTCCACATTCTGCTGAAAGACCTATCAAGCTGCTTCTCTCCATTGGGAAAAACAGGGACAGGCAATTCCCTGTGTACTAATACTTGATTTAACATAGGTTTGCTGATGTCCAAAGCTAACCTTTAAAACAGATATGTTGCTGTACTACGAAACTGGGTTACCACTGTATAAACCCTTCATATAAATATGCTCAAACAATTTCTAATATAAATACAGAACGGAGCGATGTAAGGAAAAAAAATAGATCTGAACAATGCCTTAGAAAGAAAGAAGGACACAATGAGGTGAAACTGTTCACTTCTTTTCCTCATCTTTTGTACCAAGGAAAAATAGAAAGATACAAGGATAAATGGACAGGGAAAATAAATCATGGATGAACACAGAGAAACCTACATAAAAAAATGAAAGCTTTAACAATCATATTGTATGGAATATTTTATGCTTTAGAAAAACGAAGGAAAAACATGACATATACATGCTATACTGATTATATTGCTCAACAGCACTGAAAGATGATCGAGAGATCATGACACAAGAATTTAGAGTGAAAGAACATTTGAGACAGAAAATGATATAAAAGAGAAAAAACTGTCGAGGCAGACTGACAGAAAGACACTGTAATACTACGAGACCAGAACATCAATTGAAGAACAGTCTGAGAGAAATACTGTCAATTACTTATTTCATTTTAGAGAGGTGTCAGTATGAAAATATTGCAATAAAATAATGCTTTAGTACACATAAGGCATGCTGCAGACATCCCTAGAAAATCAAGTACCATGTTTACATTTTGAAGGAAATGAGAAAGTGGAATTTTCATGCAAACTAATAAACTCTGGGACATTTTCCAAGCTGTAAATAGGTCAGCATTATGAATATTGGAAAATTTCTGTGTACTTTAGAGGATTGTACTTCAAACCTTTGGCTATCACTGTTACCACCTACAGGTCATAATGCTGATTCCATTTTGGATCAAGTGTATTCTTCACAGTATCTGTAGAATGGCATTGGCCAGATCCGTCCACCACAACTTTAGCAAATGGATCAGGAAGTCCTAAGAGAAAGGAAAGAAAAAAAAAATTAGCAAACAGATCAGAATGCTTTAGACTCCTAAATCATTGCACTTTCAAAAAAATTAAAAATATATATTTGAAGATGGCTTTTATTATGAGTCATATTTCATGAATGGGTTATAACAGAATTAAATTATGTATAAAGCATGGGAAAAGGCTAAATTAGCAAGTTATTCCATACAACTTTTTCTTGGTCTGTATCACTAAGTTGAATGTTTAGAGCAGGCGGTGGGTGGATGATCCTCCCATAAAGCCCCCAAACACCTTAATTTTCTTAATTCAGAATTGAGTATGTTTTCAGTATATGGAGAATTCAGCAAAAGGCTTGGAAAACAGAACTGAATTCTTTCATTTTTTAAGGCTAATTGTAATCGATATTTTAGTAGTTACTTGTATTAATGGAAACTACCTATAGCAATTCACACTTCTGAGGTCTACTTTGTTTTCTACTTCATTTTATCTTATCTTAGTGCCTTAGAAAAACTTACAACAGGCTCAGTTGCTAACAAAACTCCATGAAAAAATTTGTGCTGGACTACGCAGCTGAGGATGGGAAAGAAGCAGGACCAGTGCAGCAGTCTATAATTAGCTCTACTGCAACTGCAGTCCAAAGCTCTTAACTGCCCCTGAAAGAGATGGTCCCACCACTAATGCCTTTTGCCCTCATACTAATTCTTGTCCTCATCTGCATGCTCAGTGAGTCAGCTGCAGTGGTGAAACATTATTGACGTTTTCTGCAGCGTAAGGTTTGCACCAGCACTGCTTCCTTGGGTGACTCAGGATAGAGCCAGTCAAGCACCACCATCCTAAGGCTGCTGCCAGCCAAGGCAGGTGGAGATAAAGGCAATACATGTGGGGCAGGGAAGGACAGGACCTTGTTGGGTATGTGCTGCCAACTGTACAAAACTGCAGCACAGATTGCACGTTGGGTTGGTTTTAGGCATTATTAAACTGTTCAACAACTAAAACTTATGATCAACAACAAAAAAATCAGATATTAGGCAAGGTTCGTAAGCATCATAAGCTACAATATAATTGTGTCATCCTTCTTCGAGGTTTTTCAAAGTTCAGGTCTGATCTTTTGAATTCTCCTACTTTCAAATGGAGGGCAGCAGGCAGGTGATATGTGCAGATATGCCCACATGGCCAGTAACATTCCTTTCTGCCTCTTTCATCCCCCTTATTAAAATATAATTTTGGAGTACATAAGTATTATGACATGATCATTAATAATGGAGATGTTCTTATGTCTGCTGGACAGAAAGTTCTTATGAAAAACATTTTAATAAGTACAAGGCATTAATGCTGAAAAGCATGTCATTTGTGCGAGAGTAAATTTGTTTCCCACTCCCATCAAAAACAGAGGGGAGCAAGGAAAGGAGACAGTGTATTTTGTTTTAATTACCATCCTGAATGTCATGAGTGTCACCTAAGAAGAAATTAAAAGCACTGAAATAAAATGTTCCAAAACCTCAGAGCCCCCAACCCATGCTAATGCAACCATCCTAATACATGTGCAAACAGGGATTTACAGAGCTTGCATAATATTTATCCCAACTATAAACATATAAAACTTTAACAGCTACTTACGGAAAAAGTCCTTTTTCACCAAGTTTTTTGCACACAGTACTGTAGAAAAACAAGAAATGCAAAATGAAGTTACTGGTCATTAACAACAAGGTTAATTCACCTGTGTGGTATTCCAGAAAATCCTGCTCAAAAACCCATGAATGAACATAAATGAATTGTGCTCCTACATCATTTGTATTATCATGTAAAATGATTCCTGAAAGCAGAGCCAGAAGTGTCATCTCTTTTGGCAGTTTACCTTTAGGTAGATTACAGTAGAAGTGATATGGCAGCATTTCCTCAAGCAGTAGGTTTCACATGCATTTTTTTCCACTACTGCCAACTTTAGCTGTTCCTGTGTTTGCTTATTTAGTGAGCCAGAGTATTTCTAACTACCTCACCACATGGTGGCATGAACAATTGTTCCAGTAGAATTAGTGATGTTTCACATTCAGGGTCTTATGTTCTCTTCTACAGAACAAGAAAAGCTTTCCAACCACAAAGAATAGTGCACTAGGCGGTCTAAGCTTTTCTGCTATCCTACATTGAAAATAACTAAAATTTTTTACCTGAAAAACACTGGGGTAGAGTAGACTAACTTCTAACACCAGAGTTTTGATGGCTCCAAAGATATGCTTTATTTTTGTAGAAGCTGAAAATTGTTCCAGGCTTTTTTGATTAAAATAAAAAGAAGGAATATTTGTATTTGTCCACCAAAAACACCAAGGGAAAAATAAGAATGGAGTAAATAAAAGTTGGGGAAAAAAGGAGGGGGGGGATAGGTTTCATATAAAGATGCCAAAGTACACAAAAAGACTTCTCAGAAAATGCATTGCTGTTCAACTACATATTCTTATCTATTACTGCAGGTACTAAGCAGGAACTATTAGATTTCCCTTTAAAACACTGAAGCATTTATTGGTAATGCAGAAAGATTCTTAGATATAGAATGGAAGCATGAATTCCCACAGCTAGTAGAAAAAGAAGATAGAGGTACTTTGTTGTAATCAATGCTGTAGAAGACTCTTCAGTATCAGATTCCTTTGGATATTTTTTCTGTGAGATCTCCAATAGTAATTACTACCAGGAAAAGCAAAGACAGAAGAGAGCATCCAGCAAGTACATCCCACAGACACCACCTCAAAACAGTCAGGCTTTGCACTACTGAATATCCTTAATGAGATACTGCAGAACACGTGATTTTCCATTTTTTTCACGGTATTTTGCCAAATAAAAGCAAGCAAAGATAGTCCACGAACACTGTCACAAAGATTTCCAAAGTCAGGGCAGAGAAGCACCATCCCAAATAGTTTTGTATGCTAGCCCAGTCCAAGTTATGTATTATTCTAAATCAATGGAATGACTGCTTTCCCAATTCTCATGTGGCCATGTTCATGAAGATTTTGATTTTAGTGAAAGCGCTTTCCAGGCAAATTCACCACTGTAAAATCTAACTAAAACTCTACTCAGGTCTAACAAGTCTTGGTCCTCCATAAAACAGGAAGCTATACTCATTAACAACTACAGGTAATCATAAAACAATGCATTAACATATACGTAGAAAAGGCATATATGTATAAGCTCCCAGAAAAGTTTCAGTGAATTAATTGCAGGCAACAGAGTCCTAATAACAATACTGTTAATGCGTGAGAAAATTGCCTGGTACCAGGCTGTTAGTTGTTTCTTTGTAAGGAATGAAAAAGGTCAAGAAATAATTTCTCTCAGTTCAAAGACCCAATGAGAATTCCAAATCGTAGCTGCACTTAAGGATTTTCAGCCAATAATTTGACTGTAAATGGTCAACAGTGGTAAAACACTAATAATGCACCCAGCATTTTAGGTATTTCTGATACCTGGAGATCATGCATGTATAGCAAACAGACTGTCTCATCACAGTCCACTCCACAAAACATTCAAATAAAGTCCTTAGGATCATGTAATAAAATCCACTAGAGACCTCCAGATGCCCAGCAATTTGAGAACTAATTAATCCATATACAATTCACAACTTAACAGATATTTATGGAAACAGGTAATAACAGAAACTTTGAAAAATGCTTCTGCAGTTCCTTAAGATTTTATTACAACGGGAATATCCCTGGCTTGACAGCTAGCTGTCAGCTAACACCACTCACCCAAGAACAGAAAGAGATTATTATCTAGCAGCCATCTTTCACTTAGAGGTAAAAAAAAAAACAAAACAAATAAACAAAAAAAAATTTCAAATAAACCAGATGCTTGTATAGATGGCCACTTCCTTAAATATCTCAAAAACAAACAAAAAATAAAAAATAAAAACCAAACTATTATTTGCACAATTTCATCCATTATAAAATATGGGAACTGCCAAATGAAACTGAAGCTTTTAAACCTGACAGTTCAGGCAGAATTCATCTACAACACAGCAGGCCAGACAGTATGCTCCTGAAATTGTGTAATGTCAAAAATAAAAGAGGTTTCACTAGTCTTTTCAGAAAGAAATCATAAAGTTAATTCATTATGAAAACTTCCTTTCAAAATATTAATCAAGTCTGTCACTGCAATTTAACCAAAGTCTCATGTTGCACAATACACAAACTAGTAGCTGTTTCCCCAACAATTAGCCACTAGTGGACAAATTAATACTTTTGTCTCGAGATTTCTCCTTCTAGTAACCACATTTAAGGACAGTCAGATGTCATCCAATTCCGGCTTTGTCAGGTTAACAAAACAGGAGAGACGCTGGGAAATCATCTATTAAGAACAGCCTCTCTGCCAGGTATTTCTAAGTAAAAAAAGCTCAGATCCCAGGAGCATAACCTCAATTCTAGATGAAATGATCTTTTTCCACACACAGCTCTAATCTATCTCAGGACTTTTTTGCACAAAACTTTTCCCACTGACGGGAAAAGTACCACAGTTTATGTTCCATTTTTCTAACAGTTTCAACACTATTAGATCTATTCTCAATACTCTGATAACCAACTGATTAATAGTTCCTCTAGAGTAAGAACTAAGGAAGTTTGGTTTCCTATGGATTTATGTTTTATGGTTGACTGAAAGCTACAGCTGAAGCTTTTCCCACTGGTTGGGCCTTTACACGGACACTCTCCCACGCAGGCTCTCCAGTGGTCTAGCAACACCTGATCTCTCCCTGAAGTTTGTGCCTCTCATTTCAGGTCACTGCTAAGGCTCTCCTCCTTATCCAGGCAGCAATTCTCATAAAACTCATGGGGCTTAATTATCTTTGAGATTCTATCCTACGTCAGATTTGAGCCAAACATTCAAAAAAACAGAAAGAACCAGAGCGAGATCATTTTTTCCCTGACAAAGCCAAGTCAAAATGCTGATGATTCTGGAACCAAAGCCACATCATTACCAGACCTATGTGGTTGTACCATTAACAGATCCTCTAGAGGCGCACAAGGCCACAGAAGGATGTTATTTGTTCTAAAACAAACATGTACAAATAACATTTTTATTATTTTTTTTCCTAAACCAAAAAAAACGTTAAGCTATTTAAACTTGCACTGAAGGTTTTCAGAAACTAGAAAACAAATCAGCGCCTGGATATCCTGGCATTGGTTTGAAAAAAAAAGAGGGAGGGAGGAGCATTGTACTGTAAGTACATCATCAAAAGACATTAATGGTTTCTAGTACACATAAGGAGATAAAGCATTTATTACAAAATATCAGTGACTCAGTGGATATCTATGCTTTATATTTATTACAGACTTCCTGGGTAGTCTACAGAGAACATTAGTATTCCAATACAAAGGCACAACGTACACGTGCCAAGACAAACACACACATCAATTTTACATACTATACGTTCATTAAATATCTTTCTATCATGCCTTATGATCTCATTCTAACATGTGCTACTCAGGTCAGCTCACAGAAACATTAAGAAAGCAAAATGGTATAAACCACACAGTCTCCTTCCATGACAGCTTTGCTATGCGCAGGTCTCAAATGCTGAAAAATAGGAATTAAATGAATCACGTTTGCCAATTTCTTTCTTCCAATTACTCCAAGGACTGACAAAGAAAGGTTTACTGATTATTTTACTATTGCAACTAAATGGAAAATATTTAATACATCCAAACTTTTGTAATCTAATTCACATATTAGCCATTAAAATTTATGTGCTATTAAGCAGCCATCATTATTGAAAATTTGATTTTTTTTTTAGAAAGATAAATATCATTTTCTGAACTCTTCTCCCTCAGTAATCAGCAAAAAAAAGTAACTTGTTACAACCGTTTTTTTACTTTGGAATTGTATTTACAGGCAAATCAAACTTCTCATGACTTCAAACAGCTGTTATGGAAGCTATCCTATGCCACACACTAACATTTTATTTAAATACTAAAAATTATGTTTATTTCAGAACAGTAAATATATATAATGCAAGGTCTCCATACTTAAAGCACAGGAAAATAAGAAAGCAGGGGAAAAATGCATTTGAAAACACACAGAATGAGAACAAGTGGAAAACAAAAGAGATCATCAGATTTCACAGAACCAACGCGTCTTGGAAATGATCTAAGGGTTTTCAATGATCCCAACCACCTTCAAAAGTAAGACAACAGATCTCAGTTGAGTCTGGAGGAAGGCAGACAATAATGCTAACCTAGGGCCAGGAGCAACGGGTGAAAATGTGCAAGGCTGAAGGAGCCCAACTTGGATCAGCTGCAGCCGCCACCTGCAACATCTGAGCACTGTTGGGCACTTAAACATAGAGACCTGGTACTCAATCCTCATGGGCATATCCAGCCTGTACCAAACTGTTTATGCAATCTGTATCAAACCCTTTACATCCACATTTCCTCACACCTGCAAAATAGGAATACTAATACTGTACCTCATAGGTACAACATGTTTTATTGGTATGCTCTTACTCTCATCTGTTAGAATGCATCTCCTGATTTATGACAAATTAAAAAGGATTGAATAAGTGTTTGTACCCAGCAATGAGTATCTAAGGACTACAGATGTAACTCAGCACAACGGAAATACAGATTACCAAAAAAAGTATTAAAAACTAATATTTCTTAAGCTATCCTGTAAAGTTAGTAACTTTAAATGTGTGTATCTAATACTTTGAAGGGAAGATACGAGAAGAAAGGTAAGAAAATAAAAGTAATCAAATGTCAAATGAACTGAGCACACAGGCTGAAGCAGCAGAAGGAAACACACAATCAACACATTTACAATTCAGTACGTGACTTAATAAGAAAACAACCCCCATCTCATGTCAGGCATTCGCAAGCAACCAATATTGTGTCAACGGACAGCCCGGGGTTTACAGGAGGAAGAAAAGGAGCGGGTCCAAAAGTTAAGATTGTGTTTACTGATCTTCTGGCTTTTCAGTGTCATCACCACAGAGAAACTGATTCAGCCTTCTGAATCCAACCAGCCGTCTTAGCATTACATTTTTGTTGTTTCACCCAAGGGTTTTTCTCCCCCAAAAAGCGCTTGTTCCAGAGCATATGGAACACACGGGACAGTGAGCAGAAAGGCAGGCTGCCTATCAATTTTTACCACAACAGCTCATTTTGAAGACAAGTCTTTCTTCCCTCTACAGAAACACCATCTTTTAATGAAAGCCATTAGCATTGCTTTTTGTGATCAGATCCCAGTTGTTTGCATGTAATACGCACTGCAATACAATCACTAAAATAAGTCCCAGCTGTAGAAACACAATGCTGTGCTGTTGCTAATGCGTGTTGTACTGATAATGAATGGTCGTCTATGCTTTAATCTGAATAAAGCTCCCAACTGCTCTGTCTCTTCTTGCCAAAAATTCCCCTTCCTCCTCCAGACTGTGGTTGCATTCCAATTACACTGCTGATTGGAATGAGCCTGGCTGGGGGGGAGGAGAGGGAGGGACACAACCGAGCACACGCACGCCCCTCCTGGCTTTCAGATTGCTGCCCCTGGGACCCAGACACTGTTTGGGGTGTTCTGAACCTATGGCTGACATTGCATGCCTTCCTCCATAGTGCATAAAACTCTTCAAAAGTTTGTTTTCTTAAATAAAAAAACATTTGAGAGGGGCAAACGATACACCATGCACAGGTTCCAGCAGCATAGCTCAATACTTTAAACATTTCTAGCAAATTCCTACTGTTTTCATCCATTGTTGGCATGCTGCTGAGCAACTTATATTTTTCTGCTTGCACTCCCTCCTTGGACCTGCCTGAATTCCCACATGGGAAGATATAAAACAGGAGGTCTTTGACTAGTCATTGAACAAAGAGAGCTGTAAATAACGCCATACAGATTTACAAATACTGCTGTTTAAATAATAACTTTCTCAATTAAAGTTTTAAAATAATATTGTTTATCCCAACTATTCACATTAAGTTTTATTTTACAATTATTCTGAGGATTTTTTTTTATTTTTCACATCCGATTTTCATTTCCTTTGAAAGGTGTTTTTTTTTTTCCCTGCAGCTGAACAAGCTAAATGAACATGATCATAAAGTAAGAATTTACTTTTAAGTTAATGAAATTTGTGCATTTTAATAAGATGACAATTTATTATCATCAAGAAAGGGCATACAAAGATACATAAACGTAACAAATGTGTGCTTTACAGGTGCACAGGGGTTCTGAGTTAAGAAGGTACTGAAACATGAAATACCTAAGAGCACAGCAGCTGACTATTATTCTAACCATGATCACTAATCGACAGGAGCTGGAAGGTTTCATGTTGCACCTAACAATCAAGAGGGCTGCAGCTGTTCCTCTCTCAAATCAGGTCTAGCAATTGTATGGATGCAAGGTAGATCAGGAAGCTGAACTGGCTTAACAGAAAGTTAGCCCTCTGGGGAGGTGGATTCATTTTCCATTGGCTCCAAGAGTTGCGCTGCCTTATCCCGCAGCCGCGCCATCAGTAGAGCTAATGCAAAGGAAGTAGCAGAAGCATGTGGCTGCAGAGGAGGTAAGGAGAGACCAAACTACCTTTCTGACAGCAACTTGCAGTTGTCCTGTAAAAATGCACTCCATACTAGTCAGTATTGCAGCTCTAAAACTGAAACGGTACACCTCCATATTTTTCATTTTAATATAGACCGATAGTTTTCCTCCTGCCTCTGCTGTGCAGTTCCAGACATTTATTAAAAAATATATATAAACATATTTTTCCATTAGGATATCAAAATAACTACCTAACACCCTCCAGGCTTTCAGAGAAACAAATTGAATCTTAAAAATTCAGATTAAGTTTTATTTTATTTTTTTTATTTCCTAAAGCACACAGAAGCAACAGAATCCAAGCACTGAACAAGGTATTTCTCTTGAAAGCATACACGCTTTATTGCTTTAAGGGTGCTCCAATTTTACATCTTAGCAGCTTCTCTTTTGAAGTCTCACAAATCACTAGAAATTAAGAACAACCTACCAAGCACTAAACAACAATCAGCACCAAGTATATATAAACACAGAGGCTGGCATGCCCTTCCTAAAAAGGTTTAACTACTTTTTCCCCATACTTAACCGGAAATCCAGTGCTACCCCAATGAAAACTCCTAACACCATCCTCTGAAGATGTGAGCGAGCTGAAAGGGTCACCCCGGTTCTGTTCTGTCTCAGGGAGCAGTACAGAGGCAGCACATGCTGACACAAAGGTGCCAAACAACATGAAGAGGGAAGTCCAGCTCAGCTGGGACAAACTGGTGATGATTTCAGACATACCCTACTCCATTAAATTAGATGGGAACCCTGCACCAGGGAAGACCAGCATGAGCACTACCTTGTCTTCCTAAAGCAGAAACAGCCAGGTGAACCTCAAATCACCATCACTGTTTCATCTGCATTTCTTTTACTGCTGTGAATTAGGAAATGCATACCAGACACCCTTCTGCCCCCAGAGCTACAGCAGCCAGGACAACTTGGAAGGGTGTTAGCTTCTTCAACTGGCACGGTTACCTAGAGAGCTAACATCTGGCCATAGGCTTACCACATTCACTTCCACTTCATACTGGTGGAAAACTAATTTCCAACTCCCTTTCAGAATTATACATGTAATTTTAATCCAATGTAAATTTAGAATCACATGCCAACTCCAGTTGACTTGGAATACACATTAGAACAATTCAGAAGTGCGGATACAACCTACCTTTTTATTTGTTTAATACGCCAAACACAAGGTAGACAGCTTTTAAGTAAACTCTTCTTTTTTAAATACATATTAGGGTAATCCCAGTATTAGAAAAGCACTTTTATAAAGAATTTCCTTTAATAATTGTTGCAATTCTAATTGTCCCATAAACACATCTCTGTAAGCTCAAATTCAACACAAGACACATATTTTCTTATCTGTCTTGTGTTGTGAAAATCTCAAAAATGAAACCCATTTCAAAGGATCACATGCACCTGCTTATATATACTGTCAGTTAGAAGCCTGTGTCTCCACAAACCGAGATTAATCCTTTTGGACAAAAACAAAACCACCATAACCTGCATTCAAACTACAAACAGCAATATGGATTATCCAAACATGACAAAAAAAAAAATGTTCTAATAATATAATTTACAATACTGCAAAATACAGGAGAAACAAAGTAACAGTGTATTTTCCTTTCTAGTAGATTCATTGTATCAAATACTGCCTATAAAGGTAGGATGTCTTTTAACTCTTTAGAATTCTAGACCCAAATTACTTGCATGTATTTTTTTTAAAGTTCAAGATGAAAATACCCTGCATTTATCACGGAAGAAATGTTAATAGAGATGCATTCCAACAATGAATATAAACAGTTAAACCAATAAGTCATTCATCTCATGCAATAATAAAATTCTGGGACAGAGTCTCCAGGGCTACTTTAAATTCCTGTAAGGGGGGAGCGACCCGACAACAACTCACAACTCCAGCAGTCTGTGCCTGGCATGTCTGAATGACTTGTGGACACGGCCAGATGGAGTCTGCTGAGATTTGCCATGTTTAGACTCCTGTTTTAACATCATGATGTCTACTTCACAGCATTGTTTTACTGTAAACAAAAGGCTTCCTTTTCCACTTCTCCTCCCTTATTCCACTCTAAGCCAAAAGTAAAACAAAACACAAAAAACCCCACACCACAGAATTCTTCGTTCGAGCAAGTAATGTATTCACATTTCCTAGATTCATTCAGTGATGGGCTTACTGCCACACACGTCATGAAGTCTATTCAAGTGTCCGGTTTGTTTGATACGCCTGTCAAGAGGTAAAGGAAAGAAATTATGCTGCCACTTTCGCAATGAAGGTAGCAAACCCTCCCCAAGCATTTTAAATCTTACCATGAAAGCTTACAAGTCCTTTACAGAGATTCACGTTTAAACCAGCAAAACTGAGTATGTTGTTGCAAAACACAAAGATTTTTTTTTTTTTTTTTTTTTTTGAGCTATATACCAAAAAGGCAAATCAGATCTGAATGTTACAGTACTAAACCATCCCCATCAGGGGGATGTGTAAGCTAGGGCTTCAATCAGAGCCTCAAACAGCAAAAAAAGAAGCAGAAGAAACACGTGGGAAATTTTAAGAAAACAAAGGGTTTACGAATATTTGCATTTCCTGGTTTAGTGTGGATGGAGCCTCTCAGACCAGCCAGGATGTTTCTAATGCATAACTTTCATACACTAGAAATTCCACTTAACTTCTCCACCCTGCTACAAAATGGCCTAGCCCTCACATCTCATCCATTTTTCAACATTTGAAAAACACTGTTGTATCATGAATTCAACATAAATACAGCACTTACAAACACTAAATACTACGCTGGTCCATTAGGGGGCAAAAAATCCATAGCTTGAAATTAAAAGCTATTAAGATCCTTTCAAAAAAAAAAAAAAAAAAAAAGAAAAGATGTCAGCAGTCAAAAATCAACTTCAAAGTTCTCTCTTTTGTTTCTCACACTTTAGTACACATAAAATTGTACAGCAGGAAACAGGCTGGGAAACAGAAATTTATTAAATACCAGCAAACCAACCAGCTTTACTGTTTTATTTTCTGTATAATCCTCTCTATTGCAATGAAATGTAATTCACCTTCCTGCAGTATTAAAAACATAATTCCTTTAAAATAAAGTAATGCAACATAACCAAGATCACCTAAATTCAAACCTGCAGAAGTGGTTACTAGAATTCAAATGTAAGCAAAGTAAACTCTTTTATGAGCATTACTTGTATTATCCTAGAAATACAGAAATATTATTTAATATGTCAGGAAAAGGGGATGCTCTCATCTCAAATTCTTAAGAATCATTATGCTAAAATCTTACCTCAGTTCTCAAAAACACGTTTGAAATCCCAGCAGCTAGTTTTTACAGCAAGACCCAGGTTAGACTGAAGTGGTTAGTCCAAAATTATGAAGTCGCATGCCCCAAAACATTTAGCAAACATAGGATTCTTCCTCTGAGGATGAGCAAATAAAAAACTCAACACGGAAATTTACCCATATATTTCTCTGCCCCCATAGGAACAAGAGTTGGGAAAAAAGCTAACAAGAAACAAATTATAGCTCTGTTCCGTCTGATGTATTTCATGTACCTATGGAAATGTACTGAGGGAAAAAACACGCTAACAAGAAGCAGAGCCCTCGGATTTGTCTCACTGCAGTGAAACTCTCCACCCTCTGAATGAGCTATAGCAGAGGCAATAACAAAAGAAATTCATGATCTAATTACCAACCAGACAAAAATGCCCTGAATTTTAAAAAGGGCTTCAGACAAGAGGCACCTGCAGCTAACCCCGGCTCCTGGGTATGAGGAGCTGTAGATACCAGAAGCTTTTCAGACTTCAGGATCACTGCTGTCTGTCAGGACACAGTCACAAACTTGATTTAAACAGGAAGTCTCAAAATTCTCTCTGCTACAAACATGATCCTGGTGGGACACTCTGCTACTGCCGGGGCTTTTCTGGGAAGAGGCAAAAGGAAAAAAAAGAAAAAGGATGCATATTATTTACCCTTCATACTCACACAAATTCTCGTGTCACTCTTCAGTGAAATACTGCAAATATCTCTATACTAATACACTAATAAAAGAATTGTCAGCGGCTTTGTAAGAAGCAATTCCTAAAATGTGACAATAGCTAAGGTGAGAATTTTTCTGGGGAAAAAAAAAAAAGCAGTCGATTCTGGCATTTCAAAAATAAAACTTGAAGTATTTGAGTGCATTTTTTAAAAATAATTTCTTAAAAAAAATCAATGTTAAAGAGTTAATGAGGATCGTGATCTCAAAACTATCTAGTAAAAATCACTGGTTAAGGATCTACCCTAGGTACTTCACAAATCTAAACTCCGCATTCAGCACAATTTTGTTTTATTACTACACCTGATGTACTGAAATCACATTGTATGGGGAAATACAGATAGATGACGTACTCTTTAGATCTTCGTACTGTATTACCAACATCTACAACTTCAGACATGGATTGTGATTTATCTCACTGATAGAATGGGGATCCTGCCTCCTCCTCCTTCTTTAATGTAGTTGAAATATTTAAGCACAATGTCCCTCTATTTACTTTTGTGGTGAAAAGCCTTTTAATGGAGTGCTTTCAACTCTAGAAACTGACTCTCTATTCAGCTTGACAGTTCAATTTACTTGGAAGTATGGTCTTGCTCTAAATAATATTTATTAAAGGCTTCTGCCAAAAAACATGGTCAGCAGAAAGATTGGTGGACTGCATATACCTTTACCTGGTTATTAAGCTGATGACTCTTACTACTTGGTGTCTCTACCTACAGAAATGTAATACCATACAAATGGGGAAAACACCAACTGCTTACAGGAAGTACATACAGAAAAGTAAGACTGTATCACACACCCATACCTTGTTAAAGATCTCACGCACCTCAGTTCAGCCTTCCCCCCAATCAGAAAACCGTGACTCCAAATCTCAAAGAGGTGATTATAATCAATGCACTATACAATTTATAAACGGATTTAGTTACATCACTGCAGTCCTTTAATATTAACAGATACAGTTTAGTTTCTCTGCATAAACAGATGTGTTCTACAGAACAAATCCAAACAGTTTAAGAAGCTGTTGCTGTTAAACAGAGATGAGCTAATTGGATGTTTAATCCTATTTACTTCAACAAAAGTAAAGAAACTTACACTAAAGCACCAACTTTTCATTGTTTTGCTTTGCTTTTACACAAATTGTTTAAATTTAATCAAATCAGTACAATTTATGTACTACCGTAGGAAATAATATGAAAGGGATTTTAAAGAAACAGAACACTAAGGGATTTGGATGAAATAGCTTGACAATAATATGGAAAGAAAGAATCCTGACACCAAATAAGCTTACTATGCAATTTAAACTACAATTTCAGAAATCTTTTGGGAAGATGCAATGTTCAAGTGGTGGAAAAAAAAAGGATTTTTATTTTTTATTGAGAAAGGAGCACACACAGCAGATATGCAGTAGAGTGAAGCACAAGAAAAACAATGGCTAGTAGGTGAAACTGAAAGAGGAAGGAGTGTAAAGCACTAATGTAAAAAGTTTAACACTGTGAATCAACACTTCTAGCAAAATAGCAAATGAATAAAAATCCAGCTATTTCCAGGAAGCTGGAGGAGATTTTATTACCAGGCATCTAGAAAGACAGAATGGCTTTCAAATGTAACAAGCAAGTATTTCCATTGACCTCAAACACCAATTATGAGCTTCAGAAAGTCTGAGTGGACAAGAAGGGGATTTTGAGGGGGCACAGAAGTGGAAGGACCTCATTTACTCTCATACCTTTCACTCCAGAAACCCTCAACTTCTTGCAGCTGCACTCACAAAACATTTTACCAAACATTGCTCCTCCTGATTCCTACCATTTCCTTCTTATACACATGCACGGGAAGAGGCAAGGAAGCAAGACCCCATTTTCCAGAGGAATTTTACATTACTTTCCTAGGCACACTGTTCCTTGGATATTTCAACTGCTAAACCCAGTGCTATCCCAGGCACGAAAAATATAGAAATGTATTAACTTAGCAAGCAAAATCATTTTTCCTCTTGCATCTCAATTATTTAATACTAAACAACTTCCAATGACCTAATTCCTTTAGTTTCTCTATCATCTACATATCTTAGAGCTGATACGATACCTTACATTAAACAGTAACAGAGACATACTGAAACTCAGGAACACAAACCTTTTCCATCCTCTATATCTTTTCAAATAGCTTTGCACACTGTACCTGATTTTTGCATTGATCATTAACTAAATTTAAGAATTCACAAGTATTTATCCTATTTGTAATATTGAGAGGCCTGGCCTGTTCTTCAGGTATTGCAGAATACTAATGGCATTGTCAGTGTTAAAGAAAGACAAGTTTTTAAAATACTAAAAATTAAAATGCAATGGCCACCCTCAAACTAGCACGCTACATTAAACTACATCTCTTGCTAATTACGTATTTTCACTAAACATAAAAACAACAAAAACAAACAAAAAAGCACTACACTGAAGTCAGTTCACCAAGTCCTGCCAGGGTCCCTCATGTCATGCTTGCATTCCAGATGCATAACAGTCCTCACTAAAAAGTAATATTGCCAAAGGGTCATAAGATTGGAGTATTTCTAGGATGCATCCAAATATCTTATGGTTTAAAGTCAGAAAATGTACCTATACATGTCCAAACTTACAAAAGAGAAATTAGAATAATTAAGTAAGTCTAGTAGATTTTGATGCTAAATATAGGCTGCTGTTCAGGAGACAATAAAAAACACAGGATTGGAGGAGATAAAGTGTTAATCGCATATTTGGTGGTTTATGAGCCAAAGGAGTCTGAGGTTTAAACTGCTTCTGCTCAGTGCTCATCCCATTCAGAGACGATGAATCATTTCCCATTTGGCAACACTTCTGCCTACAAGGCTGTCTTCTGTGAGATTTCTCCTGTATCCTTGTAATAGATTTGCTAATTTAGTACACCTGACTTTGAGCAAAAAACTATTGTTGCCAGCTGTCAGACTAGACCTCGTCCTGTTTATCAGACACATCTAAACCATCCTGTTCTGCCCCAATCATAGAAACAGAACACTCTTTACTAATCCCAGTGCAGTAAATTACTTTCTAATATCCTTGTTTTTCTTACTCTGCCAAAATACCAACACATCATAGATTTAAAGCAACAGCAAAATCAATTTATCCACAGCAGCTGGGCTCATACCAGTTTATCCAATAACTGCTTTTTTTTTTTTTTTTTTTTTTAAAAAAAAAAAAAAGTAATATTTGGTGTTCTGGTCATTCTGTCCATGAATTCCTGAGTCTCAGCAATAGAGTTTAAATTAAGGTAATATAAGCTCACAGGGAGCATATTCCAGCTTTTTAGGCAGACCTCCACATCTCTTTGAAAGATAAATCAGAGCAAAAGAAAGCATTAAAAGCCTCACACACACTAAAACATTTCCTCATTTTCCCCAGGGCTTTGTGCATGCAGAAGAAACTGCTTTACTTTCTGTTTACAAATATTTGTCCGGACAGCAGCTTAAAAGGGAAGGGTAGGGTAAGGGCTAAAGAGAATTTATTTATTTATTTTTTTAAACGAACAAACAAGAAAACCCACCCTACCTAAAAACATCAAAAAACAATTTGTGTATTACACTTCTGTTCCTAAAAACAAAAACAACAACAAAAACCACACTAGAACTTAACTTTACATTCTACATTACATACATCAGTTTTGCAGATGCAGGAAGTGGACTCTTTTCAGGTGCCCAGACTTCCAACTGCACTTTAAAGTTTACTGTGTATACTTGTCTATATTAGATGTTATGATACTTTTCCAAATATTTTAAAACAGCATAATCGACAAAAATACAAGAACACATCCACTCCACTAACAAAAGAAAATATGAAGTATTTACATTCCTCTCTTCTGTTTTCAGAGGGCCGTGGAACTGCTTACTCAGCTCTAGCATTTAAATCTGGCTCCGTGAATGCCTGCTGAATACCCGAGGAGCTGCACCTGAACTCCTTCACCTGCGACTGACTTTAAAGACAACTCAGAAACTGCAATTCAATGCAGAGGCCATTAACTTTGAGCTGGTTCTGCATCACCCTACGGCTGGCTTCTGCTGCATTTGCTAGCAAAACTAACCTGTATTTGCTACAAATATATAAAAATATATTAAATATGTAAGAATAGTCTACAAGTGTAGACTAGCTAAGGATCCCTACCAATGTTTTTCTTGATGAAAATAGTCATACAATGTTCAACCACAGGCCAATGTCTCGATTGACTTCACAGCAAAACAAACAAACAAACAAACAAAGCAATAGTAAAATATGAGAAATTAAGAGCACTACCTCCATATAGGAAAGAACTGCAGGCCATTTACACTACAGGTAGCTTGGCACAGATCGCTTTTACATTACAGATAGCAGGGAGCAGTGCACAGAAAGGCACAAACAGCATTGCTACCACATGTTCAGAGTGAGAAAAGTTGTAGCAAGTTCCTAAAAATGGGTGCAGGGAAAAACAAACAAACATAATTCAGAGCAGTTGACAGCAATTTAGCAACCATATAGGAAAAGATTGCTATGACGTAGTTACATTTAGCGTGAGCCCACCTACAGGCAACCAATACAACTTTGTGGGTATGTGCAGACAACAGAAGAACATGAAGGCTGCAACAAGAGATTGTGATGGCTGTGGACACGACAATTGTCCAAGGTCCCAATTCAGGGACTTTAACAAGTGATGCCATTCTCACACAATAACCCCCATCTCTACAGACCTACCTGAGGCAGACTACCAAGCTATAACACTTCTGAGAGTGCTGATTCTAGCATACAGAGAAATGACAGTGTTTAGTTACAGAAACTGGCCACCACTTCTGGATGCACTTAAGAAGCACTATTGTTTCATTGCCCCACAACAGCTACAATCAGTCTAGTCCCCTGTAAAGCTATTGTTCTTGCAATAAAAGGCAAAAGGTCTGTATATATTTTTACAAGGTTCCTCACTGTAGCATTTGCAATGATGAATCATACTGTATTTCAAGTGTTATTCATCTGTACAATTTAAGCTAGCCCCAAGTAATCATTAAAGAAAAATATTTGCCAGGAAAAAATAACCCAGAATATGATTCATTTACTTCTGAAACAATAAAATAGTTCACTATAATTAAAATATTTACAATATAGTTATTTTTGTTAAGAAATTTAAATACAACCCAATAAAATGAAGAAAGCATGCCCTTAAAAAAAAAAAAAGTGTTCAAATAACAACAACAAAAAGGTTAGAAAAAGGTAATTCCATAACATACTGTTAGCACCCTATCTGATACAAACTACACTCTATTCTTCAGCTATTTAGGTTCATATTCATAACAAAGATACAGCTCACCTCTCAAACACTGGCAACTCACTGTTAAACTGATAAACAGATGCTTATTTCAGCACAAAGGTGATGCATGCAGTATACCTGAAAATGAAACAGACATCTAGCTCTGGAAAGTTCAAGACAGTAACATCACAGGGATTGCTAAACAATTCCCCAGGAAGTAGTTAGGGCTTTCACAGACCTTAAAACATGAAAAAGTGGATCAGCTGAACATATCAAGAATTTAATGTCTTGATAATTGCCCAAAGCTCACAAAGAAGAGAAATAGAGCAACATTTTGGGAAAGAGGTCTTCATAGGACAGACTGTGTTTTGACCTTTTGTCAGTTAAACACTGAAAGAAAAAAGAATCACTGTAGGAATGAAGAAGTAACGCTGTACAAATATGAAAACAGTTTAAAAAAAAAAAAAAAGCTGCTCTTCTTCATGGTTAGACCTTCACGGTTAAGTGCAAGTTTATTTAAAGTGAAACATAGCAGTTTCACATTCTATCAGTTCATTTATTTTTAGTTAACTAAATAAAAAAATGCATCTGATATCATTCTTAAAACTTCTCCTCACTTTGTCTATATATAGCCATTTTCGGAAGAGGTCTCTAAGAGATATTTAACATGCAACGCAATCCTTTTCTGTTGCTGGAAATACACCTGCCCTACATTTAATTTCTGAGTTCCTCCTTCACTGTAAATATTTTCAAAAATGTATGTGTTAAATAGATAATGGGAGCAAAGATCAAACTGTTTCACAGCACAGGCCACTCAGTATAAGCAAAGCACAGTGTATTATATCACTCAGCTATCACAGCAAGCTGGTCCTGTACAAATCTGGTGGCAACACACTGTAAAATTAGCGGTCCCCCCCTCTTTTATAGACATATCTTTACACAGAATGCAAAATCCATCAGGAAACATCAGTGATAAACCATTCAGGATCAATACAAATGCATTATCAAATAGACAGAGAAAGATAACTAAAAAAAAGGTCAAATCTTTCACACAATTAATTCATCATCAACAGATAACTCTTTAGATGACAGAAAGTATTATCTGTAACTCCAAAATCTTTGCAAATAGGTGTCACGTAGATTACACAAGGAAACATCACAATCTACAGAACCCAATTAATAGAAAGTCTTCTGACCCTTTTTAAGCAAGAAAATACTAGCATTAATGAAGTAGCCATTACATTGCATCATTTCTTAGAATCAAGGATTTAAAAAAATAAACAAACCACGCTTCAGCTAAAAGCTGAGGAACTCCTTTTGTTCTACATGTAAGAAGTAATCCTGATCTTATCTGCAAGCTTTTCTTAGAATTATATTATGAATCATGGCCCCTTAGATGCTAGCCCTTAATTCCTTACTTCTTCTACATAGGATCAAGGTGATGAACATGCAGAGCAAAGTAGCAGGTGGGAGATTTGTTGGTTTTTTTTTGAAGAGGAGTGTGGAGTTTCTTTCTTGCTGTTTGTTCTTCAACTTTTGTCCTCTTATCTACCTTTAACTGCTTGCATTCTTTGCATGTTATATATCTTTAGTTCTCATAAAGCACCTCTGCTATATGAGGACAGCTTCCTGTAAGACATATACTCAAATCAGTAACTGTAACATTGTAGACACAGCATCACAAAGCCAAGCATTAAAAACTTCAGAGAGGTGAGAATTCATGCTGTCCCTGCAAGCCTGGGTCTTGTTCACTGCTGCAACCTTAGAGTCCAGGCACCAAAACATTCCCAGCGTCTTGTGCTGCCAAAATCAGTCTCCACCTCCTGTCCATTAGTGCCGGGTGGTTCCTTGTTTCAGGTTACGCCCTTCTCCACCCTCACCCAACTTTTGAACCCTCAGTGTTCTGGTTATTGCCCTTCTTCACACCACCAAGGTTAGCATTAACAGGATGAGGCGGTCTCCCCGCATGCTCAGCTCCTGTCCCCAGCTGTTTGCTGAATCAGATACTACTTTGCTGACTCAAAGACATCTGCCTACTACCAGAGCCCTGTTTGATAATGTCCTGCCCAAGAATACAAGATCTGAGACACAAATTTTTTATCTCCTTGAAAAGGGTTAGATTTTAACAGACACTTCCCAAAATAAATTCAGCCTAATTTAAGCACTGGGCATGAAAAATGTGTTAACAGGCTACTTAACTTAATAGCAACTGAAAAAAAATGAGAAGCACCAACTGTAGATGGTGTCATGGGCTTCAGCTTGGTGTTACAGGTTCAACTGTAGTTCTAAATTCCACTGACAGTGAATAAAAAGCAAAGATGCTCATACAGACAAAGCAACTCAGAACTGAATTCAAGTTACATGAGGCAGAAGCAACTGCAGGAACCGTCGCTCCCCACACTGCTCAAGTGCGGATGTAACACTCACAGGGGTCAAACTGTCCAGGGCCATTTTTTTCCATCTACTGCTACTCCAGTGATGCAGGCGGGTGCAGAACATGAGTAAATCCCCAGTCTTGGCCCACACCATTACAAACTGTTTAAATGTGGAGAGCAAAGTCTCTAAATTTCAACAAACGTACGCAAAATATAAAGCTTTTGAAGGGGTCCAAAGCACTATCCCTGCATAGATTAAGTTACATTATGCTGATACACAGGAAATAGCTGACTTATTCTACAGGATGAACAATTCACCAGAGGAAAGGAACTTTCAGGAAAAATGATAAATATTGTAATGAGGAAATCCGAGGCACATATTCACAATGCCACATTCAGATCTCACAAATGAATAGAAATTTCTTCATGATCTCTTGGTCACAGAAGCAAGCGAGACATGGGTAGATCGGGATATATTGCAGCTCCCCAGGCAGAATAACCATTTGCTGTTAGGGAGGGGTACCAAAAGCTTTGTCTTAGATAGGACTACAGAAATTTTAAAATCCTATTAAGACAGGTATGGGGAGGGCATTATGAACGGCAGGAACAGACAATTTAAGGAGAGGTGAGAAACTATACAACTATTTTCTGACAAGCCAGGTATGATGTTTATACCACTGATAATTACTGTAAGCCGCTTTCTCCGTAAAGGCCTTCTCTATCCCTTTTACAGAATTAAGTAGAAACCAATAATATTTAAAATCATTCTTCGACCCAGTTCTTAAGTAGAGATCCCAAACGTGAAAGATTCTCACAAAAAGGCTACCATAGAACTTGACATCACAACTTCAGGCTAAATCTCAGCCAATCCTGCATTAGTACAATCACAAAAATTCAAAGCCTTCAACTTTTTAACAAATACACAATTATATAAGGCATGCCCTGATTATTGCCTGGCATCTTGAATTTACAGATGGCATTTGCTTCTATAAGAAAGCATGGGCATTTCACATGTGCAGCAGCATTAATTAGTTTGACCAGAGGTCAATAGCAATTTTCCCCAATCCACACTTTACCAACAGTTTCTTACAAAAACGTGTGATATATACATTTGAAGATTCTGTTCACCCAGATTCCTAACACCTTGTACTGAACATCCAGAATTGCTAATTAGACACTTGGGAACACTACTTATATGACCCATTTAAAATTCTGAAAGACGGCACTTAGGATTTTTACAGTTGTTCACAGGCTTTGATTACTAGGAAGATTCTGTAATAGCAGCATAAAACATTTGTTAACTTTCTCCTAGAATTCTCTAAATAAAAGCTCTAGAAAGTTTCCATTTTAACAGGCATTACACCTGTCTTTAAAGTTTGGTCATTTAATACCTCATACACTGTGAACTCCAGCTTGAAGGTGGCAGTCTTCCTTAATTTCTTAAAGAGTAAAGCTCTACTACCATTTAGATGTTGTACTTCACAGCATGAATATATTGTCTCTCTCTTAAAATACATGCCTGAATATTAGCATGATCAAAACGCAATCATCACTACTACATGGCTAAGAGCAGAATTTGTAACCAGCAACATGAAATACGATGGAGATTTCTGTATGTTTTACCCAAGTACAGGACCCTACTTTTGTTTTCTGCTTCCACTCTAAAATGACAGAACTGTATTGCCCCTCCACATCCCTCTGTCAGTGCAGCTCCTCCAGCTGGTTCCTGAACACATCTGCCTTTCCTTGTCCTGTTTCACCATTACTAGTGACTCTTTTCCCCTCCAAACAACCACTAAACACCTACCTACACCAGCTCCATTTTCACAAAGTTTCTTAGATCACATTTGATATCACCTCTTATAAACCATGACAGAAGTATTTATGCCACTAAACAACAAAAAGGACACCTTAATATTTCTACACCTAGGAACAATGCTACTACCCAGAACAATAAAAGGGTAAAAAATATCTGTTAAGAGTCAAATTGAAAAATTATTTGCCATAAGGACACCTAAATATTTGGCATAATTAACATGACAAATTTCTCATCTCAGGCAGTTAAGCATGAATGTAATTCTATACATTTTACCTGGACACGTTCAGTTCTTTTAAACACACATTTAAGAATGTATTTATTTTTTCAACAAGCCATAGTCATAAACACTCTAACCCAGATATATCTTTCTTCCCCCACCAAGAAAGATGATTCATTTTAGTACATTTACATTTTTCCCTAAGAACACTTGCATGTAGCTGACTACCTTTTACTCAAGTGAAGCGAACTTTTACTGAGTACACTCCATCTACGCTCCTACGATTTGCACAAAGTAGCAGTTTTGCCACATGCAACTTTAGAAGCACACAGCCTGGTCTTTATTTGTATTATTAAAAAAATCACCACGTTGGCTCAAGTTTTCAGGAAGCATCCCTACTATTACTGATACAGATTCTCACCTCCAATTAAATACGAGCATGATTGCATCTATAATTGCATTTATTTATGCAGCTATACACCGAACTCCGCATCAAGTAGCTAGGTATGTTAAAAAGAAGCATCATTACAGATATAATTAGTTCTGACTCCACTTAACTGCATTAGTAATATTAAAATCTGGGTCAAGGCAGAACAAAAATGAATGCATGTCACTGGTTTAAAACTGTTTCCTGAGATGGATAAGGTAGGCCCCCAGCCCCACAAACAGCCTGCTGTTCCGCAAGCACCTGGCTGGCTTAAGTCACTGCTCACCCACACACAAGCCCACCCACAACAGACCTCCTCTATGCCCAGTT
This sequence comes from Anas platyrhynchos, assembly GCF_047663525.1. Taxonomy (NCBI): domain Eukaryota; kingdom Metazoa; phylum Chordata; class Aves; order Anseriformes; family Anatidae; genus Anas; species Anas platyrhynchos. Next base: position 6,766,595 of record NC_092605.1, read on the forward strand.
AAAAAGAGGGATGAGAGGAAGAGATTGATTTTAACTCAGATATATTTCTCAGCCCATCCTGTGTGCCAGCACAGCACGGAACAGAGGGATGCGTGCATCCTGAAAATGGTGCTGTGGGTGGAAGTGCTCGCACCATGGCATTGTCACTCCGCGTCTGTGGCAGTACGGCACCACACATGCTAATTTAAGCAGGAATAGTAGAACCTGGGTACATATTTTTACTGTGACCTGAAAATAACAGTTTGTAAGTGCTCTGCATATTTGAAACAACTTAAATGAATTCATTATAGAAAGTACACACTGAACAGCAGCAAATGACACCACCAAAGCCATGGTTGGAGCAACTCTCCCTTTCTGCAACAAAATCCTTGTCACTTGTGTTAAATACATACTGATCAACTCTTTCCAGAAAATTAGCAACAGGATACAGCCATATAAACTGAAATATTGCTTTTTCTTTCACTTTCAGAATTTTGAGGATATGAGTAACACATCAGCTGAGCAGTACTTTTACACACTTCTGGAGAGATCAATCCTTTTAGTTTAATTTCCCTGAGCAACAACCAAAAAAATCTCTTAAGTAGTTTAAAGTATAAAAATGTAATTGCCAAGAACCCGCAGCATGCTAAAATACAGCTGATAGCATAACACAAATATACTGTGTGAGAGAGAACTGACCCTGAATCACCCCAAATGCATAGTCCCAGAAGGCCCAAAACAGAACCACGTTTTCTGTGGATTTACGTTCAAGAAGAACCATGTCCATGGGCAGAAAGTCAAAAGATAATGGCTCTAAATCCCAGCTTTACCTGGTTTATCCTTTTTATGATCTCAACCATGTCAATTCTCTATTCTGGGCCTGTTTCCCCACTTAAACTGAGATGATAATGCTTAGCCAATTTAGTCCCGAGCTTTGTTATCTACAGATGAAGATTTCTTTAAAGTTACAAGCATTCTTATCTATGCTTTCTCTGAGAGTATTTAAAGTTTAAGTAGCAAGAAAAAGTCAACAGTTTGCTTCCTTGAATACACTATCGTCAAACATCCCACAAGATTTTGATCCTCTTTCCCCAAGAGGAAATGCGCTTTGCTAATAGCAGAAACAAACAGGAGCTGCTCCTGTATGAATTATCTAATATTACTGACATTAATCTTCACCAGCCTCTCAGAAGTCACTAAAATGATCTCAGACACCGCATGTGTCATGAACACTTAAATTCTATGTAATAAAGCACACACAAAACAGCCGGCATAGCAATGTACACGTGCCATGAAGTCGCGTCAGAAGTCCGGTCATCTCATTATTGCGATGACAGGAGGGAAGACACCCAAAGAAATTACCCACATCTTCAAACACATGCAAGAAAGATGTGGCCCAATGGCAAGATGTCATCTTAGGTAAGATGGCAAAGCAAGGATAAAGATACACTTCAAAGGCCATGAGATAAAACAGAACAAAACATTAAAAGTTGTCTTCTTTTAGGGATCAACTCATTCACCTTAAGGACACAAAGATAAAATGTCTTCATCTTGGGCCTGATCAGATTTTCAGTGATTAACAAAAAAGAAAACAGAAAAGAATTTGTCACTGATAGTTGAGTTACTCAGCTACGCAGACAGACATTATGGTATAGCTTAAGCTCTTTAAATGTAACTGAAAAGTGCAATTCTGAAAACCAGTGACAATTTTTCCAACCTATTTCCAACCTATTTCCAACTATTTTCCAATTCTATTTTATTTATTTTTCCAACCTATTTCCAACTATTTTCCAATTCTATTTTATTCCCCTCCCAGCTTTATTTGTTATTTTCTAAACACTAGAGCTGTCTATGGATTTCCCATCTGTCTCCTACATACGTCCCATACATTACCTACAAACATAAATCCTCCACTAGGCTTTCACCCGATGCTTTCCTTATTCTACAACTAAGGACAAATATCGGGCCTTCTTACTCCTTTAACTGGAAGTTTGTGTAGGATGGTTTTCCTACTATGATCGCCTTCTCCAAATCCTTTTTGATCTTTGCCACTATATCTCATTGCATATCCTTGATCACAAATACCTAATTTTATACCCAGACAAATAAAACTCTGTCATATAAGCTGATCCCACTGAAACAAGCAGTTGAGAATGCTCTATACAGCTGCTCAGTTGTTTACTGCAATTCTACGGAGTTGGATTTATATGTATATAACTATCTACAACTACACACTATATATATACACATACACAAAGTATCTCTCTATATACTTATATATACATACAAAACACACACTTAACACTTTAATGAAAATATGGAGCACCCGTCATTCCCTATACACTCTTACTACTAGATACATGCCTATTGACTTTGTAATAACTGGACTAGTTTCATGCAGCTACTATGTAATTTATTGATTCCAATCTCTTAAATGCTAGTTTTTAGTAAGTCAAGTCATTAAGTCAAATACACCTTACGTGAAGGAACCCCATTGTTTTACTGTTGACTAAAGCCCATCTAAATACAGGCTGCTGGTCAAAGGAGCAGTCCTGCCCTCTCTTCAGCTTCTCATGGCACATCCCTTCACCGCGAAGAAACATTTCTTCTTGGTAGGATTAGTTTTCAGCTCATTACACAGCTAGCTACATAGTTGCTGGAGTCAACACAAGGGACAGGGGAGGAAGGTAAAACGAGGGTCTACAAAGGGAAAAGAGCCAGAATTCTGATTTTAAGCTGATCTAGACTTGCACTACCATTTAAGGCAACTATGAAACCAGAGCCTTGATGCTCAAAAATATAGGTAGCTACTTTTATCCATCAATCAATAATACTATTCCTAAAATGAGACTCCGCTATCCATAAACCTCAGCCCTGCCTCTAACAAAATTAAAAGGTTTGGACATTCCACATTATGTTGCAAAACTTCGAGAATATTCTGGTTTTTATCTAACTAATATATACCTTTCTCAAGGATTATTATTAGTATCATAGCAAGACTTCCTAGGAATGTAGCACTTTCTGCCTTCAATAGTATAACCTTATAGTAAAGTACAGTACCACCTTCCTACTGTAAGAAATTAAGATATAGTAAAATCAACAAGAGAGAAAGGAGATGAGATGCTACCCATTTTCTCCAACACACAGATCCAGTGCTTTTTATTTCCTCAATTAGCAAACTGTCAGGCAACCTGAAAGCCCACTGGAAGGAGAAAGACAGATCTAACAGCTCTACAGGCCTGCCTCCGACTCTTTACCAACAAAACTTTCCCAGCCCATTCCCACTCTGTCTGTGGGACATTTATTACAACCTTGTATAATACAGCATAACTGTGCTTTGTAGCTATCAGAATATCTTCACTTGTTAACTCTTCTGACAACAAATGCTAGCTGGAAGACCTAAACTAAGTTTAATTATGCATTAGCCTTTATTTAACTCAATATAGTTTAGTGTTCACGTAGCTTTGCGGATTTCAAAGTGACTTCGAAAATATCTTTCTGCTTGATAAGGACAGCCTTACAGACTTCATTCAGATAACTGTCACTGTAAATGAAAGCAGGCAGATGTAACTAGTTCAACATGAGAAAATTCACAGGTTAGGACATACAATATTTACTGAGCAAACGGAAGCAATGGTCATTGCTTGGTTTGAAAAATAAGAGATTAACATAGTCTTCAGCAATGAGGGTGGCTTTAAAAAAGAGTATAGTATATTTACAAATCCACAAATTCAATAAAACACCAGGAAAAATCACAGTAAAAATGCAAGGGGATGACTGCACTTGCAGTTCTAATAGAATTCAGATATACTCAGAATTGGACTAGATAAAGTAGTGGTAAAAAAAATACAGAGTTAAAGGAATTTTCCTTACATTACAGCTTCCTTGGATAACATTATTACAAGCTGCTAAGATAAATTTTGGAGAAGACCAGCACGACTCTAGGCTTTAGCTAATCTAAATTACGCTGCCTATATTTTAATCATAAACAAACATTTATACCCCCATACTAGAAGTTTCATCGAAGGCATAATTTTTGTATTTTAACAATAATCTAGCATAGTTCAAGACTGTGCAAAATGCATCAACATACACATCACTAAAGACCTGGGTGATATTTACAACAGACATCTAAGACTACAAGCAGAAGAATAATCTTTGAAGAAACATATAACACAGATGCACTGTAAACTAAATAAAAACTTACTAGAAGTATGCCACCGCTGTGGTTTTTCTCTGTTATGGAACCCAGACCTAAATAAACTGTTAAACACTTAGTGTAAAGGTATGCCAAACATTTCTCAGAACTTTCTTAAGGTCCCAACAAAGAATCAACCTTTTTTGCAAAATGAGGCCTAGGTTAAATATTTTATTTGGCTCCTCAAGATGGACTGAGAAGTTGGGCACTAGCTCCAGATCAGTTCTTGGACTCACATCAAACATTACCCTGTCATTTATCCAGTCAGTCAAAACAATGTTTTCCATCTAAACCTTTAATGTTTATGTCCTGAAAAACTGCTAATTGAATCCAGTTCTTGAAATCCATTTTTAATCTATACCATCTAATTTAGAGATAATGAACAGAAAAGATAAGTATTACACAACGTTTACAGAATTAATCCTATAAATATTCAAGCCAAAACAGAAGACTGCTAGTGTCATAAGGCCAAAGAAAATCAAGATTATATAGCATTTGTAAGTTTGAGAATAAACTTTTAAAAACACTGAGATATACAGATTCTTTTAATTCCAAACAGTTTTAGAATTCAAGAGTTCTCAAACTGCTTTTCCAATCAAACAGGGTAATAGAAACCACACAGAATCCTTAAAACTATTCCTAGGCAAGAACTGACAACATGTCAGCTCAATTAATAAAATTAAATGCTTTTAACAGCTTTCCTTAAACATGTAAAACTTCCTTAGAACAAATGACTTTATACAGAACAACATACATTTAGCTAAAGCATAAAATACCTCAAGTCTTTCTAACTTGAGAAATAGGCTAATATTTCATATAAGCTTCCAAAAAACAGAAGTGGTACTCGGCAACTGCAAAGAGCTGCTAAATGGGGCATAGTCCCTTTAAAGACAATTTTGCCTTCATCCATCCCTCTGAAAATATAAAATGATAAAAATCTCAGAAACATTCCTCAAGAACATACCTGCTTCTTTTGGGGACTGATTGCTCAACTACACAGTCTCCTCAATATATAAAACCACAGCCTATTTCTGGCTTACAATCACATTCCCTATAACGTATTTATATTGTCAAAGACAGGATTAGATGACATGCTTAATCCTTAATAAAAATAATATAAATATAAAACAAAATAGAACACAAAATATAAAGCTGAAACGGACAACTGTGTAAACAGTATTTTCCATACTTTTACAAAAGGCTCCAGACTATTTTTAATGTTTCAAAGATAAGCATGTCTGAGCAATCAGGAAAAAAAAGCATTAAAGTACTGCATCAATAAAGCAATAACCTGAACAGAAAGCTACAAAACACTCTGCAAAAACAAGGCAGTGCTGTCCCCTGCTATATCCCAGCTATGTTTAAATGAAGAGCTTTATTTCTAAGTGCAATATATAGACAGTCACAAATCTCAATGAAAACTAAATTATAAATTGAGTCAAAGTACTTCCAAAGTAAAACATAAGCAGATGCATTTTATTTTTCCCTATGAAAACAGCATACCCTGAAAAATATGTAGGAAACCACCTCTTTTTATTAAGACGTTAAACTAAAAGTATTTCAGATGCACCAAAAGTAAATACATTGATTCTTTCATTTTTTTAAAAAACACATTTGTTTTGCAAGCTGGCTAAAAACACTATTTGCAGACCAGAGTACTTGCAGCATTACCCATTATCTTCTAACTGCTTACCTTCACGCGCTCACAAAACACAAAATATGGTTTATCTTATGGGGGGAGGGTAGGGGACTTACAATGGTTTTAGATAGCTCTTTTCTATAAAGCATTCTGTATTTTTTTAAATAAAGCTCTTGTAGAACTTCTGTATTTCTTCTCTGAACCTATTCACCCGGGTTCTTACATGTAAAACAAGATACTTTAAGTACATAGAAATAACTTATTTTTCTTCCGACCACGTAGAGGAGCAGTTTTTATGATATTTTCAAATATTAGAGGTCAAGTGACTATTAGACGGCTTCTGAAATAGGGCTGGCCCCATAAGGCACTATATCAAACGAACTGTACACAATCTCAACTAAGGAAGTTGGCTTGAAAAAAAATAAACAAACAAAGAGATCAAAACAAAGCGTGTGACAGTTTCTTTCAAGTTCGCACTGAGAAGACGAAGCGGGGGGGGGGGGGGGGGGGGGGGGGAAATAAAATAAAAAGAAAGCGGGGTTAGCCGGGAAGCAGGCTCAGCTGCCCGCTGCCTCAAAGTTTCCCCCAGCCCCGGCTCTCCCGCTCCGGGGAGCCCCGGGCAGCCCCCGGCTTCCCCTCGCCCCGGCCCCGCCGAGACTTTTCGGTGCCGAGGCGCGGACCCCGCGGTGCGGGGCAGTGGGAGGAGAGGGTGGAAGGAGAAGGAAGAGCTCACTTCTTTTTTTTCATTCCTTTTCTTTCTTTTAATTGTCCCCCTTCTTCCCCCCCCCCCCCCCCAACCTTCTCCTCCTGAGGCCTGAGACTCCTCCAACCCCAGGTTCAACCTCAAATACACATGGAGGGAGGGAGGGAGGGAGCTCCCCGCCGCCCGCTCCCCGGCCGCTCTCCCCGCCGCTCCCCGGGGACCGCGGGCTTCTCCTCCCCGCGGCCCGAGCCCCGAGCCCCCGGCTCCGTCCGGCTCCGTCCCGCTCCGTCCCTCCCGCTCCCCCCCGGCCCAGCTCGGCCCTGGCGGCGGCAGGCCCGGCCGGGGCTCCCCGGCGCGGCGCTCAGCCTCACCTGTCAGTCGCAGCTTGACGGGCCCGTTCCTCCGGGCCCCCGGGTTGGACATGGCCCCGGCCGCGGCTCGGGCTCGGCGCTGCCCGGCCCGGGGCTGCCCCTGCCTCTGGGGCCGGGACGGGGGCCGGGGGGAGGGGACGCGCTAATGGAGTCGGGCTGGGCGCTCAGGGCAGCGGCGGCCGCCGGAGGAGGAGGAGGAGGAGGAGAAGCCCGGATGTGCCCAGCGTCGCCATGAGCGGGGCCGGCGCCGAGGAGGAGGAGACGCGGCCGCCTTCCCTTCCTTTCCCTTCTCTTCCCTTCCCTTCCTTTCCCTTCCCTTCCCCGCCCCCTAGCCCGCAGCCCGGGCGGCGAGCACAACAAAGCCGGGGACGGAGCCGCACGACCGATAGACGGACAGACAGACGGACAGACGGCCGCCTTCCCTCCCTCCCCTCGGCCTGCCCTGCCCTGCCCTGCCCTCAGGGGGGAGGCCGCCGGCAGCCCGGGGTTGTCGCTCCCGGCTCCCGCTCTCCTCGTCGGGGCCCGGCCGTGAGCGGAGCGCTGGGGGCTGCCCGCTGCTCCTGGGAGAGCTGGGGGCGGCAGGGGGGGAGCGGGTGGATTGGCACGGCCTGAAAGGAGAAGGGAAAAAAAAAGAAAAAAAAAAAAAAAAGAGAAAAAAATAAAAGAGGAGGAAGTTGATAATGAAGTTGCGGGGGGGTTGGGCCAGGAGAGTCAAAGGTACAAATGGGAAACGAGCGTACGGGTGTGAGTTGCAAGCCGGACTGAAACAGGTACAGCCACGTTCGGGAGCGCTTGTGGTCTGGGGCAGTACTTTGCGCAGGGAGGGTGGCACAGGCTGGCCCTGGAAACTGTAAACTTTGGACTGATTCACTCGTTATCTGTGCTTCTTCAAAATTAGCAGTTAATTGCCATTCTCAAAACTGAACATCGTCAACAAAAGGCCTTACATTCACACTGTGTGGCCTAATTCAGCTCTCAGCCTGGAGGAAAAGTGACTCCTTCCAGGTCTTCCCAACCCTGCATGCACCTCCTGTGAGCACCACGCTGCACTGAGTCTCAGGTGGCTTTCTGTAGTGCCCAGCACAAGTGCCAGAGGGGCCTCTGAAGGCTGGGAAAAGCTCCCAGAAAAGCTGTGAAGGTTGCCACAGTAGTTTAACTTAGAAAACTGTACTAATAAACCACACACCTATGTTTTACTAACTACCTTACTAATATTCTATACGTTTGCATGCAACTCATTTGGTCCTGTCATTGTACTGGCTTCTTCCTGTTGAGGCAACCTGTAAAGTATTATCATACAGGTAGTCATAGATTAGGATCCAGGCTATGAAACACGATCTAGACATGGGATGAAAAGATGACCTATGCTTCATAGGTCATATGTTTCATAAAGTTTATAATGTAGATTCTGCATGGCCCAGAAGGTTTACCTTCTGGAGTTATACACAATGCAGAACTGAACTAGCATGTCTAGAGTTGTCCTGTCTTGACTGAGCTCAGGTCTTGGGCCTCATTAAATCAAATCTGGGAGCAGGAACTGTTTTTTTTTTGTTTGTTTGTTTGTTTGTTTGTTTTCCCACTGAAGGCCTTGAAAGTGGGATATGATTCTCAAAGTTCTCCCCCTTAAAATGAGAACGTGTCCCCTCCCCACACTGGGTATGTGTAGACTCACATCTCCTTCCTCCCAAAGCGTTTCTTAAGAACCAGGTTCTTCCAGGTGGGAATTTTCAATGCGTTCTGTTGCAGTAGCACCACTGCTCTGATGTCACTTCACCTGGGAATGGAGAAGTCCTGGGATTGAGCCTCTTCCGCAGCCAGGATTATGTCTGTTTCCTGTGCAATAGCCTGTTGAGTATAAAGATAGCAAGTGTTAGTAAAGAATCTTTCTTTACAGTATAGCTAGAGCACAAGAGATAATGCCCTGATTCATTGCTTACCCAGTATTTCAAGCAAAGAGAATTTGAAACAAGTCTAACCTTTATTTACTACAAAACACAGACACAATATACCTGCTGATTCTATGGTTTATATGCTGCACTGAAACAGTTAAAAGCTGCTTTATCATAGTTACATAAATTCACATGTACCTGAAAGACATTCCAGGTGTCCTGATTCTTGCATTAAAAAAAGAAAAAAAAAAAAAGGAAGAAGAAAAATCAGCCTTAATAATTGAAGGTCATATAATTAAAGTTTCAGTCTGCTGTAAATTCACATAGCCAGGTCATTATCCATTTCCAAAACCACCTATATAAAGCAAATGGCGGATGGCTTGCAAATATTGCAACATTACCTGGCCACTGCTGAACTGAATAGAAAAACAAAATACAAAGCTACTTTTCACATGCTTACCATCTTTCTAGGTTACTCTATGTTTTCCTAATGTGATGGTTATTTGTTTCTGGGGTCTTGCGATGCACTCTGCATTCAACGTAGCATTCAACAATTCTGATATGATTTGACAAAAGTATTTCAGGTTATGTTAAATATAGTACTCTTGCTACGTGATCTTTTTCTAAAGAATAGCTAGTGTGTCAGACATTCATTGCAATGCTAATATTTAAAAAACAACTATTGGGATTAAATAAAGTGTTTCATTGCTTAGTAAATATTTGGACATTTTATTGCTTTCATTAAAAGTGTTTTTTAATGAAGTTTCCTAGTTTTTCAGAAAGCAACTTGCTGAACTATACATTTTTCAATTATTTTCGAACAGGCCTTTAAATGAAAATCCTGTGATATATTGCGAGTGTTAGAGCATTATTTGAGAATTCATGCATTTGGGTCACTATACAGAATGCAGTGGCTGCAAGATTACCGTTACTGCCATGCACACAAAGATGTGTAGTATTTGATTATACCTATTTATTTTTTAAATAAAACTACATGACTTGAGACTATTTACTGATATATCCAAAATGCATCAGTGACACCTAAGAAAGCCCTGTTCAGTAGGTATGTATTTAATAGGGGGCTTTATCTCTCATTAGCATCTCACAGACAATGCACATCCCATTTAGGTCAGGACTGTGTCCTTTCTTGACTAAAGTTTGTAGAAATGACCTAGATTATGTTGCACTTGGATAGACAAATGCACCAGATGCAAAATGCTCTTTTCTTCCCTTCTGGCTTTGTGCAAGCATTACAATGTCTGTACCCTGGATGTTCTACAGATGTTTCTGTCCCATGATGTCTCACAATTTTCTTTAGGGAAATCGACATTTTTATTCATTGCTCCCCTTCACTGAGTAGGATTGCCAAGCAGCAGAATTTAAGACAAGCAGCTCAGTGAAGGATCTGTGCAAGATCTGCAGCAAAGAGAGGTCAGGGAGCCTTGCAAAGTGCCAAGAACTGCAGGGAATGTAGGAGACCAAAGATACTGACAGCACCTGATGATTGAAAGTGCTACTTTTCCAACAAAAAAATTCCACATGAATGTTACGATCCAGAGAGTTTCTTGTGCCAGTGCTATCCCCCAAGTTCTCAAAATATTCTCAGATTAATGGAACAGATATCTCACTGATCTAGCTTTAGGTTTTATAAGCCAATGGGTTACAGTAAATGTTATGTTTCTGTAGTTCCATTTCAAGAGTGAGAAGAGGTTTCACACCTAATAGTGCTGATCTTGTGAGGTAAGCAAGTAAATATCATCATTAACTGCTGACAAGTGATCTGTGTTTCACTCTAACTTGATATCATTGAGCAACAAATCCTTTCAAGATGAGGTAGCTAGCTCAGATCCAGAGGGAAGGGAGTGCCTTGCATCACCCCACAGCTCACTTTTTGGATGTCAGCCTTGCTGCTGGACTCGGGAGGAAGTCCCATCTAGTCTTCTTCAGCCAGAAGTTAGCAACTGAGACACAGTTGGAGTCTGCGTACACACTGGAGACGGTGTACAGAGAGAGGGTGAGCTCAGACATCTACAGGACTCTGACAGCATTGTAGAGGACTTCAGAAGGACAAATTTAACAGTTGGTATTAGTGAAATTTTTGAATATGTAGAAATACAAAATCTTTTGTTCTATGGCTGCACAAAAAGGGGCCTTGATTCTTGAATTTCCCAGGAGGAAGAAAATGAAGGCTTTGCATTCACAGATAGTTCTCAAAGGATTCAGTGGTTTTGGACACTGGAAAATGTGAACAAATGTCTTTAACCAAATAGTGCTCATTTTCAGAAGAGGATAGTTGTTAATCTTTTGGAGGTGAGGTCCTCTGCATCTTTAGAAATGGAAGAGCACACTGGAAACTCATTCCTCGGCATATGTTCAAAGCAAAAGAACATGTAAGAATTACATTCCATTTTTTTCAGTATAGAGGTTTAATCACACCACATTCCTTTAGCAGTAATGAGAGCTGGCTGGTGTTACACTACATTCTTCCCCAGCCTCTGTGATGATATCAAGAAAGCAAGAGTTCTGCCACTATTGTTAAGCTTTTCTGAGTAAATTGAAAGGTTAAAACAGTATTTTCCTCAGTTAATTTTGAAAAATGAAACCATTTAAATTTTTCTGGATTGTATTTCTTCCTACTAGCTCTTCCTTTACTCAATATCCCAATGTTGTGGTTGAATTGGAGACACCACCACTACAGATCATGGAGTTATGGACAGCTGATTACAAGAGAATTATACCCCTGTTTGCTTTTTCTCTCCGTTGCATTTAAATTGTAAGTGCAATCGTTAATGCTAAATGCATATTTTTGCCACCTAATGGTGTAATTCTGAATGGAAAAGTGTTATAGCAATATATACCTAGGCAACCCCATTAAGATTTATCCAGTCCAATTTCACTTGAAGAAAAAAGTTTGAAATACTTATACAAGACTGTTTCCTTTCTTAGACTGTTAATAATTTACTTTTTTTTAAAATATATTTATTTACTTTTTTATTTTCACTAAGGGTTTATTAATATTATCAAAAAAAAAAAAAAAAGAGAAATTTTGAAAAACAGTTAACATTTATACTACCAGCCTGCCTCTTCTCCAATTTACCTGAATAACTAATTCCCTTTCAAAGCAATTCCATTCATCTTAATGCAAAACATGATTTTAAAGACTAGTGTGTTTGCCTGACATTGTATTGTAACCTTCACTAGCTTGTTCTGTCTGTCTCAAACCAATTTCCACAATTAATAGCAAGTGTCTTCAAAGGAGGAACTTTCCCTTGCAATCTAAATACTGTGCCTAATAACAAGTAGGCTGTATCTAAGTTGATGTCCCAATACACTCTCAGTAAAATCCAGTCATTAGTAACTCTAAATTTATAATAACAAAGCTCAGACTCCAACTTTTTTGTGAAAACTGGAATCTGGGCAAACTGTTTTTCGAAAGAACAATGACCTAAACAAGTTGTTTCCTTAAGTATAAGCAAAATACTTACTGTCCTGAAACGTGCAGTAAGAGAACAATGAGTGTAAGTGATCAGAGTGGATATCACAGCTACTGTGAGAATCTCCGAAGAGGATGCGTTTGGACCCCATATTGCTTCATTGTCTGAAAGATAATGAAAAAAAAAAGATATCTTGATTTTGCAGAACTGACTTGCAGAATCTTTCTCCTCCTCACTGATTTTGCAGGTGATGACTTCCCAATGCCACCTAGAACACTGCTTTCTGTGATCTCTCTCAGCCTTGACCTCCTTCATCAACATATTTGACTGCAATGGGCACCATTCCCCTTGTCTGCCTTTCTAGCAGTTTTTTTTCTTTTAATCCTTCTCTAATCCATTCATGACATGTTAAAATAGCAAACCTACCTCCTAGATTCACTGCAGATCCATTGCATTTTTGTCTTGTTCCTAAACGGAATTCTGTCCATTGTGAGCCTTTTTGTTACCTTCCCTGTTGCTATCCTGTATGAAAAGATCAAACTCTACTGAAGTTACATATAAAATGCTTGTGCATTTCAGGAAGAGAAAACTAACAATCAATACTTTAATTTTGTACAAAACTACTTATTATCATTTGCAGATCATAACTATCAGACTGCATTGCTTTGGTTGTTGGTGAACTGAATAAACTACATTCAAGTATTCAAATGCACATGCTTAAATACCTGGTTTAATTCTGATATCGTTACTGCTCAGAGACAAAGAGAGTTAAGCCAGCCATGGAAGACATACCTATCAGAGTTATATGATGAAGAAACATGTCTGGACAGAGGCTCTGGTTCTCACTAAGATTCCCTTTGGCATGCAGAGACAATGTTTATGCAAGAGGTCAAGATTCAATCCATTTCTCAAGCTGGAGCTTGAGATGAAACTTTTCAGGAGAAGAAACTAGGAAGGAAATCTCCACCCATATGCTGGCTACTGAAAAAGGGGGCAGAAGCTGGGAGCAGCAGACACCATAGTCCTCTGAGACAGGATGTGTCTTGGGGAAATGATGTGTCTCTGAAGGGAAATGACTGCAGCTGTGGCTACAAAAAAATTCATGAGCTCCCATATCACAGGATTTTCCAGTGGTTAGTCACTAAGATAACTTCTAAATCCATCCATCCAGAGCAGATTAGTAACTGATGCACAGATATTCCATGCACTTCTTTAGCCATGTTATTTCCTCCTCATCATGGTCCCACAGGATAGCACTATCCTAATGTGACTTTAGATGAAAAAGAAGAAAAAAACAAACAGATTTTAAAGACAGATATTAACATATCATAAATAGAGTTACTGCATTATACTCTATTACTATTACTAGCCAGAGTCTAAAATTCACTTTCTGAAAGAGGTAAGTCCATTGTTCATTTAAAGTGAGAAACCATGTTATGGTGCTTGGGCAAATGACTAGAAATTAAATGGGGTTTGTTCTAATTTACACTAGTGTTCTATCTCCAGCACTGTTGTCTAACTCAGATCAACACCATTCCCTGTTGTTGAACCTGCATTGACCCAATGACAGATTTCACACAGCATTTTTAGCAGCCCAGCACAAAGGGCAGAGCCTAGTTTCACAGTCTTTAAGCATAGTGAAATATCTTAGGCCTAAAGATTTTCCCTCATTTGTCTTACCTTCAATATCAGCAGGAGTGCCAACTCAAAGTACAAACTAGGTCTTCAATGACCTGGGCCTAAAGGGTCTATGTCTGAAAAAAAAAAAAAAATTCCTCCTCCCTGCCCCCCCCACCCCCAAAAAAAAAAAAAAAAAAAAAAAAAAGACAATTTTTGCTTGATTTCACCTTATTTATCCATGAAATACTGTTGATAACACAATGCCTTTGCTGGACTCTTTGAAGGCTAGCTTTGTCAAGTGCCTTGAGAGCTATGTGCTAAGTATTCCAACTAATTACTAAGGTTTCCCTGAAGAATTGCATGTTCCATCATGCAATTATTCTGCAGGACTTTCTCATGTTGCTTTGTAAATTTTATCCTTGGATTTATTTGGCTAATATAAATAGGTTCATAAAAGACCTTCCTGAATAAGACAGTTAGAAGCAATCTCCTCTGAGTGACATGTATCAAGAATTTACTACCGTACTACAACATCTGTCTCTAGATATAGTCTGATTCAACTTGACACTGTGTATTTGTCCCAGTGGTATGCAGCTTAGACAAATGAAGTGTTATTAGGAAGACTGTCAGCCCAAACTATTTAAAACAGTTGACATAAAGCACTGTTTTCAACCAGGCCATATTATTTAGCCACTAAAGGAATACCAGGCCTTCTCTAATCTTTCCTATCCCTCGTGGCCCAGCATCAATTTGAAACAATAATTCTGTTGTCTGCAAAATATGAGCAGTAAAATCTCCTATATTGTAAGTCTCTCCAAGTCTTAATTATGCTGATGCCGAGAGTAGGGTGCCACTGACAGCAATGCCAAAAGCTGACTCAGTTCTGCTTCTACAAATTCACCCCTTAGACACCACTGATCAACAGTGATACGTTGGAAGGTAGCCGCCACATTAAATCTCTCTCTTAGCCTAGTTAACATCAGGCTTGTGCCACAGCCAGTATACAATGCCTTCGAAGAAGTAAAAAAGTGTTCTATGATGTACCTTCTGTCCATGCAGCCAAGGAAAGAAGAGATGCTTTCCTGACCCCCAAACTTCTAGAACATTATCTGATAAGCCATAATACTTTGGCGTAATTAGCTTGTTCTCCTTGCCCATCATTACTTATCTAGATATTCAGGTATTAAAAACCCATGTTTCTGGCTTTACAAAATTGCATACATGTCAGGGGTTAAAATGAGATTTCAAGAGGGCCAATTTATCCCATTCCAATCTCTTGTGGAGACACAAATACTGATATGGATAGGCAACGAGGCTAGCAACAGACTTCTCTGTCTATCTAATGTTGGCAGAGAAAGCAAGCATCTTGGGGCAGCGTAAATCATTTAAACAAAACAGCCCTCACATTATAGTTCTGATTTTCTGTGTTTCTTCAACAAAGTGGAAGTTTTTCCATGTGTCTCATACAAGTTACTTCCAAACATTTTCATTCAAGAAATGAGTTTCATTCCAGGAGAGCTATCAAACTATAACAATATTATGTACTTCTACAGGTTATTGAATCTGCAAGGTTCAACAACAAAAATAGCTAACAAAGCCTTAACCCCACAAGATTATTATTTTCTGCCCTGGGTAAGCAACCAGAATGAGCTGTCCTAAAGGGTGTGTAATGCATACAGTGATACAGTTTTCTGAATTACTGCAAAGAACCTAGGCTAACCAGCTTTCGAAGCACTGAAAGCATTCCCCTTTGTCTTACATTAACAAGTTTGTAGACCTTTATCAACAAAATGATTTAATCTGAAAAATAATAAAGCAAGGTTGCAAGCTATGTAAGAACAGCCCACATATTTAAGTAGGTTAGTAGGCCTAGTGAAGTGCTAAAAGTAACCAAAACCTGTTGACATGTGTCTTGAATTGTTCTTTTATTCCACTCTTGAAAGCCTTTAAAATAGAACTGGCAGAATGGTGGCTTTTTGTTTGTTTGTTTGTTTGTTTTTGCTTTTATTTTTAGCAGTAGCATTCAGGGCCAACGTGTCTAGCTAGGTAACTTGTGTAATAAAATGTGAGATCTTGCTTCTGCAATCAGGTGTAATCATCCTGCAAAGTGATGCATCTAGCCCCTAAACGCTTATATATGCATTCACTGGCTACAAATTTATTTATTTTTGAGTGAATGCTATATCTCATTTATTCGGTAAAGCACGTTGCACAGTTTGGTTGCTACAAATTTAACAAGCATTTGGAATACATTGCTAGAAAACATTATGTTCCAATTTGAGTCTAATCCACAGTCAGTTGGCTATGAGGAAGTAAGCTTTCCGTTTAGTTAGAATGTTGTTTTTTTTTTTTTTTTTTTTTACTTTTTTTTACTATTTTTTTTTTTTTGTTTGTAACTATGGCACGCTGAATTCTGTTGACAGCTGCAAATCCACTGTGCAATACAACAGATCAAATTTTGTATTTTGCAGCAGTTTAAGATATCTGCATATGCTATTGGTTATACTGAAAAGTTTTTAAAGGTAGTCTGGACAAAAGATGGTTGTAGGAGTGGGCCAATCTAATTTTTCTTAAGTTAATTCCAGGATTATTTGTTATTAAAATAGGTTTTATTGGAAATGATTAGATCCCCATCACCAGTCTTCCTCAAACACCTCTGTTTCTCCTTTCTGGCTTAATTTAAATCTTGCATACTTTCTGCCATCCCGCTTCTGCTTACGTTTTCCTTTTATAATCCATGTCTGGCCGCAGTCTGCAGGTGTTGATATGCACTTATGCACAGACGGGGTAATAGCTTCAGTTTTAGGAACTATATAAAACAATTTTTCTACACAGAGAGGAAAGATTTCTGGTTAATTCACGATGAATTTTGCAAAGCGGTTTTTAAGAAATGGAATGTGGATGTCCTGTCACACACCCCGCCCCTTTATTTTTTTATATTGGTAATGTGCTCTCTATTGTAAACTATACAGACTACAACAATGTTATTTTTTTAGCCATTAGGGGAAAGGAAATGACATATGGAGAGAATTCAAGTCCCTCCTCATTCCTAGAGAGTCTATCCAGAAAGTCAGTATGCTGAGCTGCGTCCAAGTGTCGTTTCCTGCTCAGAATTGGGAAGGGGAGTTGGGGGTGGAAAGAGAGAAGGATACGTAACACTAAATTGCTGCTTCTGATTAACAGCAACATTCTGCAAATGATTTCACAGTATTACTTTGAACAGAACTGAACCTCTGCAGCCCAAATATGTGTAGCAATCCACTGATGAAAGAGCTATTTTTACATCTGTTTCATATAGTGGGTAAAAATGAAGTGATTTGGATGATGGAAATGTTCCTTGGAGATTATTCAAGATTTTCTGATAACTTTGTACATCCATTCTTCCACATGCCCACAGAGCATAGCTACATACTCCTGGTATTGTAACTATTCTACCACCATGAACCTGTACACAATCCAATCTGTTACAGATAACAAATCAAGCAGCTTTCCACTACTTATATAAATAAGAAAACATGTTCAAAAGCTGATTCCATAATTTTCATTTAGTATTGCAATACAAATTGAGAAAGATATGAAATAAAGTAGAACACTTTCCTAGTATACTGACTCTTTCACTGCGCTCAGGGATGTAATCCAACCTCTTCCCCAGTGAAATCAGTGCCCTTGATTTTGCTTTAGTGTGTCAGTCAATTGAAACTCCCTTCCTGACGTATGATTTATACATCATTTCTGGACTTGGCCCATTGTTTTGTTTAAATGATAAGCACAACATTTTAATGTGGTCACGTTCTGCTTAGTAAGAATTAACAGGATTTTTCTCCACCCTGCTTTAATTTTTCTCTCCTTTCCTCATCACTTTAAATCCCAACTTTACTTTCCTCCCACTAATGACACTCCCTAGGGTAGTGGGTGAACTGCAACCTGGAAACAGGCCATGGCTCTTCCACGAAATATTCTGGCTTCAGCGGAAGAGTGTCCATTTCCTGGAGCCAGTCTGAGACAGACAGTGCTCTGAAGTCAGAAACAGGACTGGAATCCAGTGACCCTTATTCCACATGAAGTGCTGTGAAACTGAAGGCACATCAGTTCTTTCTTAGCCATCTATATGTAGAGCTCCTGCCTGACTTGTATCAGTGCCATGTTATGGATCAGTTAGAAGGAAGTGTTTTCCAAACACAGTGAACACCGTTACACACTTGCAGGTTGAATGTTCTTCTGAAGTCTGCAAGAGGGTTAGGTACACCCTTCCCAGCCTCAGGATGGCTCACCTAAATTCCCTCTTACAGTTCTCTAACACGTTTCCTAACATTATATATCTAACATTATTTCCTCTGAAGGTGAGTTGAGCTTAATTTTTTTTTGCTCAGGCCAAAGAGTTAACACTTAAAAGACTTAAAGAGTTTCCTATTAGGTTTTAAGTGAGAGTGTCAATGTTTTCCTTTCTAGGCCATATATGACCAGTCACAATTAAACTTCATTAATTACTTCTGTTTTGAATAACAGTACTTTTTTCACAAATTGTATACATTCCCAAGATTTATTCCTATTCTCAAATATTATTTCATTACCTTATCACAGAAGAGATTCAATACTCCTGGGATAAAGCTATATTCAGCAAAAGGGTAATTATAACCAGAGGTCCCATGGGTTGACTAGAGGAATGGACATGAGGATTCCCAGGCTCCAGGTTAATTCTACTTGCTACTTTCTGGATGTCTGTGGATAACTTTCTTGTATCACAGTTTGCTCTGCTGCAAAACAGAAGAGACCTGTGAAATATTGTTGGTTAGTGAATTCCTTTACCCAGAAACCTAAAGCTGTTCCTTCTTGCTGATATACTATCACGTATTTCTGTGCAATGTAAATTATTTTGTATGGAGCAGCAAGAAGCAGCTTCACTTGAGAATATTTTAGTTTAAATCACAGGAAAAGAAGAACAGATTTCAGCTAATTAAAACACTTCTGGCTTTTCCATGCTTTAAACCCTTCTTCCTTTATTGGAATGTGAATGGACACCCTACTGAAAATCAGGACCGCAAAGCCTCTGCTCTTCCTTCAGAGCCTCACATCTTAGAAATCAGCAAGTGGAAGCAATCCCACAAGCAGAATTTCCTAGCATCAGAATTTCAGGAGTGGCCATGTTTTCTGGGATCTTGGACTGAAATCCTGCCACCAGTCCACAGATAAAATAGCGCTAGCAACAACTCCATTCAAGGCCAGTTGATGTCAGCAGGGGTCTGTTACTGTTGCTCTCAGCACAGCAGTCAGCAGACTGGCACACAGGCCACCAGGCATTTATTCCAGCCCTTACCCTGAATTAGGCATTTACCAAATAAATAATGCTGGCTCTTAAATCTGGCTAGATAACATACACATACAAATAAGTACCTCTTGCCTTTTGCTCCTACCATTTTTTAAAGCAAGAAACGCAGCCTAATGGGTGACTAGGAGCCTAACCTCAGAAATAGTTTGCATTTTCTTAGAATAAGGGAGTGACTCACCCCAGTCACTTACTCATAATCACTGTAGTTTGTTGCTTGTGGAAACACATACTGCCAAGAGCAGGACTTATTGGTGGATAGGCTGAATACACTTTTCTTGGATAAAAACGAAGTCTTGATCCCCAGAAAGTTAATTATTAAGCCACTGAGCTGACAGGCATCTAGAGAAGAATTTGCAGTGTTCTATTATTAACTTAGTATATTAAATAATTCTGAAACCAGTATATCAGGAAAGAAAAGTAGAGATAACGCTATTCAACGAGCATTCTGAATTCTCATCTCCTTTTCTACATAAAGAGAAGTCAATTTGACTTCATATATGCTAAAAAGCAATTAAAGTAAGCTGTATGTTTTAAAGTAACAGTACCTGATACAACACTTTTAAAAGATTATGCCTTACATTAAATATTTAGTCTGGTTAAATACTCAGGAATTAGCACATGGTCGTTTCCTGTAACTACAAGAGGTTGCCTGAGGGATTTTATCTCAGTATTTTCTTAAGAGAAAAATCAGGTGTGTCATACCTGAGCGCCCCACGCTGGATGAAACTTCACAACAACCTCTTAGAAGCAAAGAAGAAACTGCAATGCTGTCTGTAGCACCCTCTAGCGGAAGATGCATTATTTTACAGAATTGGATCTCAGTATTACTACAGAATCCCGAATTACATTTCACAATCCACAAGCATAATTATGTGGTATCAATGGCTTTATGCTGACTTTGCATAACTGTTTTTCTATAGATTAATTTCTTCAACTCTTTACGGACTATTTTGTAGCTTACATTTTCATGTTGAAGTTGGAGGTTTAACAACAAAGCAAAGGACACAACAAGGCTTTACAAGGTAATAAGAGCCCTTTCCGCTCGTTGTCTTTTGTTGTGTTTCCCCAAAACATTAAAGGCTTCAGCACTGCAAGATCAATGGTTCCTTCCACTTTTCATGGGTACCACCACTATGGTAACAGTGGAACAACAGCCTAAGAGTGTTGCAGCATCTACGATGCCAGACATGCATTCTGCCTTCAGTCCAGCATTATGCTGCTTCACTACTGCCCTCCCTACAGCTTCTTGTGTAGTCTTTCATTAGTGCAGAAGATGGGCAGGAGGAGGATCAGGCCATAAGCATGTTTAATTTGTACTCATTTAGCATCACCCCGCTCTCTCTCTCTCTCAAAAATAGGCAAAGAGATAAGCAACACTGAGACATCAACTTCTTCAGCAAAAGATACAATGGAATTACAATACTCACCGGCCTTAAAAATTCCTACAGTAAAGCTTTTT
Source organism: Anas platyrhynchos (assembly GCF_047663525.1). Taxonomy (NCBI): domain Eukaryota; kingdom Metazoa; phylum Chordata; class Aves; order Anseriformes; family Anatidae; genus Anas; species Anas platyrhynchos. The sequence continues at coordinate 6,787,213 of NC_092605.1, forward strand.
ACCTGCTCTATCATTTTTTTTTTGATTTATTTTGCTTTAAGGAAAAGCAGCTAACAGTGCAACCAGAAGTATGAAGAAACATTAGTCAGTTCAGCACAGTGTAATTTTTGCAAGATGTCTTTTGTGATGAAAAAGCTGCTGGGCCTTGTTGACATACCAGTGACAGCAATGTGCATATATGGCCACCTTCTGAGCTACACTAAGGAACTACCATGGCTTACAGAGTTCTAATCCAATATTGCCATACAAGTGATTGCTGTATAGGAAATACTTCTAACCATAAAAATAGATAAGAATGCTACAAGTAGCCATTGTCCTGTACATTACCTTCAAAGAGTATATAAGACATAAGTGGCTTTATCAACACTTATGATAATTACCCATATAGAAAGTTAAAACAATTTGAAAATGTGAAAGAGTTGTGTACTGTAAGTTCGGCTCCCTGATTTCTGTAGTGTAAGAAGTGTTTAGTTCAATAATTAAGGACTGTCTTCTTTGGGTAGTACATCACATGTATGAGAACACAGGTAGTAAAGACTTGTAGAAGCAAGCTTATCTAGGTAGAATATCAGTCTTCAGGTAGGGAGGGTACCACTTTTGAACATGTATAATAGTAATGGAAGTGCAACTGATATCTACCACTCCAATTAAGTCATTGCTAAAGAAGTCTGTGGTAACAGTACGAGAGTGAGGGTAATCTAGGTATAGAAAAGACTATCCTTTTAAGAAATTATAACAACCTTAACATATTTCTTCAAAATATAGGAGGTAGTTTTAACTCTGTTATAAACAAGGTAGAACTAACCAGATTTCTGTAAGATAGCTGGAGAGAAGCAGCAATCCATTTGCTCTTTAGTAAAACAAGGCTACTGTACACAGAATTCAGAGCTTGAAATAACCAAGCTGTTTGAAAACATTTAGAATCAAATCTCTATATTCTTCACATTAATCAATATATAATGATATTTACCATAGCAATTTCCTTTCAAGAGAGCAATTGACACAGCTCAATTTGATGTATTGATACCACTTTATTGAACTTGAGACAAATTTTTAAAAGCCTACTCAGTGTTTTGAGTGTAGTAGTTTATAAGGAGGTTACACAGAGCAAAGTTACAGAGCAACGGCTCATGCTTTGAGAGAAACGTATATTGCCTACCTGCATTCTTATGCAAGACAGGGACAGTAAAAGACAGAAATCAGAAAAGAACACGTATTTACAAGCATCTCAGAGAGTGAGGTTTACAGTTAACAGTTAAAAATTCACATATGTACAGTTTTGAACTGTTCAAGTATGGTTCAGTTGGACAAAGTGCTACAGGTCACAAAAAACAAAGAGGGGCTATTAAGACATAGAAATGGCAGACACTTGTGTGCCAAATAACTTGTACATAGTTACAGTGTATGCAACATCTAGAAGTTGAATGTATTTGGAGTATTGCCCTGAATTTGGAAAGTGTAACTAGCAGCAGTAGATTCTGGTACAACATTTTGGTCTTCCTCCTCCTAGAAGAAAAAGAAAAAAAAATTGAAAGAGCAGTAGAATCTCAATCTAGTAGGGTAGTGCCAGAATACAAAATCAGAGTAAAGAGTTGTCCTGCAGCGACTTACTTCTGCTGAGAAATATTTCTCAATGAGGGTAGATGAGGCTTTGTACACTTGTTCATTTTCATGCGACTGAAGAGCTTCAATTTTGTCTAGACCTCCACACTCCTCAATCATGAGGCAAAGTTTTTCAGTCTCATTAATCTTCTCAGCAGCCTGCAAGGGATAAGCATAACCTCAGGAAAGATGTATGGGACTAGCTACTGGAGAGCCATTACAGCAATCTGGACAGTGATCAAGTATACTGCGTCTACATACCAGGAAAATATTAGAAATAGCATCCAGAATTACTAGTACAGTCTTGCTGTCTTTAGCAGAGAGAAGATTCAGGAGAGGTTCAACAACACCAGCCTGAACGAGATAGACGACCTGGTCAATCGTTCCACCACTTGTATAGTTAGTCACAGCCCACACAGCTTCCTTTTGAGATTTGAAATCCCCCTACAAAGGTAAAGGCAGGATATGTGAACACAGACAGTAACAGTAATGGTGAGAGCACTAACAGAATATGTTTTTTGTTTACCTTCCTCAGAATACCAATGAGATAAGGCACAAGACCATGATCTACAACTCGCTGAATCTGGTCTTGACGTCCTGCAGTGATGTTTGACATTGTCCATGCTGCTTCTTTCTGAATGTTGTTTTTATGATGAGAAAGGAGACTTGGAAAGACAGATAGTGCTCCTGAATCGATAACAATCTGGGTCTGCTCATCAGTACCAGTAACAATATTTCCTATGGCTCTTAAAGAGGGAGTCTGAAACAGATGTGAAAATAGTAATTAAAAATGGTGTTACCTATGCTTTGCTTCAACAAATATAGCCATAATCGAAGTTCCTCTGCTCTAGCCTTCCAGTCAGAAGTGGGATATACTATCATAACTATTACATATGCAGACATTAAGCACCCTTAGACCACACCCCTTCAAAACCAATGTACAAACAACTGCTAAAAAGGAAGCTATTTCGTAAGCTCTGTCAAAGTACAATAGTTTTGTTTCACTGTAGTTACTGTGCAGAAGTCATTTCTAAATGCTATTCCTGGAACTTGAATTTCCAACTACAGTATAGAGTTAAGCCCAAGCTTTAAAGTAGGTAGATGATCATGTTGGGCTGGGTGCTAAATATATTGTTTTAAAGAAGCTTGATAGCCATCAACAGTACTCCATGCCTCATTTAGGAGGGTCTTCAGTCAAGACAGAAGCTCAAGGCTCATCTACACAAAACCTGGAACAAACATCAGATTGCTGTCTCATAAGAACCTTTCACTTACATGGACACTATTTTAACTAGTGTTCTCCATGAGTTCAGTCAAGCAATGGCAGTTTGCAGGCTTGATAGCTTACCACTATTGGCAGTTCACTACACCCCAGAAGTTTTACAAGTTGTGGCACCAATCCAGTTTTCACAACAACTTCTATCCTGTCATTGGAGCCATCTGTTAGATAGGAGATCGCCCAGCACGTGTCTGCTAAAACCTCGTGATCATCATGGTGCAAGAGTCGAACGAGAGTTGGAAGAATCTGCTCAATAGCTTCTATGGGTGGTGCAGGATTCTTATTACGACACAAGTTTGAGAGGGTCCAGGTAACATTGCGTAAATATCCAGACTGCAAGAGTTGAAATAAACCATCAATAACTGTTTAAGTTACTTTAGCCCTTTTACTTATTAGCAACTGTAACTTGGGTCATACTATAAACTTACAGCCAGAGAAGAGAGATCAGGAACAGCCAGTAGAGTCAGCAGTGGTTCAATTGCACCAAATTTAATAACCAAATCCCTATAGGTAGAACCATCCCCTAAGAAAGAAAAATAACCAGTTAAGGGATAGAAGGATGTGTGCATACAAAATCATTACATGTTATATTGTGAATGCTATTTCTACCTAATGGCTAGATAGAAAGTAGTAAGAGTTGGAAAGGACTACTACCATGGGTAAGCCCTATACCAAGCATGTGTTTCTCTAATCAAACCAGTGATGTTCAACATTTGATTTCTGAAGGAAAGAGTTTAAGGAAAGCTCTACAGAACATACAAGTTTATAACTAAGCAGGGACTTGCACATCTGTAAGCCCTACCATAAAAACAGCTTTTCCTATAACAAGGAACCCAAATCCATTATAATTATTGGTTGTTAGTATTCTACATTATAATACTGAAGGATTTTCAAAATTTAATTGAATTATTCTATTGCTCTCCCCAAAGGATACCTCCTTATAACCAAGTTTAAAAAAAGAGAAGCCACCCCTCTAAATACAAGCTATAAGAAATTCTAGTCAGAGAAGCATTTTATTGAGTTGACCTTCTCTGCATGAAAATTCAATATTCTCTGCAAGTCACAGCTGTTGCAAAACATAATATTACAGCTAGTAAGAATACCAGTGAAAATAATGTAGTTATAATATTGTTCTGAAGAACAGAATCTAACACTGGCAGATCAAACAATCCTGACAGGTGCACGAGAACCTTCAGTATACTTAGCTACTAATACAATACACTCATATCAATGTTTCAAAGCAAGTAGTTGTAGGTGTGATGGCCAATGTGCCATGAGCCTTCTGCTTCTAACCTCCTTCCAGTAAACAGAGAGAGCAGAGCTCAGAGTCAAAAACCTCTAGTGAAATGTGAAATAAGGGTCAGTCCTACGCTGTAACATGCTTATATAGCTATTTGAAAAAGGAATTGAAATATGAAAGCAGTCCATTTAATAGAACCCACAGATTGTCAGATTATACATGAGATTAAACCAAGTCTGAAGACTTGTCCATAGCATATTCTACATGGCAGAGCACATCTGTACTCACAAAGGATTAGAGTTCCAACTAGCTCAGCATGCTACACATAACATAATTTTTAATAGGAGGACATTACTAAGGGATTAGGTTTGAAAGTTGTGTATTATATTGACATACCTGCAATATTTCCTAATGCCCACACAGCTTGCTCACTGATGTGAGTATGAGGAGAGGCCAGTAGTGATATAAAGGCTGGAATAGCCCCACCATCTACTACTGCCTTTGTTTGTTCAGATGTGCCCGAAGCAATGTTGGTAAGTGCCCAGGCAGATTCAAACTGAATAGGACTACAGTCTGCTCTACCCAAGAAGGAGACAAACTTTGGAATCAAACCAGCCCGAATTATGTTGTCTATGGGGGGCTGCTTCTCTCTTGAAAGGAGTTTCCTAAGGAGGAACAAAGAGGAAGCATTATTTTTGTGTGCAGAGATCTAAACAACAGATTCCATTAAGTCATTCTAAAGAAATCCATGCTTAAAAGAAAAAAGAAATGGATTGAGGTCTATTAAGACCTTAATCAATACAAGAGAAAATTCAGCCAACCTAGACATCATGAATGCTAGATTCCTAAACCTCTAACATTGTTTTGGCATGTCTTCACTTATGAGTGGTTCTGTTCAGACTACAGAAGTAAAGTAGACCCTACAAGAATTATAACACATATGACTTGCTAGATATTTCTCAGCAGACAGAAGAGTAGTGCTAGAGTGCTGCTTCTAGCAGTCAGAGTAAAAGGAAGTTAGGCGTATTTTGAATTCTGGTCATACTGTTGACCACATTATTGTAATGTAGATTGTTGCATTCAAATATTGTGGTTAAATGTTAACACAGTTTGAAGATATCTTATTCTGATATAAGGCATTTACTGCTACTACTCCTAGAACTCTGAGACTGACTATTGTTTACTTTACTACCACCAAACCACTAGAACTACTATTCAGGGAAGGGTTCAAGCACACTAAACATTCAAAAGCCACATGGCTTCCATAAAATTCTGACTAAATTAAATGCAACTGAACATTCTATATAAAGCCAACTCAGCTGTTTATTGAACTACTGTCTGATAAGAGCCATATTTGCTGCCATAAGAAGGCATTTAATCATAAGCCAAGCCTTTGTCCTTGCCTAGGCTTACAGAGCTGAATCAGTTACCTCTGAACTCCTTACCTGGCAGCTTGAGTAGCCTGTAGCTGAAGCTCCATGTTATTGCTATTAACTCCTTTGACAATTTCTTCAACAGACCAGTGTGCTGAAACCTGTACAAGAAAAGTCCCTTGAGTGCTTTGCTAGGAGATCATGCAGCTTCATGACCACAGAGGCCTTTACACAGTACTATGAAGAGGCCATAATTTACAACTCTTTGCTTTAATGGAAGCGATACCCCTACGCAATACTCTAAAAAATTCAGCCACAACTTTATCTACAGTTATCTTAACAGCTGAAAACATTTTGTTTCACACAGTTACACAGAGACAGTAGGTTTAAACACAGCTGCCTAAGCCCTCCTAAAAGGTAGCCTATCAACACAGAGAACACTTAAAAGCTACTTGAAAAGGGATCTACAATGTAGTCCATTAAAGTTGATAATGCATATGTAGCTGCGTTATGTCCCATGTGAGAAGGGATTCAAACTGGTGTGGCTTCCTTGATCGTACAATGTAAAACTTTCATGTGTATCTGTTCTGGGGACCTACTTACCTGGTTGTTCCTGTTTTCCTGAAGGGGAGAAGTGGCATCATCTGGTAAAGTGCTAACATTTCTTCTTTTAAGCATCTGGTCATCTTTCTTAGCTTTCCTCAGCTCTACATTGACTTCAATACGCCGCCTCCTCATTTCCTGGAGAATATACGTTCACCGTAAGTTCTTGGCTTTTTCAACTCTTGCTTAGATACGCAACGTCTAACTAAAATACTTACTACATGAAAATACTTACTGTGGTATCTTTCCCTTTGTTTTTGAACCTGTTCAAGCGAGCTGCTGCTGCATTGGCATTCTCGTTAGTAGACATCTTGGTTATCAGTTAGATTTCAAGAAGCACAAACTAAAACACAAGTCTAAAAACAGAGTAAAAGGTAAACATCACAAGTTTACTCCACAAGAATGCAAGTTAAAATGCTAGGATCAATGCCCAAGACCAAGAGATACTAGCTTATACTAGAAACTTTAACCTCTAACTTGTTTAAAGATACCAGTAACATAACAAACTGCCTCTTCAAAAGCTCAATTGTTACAGCAATTTCAAACGTTAATAACAGGCTAGCAAACATATCCTTTTAAAACCCCTTCAGACAGAAAACACCAGAATCATTGTTTTTAGGGAGCAAGATGCACATTCTTTCCCATTGACAGCATCTGCTTACTTTAAAGCGCTACTTCCACTGCGCCCCACCACTATATCGCACAGACATTCAGCCCATCCCCACCCCTTTAACGCAGAGAAGGCAGCGACACAGAACCCCAGGAAGCTCCAGCGAGAGAGAAATGCCGGCCGGCCCTACATCCGCGGAGCGCGGTCCCTTGTGACAGAGCAGCTCACACCGCGTCCCCGCCGCACGCCACCACAGCCGGCTCCTCAGGGCCGCAGGCTGCTCCCCCCGCCCTGCCCCGCGCCTCGGCCTCAGGCCCCACTACCTCCTGCCGCCCGCAGCACGCTGCCACTGCGCCAGGCCGCGCCGGGCGGGATTTAAATTTCCCGCTGCCCCGCTCTGCCATTGGCCAGTTCGAGCCATAGCAACGCCCTGATTGGTCGGTTTGAAATACTGCTCGTCTCGCGATGAGACCGGGCGAATCTCCGCCGTGCTCCCGGAAGAGCGGCCCAGACGTCGGGTATTCAAAGAGCCGTCCTCGCCTCGGTACTACAGCTCCCGGCATCCACCGCGCTACCCGCCGGGACGGTGCCCGTAGGACTAACAGCAGCCAGGCCTCGACAGGCCAGCGAAGACGGCGCAGGGCATGTTGGGATTTGTAGTTTCCTAGGGACCAACATCAGGGAACGAGATTGGGATGTATTGTGCCCATGGTGGGCTGCGAGCCGGGGGTTACTCACGCTCAGGCCCCTCGCTCTGAGCATAGAAACATTATGGTTGGAAAAGCCCTCCAGGATCGTCTGTCCAACCATCCCCTACCACCAATGTCACCCACCAAACCATGTCCAGAAGCACCAGGTCCAACCTTTCCTCAAACGCCCCCAGGGACGGTGACTCCACCACCTCCCCGGGGGAATCAAACCAATACCTGACTGCTATTTCTGAGAGGAAATGTCTCCTCATTTCCAACCTGAACCTCCCCTGGTGCAGCTTGAGGCCATTCCCTCAAGTCCTATCGCTAGTTATCTGTAAGAAGAGGCCAACCCCATCTCCCCACACCTTCCTTTCAGGCACTTTGCGTCAGTCACAGATTTCCTCACACACAGACTAAATTTTTGGGTGGATTTGTCTGGTTCCAAGAGTTGGACTCAATGATCCCTTGCAACTCGAGATATTCTCTGATTCTACGATTCTGTGCCACTAACCATCAGATCACTGAGCGTTTTCCTGAGATCCCGTGTGATCCCATCATAGAAACATGTACAGGAATTTAAAGAAAATGGGGAGGGAGACTGCAATTTAAAACAACTCAATAGCACCTAGGGCAGACCAAAATTAAATCATACAAAATAATAAGAAAGTAATCCTTGTAGCAAGCCCAGAAAATGGACAACTTTGGGATTGTCTCACATTAAGAGGCTGTTTACAAGGGATGGAGTACAAAGGAAAAGTGCCCTATTTCACAGGAGATTTAATTCTAACCATAAAACCTGAGGAAAAAACATGATTCTGCCAGCAAGTCAAGCACTTCAACACCTAAAATGTACAGCTCAGGGTAAAGAAGTGCCAAAGATGCACATTGATACCTGGGGATTAAGCCACTGTGCTAAACCGATTACACTCCTCTGTAGATGCATGCAGCAGTTAACAAGAATGGATCCAGAGGAGGATTTACCAGAGACAGTTTACACAGCTTGTTTTAGCCCTACCATTAAGGTCTTTGTAAAATAAAAACATCACAAAACATTTAAGCAAGAGTAGTGAAGTTAAAAGAAGAAAAAGCACATCCGTCGCAAACAGATACTGAACAGGACTAGAGTTTTGTAGATGGAAAAAAATAGCATCTTAAAAGTAGAAATTGAACTAAAACACCTGGCTTGCCAAAGGATCGAAGAAGTGCTGTGAAGAAAGCCTGCCGGGTCATAACTTGTTGGAGCGCGTGCAGTCCAGAGCCGCATACCTTGGCCAGAGGAGCCATGGGGACTGCAGGGCCGGGTGTTGCAGGTCAGGGAGAGGGATGGGGAAAACAGCTGAGGCTGCGTGCTGGGGACCTACAAGGGGTGAGCGTGCCTTGGGACGGCAGCGGGGTATCACAGCTGGAAGGCCTCCCAGAAATACAGGAGACCAGCCAAAGAAGGGCAGGCTGCTGAGGCGAGCTAACATGGCGCTCCAGAACACTAACAGGGCATGAGGCACGGGCTTAGCTGGGGCTGAGCTAATCCCGTGGGGGACAAAATTGTGAGGCGAGGACTGGGGAAGGGACGGCAACGCCCGGGACGCTCCCCTCAGGCAGCGCCGCTCGTCAGGGGGCAGCGGCCGCGCCCTCGCGCCCCGCTGAGGGAGCCAAAGGCCGCCGCGCGCCACGGGCCGCGAGCCCTGCCTCGGGGGGCGGGGCCGATGCGCGCGGTGGGCGGGGCTTCGGGCCCGGCGGGGTCCTGAGGGGCGGTGCGAGAACGGAGGGGGCGGGGCCTTCTGTCAGCCGGGGGGCGGAGCCAGCGGCAGCCGGGCGGGGCTCTTACAGCACGGCGCTCGCAGCTTTTGCTGGGTGACCCAGTGGCCTAATGGATAAGGCATCAGCCTCCGGAGCTGGGGATTGTGGGTTCGAGTCCCATCTGGGTCGTACCGCAGTCGTTTTGTAGCGCCGCCGTACGTTGCGCGCGGGGCTCTCCCGGCTTTCCCTAGCGGCTGCGGGCTTCGTCTGAAGCCCGATTATTATCGGACCATCGGAGCCGAAAACACTTTTAACGGCGCCGCCCTCTGCTGGGACCGGCGGGAGGGAGGCACCGAAAGGAGCCAGCGGCTCGGTGCGGTGATGGCTGCGCCCTGTCACGGGGGAACCCGCCCGTCCCGTCCCGTCCCGGAGCCGTTCCCTTCCCTTCCATCCCCCCAGGTACACGCGGGGTCTGCGGAGGGAGAGAAGCGGCCCCAGCCCGGGGCCTCCCCGGCACGGAGGGGTGGTCGTGAGGCGCTTGGGGCGGGGGTCGCCGCGGGTCTGTGGCGGAGCCTGGGGCTGCCGAGCGGCTCCGGGTGGTCCCGCTCCTCGGATGCTTTGTGTGCTGGACTCTGATGCCATCGAAGTCGTAATTTAGCCCTGTAAGGTGAAGGCATGTGGTGGGAGGCAGGCGGAGGCGGGTGGGACGGTTGCCTGGGGAGGTAAAACCCACAGCCGTGTGCTGCCGCTGTGGTAGGCAGGGAGGGGAGACAGCCTCTGGTGCGACTGATGCCACAAGAGCCAGCCTGCAGGCTCTTTGAGGAGGTTGTGGCCGTTAATTATGCTGAAGTCCCAAATTTGTCCAAGAACAGGGAGCCTCGCTCTGAACACTTTCTTCTCTTCCACTGCTGGTATCATACGCGTTAGCTTCTTGAACAGCAGAAATTCTCAAAACACTCCTCCTGCCCTTTTAAGCAAGATACTGCCCTGGTGAAGGTCCTGGAGAAACTCGCTGATACAGACGTAGTCATGCATTTGTGCAGGGTGAATTACACTACCAGCTAATTTAAACAGAAAACCCCACCGAGCACAGAGCACCTGCAGGACACGTGCTTGCAGCCATGCTGACCCTGAGGTAGGGGAGCAGACACGGCCTGCTCGTGGCTTCTCTCATCTGCTGCGGGTTCACATGCTGGCAGGGCAGGGAGCAAGGTGCATGAAAGCAATAGGTGGCACCTCCGCATCCTCCTCAGGTGCAGCTCTGCTGTCAGGTACAATGCTGGATGTTCCTCAAGTTCCTATTTCCGTAACAAGTATTTTGGGATACTTTCAAAATTTAAATAATGGAAGAAAAGAAGGATTTATAAACGCTGCAGTAGGAACATAACACACTGAATAACATGTGTTAAAATTTGATTAGTTTTGCGTACTGTTCTGGTTTATTTTCTGTGTCTTCATATATAGCTGCTAGACAAAGCCCTGTACTTGTAAGAATTTTATTAAAATACTTAGTTAAGATAGTACAAAACTGTTTAAGCTAGGCAATAGCTGCACTATATGATACTGGCATTACTACTGGATAGATTTTATCAGGGGAGGAGGTTTCCAGAACTGGGACATAGTGTTTTTGTAGGGTTTCCAACTTGTTTGTTACACTTCTAGCGGCATGACTAAATCCACAAACTTTCACAACATCCAGCAGCAGCTAGTGAGGTAAACTGTCACAATGGAATTCTTGTCTAGTAACAAGGTCAGCTGTTTCAGCTGCAAACATAGGAGTAAGCCTACTTAATTCAATAATCCAAGTCAGGGTTGGCTTAGTGTGTACAAATATGCAGAGTTCTGCATGTTAGCAAATACAGATTTTAAAAAATAAAGCAGTCATCATTCCCTTTTAGTCTCCCTCCCAGCACCTGTTAACTCCAAATTTCTAATTTATTTCATCTTGCTCTGCCCTGTCTTGTATGCATGTAACAAACTGTCCACACCAGCTTTTCTTTAGTTACACAAGATATACCTCTGTTCCGTAACAAAGGAGAAGTCCAGGACCTAATTATGGTGCAGTTGTATTTCTTAGTTTGCAAGAGCTAGACAGGAATATGCTGCTGTAGAGGAACAAGCCTCAAGGTCCTGAACAAATTGAGCAGAGAAAAATGAATGGTTTCTTGTTACATTCCATGACTGAGAAGAAATGATAAACTGGTAGAAAAGCGTATGTATAAAACCAAGCCCAAAACACCTGTTCAGAGTTCACAGCTTCATATTGAAACATCTCCAAAATACCCTTGCCCGTTGCTTTCTTTAACTTAGACTTCTTCCACCCCTTTCTTCATGGGCATTCTTTTGACTTTACATGCGGCCAGCCCTAATATCAGGGAATCTTTCCCATGACAGCAGCTGGTGAGAGCAGAGGGGGAGAAATGGCAAGGTCAGCACATGAGAGGCAGTTATGGAAGATAAACCAGGATGTTGTTCATCTGTGTGTGTCAAATATCTCTTTTCACATAAGGAGTCAGGATCAGCCTCCTACACAATGCTAGCCACAGACAGAGAACACCCAGACAGCGGCTGTGTGTGGCTGAACTGTTTTAAAACTGTGCTGGCTAGCTGAAGGCATACAAGGGAGGGCTAAAGCAAAGGGAGAATGAACTGCAAGAGGCAATTTCTCACTTCCCAGACAAAATGGGAAGTCATTTTGCTTTGGGAGGTCTAAGTGATCAAGGTGAAGCCATAAACTTAGGCCTAGGTAACTCTCTGGCTTGCACAAACAGTGCCATTAAGCCTTTCCATTTTTCACTAGAGTCCCAGATGCTTCATGTCTTTTCCAACCCTTGTTCTCTCAGCTTAAGAAAAGGCTTGAAATAATTGTTACTCAGCAGCAATAGCCTAGCTACCAGCCAGTTTCTTTGTGGACTCCCATACAACTCTGCAGTGCAGAAGTCAGAGATCCAAAACTGCGGATCAAGATCTTTTCAGTAGTGTTTAAAGCTGAAAGCCGCTGAAAAGTCCAGATGACATTGTCAATACGGCATCCCAGGGATGGGAAAACCAAATAGTCATGGTCTTTTAAATAAGCATCCCAAATGGCAATGTGAACTTTGTTTCCACAGATGCTCCCTGTAAATTCAGGCTTTTGAGGAAAGGGTTTGTTTATAAGTCATGTTTTTAATTTACAACAATAATAAAGTAAAAATACAAATCTCCTGTGTTTTGCTCACACAGCTGCATTCTCTGTACTGGACTTTCCATATTTGAGTACAGAGGAATGAAGAGCTCTGTTTTATTTCATCTATTGGACTGTTCATCTGTTATACTGTCATATTGTTGAAGTCCTCAGTTATGGAGTAGAGCCTCAAATCTGCCAGCTACTTCCCATTCAGACATATGTTAAATGAAAAAAAAAAAAAGTAAAATTCTGATTTGCTCTTTTTTTTTTTTTCCTTGTATGTAGGATCCCTGCTTTATGCTGAGAAACCCAGTGAGACTCACAGCAAAGATGCGTGTAATTCAGCAGACTCTGCACCTAGCCAAGTCATTCCCTCGATCAAGTAAAGACCCCTCGATCAAGTAAAGATTTTGACCCTTGCAAGTGTTGGGACAATATACACCGAGAGGCATTGAGAGATGAGGACCTGATAGGCATGGCCTTTCCAGTAACAGTACAGAATAATGGGCCAAATGAATATAATGCTTTTCAGTGGGACTTGATAAAGGAACTGAGAAAAACAGTCACGACCTATGGATTGCATGCACCTTTTACCCAATCATTATTAGAAAACGTGATGACAGGTCAGTTGCTGGTTCCATATGATTGTCACCAAATAGCTGCTATGATCCTCACGCTGACTCAAAAATTGGTATGGGAACAGAAATAGAGAGAACTGTGTGAGACAGTAGCACTGCAGAATTTAGAAAGAACATTAGGCGACCCTCTTATGGGTGCAGGGCTTCCTCAGTTTATGGGGGCTGAGCCGTTAGTAGATCCACGATTACAAGCTTGGCTCAACGATGCCATCTGGCGACAGTCAGCCCAACTAGCATTACAAGCCTTGCTGAAACTGCCAGAAATAGGAAGGAGCCAGCCTTCTTTTACTAGCATACGACAAGGAGTCAATGAACCTTATATGCAATTTATAGACAGATTGAGGGATTCACTGAACAAGCAAATAGATAATCATGAAGCTAAAGAGGCTCTCATGTTGAAACTGGCGATTGAAAATGCTAACACAGAGCGTAAAAAGATTCTGCGATCCATGCCTAATGGGACAACCTTGGTGCAAATGATAGAGGCTTGCAATTGCATGGGGTCTGTTGAACACCATACGACCGCACTAGCCAGTGTGTTCGCTGCAGCATGAGTGATGGGCAATGATCAGCAATTTTTTATTTTATTTTTTTTACCATTCCACTCCACACTAAGGATGCACCGCGATTTGCATTTTTGGTACCAAAAATAAACAAAAGTGAACCCATGGATAGATATCACTGGACTGTTCTTCCACAAGAGATGATGAATTCTCCAACCGTATGCCAAACATGTGTTGCTAAAGCTCTAGCCCCTGTTAGAAAACAATATTCCAAGACCTATACTTATCATTACATGGATAATATATTGGTAGCGGCACCTACAGAATCATTAACCCATGAAATAATTCAGAGGCTGAGACAAGAACTGCAAACATCGGGGTTGCAGATAGCCCCTGAGAAAATCCAAGTAGAGGCACCATGGAAATACCTGGGCTGGAAAATCATACAACAAACCATTCAACCCCAAGCCATTACCATCACACAAGAAGTTAAGACATTGAATGATCTACAGAAGTTTATTGGTAATATTAATTGGATACGAAACTATTGTGGAATTAATAATCAAGTATTATCACCATTGTTCAATCTCCTGAAAGGTGACAACGATATCAACGTGCCTCGGCAACTGACAAAGGAAGCAAAGACAGCAGAGTCACATAGAAGGAGAATTCATGAAGCAGCAATGTCACGACGAGCAGAAGGATTGCCTATTCAACTTTATTTGTGTAACCAGGACCCGCAACCCCTAGCTCTTATAGCGCAATGGGATCCAAATGCCCCCGATCCATTACTCTTGTTGGAATGGGTATTTCTGCCACACCAACCCACAAAGACACTAGCGACAAGAGTGGAGATGTTTGCAGCCTTAATAAAAAGAGGCAGGGAAAGAATTGTGGAAATAACCAGAATTGAGCCTGAAACCATCGTAATACCCATTGTGAAGGAATATCTTGATTGGTGCCTGCAAAACAGCGTGGAAATGCAGCTGGCTCTCACGGGCTTTACTGGACGAGTGGACATACACCTCCTCTCTTACAAATTGATCACATTTTACACATACAGCGACACTTTTTCCCATCAAAAGGTGCCCCCAACGGAAGCCTTTGGGTACACCCAGTACCAGCTTTGAACTCTCCATGGAAGCCTTTATACAGTCCCACATGCAGCCGGACTCTGTGTCTTCACTCTTTCCGAACAACCCTAAACATAACCCTAACCGGGTTAGCGTCTGCCCTGTCCCAGGGGCAGAAAGCAAAGACATGCAGAGTGAGGACAGGTTGTCAATTTTCAAACTTCACTCTTTTCCGTTTACCTACAAAACCTGCTTCCAGAGTTAAACCTAAAAACATTTATTCTTCACTTACTCGGGCTGTATGTGAGCAGTTTTCTGCTTATAGTGTGTTGGCTCAGCAGCTTCCAAAGGCAGCATGGAGATGCTCCAGGCAGGATGTCACCACCACCAGCTCCTCAGCCACAGCAAATCTCATCCTCTGCTCTCCCGAGCACAGGGCAAATCCAAGCTCCCCAGCTGCCTCCCCTTCCCACTGACCACGTCCTCCAGCCAGCTGTGTCCTCAAGGCAGGCACTGCCCTTGCAGCCATGTGCCAGGGGGATGGAACCCCACCAGAGGAGGCATTTTCTAACCTTACCCCAAAGCTGTTGCCACCTTGCCTGTTGTAATCCTGGAGGAAAACAGCCACGCCTGAGCTCCTCCAGCTGCACCAAAGTTTAACTCTTTCTGTCCTTGTTGTGGCGGGGCAGCTCTGCGAGGAAGCCACCTCCTGAGCCACCACAGCCTTCCCACTCCCACCCCTGCCATTGTGCTTCCACCTGTGGCAGCTGGAGCATTTTTCTCTTGTTTTAACCTGAAAAACAAACAATAAACAAACAAATAACAACAACAATTTCCCTTTTCTGTCTCTCTCTCTTTTATTATTATTATTGTAAAAGTGATGTTCAGCAAAAGAACATTCTGGCAAAAGGTTGGTTCTCAAGCAAAGTTCATCCCAGCTGCACAGAAGGGGGTTTGCTGACTCTCACCACCAGCCACTGGCTCCAACACACTCCTCGCCCAGGCAGCCCTGGGCTGGGGACGGCTGCAGCGAGGTCTGAGGAAGAAGCAAGTCTTGCCCAATAATCACACTTAATGCTTTTGTTTTATTTTGGAAACCTTGGCTGGTTGTGGCTGAAAGCAAGAGGCAGGTGATTTCAGCTGCTGAAGGAAATCACGCCCCACTCAGAGGGTGTTTTTCTGCATAAATGTCTAGGGAAAGAAAAAATCTCCCTGCCGTTTTTTTTTTTTTTTTTTTTTTTTTTTAAAGCCAAGTGCTTCCATCACCCAGGGCAGCGATCCCATGCAGCGATGTGTTTTGTTTGCTGTCCCATGCTCAATGCATTACCCCATCCTGAGCAGGGACTTGCTGCCCAGCTACGTTTCTTCAGCAATCATTTCTTCTCTCCAAAAGCCAAAGCTGAGCAAAACTAGTTCTTCTGCAAGTTCACACAGCTGGGGAATAAAGAAAATAAGTCGATAAGCATCTCTGATGGCTTCAGGATAAAGTTGTATCTGATCTTTTTCCTGAGACAAAATATTGCTGTTTTTTTTCTCTCCTCAGCAATTGTACATTAAAATAAAAGTTAATGAGTCCAGGATTAAACGCCCTCAAGGAAGGGGAAATAAACCTTTACTCCTGGCAAGATTTGAGAGGGCCTTTACAAAATAAAGTCATGTGAACAGAGGTGTAAACGGTTCAGCATGAAGTTTCCCACAACACTGTTTTACCTTAAAGCACGTTTTACACGCAAGGACACAGGAGCACTTGGCCGTCTCTGCTGGACATCCCATGGCCTTGAGGGTGTTTTAGGGGGATTCCTTTAGGGGATGTTTTAGGGGGATTTGCTCAAACCGGGCTGGAACGAGAGCACCCGTGGTCTGTGGGTGCCATCCTGCGCGCCAGTGACCACAGGGACAGGACCAGTCAGGATATGAGGAGGTCTCTGCTGGGGTCCCCTCTGCCCTTGGTGACATTTTGGGGCATGGGGAGAGGCAGCTTCCCCACCTCATCTGCAGCAAGAGGCTGAGTCCACATTGGGTGAGTTGCTGAAGGAGCAGTACCAGCCCCAAGTGCCAAAACTGGGCTGCTGTCACGTCAAACAAAAAGAAAACAAACAAACAAACAAAAAACTACCAAGGAGGGGGATGAACAGAAAGCAATGTGGTGGTCCACTGCCAGTCAGTGTCATCTGTCACCCCCAAATGGGTCACCTCCACTGTGCCCCCACGGAGCCTCTTCCAGCTGAGCAGCATCAGGAGATGGAGTCACACATGGGACATTGCCAGCACCCCAAATACACTCACTCATTGAGCCAGAGGGCAAAGACATTAGGGCAGGGCATAAGTTAACATTAATAAGCATTGCTCATCAGCAGGCATTAAAAACAGGTTGTTCTAACAAGGGAACGTCCTGCTCGGAGGTGACCTCTGGGGATCTGACCAGCAGCTCAGACCAGAAGCAGGATAAAGGGGAGAGCACCCCACAAAGGAACTGCCACTGCCCTCCCACCCCACACAGCTGCCCCATGGAGCCTGGAGGAGAGGACACGTACCCAGGGTTCCTTATTCCCTCCGGCACCTCCATGCCCATCAAATCAGGGGGCACTAGGCTTGGAGCAGTATAACACCCCACTGCAAACGCATTCTCCCATTCCAACTGGGATTAATTTCCAGCATCTCTGCCTGAAAATATCCATTGGCACCAGGCTGCAGCCCCCCCTTGCTGGTGGCCAGCTTCTCCCAGCATCCAGGTCTCTGCCCCCAGCAGCTTTCCCTTAGTTCTGTGCTTGTTCTGGGACTGCTATTTCCCCTGCTGCTGAAGTTGAAAATCCCCCAAAACACAAGTTCTCCACTGGGATTTGTGTGCCAGGGTCTGGCAATGGGGCTGCCCTCAGCCCCCCAGCTCCAAGAAGGGAGCAAGCAGGGTGAGAGGAGGGGACAGCAGGAGGTGTCACCAGTTATCCTGCGGGAAATGGTGAGATGTCCCCAGCTCCAGCGCTATTTTCCCCTCATTATAGGCCTGAAGGAACAGTGCATTTCCAAAGTCACTTTCTGCTGCAGTCACCAAAGCCCACAGACCTGCTCTGGCAAACCCTGTTTTTTGCTGCACACCCAGGTGGGGTCAGATCCCCCAAATGGGATGCTCCAGCCCCCACCGAGCTCAGCCCGCACCCCAGGGCTCTGCAGAGGAACAGGAGGAAGGTGCTGGTGCCTGTTTGTCTGCAAACAGGGCAAGAAACATTCCAGAATGTCCCATATCCAAACCTCGGTATCCTGCGTTGCAGCTTTTCAGACACTAGATGTCAGCAAAATAATAAAAATGATGCAGAGGAGCTTTGTACCCGAGCATAAACCTGACAGTGATTTCTACCGTGCTGCTAAAACTCACTTTTGTACAAACTGACTCCAATAAACCCATTTTCTGCGGCAATAACCAGAGGGCAACGGGGAAATACCTCTCAGAGACTGGAGGCTCTCTGGACATCCTGAACAGGGCAAGGTGCAAGCTTGGCCTGACCCATCTGTGCCAGCAGAACCCCCTTGGACACTCACAGAGCAGCTGAACAGCATTTATTTTGCATGTGCACTTCTTGGGGGGGGATTTTGGGGATGTATGCTACTGGCCCAGCTCCTCTGCTCGGGCTGATGAAAGCTTCCAGCCCTGCTCCTGGTGGCACTTTGGGACTTGGGGCTTGCGCAAGGTGAACCTGGCCTGCAGGTACAGCCTGCCCGCACTCCACCTGCCACATAACAGCCTCTGGAGCACAAGTCACCTTTCCCTGTATCAGGAGAAAAGGTCCCATGCTATTGCCTTCTGTGCCTTTAGTGCTGCAGTAATAAAACCAGAGTGCAGCCTGTGCAGCACAAGGCACAGATCTGTGGGGCAGGCGAGCCCCCAACTTTGCTGCCCTGCCCAAGCTGGGCTGTTACCCTCCTGGCAGCTTTTACCCAGTTTTTGGGCTGAGATCTGAAAGGGTTGGGCTCTGTGCTGACCTTTTTGTACAAGAGCAGGAAATCACTGAGCCCCAGGAAAATGCCTGCCCCCAAAATCCGCCCTCACACCACACCGATGTGGAGCGATGCTCTTTGCTCTTGACTTCGGGCCACCTGCCCGGCAAACAGCTAGCTTACAGCAAGCCCTGGAGCACCATTGTGGGGTTTCTAAACACTGAGGTGAGGTGCAACCAGGGGGCCCCAGTGCTTTGGGGACTTTGTGGTTTTCTTTCTAGACCACATTTCCACCCAAAACTTGGATTGCATTTAGGGAAGAGCCAGCCTTTTAGAGACAGAGCACCCCAACATCGACTTTGCTCTCCTCCTTCAACCTTCACTCCAGAAGACATGGGCCACTACTCGGCCCCAGATCCCTCCTCCTCCCATCTAATCCCCCGGGGATGGATGGGCTCTGCACCGATACTTCTCCCAGGCGGTCGATCTCCCCTTTCCCAGGGTCTAGGGTTTCAGACCCTCCCCGTCCGAGCCCGAGGTGTCTCCCCACATGCTGACCCGGCAGGACACAGTTCAAAGCCTCCAACAGGAAAAACAGGAACAGCCGCCCCGCTCTCCCCGTTGACATAGTTTCGGTCTAGTTCTTGGTGTCAAAGGAGGCATTCACCACCTCGCCGCCCGGGAGGCCCCGCGGGACGACAGCCCCCAAACACGTCCAGGTGGGGCCCGGCTGGGACATTGCCACCCTGCCCTGCTTCAGGCTGCAGATCCCGACTTTTCCTTGGGATGTGCAGGGGGAAATATTTCTGCTTCTCCTCTGTGCCTTGCCCTGGAGAGCTGCCAGCACCCGTACACAGGGTTTGCAGGCTGAAGTTGGTGGCTAGGCCCATGCAGGGCAGCGGTGGTTGGGAAGCACAAAGCCTTGGTGCTGGTGGGGCCACGGTGGCACAGGGACCCCAGGAGCTGGGCACATCCCTGGAGAGCATGGACCCACCTCCACCAGCTCCTAGTTGTGGTGAGGGACAAGGAGGAACCCAAATTCAAGATCCTCCGTGGTGTTCCGGCACGCAGGGACTGGTGCTGCGGTTAGGCAGATGTTTGGGAGCTCCTCCTGCAGGAGGTCTGTCACCACCCAGTGACAACAAGGGCAAGGACTGCCCGTGGTGTCCCTCCTTGTGGCATCACTGCTGCGTCTGCTAATCTCCTCCAGCCCTGCCCAAGCCTCTGGCCAAGGGGTGTGAGCAGATTTCCAGCAGATAGAGGTGTCAGCCTTTCCTGCTCAGCAGGTTTGTGGCCAAGCTCCTCTGCAGGGCATTAATTAGCTGGGGTGCAGGATGGAGCAGGGCAGCTCCCCAGGAGGGGACCCAGCCCAACCTGTCACTGCTAGGCCACGGGGAGGTGTGACACATTGTCCACCTGCAATAAGACACACATGGTGCAGGGCTGGGCGTCCGTACGAGCATGGGTCAGCTCAGCAGCCCAGCCCATGCCATGCCTCCGGTGATGGCTTCCCATTAAAAGTGTCCCAGTGCTGCCCCACTCATCCCTTGAAGACCAGGAGCTGTGTCACCTCCACCACCCCAGCAGGGACGCAGGGGACAAGAAGCTCTCCCCAGCACCCTGCGAGGCCCTGGGCTCTCCAAACCAAAGCCCCATCCTCCAGGGCTGTGCTAAGTGCCTTGTTAACACCCGTGCCAACAGATCCTAACCCTGCTTCTGCTCCCTCACCTACCGATTCCCTCCAGCTGCTGTGTGTGGTTTGCAAGGAGCCCTGCAGATCTGAGCAGCACAGGCCTGGTTTGCACTACTGAAAGGGAGAAGGATCGGAGCTGGTGCCACACAGCCCATCTGCAGAGCAGGGCTGTCAGGGCTGTCTTTGAAGGAGCTCACTCTGACTTTTGGCTTCCCAAAAATGCAACCGCAAAGAGGAATGTTTCTCTCCAGGCCTCATCTGGCAGGGTCCTTGCTCTGAGGTCTCAGCTTCCAGCATAAAAGCAAGAAATTCTTCCAGACCTAAGTCCGTAACTCCCAGGGGCAGATGTCCCCTCTGGCTCCATCTGCCACAGCCCAGCTCCCCACATGACACCAGCCCCACCTCCCGAACACTCCAGATATTTTCTTGAGTGCAGTTGCTGGCGATGCTTCAGATCCCTCTTTTGAACCCATCAGCTCTTTCCCACATCTCCTTCCTACTCCTTACACTGCCGTTTGCGGGGTTTGCCACCAAATTCCCCCCCATCATGGATGAATGTTTCCTTAGGGTCACAGACAGCCTCCTGACAGCCTCCCTGGCCAAACACATCCCTGCAGTCAGGGCAGTGCTACAAAAACCTGCTGCTGTGGGCACATCGAGCACCCTCTCCAGACTGGAGCAGAGCTGGGCACAAGCTGGGGGTAGCAGGGACCTGTTGGTTTGCCGTGTCCTGCTCTGGGACCCCACACAGGCAGGTGGCAAAGGGGAATGTCCCTTTGCCCTCCCTCCACCATGGGGCAAGGCACCAGCCACTTCCTGCCTTACCGTGAACTGGAGTTGGTAAATATAATGAAATCATAAAAAGAGGGGGGATCTTGCACCAAAGACATTGGAAGCTCTCGCGTGACTGTACTTTCCCCTCAACTAAACCGGCGTGAGTGGTGGATAGACCAATTCCCATGGGAACTCATCCACTCTCTGTTTATCTTGAACGCAATAAAAATGATATTAAAAATAGATTGTGGAGTAGGAGCAGCAGAAAATACTCGACACCTGATGCTGTTCCTCTCCGTTGTCTGAAATCTAATAGCTGAGTTCTGGGAACAGGCATGTCAGTGCGATTACAGCTCAGACACTCCCAAACCTTGTCTCGAACAAGACTGAAACCCAATTACACTTCTGAAGGGCTGAACGGTTTCTGTTAGGCTGCTGGAGCAGCAGGCAGGGCGCTGCCGGCCTGGGTCCCAGCCGCAGAGCCCAGCTCCCCGCTGCGCTGAGGGGGAATGGCAGAAAATAAACGGGAGAATAAAAATACCAAAAACCACAAGGCACTAAGATATCACAGTAAATGACAGCCTTATAAAAAAAATACTAACTGCTGCAGAAAGGGCTATATTTTAATACCCAAATGCTGTCCAAACTACCTCAAAGAGGGAAGCTGCTGTGGGGTTTGAGCTGCGGGCCCCGCGCAGCCCCGCACTCACACCACGTGCCCAAGCAGTGTCAAGACACAGGCGTGTTTGTAGGCGCTCTGCTGGAGGATTAACACTGAATTAACAGCCAAAACACAAAGGTGAATCCTTTGAATTAACACTGGGGTGATAAACAAACAACAGGCCTGGAAATCACTGCAAATCAAAGGTGGGGAGGGAGCGAGGTGCCGGACTTTTCCTGCACTCCATGGTTAGGTGTGGACCAAGCCCTTTGTGCTGCTTTGCCAGCGCCTCTGGCAGGGCAGTGCCTCCGCTGCCCCAGCGGCAGGCTCTCTTCAGCCATCATTCACTTTTACTCCTTTCTACAAGTCTTAGTAACACTCCCATAAACAGGTTTTTAATGCAATCCTTTTCCCCTCGCACGCTGCATGTTAAAGATTAGCAGAGGCATTTTATTGCAGGTAATAAAGAACCCTGATGTCAAAGATTTTAACAAGCCAAGCGCTCCATGGGAAAAGCCCGGCGGGCTCCAAACACACTTCTGCTCTGCAGCCTCTGTCAGGGAGAGGGGGAAGAGATAAGGAGATTTCTGGGAAAACATCTCAGATTTTATCTGTTTTGTTTTTGCTTTTTTTTTTTTTTTCCCCTGACATGAACAGACCCATGGTGACCTCTCTCCCAGCCATGCTCCCTGGCCTGGCATCTCCTGAGCTCAATGCAGAGCGAGCTGGTGCTGCACATATCCCCGTGGACTTGTGCAAGGGAGACATTACCCCTTAAGAAGAGCAACTTCAGGTTTAAGTCTTTTGGGAGCTGCAGTTCATTCTCCCCAACAAATCCTCCTGGGCAGGCCTGCAGCCAAGCAGAAGCAAGCAACAGGTGGGTGCTGCAGCCCCCACAGTACCCCACAGCACCTCCAGGGTGCTCTCACCCCGACCAAAACACAAAGGTGAAAGCTAGCAGCCTTTACAAAACACCAAGGAAAGTGACACCCCCAGGGGGACCTCAGTCTCCTGACAGTCACAGAACAGAGTCCCTGCTCCTGCCTGCCCAGGGCATGTCAGGCTCCTGGTGGGGGCATTGGGGGAAGGACAGAAGCACTGTCCTGCCACCTACTCTCTGCAACCTCATTTTTTTTAACCATTTTCTCTGCTCAATTGCACAGCCAGAACCCCTAACGGGCGCCATGTGTGGAGCAGCACTCACTGAGCATACCACACACCCCAGCACAGGAGGGAATGGGCTGCCCAGCAGCACTCTGGCTGCGCAAAGTGCTGCCAACCCAAACCCCTTCGAGGGCACGCACACCACCCCATACAAGGCTCGGTTTCCACACCTCTGCTTGCTGTCAGAGCGTGGCCACAGCCTGAGAATCCAAGGGAGGACACGTGCACGTGAGAGCAGCCCACGCTGTCCACAGAGCAGCTGACAAAACTATTTCTGCCCACAAATCAAAGCTGAAAAACCTCATGATACTCTCCAGGAGCCCAAAAAGCCTTTTTCCCACTCCCTTTCCCCTCTCTAAGTGGGTGGAGTGGGAAAAGGAAATTGGAAATTCTTTGGAATTGGTGATCTTGAAGGTCTTTCCCAACCTGGACAACTCCATGACTATCTTTGCCCATCCCTCCTGGCTGTGTTGTGTACCCCAGAACTGACTCACGTGCCCACGGTTGGTTTGCACCACTGGCTGCAGCTGCACAAAGGGGCAGGGGAAGGAGTCCTGCAGGGCCAAACATAAGACTGCAAGCAAGTAATGTCCCCTGCAAAACCCAGGCCAGCCCGGGGCTGCAGGATGGGCTCGCAGAAGCAGCGCTGCTCGTGGAGACCCCCAGAGCCACCCTCCTGCCAGCCCCCTGCCAGGTGCAGGGTGCTCTCTTCACTTTCCCATGACCGGATTCAGCAGCAAACAGCAGAAAACACATATCCTGGTGGTAATTAATCTGACAAGAAGTCAGGAGATGCTGATTAAGTGTCTTGTATTGCAGAGGATCACAGGTAATTGGGAAGATAAGCTCCTTCACAAAGCTGGCAGGCTGCGCACTTAGAAGAGATCAAGGAGGAGATAGCAGTGGCAGCGCTGGGATTCACCACATCCCACAGCCAGCGGGTCCTGGTGGCTCCCTGCCACCAAGGCAGCACACACAAACAGGGGCAGCCTGGTGGGCTACCTGCAGAGCCCTTAACCCCAGAGCATCCCTGGTCCCAGCAAGGTGGGTGATGGCACCAGACAGAGCAATTTGGCTGCCAGGCACCCCCAGCAGTGCCCCCAGGAGCCATCCCACTCTCTGTGACTCCCCAGCAGTGCCCCCTCATTCCTCCCTGCTCAGAAGCACCTACCTGACAGCTTTCCAGCCCTGCAAGACCACAGCACTCCCTGGAGGGTCATGGCTCTAATTCAGGCACTCGTGCTAACGCCATACCTACACGTGTACACACGCATGGTTTGTAGACACACAGCCAAGCTTCTTTGGGAAGAAGTCAGCAGCCACCAGGTTCTCTGAGTCCTGCACCACAGATCCCTACAACTGGCTCCAATTAAGCTGCTTTCACCTGCTTTCCCAGGTGATGGAGATCACCTAAATCAGAGATGCTCTGAAGGTGGACAAGGAAAAATTGGGCTGTTCATCTACCACAGCAACACTGTTCGTCTAACACCACCTAGAAAATGGAAGAAATATTGTCCTCAAAGAAGAGCAGACCATAGGTAATGGAATGTTTCCTTAATGAATGTGAGCAGAATTCAACAAACATCCCTCAAAGGAGCAGAAAATCAGAAAGCTTCTCTAGGGAAAGATTTTTCAGCAACACGAGGGAGTTGCATCCTGGAAGACGATCACAAGCCAGGGCTGGATGGTAGAAACAGGGCAGAAGTGCTTGCCAGAGCTCGCTGCAAGGCCCAGGGAGCTCATAGGAACCACAGCTGGAGCCCAGCTCCATCACAGGACACCGCAGAGATCTCATTCTTCATCTCAACCCAAAATGCCTGAGACAACAGGGACACAACTGCCTGCCAGTCCCGCTGGAGCAGACGGCCCTTTATTGTGCTGTAGAGGCCACCACTGTCCATGGGACAGCTCATGCAGCCAAAAAGGACCTGTCCTGTTCAGACAAACAAAGCATTGTTCTGCTCCTCACCCACCTTTCTCAAGTTTCCTTCCACTGGTACAAAGGCAGGATTTCCACACTCTCTCCAAACCTGCTAAAATAAGCACCAGATGCATCATCCAGCTCCCAGCCACCCTCGCTGAAACAGATCTTGCTGGTAAACTCTCGCTAAACTTGTCAGAGGCAAAAATGCCTTCCAGATGGGCCTGGGAAGTGAGGGCTTGGGAATTTCAGCATTTTTTTTTTCATACACAAAATTCTGCAGAAAATATCAACGCTGCCCTACTACAGAGCCAGCCTTGGCCTCTTCAGCCCAGAGCTCTGACATGGGGGCTTGGGTGATTTTCATCAGCTAAAGTGGTTTTGAGGATCCAGTACCAACCAGTGTCACCCAGTCTCCCACTGGTGCTACGAAAGGACGTTTTTCCTGGCAATAAAGCTGGTGGCCGGGCTTTTAATTGCCAGCAAATGGCAAGAGGAGCAGCACACGAGCTTCCCACACCGTGCCGCTCCTGTCACTGCAGGGACAGGACCCAAGAGAGATGCAGTTGGTGAAGGTTTCCCCAGCAGGCCAGCACCTCCATGCTGCTCACCTGCTGGGTCTGAAAGCCCTTGCCATGCACCCAAGTGAGGCACAGATGTCCTATGTATTCTTTATATCTGCTCGGATGGCTATGACTTAAACATATTCTCCCCGAGGCTCAGGCTGATGCAAAATCCCATAAGGTGTGCTGGGGTCAGACCCAGCTCCCCCTGATTTCAGGAAAAAAACCTTACTGAATTTTGATCTGTTCCCAGTCCTCCTCTAAGCAGAGGGGGCTTTCGCATGTCCTGAGACCTGCTGCTGGCTTTGCAGCCTGCTTTTTGCTGTGTTTCATAGCTCAGCGTGCTCCCGGGGTTGGTAGGGTGTGTGGGGCTTGAGTCACAGCTTGCAGCTACCAGAACAAAATCAAGGCCCAGCTGCCCACCTGAGATTTAGTAGATATTCTGCTTTTTAGCTGCCAGCATGACTTTCTTTCTGATCATTTTTCTGGCAGCAGCAGATGCATGACATAGGCAGTAAGCCCTCTGCAGCTGCACATCATCCTTTAATGACAATTCACAAACCCATGAAGACTTCACAGACAGCATCCCATCACCCATCCCCAGGGCATGCAGCAACCCTGCTTTGGCTGCATATTTAGGAGGAATTTTCTTTTCTTCTCTTTCTCTGATTAGAGATTGGAGAGGCTGGGCAGTCACACCATACTTTACTGAGGTTAAACAGGGCAGCAGAAGTAGAGCCGTGTCTGCCAACATCCAGGGCTGTGGCTCCTTTTCTGAGCACGGGGGATGGCTACAGCTGGCTGGGGTTTGAGACTGCTCCTTACACCACAGCTACTGATTCCTGTTAATCAGCAGGGGATGGGCTGACCTCCCTGCAGGGGCAGGAAGGGGCATTTTCATTGCAACTTTATTAAGGGCATCTGCTGCTTGGCACCACTGCAACCTACCGTTTTTCTTTGCTCAGTGCTATCAACACCTCTCGTTCTTTCAGATCTGTGTCTGTGAAAGGCAGACGTTGCCCAGCCAGTGGATCGGGAAGGCAAGCCTTGGGAGGGAAGGATGGGAGCTGCCCCTGTGCCCAATACAGCTGGATGAGTGTGCCCAGCTCCCCAGGCTGCAGAGAAATCCCTTTGCATCCAATTCACCATTTCTCCCATCGACACCCCAAGGACAGGATGAGGGCTTGATCTGAAGCAGAAATGAATAAAGGAACTGCGGAGGGGGGGGGGGTGTCTGGGTGTTGTACTTGTGCTCTTTCAGGAGCATAAATACCACTTTATTTCCTAACCATTTTATAGGGAACTCACACTGAACATTTCCAAGTCATTCAGAGCAAGCAGGGGGTGAAGTCTCTTCCCTCAAGATGCATTCACTCGTTTTCTGGAAAAATACATCAAAAAAGCAGAAAGCTGCAGATTTGCCCCAGGTCACAGGGAACTCTGCTGCCCCACCAGGCCCCCAGCACCACTTTCTGCTCCCAGAGCCAGCACGGGAAGGAGGAAGGCGAAATAACACTTCATTAGAGACCTGACACCAACGTGGGCTGAGCACGAAGGAGTTTCCCTCTCTGCACATGGGTTCCTCAGGGTCCCAAAAGCTCAGAGCGCAGCACTTTGATTTACCCGAGCAGGAACAGCCTCCCCCTGCTGCCAGACCCGCTTGCGGTGCTGCTGCCTGCTGGGGATGGCACAAGGGTCACAGAGGCGATGCCACTCAGCTGCTCTTTTTCTCCAGCTCTGCAGCCTCATGGAAAATTTCCCCCAAAAGCTCTTTTCCAGGCTGGCCAGTAGATGGGGATGGAAGAGCAGCCAAGGTGTGATGTGGGGGGACAGGGGTCCTCCAGCCCAGCTGCCCCCGATGGCTGCCAGGGCTCAGCTGGCATCGGGTGCTGCAGTGGCAGCAGCCAGAGCAGGGCCAGGGTGAGCAGCTCCCAGATCAGGCTCTGGGCTCTCGTCCCTGTCCCTAGGGCAGCCAGGGCAGGCGATGAACCCTGAAACAACTCTACCTGGGGTCTGCCTGCTCCCTGGTTCTCTGATGGCCTGGGGCAGGAGACCCGTCCTCACTGTGCACGTCCCCCCTGCCACATGGGGAGGCAGGGGGCCAGGAGGGCCAGTCTGGGATCTCATCCTGCCACAGTGCCCCTACCCAACAGAAAGAACATGGCCAAGTGTGGGCTCTTCCTGCAAAATGACCCCAAGAAGCCCACCACGTGCCTCCTTTGCCTGGATGTACATGCTGTAACCCCCCCAGCGCACACATCCTGCGCCTCCAAGTCTGCTTGTGTTCAACCAAGAGGCTGCGTGGAGGGGAGGCCATTCGGAAACCAGGACAGAGCCCAGAGGGGCAGCTCAAACAGCTCTGCCAGCCTCTTCCCCCTGCCACGGGGGACCAGCTGGGCTGAATTCCCAGCAGAACATTCGCTTTGGGATTTACCCAATGGATGAGGAGGGCCAGTGAGTGGGGCAGGCAACAGAGGATGCCAGGAGGCTTCCCCGCAGAGCAGCGGCGCCTCCTGACCCTGGCACACAACGCTCCTGTCGGGAGCTGGGCAGCCAGCTCCGAGCAGACCCCGGAGCCAGCCGCCTTCCAAAGTAAAGGAATGGGAACAAGCAAGGAACAACGCCCTGCCCCTGAGCTCCGCAGTGTCAGGAGCCCTCATTATGCCCATGTGTAATTATACTGTTAATTACTGACCATAAAGCTCTAAAGAAAACAGACCCGAAGTGAATATAACACCGATGCAAAGCCCTAAGAGATGGCTCTATGGCTGCTGAGCTAATGTAGACCAAGCTGCGTTTTCTAAACCCAAACTGAATTTGCAATTAGCTCTCCTTGTCGCCTAAGTCTGACAAAAGACCTTCCTGCGCTTAGTGCCGAGAAGGGATGTCTCCGAGCTGCCGTCAAACTACAGGGGCTTACAAAAAGCCAACCGGAGCAGAGCGGAGGGACCAGAATCCCAAACGTCTCTTTGGGCTGAGCAGGGCTCTTGTTTGAGTTTGGATTTGCTGCACACTCAATGTATGTCGCTGAGCAAGCCACTTAATCTGACCCTGGCCCGAAGTTTAGCTGTCTGTCAAACGTTAGAAAAGGGCTTTGTCTGCCTCGCAAGGGCTCGGAGGTTTAATTACCGCCTGTGCCAAGATGCCCTTAGGTGGAAGCTGCAATGCAAATGCAAAGTATCATTATTGGGGCTTAGCAAATAACTCAAATGTTTTTCTGCAGCAACTCCCTCGAAAAGAAATTAGATTCCTTTCTGGTGCACTCGGGAGCCTTTCCAGGCTCTCTTGTTGTGACACTGGCGGTGAGTGGAGAATGAAGAACATGAAGGTAATTCACCAAAAGTCAGTGCCCGGCTCCTAAACCTGCGCCTTGCTCCAACCGCACGCCCCAGCCCGCTGCCAGGACAGGCGCAGGAGGGAGCAGCACCCTGGCATTGTGCAAGGCACAGGGTGTGGGCAAGGTCCCTTGGGGACCCACAGACATCAGCTGCAACAGCCCTACACCAGGTCCAATGCGGGCATCCCAAGGATGGCAGCACCAGGGGAGCTCATTGGGCCTTGCCGAGCAAGGTGTGCATTGAAGAAATGGAGATGAGGGAGAAGGGGGGGTTGCTAAAAACATCTTCACTGCAAAACACACATCCCGAGCAGCTCAGGCTCTGCAAATCCTGATGATTTACACCATTTCACACTCGCCTCTGAAAAGTCTGGGGCGAACATTTTCATCATAAATTCCTGGGGATGGCCAGGCTCTGGGGCTAAGCGGATGCCAGAAAGCACCAGGAGCTTACGAGGGTCTGACAAAAGCTCCTGGTTCCCACTGCAATCCCTCGCTGCCTCCTCTCACCACTGCATGGGGGCGGCCGACCCCGACCCCAACCCCATCCCCGTCCCCACGATGCACAGGAACCCCGCGGAGCCCCGGCCCCTGCAGCGGTCTCGTGTGAGTGGGAAGGGCGCGGGGGAATATTTGCAATTAGCTTTACAGAAAACATTTGCCTGAAACTGGATGCTGTGTGAAACTCCTGAACTCCCCTGGTGCTTTCGGAGCTGGGGGCGAGTGAAGGGAGGGGGGAGGTTGGAAGAGCTTTTTGTTATTTCGGCTGCAGAGCACGCGCGGTTCGGCTGGCCGGAGCCAGGGTGGGATTCAGAAGCCGGCAGCTGCCTCTGCACATCCCACCCCAGCTGGACACGGTGCTGGGTGCAAGCAGAGCAAAAATGCAATGGGAGGAAGGGACCCGAACCCACCCAACAGCTCCTGCACCTACCCCGCTGCTTTCTCCTCGTCCCCAAGCTAAACCTGCCCCAGCCACAGCCAAGCTTGGCCACCAGCAAGCCCGACTGTGTGGTGCATCCCGTCTGCTTCACTTCTGCCCTCTGTGGCTGCTTCCTGCCCTAAGCCCATGCTCCAGCCTGAAAGGGCCGGGTGCTTCAGCGCCTGCCTGGCCCCATGCAGAGCGCAGACCGATTTGATGCAATTCTCTCCAAAACGCAGCAGCGTCACTAAAACCAGCCCGGTGTGCGGTGCACACCTCAGCAGAACAGAGCTCCTGCCCCACCGCAAAATCCTTTGGGGCTTATTTTGTTTGTGTTGTTTTTTCAAAACTCTGGCAATTAGCAGCACAGAAACAGCTCCTGCTTAATTTGCTTTTCCTCCTCTGGCTGGGCGTTTCCTCCCCACCAAGGCTGCTCCAGCCCCAGTTCCACTCTGTGGGCTCTGAAATGTCTGCGGCCCCCATCCCGGAGCAGAAACTCTGCTGGGGGAGGCAGCCGGGTGTTTTTCAGCTGCAGCTGATGCCTGACTGCAGTGTTTGGGACTGCTTGGGTGTGATTTTTCAGCAGAAACAAGCATCCCTCTGCTCGCTAAGAGCTCCCTGCACCGCTTTTCCCTTTGGCGTCCCCCATGCGCGCCAAGTCCTGTGCCTGCAGATGCCCCAATGCCTGTGTGGCCCCGCGCCTGTGCTCCCAGCTGAGCCCCAGCCCTCACAAATCCCTCGTGGCCGAGGCACGTGGTCTCTGAGGTGGATCTGCTGCGCAGGCTGCGGCAATGAGAAGAAGCAAGACCATTCGTAATTAAAGAAACCCGTTGCAAATTAGTTAACAGTACAAGCTCGCACCGAGGCCAAAGCTATTAAAAGTCTGAAGCTGCTCAGCCAAGCCACACTCAAGCTACGACTAGTCGGAAAAAATAAAGTTAATAAAATATCCTTGAAATGAAACACAGATCATGTACTTGATCTGCATATTTATAAAAGCCCAGCATAATCCAGCTAAAGCTTCCAGAAAAAAAAAAAAAAAAAAAAAAAGGTCTCGCTGGCCTTTCATCCTGCCTGTGATTCCTCAGGGAATATCAGTTTGCCTCCAGCCAAGTCAGATGGGATGAAAATTCACCTTAAAAG
The DNA here is from genome assembly GCF_047663525.1 of Anas platyrhynchos. NCBI lineage: Eukaryota > Metazoa > Chordata > Aves > Anseriformes > Anatidae > Anas > Anas platyrhynchos. Next base: position 6,817,834 of record NC_092605.1, read on the forward strand.
GGGCGAGATCTACAGGGGAAAGGGGCCGAGAGCCGCCCCTGCGAAGCACAGTGGGAAGGTCTGTGGGCACGTTCAGGGCAGCACTGGGAGGGGAGCCAGCCCACGTGCTCACGGAGCTCTGGGCATTGCAGCATTTGCCCCGTGCTTGAGTCCCCAGTCACACCTTAGAAGCTCAGGGACTCTGGGGACAGAGCCCAGAGGCCAGCCAGGTCTGCACAAGTCCACCCTGGAGCCTGGTGGCAAAACACGAGACCTCCTCTTGGCAACTTGTTGGTCCAGCACTGGATATCGAGCTTTCTGCAAAAATCCTATGTCCCCCCTTTGTTTAAGGGACTCCTGCACTCACCAGCCATGGGGCAGAGAGGATGAGGAGCATCTCTGGGATTTTGCACTGGGATCAATGCCACAGGATGAAGCAGCATCCTCCCGGCTCAGATTAATCCCTGCTACCACTAAAATCACACTTGCACAATAGCACTGTGCTTGGCTTCCTAAAAAAACTCTGCATGGATACGGCTCGGGACCACAGCCCCCAGGGACCACAGTGTCTGTGTCCCCCAGGGAGCAGCAGGAACCACCAAGCCCCACTGTGCCAGAGCACCTGGGTGGCTGCACACACCGCGAGCTGTCAGCGAGCTCCTGCCAGCACGGCGAGGGATTTGGCAGGGGGGGTTTGAAGGAGCACGACGCCGGCTGGGAGATTAACAGCTTCACCCAGGAGGAAGAGCTGGGGAGGGAAATCTCAGGGACGTCAGGGCTTGGAAGGGAAGGATGCTCAGAGCTGCTTCGTGCGAGCGCATATATAAATACTTGTGCGAGCACAAGGGAAACCACAAATAATATCCACCCCAAAAATTACCCAGGAAGTGGCTCCAGAGATTATCGTCTTGGCTACAGGGCAGTAGGAAAAAGTGATTTCATGCCAGCAGAACCAGTGGGCTCATAATGCATTCAAGAGGTCAAACAGGGTGAGCGAAGTTGGAAGGACCATTAAGACCAAAACTGACATTTACATTAAAACCTCATCTAGACTGGGGTCCTGCAGGGGGGCGGCTTGAACCTCTCCTCTTCTTCCCAACCAGCATCAAACACCAGTGCTGCAGAGCTCTGCGGCAACCCTGGCAGCAGGACCGAGCCCTAGTCCAGCTCCCCAGTTCAACCAGTGCTTTTCCCCAGTCTGACCCATGCACATCCCCAGTGTGAAGCTGACCCTGGCAGGAGGTATGGGCTGCCGCTCCCTCCAGAATTAAATGCTCTCTGCACCTTGCTACAAAGGGGTGGTGGCAGCTGGGGTATTGCTGCTGCCCTTGTCCCATTGCCACCAGCCCTAGCACCAGACCCCCTCTCAGCACCTCCCGTCCTGTCTTGCATTGCCCAGAAGAGCCAAGTCACATCCAGCTTCCAGCCAACATCCCAAGGGACATCTCACTCCAGCAAACACAGCCTGAAACTCTTTGCAGCCCTGCAGGTAAGGCAGGACCTCTGGCTCTCCTCCTGACTTTGAAATCCCTCCCCCATCACCCAGCGCCTCTGTGTGAGTCAGTGCCCGCACTTAGGATGATGAAAACAATCCTTCATCTCTCTGGTGATTGCCTTTGTACTCCGGAGACAGCGGGCTGCATGCTGTCACCCTGCAAATATGTGTTTCTCACTCTCTTGGCTGCCGAGAGCACACACAGCCAGCAGGTACCAGCGCTGCTCAGAGCTCAGGCAGCAGACGCGAGGCGAGGAGCATGCCTGCACCCACGTCTGGTGCTTGCAGGGATGAGGCTGTCTGGGCTTCCCAAAAGTTGCTTTTAGAGCAGCCCAGCCTCAATCCAAGCTCTGGTCTCCACTCTTTCCCACTCCCTCCTCTCCTCTTTCCTTCCCTGTCTCAATGAGGCAGGGTGAGGCTCTTAATCATGAGGCCATGAGCTCTGAGCCTGCAGGTGGCCGCCAGCCCAGCCCCAGCCCTTTGGGCCCCAGCCCTGCTGGCACGTGGCTGAACAAAGCATCGGCTCCACTCACTCACGGGGGAGAGAGGAGCAATGGGGCATCACAAGGAGGAGATGAGATTTGTCACCTCCCCCATCCAGGCTCAGGACAGCAGTGACACGGGGCCACCAGGGCAGGACAGGGTGATGGTACCCCTGTGACAGGCAGTGCTGGTGCCAGCTGGCAGTGTAGGACCCGGCTCCATCTGGGACCTTGGCCAGATGGGACAGCAGTCAGGAGCAATGGGACACCGCAGCCACCTCCTCCTGTGCCCTGTTGCCAGCAGGGATGGTGGCACGGGCACACGGGTGCTTGGAGGGCAGTGCAGGGAAGAGCAGCAGCTGAAGGGCTTCAGCTCGGCCTTGCTGCCCAAGCCAGGGCACATGTGGAGGCTTCTCCACCCAAATCGGGGCTTTTGGTGGGCTGGAGTACTGCATCCGTGGCCATGGAAGGAGGCCAGAAGGAAGGCAAGCATCTGCCTGTAGTTACACAAGAAGTTTGTGGAGAGGAAACAAGCCCAATTTTCCCAAGTCCCGATGATGCTGGGATGGACAACGCTTCCCCCGCGAGCCACAGGGATGCTTGGAGGTGCCAGGAGCGCAAGCAGACCCGGCTGGGCCCTGACTCCCCCCCAAGGTCAGGGCAGTGCCGGAGGAGACAGCTGCCTCCCCCTGCTTTCCCACCTCCTGTCCTGGCCGTGGGCAGGGGGCTGCCCCACTGCACCCCCAGGAACCCACCAAGCCCCATCCCAAGTCATGGAGCGCCCCGGCCCCAGCGCATTATATGGGGATGAATCACTCGCTGACCTCTGCCTTCTGCAGTGTTCGGTTTCTAATTTTATGGGCTGTATCAGCAGGGTTATTGAATCCAGATGTCCTCAAAATGCAACCACAGCATACAGAAACCCACAAGGAACGGCACTGGTGGTGAGGACCAGGGCGCGTTGTTCAGTTTTCATAAGCAAGCCCTGGCCTAGGAAGGAGAGAAAAGCATCTCATCCTCCCGCTGCCTGGGGCTCTGCAGGAACACCTGGGAGGCTGTGATCTCGGCACGCCACCTCCCGTCTCTCCCGCTGACTGCTCCTCATGCTCCTATTTTATGGAAGCATCCTCCCCCCTGCAGCAGCTGCACAGCTGCATCAGGCTCGGATGTGTCCCAAATAGGGGAGTCTTGGGGGATGCTGAAGGAAAATGGGTCCCATGGGGCCTCGGGTGCCTCGACTGGCACTGCCCTGGGAGGAACAGTGGATGGGAGCAGAGGCTCAGCCTCCCCAAGGCCACCCCTCAGCACCGCGTGGCCGTGGCACAAGCAAGCAGTGGCAGCGGCACCTGACAGCCCTCAGTCACGGGCATCTGGTTTGCATAAAGCACAGCTGGCTCCGAAACAACAGGAGCACATTTGTCCCAGCAAGAAGTCAAGAAAAAAGAGAACGGAGGAAGAAAAGGTACCCAGCCCTTGCATGAGCTTCAAGCAGAAACCTGCCTGCAGCAGGGCCATCGTCCATGATCAGTACCTGCGGCATCGCCCTCGTGGCAGGGCCTGGTCCTGAGTCCTTGGCCACAGCTGAGTTTGGGTTTGGGTAATTAGGAGAGGCTTTGCTGGCCCTGCTGGGTCTGCACAGCTGCACCTACAGCATCATGGGGAGAACTGGCCACATCCCTCCTCCAGTGCCCAAATGGCCGAGCAGGAGAAGGGGCTGGTGCACCAGCCCCACAGCACTAGCCGTGGGCCCCAAAGAGCCCACAGGCAGGAGGTAGCTGATAGCAGAGGGCCAGGGCAGAAGAAAAGCTGAGTTTGGCATTTGAAGCTTTCTCTACCACCTGCTAGCATGGCTTGGAAAGGTGTTTTGGAGGGGCATGGGAAGTGGCAGGGAAATCTCTCACTGCTGTCCCCATGTGCCTGAGCAGCAAGGCAATGCAGGACCAGAGACCCCAGGGGGGACAAAGATTTATTTTAGGGAGCTTACTGCCCCTTCCCTCTGCAGCATTGACTTGGCAGGTCACATCGGAGCCCCTGTAAGCCAGGATTCCCAGGAGCTGTGTGTGGATGCAGCGATGCTGCCCAGTCCCCTCTGCCACCAGCAGCAGTTCCCCACGGCCATGCAGGCCCAGGTTCTTGGTACAGAGACAAGCCTGGCTGTGCTAACAGCATAAGGTGACCCCAAAAAACACTTCCACTTCCAGGCTTTGGTTCGCCTGATGACGTGCAGTGACACAGCTTCACCTTTACAGCATGCGCTGAGCTCCAGGTAGGATATTTCCAACAATGGCTTCATGCTATCTGGAAGAAAAACCTACTTGCTTCTTGCTAACAAAAAAATGACTGCAAACCATTTTCAGGAAATGAAAGATTTGGCCACCTTGTCCACACCTTGGCCTCCACAACGGGCCCCAGGAGGCCATCTGCCTTCCGCAGGGAGGCCAGCACTGGTGCTCAGCACCGCTCACATGGGGCAGAAGATAGGAACATGCTTCGTGCTCAGCTTCTCCCTGATGATGCTGGGGTGGCAGGGGGGAATTTCTCTGCCATCCCCCTTCTTTGCTAATGCTGCACATGCTGCCATGCCCTGCACAACCCGAGCAGAGACCTGCCTGGTGAAGGCACCCCTTGCTCTCCCCTTTTCCCTGCACTTCCATGTCTGTCTGCTTGGGACAGATGGAAGGCGTGCAGAGATGCACAGATGCAGGAACACATATGGGTTTTCTCATTTTCTACCTTGTCACCTCAGAAAGAGTGAAATATAATACACAGAACAGAGGGGGAAGGTAATGAGGCAGCTGACCTTCGTGCTGGTATTCCAGCTCACACGGCTGCCCCTGCACAGACTCGTTCCTGCCCTTGGCTGCTCCAGGACTGCTCTGCCTTGCAGTAAGGCTCCGCCACCCATAGCCCCAAAAGGAGCCTTTCAGGGCACCTGGGCTGACTTGTCTCTTTTGCACAAGCCATGCACACGTGCTGTGAGAAAGCTCAGAAGACCTGAAGGGGATGAGTTTAACGTACGGATGTCTCGGTGCCAAGTTTCAGCCTGATGTGAATCACAACAGCTGACTCGCAACACCCCCTTTGCAGCCAAGGTTTACTGGGAGGGAAGCTCTGCCAGAACCAGAAACTATAGCAACTCCTGTAATAAAATAGCATTTCAACGTAAAGCTATTTTTACAGCACACTGCCACGTTCGTAGCATGACGGTTTCCAGCAGTTTTCAGATGTATGCTGCCAGAAGATTGAGTTGGATTACTTTCTTAGCAGTTAAAGAGGGAAGGATCATATCAGGTTGTCAAATACACCCCCTTCCCTGCAATGGGAAAAATTATATCCCAAGAGATGATTCATCAGGTATTGAATTCATATAACACTTGATCTCGGCTGACTAAAAAACCAAGGTTGCCTCGGGGTTCAAACCTGGTCGCACTGAAGTCAGAAAGACTTTTGCAATTGACTTCAGTAAGACAACTATGAACCAACCCATGATCAGACTTGCCTGAAGCCTAGAAACCTGTATTCATCTTACTCACAATATAAGCAGCGAAGGGTTATGATCTGTGATAGATTAAGTTTTATCTCAGCTCAGCTGCAGCCAATGCAAATTTTGCCACTCATTTGAATGGGGCCAAAGTTGCAACCGAAGTTGTCAGACTTAATTTCTGGGTGGCACCATTTCTTCCTGTCCTTCCAGTCCAAGGTTGGCTTCTCACACAGCTCTTCAGTCCCTTCTATCATAGGAAAATTTATTTTAATATTAACAAGGGTGAAAAGTGTGGCTCTATGAGCAGAATGCAAGTTTTATTGCTATCTACAAGTAAGGTCCTGTGAGCAGACAGAAAAATTGGTCCAGTGGGCTTTACCACTGCCAGCACAAGGAAAAAAAATAATAAAATGATTAAATTCTCTTTCAAAGAGATGGTGATATCAGATCTAACGCTGAGCAAACATTTAACCGCTGTTCAGAGAATCGCTATTTCCTGCTAACTCAATTTGAGCAATTCTGGCACCTCCACGAACCCACAAGAAAACAGGTCTGACTTGAAGCAGGCCTGGCATGGCTGGTCCCACCAAAACCCCTCAGATCTGACCAGCAGCCTCCCCCATACGTGAAGTCCCTGTCCTATATTTCATCCACGTCTTGAACAATCAGAGACCCACCTGATTTACTTTCTTGGGCCGAAACTCTCTCTGCCAGGCTATCTTTTTAGTAATATGCATCCACTTCCATCACTAGTTTTGTTTTTTGTCATTCTGTCATGAAGTCTGGACTCCCATCATGGTTTGCTGATGTACCCCAGGTCTTCCCAGTCCTATCTGCTCTCCTACCTACAACAATTTCCCCACCTGCCTCACTCAGCCTGCTGGAAGATGCACCCCATGCCTAAGCCACTGAACTCCGCAGGCACCACGTAATGCCAAGAGAGGACTCAGACAGGGTTTAAGTTTAGTGCAGATGTTGCAAAAAACTCTCCTCAAAACCCTTCTGAAGCTGCAGCCCACAGTGAAACTGTAGCTGCTCCTGTTTCAACTTCTATTAGTACAACACGGGGTAAAAGCCAAGTGAACCTTCCAAAGCTGCCAAACTCGGTGCAAACTTTGTTTTCCAAGAAACCTCACCAACCCACGAAGCTTAAAGAGAGGGACGGGTCACACCGAGTACACAGTGCAAAACAAACCGGCCTTGGTGCCCTGCTTGCTTTGGAGGGGATCATAGCTGCAAAAGAGCACTCCTTGGGCAGCCTGAAGACAACAACCCCCTGGGCACCCCTATTTTTATGTATAAAATACATATATCCTGCTCAGCCTCATAAACAACCCCCCTCTCACCAGGCAGTAGGAACGGTGAGGGAGAGCTTCTCCCTTGCTGAGCGTTAGTGGACTCTTTTCTGCATGACTCGAGCACGTTGCTTACACACAGAGCAAAACTCCAGGGGTATTTGGGCAGGGAATGACCCAGGGATTCAAGGCATATGTTATCAGTGTAAGCTGCTCAGGAAGGTGCACTCATCTCCTCTCTCCAAGCCCGACCATCCTGGCCCTTACCTGGTTTGTGCACCTTGTGCACGTGTGAAATGTGAGTGGGAACCATCTCACGGCCACGTGGGGTGGGCAGGGACACCACCACCAGGTGCAGAGCAGCGGAGAAACCCTTGGGCAATGGTTGCTCATCTGATACCAGGAATTACGGTGAGCAGCCCAAAGCACGATGCCCAGGGTAGAGAAAAAAAAAACAAGTGAAGATCTCCAGATCCGGCTCTCCTGCCCCGCAGGAGCTGGTAGGTCTGGGGCAAGCTGGGAACCTGAAGGTACAGTTGGACAATTTCTCCAACAGCAACTACACAGCTCACAGGTAGCCACCACCCAAAATGCTTCCCCCTCATTTTAGCATCACCCTCCCGCTTCTCAGCATGTGCTGAAGACCAGGTGCTCCCCAAACATTGGCGGATCTCGTCACAGAAACAAGGTGACAGCACCTTCAGCACACCAGGGAACAGGAATACAATCTGAAGGCACCCAGAATTAGATGCAGCTTTCCAAAATATCAACCTTAGCCCCAGCACAGGTTTTCCTGCAATGCAAAATGAGGGTAATAAAACCTGCTTGCTGCCCAGGGGGGGATTTTGAGGCTTGATCATGCAATCTTCATAAACTGCTTTGAAGCTGAGAAGTTTTATTATGTGTTAAACTGGAACATGATGTATCCATTGATCTGAAAGCTCTCTACACAAAGAGTTTCAATTCATTTCAAAACTGTATTCATGCTTCTCAAAATTACCTGCCCGTGCATAAAGCTGCAATGTGAACGTCTGGGGGCACATCTGCAGTTGGTGCAAAACAGCTCTGCTCCAACTGTCTGACAAAACTCTCCCGACTTACACCAGCCAGGAATATGGCTGTTTCACAGAATGGGGCCTGGTCCTCTAAAATGCTTAATAAGCTGATCACCAGGCTGACCTATGTCACAAGGGAGAAATTATTATTTTCATTATTTAACAGATTCGAAAGTGAGACAAGGGAAGAAGTGAACTACCTAAGGTCATGCGAAATGTTGATGTGAAACCACTTTTTTTTTTTCTTACTGAAGTCTACCTCTCTGTTACCCTTCCCTTCGTCCTATCTTGTTGACTAATGCCCAAAGCAACCTCATGAGTCAATTTTCAGTCAGGTGAGAGCAGAATACAACCCAGTGTTTACCCAAGGAATACAACCAGCACTGAGGAAGCTGAAGGGGAAAATAAATTAATCACATAGAAATGATAGCAAATAACACCTTCAATATTGACAGATAATGAAAAGGGAAAGAAAAGGCATGCCAGCATAGAACCGCATGGAACAAGGATGTTGCAGAGCAATACCTGTCACCTCCCATCAGCCATCTCCTATGGTTTTTAAAACAGAAAATTTCACATCTCACTGCTGTAGTCCAAACTCTGTGTTTTTTTTTGTTTGTTTGTTTGTTTTTTCTCCTGAATTTTCCCCATTTGCAAAGCTGGTATCCCCATCCTGCCCTGGAGGCTCGTGGGATGAGTCCAAGCGATTCCCACCATGCAGCCCAGGGGTCCCTCCCCACCCTGAGTTCAGAGGCACCCTTACAGCCCTGAACCTGGGCTAAGCAGGGCCCTGAGGTGCTACCACAGTGCGAGCCGAGGGCCCAGGGAGCTGGAGTCGTGCACTGGCCGCAGCCCAGCTCATCCCTTCGTCCTTCGCCGTCTCTGCCAAGCATCACTGCACAGCCACACCAGAGGCCAAAGCAGCAGAGGCAGAGCTGCAGTCAGCGTGTCCCACACCTGGGACTAGCAGGGGAGGGAGACCCTGCCAAGAATTGTTTTAACCTTCTATATTTCTGGCAGTGGACTATCAGTCAAATGGCTTCGACTGTTATTTTGGTTTATGTCATACTGACACGAGCTGGTCCAGACCAAAAAGATCTGTGTGCTCGGAAAGAGCAGGGTATGTTTTCCATGATAATGGGCTTTCAGTAGCAGAGGGAAAGGATGCCTGAAATAATAATCCTTAATAAATTCAACAGCCTTGAGAAGGAAAATCATCCTGGATACAGCTAATAACATACTGTGCAGATGCAGCGTGCAGTTTTCTTCTCCAAACTATCAGTGAGGGGACTTTCCTCCTCTATCCTAAGCCCTCTCCTTGGAGCCAGGTGACAGAGCTTGTCCAGGTGCTAACCCCAGAAACCACAGAGCCAGGAGGGGCTGAGAGCTCCATCTCATGGCACAGCAGCTGCAGCCAGCAGGGAGAAGAAGGAGCAGAGCAAAAAACAGGTCCTATCCAAACTCCTAGGAAGGAATTTTAGCATTCCCAGATTTTCCCACTTACCATAATTTTTACCCACTTGCTTAAGCTGAATTTACTATTTTTAGTACAACTCCTTTGCTAAAAGAATCTTTCCCAGAAAATGTAGGAACTCGATGGAAAGATTTCAATTGGCAAGAACAACATTGTTTCCAGTTCACCACAAAAACAAACAGCTCCTGATGAGCTGGGAGCCCAGTATGAGCTCTTCCACAGGTAGGTGCAAATCATGCGATGTCAGGACTCAAGACTTGCCCCATGGCAATTTCTAAGACATTCCTTACTTTCCTCTCTCCCCTTTTTGTGCCCTCTATTTCTGCAATTTTTAATTAAGGTGAAAATCCAGAAAATGTTGCAAAACATCCGTTCTGACAATGACATGGCTGATATTGACAAATGTGCTGGCCTTTTGCCTTGATATAACCTTATTTATGAGTAATTCAGCTCAGGTTTTCCAAAGGTCAGTTCATGAAGCTGGAAAATGTGGAGATGATTTTTCAGGTTGTTGCACGAGTGACTGCTGGGAAGAAGTTCATCCTCTGAGGAACTCGTTGACCTGCTGGAAATGGGGAGCTCTACCTAGGTGAAGGTAAGCTGGCTGGGCTGCCAAAGGAGCAAGGGGCAGATGTTAATGCGTCGAAATTACTTTTAAAAAAAAGAGTCATGTGAAAAGCAACAAGAGTGGGTTTTTTCATCCCATTATTTGACTCCAGCTGCTGACCTTGGCTCTGGGAAAATAATTATTCTTGACTTCGAAGTGGGGAGTTTTTTTGCGCCAAAGGCAAATGTCTATAGATTTATACTATTTGGAAAAATCAAACGGCTGTGAGCCAAGCCATCCAGCTTATAAAACACAACCAACTCTCCAGGGATAATTTAAAGCTGACCCTGCAGCACTGGAATTCCGACCATACATGATACAAAACGTAACTTGCACCATTTTCTTATCTGCTGGATGCTCGCATCAGTGTGGGCTTTAGGGACAAAGAACAGCCAGGAGGAGACTGGAAAAAAAAAAGTCATCAAAATAAGTTTGTGCTAATGAAGGCAAAAAGGCCTGGCAGGCCAGGAGGCAAACTCTGTCATCCACACAGCCAAGAGTTGCGAAGGCAGCCACAATCCATGCATTTTCCATTGTGCTCCGCCAAAACAACCCTCAGAATCCTCCTGGGATGAAACACAACCCATTCTCCCCTGCTCTGGCAACCCAGGCTTGGATCCCGCTTCTGCCTAACAAAAGCTGTGAGCTGCGATATTCCTGGGTAATAAGGATCCAGCTGCTGGTCACCGGTTTAGTCTGCACTCCTGCAGCCGTTAGGGGTGGCTGCAGGGCCAAGATAACCAGCGAGACCCCTGTGGCCACAGAACCACCCAGGTCAGGGCGCAGAAGCACCTCATCCCAGCACCAACACCGCTGCCACCAGCGAGCTGGGTTGGCAAGACCCAGAAAAACCCTTTGCTGGGGAATCAGCACTCGGGGAGCCCTGGTGCTGGAGGAGGTTTGCTCGTTTGTGCCCCTCAAAGCAGGAGCGTTGTGGGGAGCTTGGCCTGCTGGGCCTGGTCGGGCAGAGGCCACCAGAGCCACCATGTGCTCTGCCCTACGGCTCGCTGCAGCAGGCCTCTGCTCCCATTCACCAAGCCGTGGTGGCTTCTCTCCAAAATGATGGGTACAAAGCTCCTCCAGAGCAAATTGATGCAACAGCATGACAATTAAAGAATACATATCCCAAGGCTTCAGTAGAACGGCGCAATAATTGCTCCAACGTCAGGCTGTAAATAAGAGCATGGCAATGAGCCATCCAGGCTAAGCCATCTCAGCGTTCAGCAAATCCCCTCTCCCAACCTGCACTCTGCATTCCTCTGCCTGCCTGGAGAACCTGACCCATCACATTTCAGATGAGAGTTTTAGTACTTCTTAAGAGAAACTTCACAAGACCAAATTAATGTACAAGAGACCCACCTCAGCCCATCTCTGTCCCTAAATTAATTTGTGTTTGCATACCAGTGTGTGTAGTTACACATGGGCATGCATTCACGCCTAAGGGATGACAAATAAATTAGACAAAGGATAAGTTCTAATTTCATATTTCCAACTGGTTTTGGTCGCCAGCCTCCCATAAAGCACAGTGGCGTGCTTTAGCACTTCACAGCTACAGACACCAGGGAGGAGTCACAAGCATTATCTTGCAGCACTTTGTGTTATGATTGTTACATTACCCCATACACTGCATGCGAAGTGCAAGCGGTTGAGATCACCTCTTTGCTAATCCCCCTCTTTTACCCACAAGTCCTTTGCAGATGTAAGAGCATGCTTTGGTTTCACTGATCACTCACAGTGGGAAATTTTGAGAGACTGAGCTTGTGACTCAAAAATTTTGCCAAGTAAAATATTGGCCTGCAATGATGTCCTAACAATACAAAGTAGTTGACACCATAAAATAAACAATTGCAGAGAGAATAGCAAAAGGGTATTTGGAACCACGAAGGATCTTGTGGAGGCATTACTAAGCCAGTCTGGAGTTAGCAAAAGCAGTTTTTATGACAAAAACAAGTCAGCCTTTCCAGTCCCCACATAGAAAGAGCATCTCTGCATAAAACAGGCCACATTGCTGGCTTCTTTCTTCAAGTTTCATAACTTTTACAGTGTGCAGAAATAATAGAAAGAGTGAAAATATGATCAAGGCAGAGTACCCATAAAAGTGTGAGTGTACATACAGTTACACATCCCTACGCTTGGATATAGAGCTGCAGATAGACATGGCTACGTAAGAGGCTGCCATAGTCTCTTTATGTATCACAAGAAAATCATTGTCATTCCAAGCAGACACTTTCTTTGCAAGAATCAGCTGGGCTTGATTAGTGACAGCAGTATAACTGTCTGTCCTTGTGCTGAGAACACCAGCAAACAGAGCAAAGTAAAAATAAATACATCATCATTGTCAACATAACCAGAAAGGCCCTTGCCAGTTGATGCTCAACACCTCCTGGGATTTCTGCCTTCTTTCTGCCACTCTGGAGAGAGTGCTGAAGTTTTCATAGGTATGAGTTAGCCAGCACTGAGAACATCTGAAAATCTCCCTTATTGACCAAAAGGGAGATTAATTACGTTTTTAAATTGTCACATCTCCCCATCACTATGTGCTCTCCCCAATCATAATTTCCATCTAATACGTTATTTGCACTTTATTTTCAGAGGCGGACCAGATTTAAGGTCCATCTAAGCAGCATCCTAACTCTCTGAAACGTCTGACAGAAGTGTGGGAACTTCACAGCAGCTAGACAGTAGCATAATCTGTTCGTAATCCTAATCTCGTAATCTTGAGCTGAGTTTGTGGACAGTGGAGGACTAAAACCCTGCAGGCAATCACATCCTTCATGGGAATCTCCATGGACTACAACAGCTTGAGTGGGATTCACCTGACCTTATTAAGGTGTCTACAAGTGAGATGATGAAACCTAAAAACAGGTCACCCTGAGCTCTGCTGAAACGTACAGTGCAAAGTAGTCACCCCCAGCAGGGGGGTTGCATCCAGGGGGGAATTTACTCTACTTTTGCCTATTTATGCTGATTCTAAATAGATTCTACGGTAAAACAGCTTAGCCTTGGCTGTCTTCTAGAGAGCTACAGTTAGCTGACATGAATCCTACCATAGATACCATACAGAAAAATCGGCACCTCTTTGGATCCTATGCTCTTACAGCCTCTATCTGGCTACAGCACAGCATCCGTATGGAAATGGGCAGCAGCACAGCACTGCCTGAACACAAGGCTGAGGAGAGGTACCGGGGCAGCGGGATGCTGGCAGGCTACATTAACCTCCCAGATCTTCCCATGACAGCCACCCAGCTCCGCGTTCCCATGCCTTGTTTCAGGACATCTTCAACACCCTGCTCAGCACAGCACAGCCTGGACGTGGTTTTAAAGGTCTTCCATTGCCAAGCAAAGGATTTTTCTGTGACCTTTCTCACCATTTCCTTCAGCAATATAATTGTAATTGAAGATGTCATGCCCTGTGGTTTCTCTATAAAATAAAAAACAACAACAGCAAAATACAAATAAACAAACAAATAGACCAGATGAGTTTTTCTGTAAGCAGCAGAAATAGCATGGGGTAGTTTCCTGGGGATTTCTGCATTGTGGTTGGACTCTCTAGTGCACAATAAAGGATGTGCTGTGATTGAAACTCCTTCTGTGGTTGGAGCATTTACAGCATCCCCCTGTGTGGATTTTCTGCTGTATACCAGGGGTCGAGCTTAGATGTCAGCCTTCTCCTCACAACAGCTTGTAATAAAAAATTATTTTCTCTTTTGAGATGCTTATTTCCACAAAACTTTTATAGATTTAACATCTTTGAGACCACTACGAAGACATCAGGTTTACCTGAACTTTGCCCGGGGGTTCAACAATCAGAATGCAGGAGTGAATATGGGTGGATAAACAAACACAGGCACAAACACACACACCCACATGAGCACAACATCCTTTTCTCCTTAGGGAGCTAGGATTAAAATAAAATTTAAGTACTATTTAGGACTTGAAATTTTGCCATGACCAAACTATATAATTTCCTATTTTTAGCTAAGTTTTGTAAAGCAGCAAGCCTCGTGTTATCACACACTTTGCCAATCTCCACTCCCAAAGAGGCTGGGATGCAGGTGACCGGTACCAGTCACATGCAAGACGTGGGTGAAGTCTCCCAGAGTCACAGCCTGTTTCTTGGAGATGACCATCAGAGCAAATGGAAGAGAAACCCCAGAACCTGGCACTGCAGGGAATGGAGATGAGCCTGCTCACCTTGCCCTGCTGGTCACCAACAGCTCCAGGCCCACTTCTACAAACACCTTTCCAACGACAGACTCTACAGCTGGAATTTAAGAGGGCTGGATCCACAAGGATGGGCAGATTTCTAAAGGACTTCACCCAAAACTTTGGTTCTGGTGTAAAGCCACAGGGATTTGTTCCTTCCTTCCTTTGGAGCATACTTATTGTTAAAACATTGAGACGGATTTCTCTGTGCTTCTTTCTAGATATGGAGGAGCCACAACTCTGAATCCCAGCCTTTTCTCTCTACAGAAAAAGCAGCCTGTCATCATCTTCTCTCTTCACCAAAATGCAAAATGCATTTTGGCAGCCCTTAAGTATTATTCATATTTGAAAAGCAGCCCAGCTTGTTTCATAGGCTGATAATGCATTAGCTTCCCTGCCTTGTTTGCCTGATAGCGTGCTTCACAGAGAAATAGGTTGAGGTTTCAAAAAATAGAAAATACTTCTATAAATCTCTCATTGTGACACTGTCACCAACCATTTTCCAGAAAGAACATCACATCAAACTACCTCCATTTCAGGCTTTGAATGTTAAGACAGTCCCATTTACCAGAGAGAGATGTGAAGGAATGTCAAGCACACTACACGAGTTTTAGAGAAAGTCATGTTTGTAACACTTCTAGCTCCATCGCAGTTTTCAGAAGACACCCCAGCTGTCAGCTCCTGGAGTGATATAGAGAAACAAGAGAAAGCTTTGAACAACTGCCATCTCTGCCTATTGTTTCACAGCCCTGTTAAGCCAGGACAAGATCCCAGATGCCTTCAACCTCACCACGCAGACACGAACCAGCACTAAAACCACTGGTGCAGACCAGTCCTCTCACTGCAACCATGCTCCAGCTATTGAAAAAAGTCTCCATTATTGGTAAAACAGTGGAAAACTTCCATAGGAGCAATGACCAGCACACACAACACCAGGAGGTCACCTCCCCAGCCTCCTAGCTGGTCCTTTCCAAGCTGCTATGGTGCTAAGTGGTGTGTCCATGCCTGCCCTCTGCCTGCTTGATGCTGGAGGCTGATGGTGAAGCCTCCTTCCCCTGCATTGCCAAGGCTGGGCCTTCCATGCACATGAAAAAAATTATTTCAAGAGTTCATTTTCAAGTCACAGTGACAGCGTGCAAGCAGCAGGTGCTACATGGTTTGCTTTTGCTGGCTCAGGAATAATTGTTGTTTGCGTGTTGCAAGATGCTTGAAGTAAGCAAGAGTGTGACACATGAATCACAGCGCATGAAAGAAATAACTGAGGCTTAAGAGGGCCATGGTGAAAACAATTACAATCTTTCCCTTTCTGAGCTGAGCAGATGTTTAAAATTATGTCAGCGACCTCCAAACCGTAAACATTTCTCAGGAAAATGTAGATGTGGTTTGCAAAAAAGGAGATGCGTCCAATGTAAAGCAGAGGTCCTTGCTAAGCAAGCCCCCTTTGAGCAGTGGGAATGTCAAACATGCTTGACCTCCAAATCAGCAAATAAGCACATTATAAACAAAGTTATTAATGGTTCTGCTTTCACTACAGCAAGGAGTCTCCCTGTTTGTTTAACATACAGCAAGCTGGTTAGAGTGTACATAGTTTCATGGCCAAGCCATATTAAAGCAGTATGGGGAATTTGCTAATATTGTTTCTGGTTGTGAGACTGCATGTGGTAGGTGGCAAACTCCTCTTCCTTGGGAGAGAAGATGCTGCTGATCCCAGCACCAGTAGAATCACCATCAGCAATTAACATTTCGATACTGATGCTGGGCCCTGAAGGCAGTGCACAAAATCAGCACCCAGCAGCTAAGATGGACGTGAGAGGTCATCGGCTCCTCTGTGCAAGCAAAGAGACAATGAAGCTGAACATAGGCAGCCATTCTGCACCCCAACCATGTCTTAAAGCACTTTGCAGTTTGTCTGTTGCCCACTGCCCAGATTGCCATTATGCCACACAAACCCAGACAACTGCATGGCGCAGCAGCGGATGGAGCTGGGACACTGCAGGGTCCTGACATGGAGGCACACAGCGTGACACCAGTCGGTATCACATAGCGTGGCCCAGACCCTCCTTCACATCAGCCCGCATTGAGCTGTGCGGAGATCTGTGGCCACATCTCCTAGAGAGGTCTGACCACAGCAGGATCATGACAGGTTTCAGGCCACCAAGGGATTCCCTCACAGAAGTCATGCTGATTTCAGCCAGGCCAGAACCAGTCCACGTGCTGCATTCCCATATCAGAGCGTGGAGATGGCCCTGCTGGAAGCCCAGAAGGGCTGAGCCAGTTATGCTGCAGCTTAAGTCTAAATATTTCAAAGCTGACCCTCAAACCACTAAACCTTCCCAAGTGGCCATGCTGCAATGACCAGAGCTCTTGACATCAGGAGTAAGGAATGCAGCCTCACGCTGAAAATGCATTAGATCAAGGGTTAACAAAAACCCAGAGACAAACAAACAAACAAAAAAAAGCAGAATGGAAATAGAGAAGCACAGCAGCCTTCCTACCTGCACCAACAAGGAAACGGCATCCCCAAGCACAGAGGTGAAGAGCAGAGACCCAGCCCAGGAGCAAGGCAGCAGCAAAGGTCACAAAGGGAGATGAGTGTCCCTACACTGTCACAATGGGCAAACCCAAACTGGGGGGCTGGGAGGTCCCTGGGTGCCAAGCTGCCCACAGGGCAGACAGGTGGCCATCTCCCTGCTGCTCGGCTCTTTGCAATGCCAAGGACAAGAAATTTCTTCCCTGTTTCACAGGCACGCTGGGGAGATACCACCCATGCCGACGAGGCTCTGGGGGCTGCGGGAAGGAGACCACACTGACAGCCCAGCTCCAGCAGCGGTGCCCAAGTCCACAGGCACATTCACTTCAGCAGCTGGCTGATTATTTTTACCCCTTAAGGACTCGTCCACATCTAAGAAGATCCCTTAGGATCGGCCTGATTTTCTGCACTGATAAACCCCATTCCTCCACCCCCAGGACATCAGTTCCTCTCTCCCTTATTTTACGAGCACAGAGAAAACCCGCAGCAGACTAAACACCTCCCTCCTCTTGGAGACTGTGCGGAGCAACAGTTTGCCATCAGAGCAAAACAAGCTGATAGCCCAGCAGCATCCAAGGAAATGAAAAGCAGATGAAGACACAGCCCCGGCAAGCTCCAAAAACATTTGGAGAGGCATGGGAGAGGTAGGGGGGCATCGGTGCTGTGAAAAGGGATGGCTCTGAGACCCCCGGAGGCAAAGCCCATGCCTGTGATTTATATTGGATGGGGACTGGGCTGAATCCCAGCTTCTGAGCCCTGTGCTGTTAGCAAGCAGAGTTTGCTCGCAGAAAGCTCCCCCGGCCCCGGCACAGAGGAAGTCACAAACTGAGGAATGCGCACCGGGGAGAGCAAATAAACAGAGGTGTGCAAATCTGCTAAAAATAACCCAGGAATCGTGGTTCTCGGAGGGGGAACACAGACACTCAGTTGTTCACCACTGTCTGCCACAATGGAGGCCTTGTCTGAACAGGTGGGTGGCTTTTCTGGCAAATCCTAGCTTTTATAAAAAAAATAAAAAAGCACATACAGAAAAATCCCTCCTCAATCATTCCTGTGGCCCCTCTGTTTTCATCTAGATTCTTGCCAGAGGTTGTCAAAACACGAAAGGCAAATAAAACTCCAGCATGATTTTTGCTGTTCCTCCCCTTCCAGGGCATTGGTGCCCTGCTGGGGGCAGCCAGAAGTGCCTGCAGGCAGGTGATGAGGGGCACGGTGGTGCCAAAACCATCCAGCAACCTGCATGACGGACTGCCCCGCAAGGAGCGCTTGTAGGGAAAGGCCTCAAAGAAGCCAGCAAAAGCTGGAAATGGGGTTGGATTACAAATCCCTGCATGCTTCAGTTCTCAAAATTGAGAAAGACACAACAGGGCTGGGTGCGATGGAGAGCTGAGCAGAGGCACGGGGAAGACTGGGCTGTGTAAGACCAGTGGGATGTATCTCCTGCCAAACCCAGGGGTTGCAAACCAAGCTTCCTGGTAAGAAACCTGAGCACTCTACTTTTTTGTTTTTCTTTTCTCCAATTCTGGCCTCTATGCTAAGCACAGATAAATCTCCCAAAGCCAGGAGCAGTCTGTGCACATTAAGAAATTGCCTTGCATTAAAACATGCTGGTGATGCCTTCTGTTTCTTTGACTTCTCCCTTAATTTAAATTGTTCCAAACCCAGATAACCCCAAGTCTCTCAAAACAGAATCTCAAAGCAAACGTTTCTCTCGCCTTTTTTTCTTTTTGGCTGTCGTTCTCGGAAGTCTCCTTTCATCTTGCTGAAGCCTGAAATTTGCTGAAAGGCCCCATAAAGGGTAACTCTCCAGCGCTGAGCATGTTCCCAGTGACAGAGAGCACACGCCATAACAGGAGCGTGTTTTTTTCCAGCTTTAGCTTCCCACTGTGCAAATGGAAGCTTAGACTCAGCCTGGCTGCCCTCTGCTCAGCACAAAAAGACCAGTGATGGGCACAACAACCACCACCGTTACACTTTGCTGGAAATGGAGGTAGGGCCACTTCCTGAACTTTTACACCCATTCCTGGAGCAGTGACAGAGGGCAGGAGCCCCTATGAGGTTGATGGGGCACATAGGAAAGGGCAGACCAGGATGCATGGTACAGCACAGAGCACAGCACCGGAGTCAGGGGGATATATGACAGCAGAGCCATTGGTCACCCTGGAAAGGCAGCCTTTGCCTCCCACCCCGGTGGGTGCCACACACTATTCTGTGCAACATTTTGTGCTCTTACATCTTTGGCCCAGAGGCACCGGTCATTGCAGCCCATGTGAGCTGCCCCAGTGTGCTGACAAGCACCTGGAGATCCCTCCCCTTCATTCTGAAGGTCCCAAAGCACACCTAAGCCCACTACAAGACACAGCAGCCCATGGTGCACAACAGGATGCCCTGGGGAGATGGCAGCACCCCACCCTGAGTGTATGCACCCAGCCGTGTGGGGACACCACAGTGCAGCCCTCCCGGCCCTGGCCTCTGGCAGAGCCAAATGTGGCCGTATCAGTCCAGCTGCCTTCTGACTTGCTTCATGCAGCCTCAACTCCAGAGCCTGATAACACAGCTGTGAGATAATCGGCACTCACGGCCTCCTCTGGGTTGCTGGGGATGCTGCAGAGCCCGATCAAAGGGCCCCAGGGTGGGCTTTGGGTCTGGCTGCTCCCCCAGGGTACCCGCAGCAGGAGGACGGGGCTGGCCCCTGCCAGGCTGATGCTAGCTGTAAAAATAAGCCCCACACTGCGCAGATGTAGTGAAGTCTTTGAAGGGAATAACTAACTTCACTCGTAGAGGCACATATTTGACTGTATTACCTCATCTCCACTGCAAAAAATCTAGCTCGCAGCTGGTTCTCCTGATTTCTTCCCCTTGCAAAACTGCATCCAGCTCTCCCTGAAGCTGATTTCATAGCCTGTTCAACTGGCCACGTCCTTGGACATTTGCTGTATTTTAGGTGAAGAAAATGAGCCTGAAAGTTTTTATGCACCACTCAACCTTTTTTTTTTTTTTTTTTTTTTTTTTTCCCCTTGCTCGAGACACCTGGTAACAGCACTGTGATTTCATAAAGGCTGTAGCGTAATGCTTCTTTGTAGCAGTCAGAGCAGTATTTTCTGCTCACTTAGCCTGGTTTTCTACTCTGATTAAGCTCCAATGACTCCAGCAGTTACTTTTGTTTGCAATGCTGTGTGCAAGTCAGCTCAAACCCTGGCCTGATACAGCAAGTTATATTATTTCCAGGCACTTGGCCCCTACATTTTGCAAAGTTATGGATAGGAATGGTATTCAGCACAGGCGCTCTGAAGAACAAAAATGGCAAAGAGAAAGGATGGAATAAACACATTTTTCGTCTCAGCAGCTTATGGCTGGGTTTTCAAGTTTTCCACTAGAACAGGAAATAACATCAGGAAAGTTCAAGGTAATGAGGATACAAGTTGAGCGTTCCCTACCTTCTGTCAGAAAATGGTCCAAGTTTGCTGCTTTTATGCATGCCAAAGTGTGCCCTAGGAGAAAAATACTCTCCTGCTGGATGCTCAGCAAGGTGCTTCAGGAAAAAACACTCCTAAAGGTGTCTCAAGCACTGGTGTGAAGTGGTCCCTGGGATGAGCAGGGATTGCTCTTGCACCACAGCACCCACCAAGAAGAAACTGTTGTGGTTTCTGTCTGACACAGCCATGGCTCTGTGTGCCTGGCAGGGGGGGCTGCTGATGGAAACCCCAAAATACCCTGGGTATTGGCAGTAGAAACCTGGGGCTGGTCATATGAATTATGCCTCCCTAACTGCAATACAAAAAATTAGAGATAGTATCAATGTGGAATTCAAATCTTCTGCCAGACACAGGGTTAGGGCTCCCAGGACTTCTTGTATTCTGCAATAAAGCCATCTGTGGCCTCAGCTATGCTGTAAATCATACACCAAACTAGACCCTCTCCTGCAGAGAGGTCACAGAGGGGCAATTCTGTACCTGCACTGGGCAGGAGGTGAACCCCATGCCACAGTATCGAGACATTTGCAAATAAGTCATTAACGTAGCTTAAAAAACTATATTTTTGCATCTCAAGTAACAGAGATGGAGTTCTTTTAATTTGCCTTTTGTCATTCAGTCTGCAGGGTGAGAAAGACTCACAATTTCCAGGTTTTCTCTAATGCTCCAAAAGGTAAAAGAAGTTTCTTCACCTATTTTTTTTTTTAAAAAGAACTCAGATCCCCCTTGAATCTAAGAGGGGAAGAGTGGGTGTTGTGGAAATCATTCAAGTTGCCAGGACTGTGATAAGGACACGGAAGCAGACGCAGCCACCCTGGCATCACAGTCGGGAGAAGCAAAGCAGACCAGTGACTAATAACACATCCAGCAAGCACAGCCCAAAGTAATTCAGGTCAAAAGTGCTATGTTTTCCTCTTTCATTTAAAAAGCAAGACAGGAAATGTATAAAAGCTGACAGGATCATTAGGGATTTTATAAATGCTGCTTCCTGTGGTACAGAAAAAGGAAAGGAGAGAGGCACGGAGCCAAATTATGTGCTAGGGCTGAAGCATGCGACTTCGATGCAAAGCAACACGTTGCAAAACCAACAAGCCCACACCCAGAAGAATAAGGTGACGCAGGATCTGTCCTGCAGAGATTTTGGGGGCAAAGCTTGTGTAAGCCATCCCAGAGGGCCAGCAGGGCAGGGGAAGGCTCCCAGCACCTGCATGTTTGATGTGTCAGCAGCCCTGGCCCCGACCTAGAGCCGAGCGAGGCCCCAGGGCGGGAGGGGAGGCTGGTTTTGTTTTATTTTCTCCAAGGCTTTCTCTATGAAAACATAACCTCCTACCAACACCAGACTCTTTCACTGAGCCGACAAAAGTTAAATAATGCGTTTGGAACTTGCCTTCGGTGTCCACTATGCTGCTCCGAGTCACGCGCTGAGAATTTAGGGGGAGAAAGGGCTAGCGCAGGGGCAGGCTTGTGTTTGTCTTGGAGAGCTGTGTGCAAACCCGGCTCGAAGCATCCTCGGCACAGCCTGCTGCTCCTCCTGCTTCCACCCTCAGCAGCAGGCAGCAAGCCCTGCGCACCGATCCCTGCTTTGAAAGCCTTCTGCCTCCCTCCACACTGCAGCATGCATATGGACTTGTTTAAAAAGAAAGAAAGAATGACCAAGTGAGGTGGACAAAACACTTGCCACAGGACAGCAGAGCTTCACCAGTGTGCTCTGGGGCTGGAGGGGTTCCCATGAGGCAGGGTTAGCCATCAGCAGCCCCAGCCTGGCACAGGAGTGCCGTATTTATCAGGCAGGCACTTCCCAGCCTGTTCAATGTCATCAAGGCAAGGAGCTGCTGGACACACCAGCTGCAAAGCTTCAGCTCCAGAGGGACTTCAGTGCTGGATGCTCAGTTCCAGTGCATAGGCCGTGTCTCCAGGGGCTTTAGGAGTTTTAGACTGGAGCATCTCAGTCCTACCTCAAACCCTTTGTAGGTGCAGCCAAGGGTAATTACAGCAGGGAGAGTGGGCGAGACGTGTGTAAATCAGGCTGAACTGTGGCCGATGGCCTGGGCGAGCTGTAGGGATGCTCAGCACCTTGTAGGGGCCCTCTGGACCCAGGTGTATTTGGCTGCCTGCTTGAGCAGATGGAGATGAGATTATGCCAGAGGAGCTGCTGGCTGTGACTCTGACACAGCTTTGAAACAAACGCAGATAAATCCACCATGCGCTGCAGAGCCGGAGCTCTCAGTGGAGTGTTTAGATTGTTCGGCAGCCAAAGCAAATACATTTGCTCTGCAGGTTATAGAAGGCTGTTAAACCAGCCGTGCAACCAACCCCTCCGAGCCAAAAGTGATCTTCTTTCTCTATACTGGAGCCTAACACCTTCAGTGACCCCATTAAAGTTCACTGATTCCCCTGAATCTCCCCAGAGGATGCATGTTATAAATAAAAGGGTGAATACTTAGAGCAGCAGCACTCTCCAAATTCAGTCCAAAATTGTCCTTTTGTTTGTTTGTTTGTTTTAAATAATTGGCCCTTTTCTACTTGTGATTGAGCTCAGTCTTGCCCAAAACAGAGGCGAGAACAGCAAGGATTCTCCCATAAGTGTCTGGCACTCAAAAAAAGTCAAACATCCCTACAGCAGATTTTTATGTGGGTACTGCCCTGCACTTTCTGCCAAAGAGCACCCCTGGGGTCTCACCTCCCAAGGGCTAGTGACACTAACAGGGCCAGCACTGGCTCACTTGAAACGTGGTGGCAGAAAGTCAAGGTGGGTTTTTTGTTGCAGGAGGAAGGGAAGAAACCCCTCAGGTGTTACTTGCTCCTCTTTCTGCACAAGTAATGGGTCAGCTGCAGGTGCCAGGGATCGTGGCCCATTGCTGCCCATCAACTGGATGTCACTGATGCTCTGCAGAGGTGGCAGAACACCTCCTTGAGGTGGCAGCCAAGCAAAAACATTTCCTAGGCACCAGGTGGATTGATAATAAGGGAGACTTGGCAAAATATTAATTACAGAGTCCCTACCTCATGAGGTTTTTAAATCTCCAGCTCACTTTGTCACTAATGAGTCATGCTTAACCTGCAGCACCAATCTCTGCCCTGATTAATCTCCGCCAGCACTAAATTATTGCTTTTGCTGCACTGAGCCCCAGTCCAGAGCAGCGTGCTCTGCAAACACATCCAGCTCGCAGGAAAACTGCTCTTGCTCCTTCTCTGAAGCAGCTTGCACAGAAGACACGTAGCAGCTCCAGCCAAGCCCCATCCAGGCTCCAAAACGGGTGCTGTGGGAGCGTTGTTTGCGTGGACAAACAGCTCCGAAGCCACACACTGTTGCAACACCCGCCTATCTCATTGCCATCTTCACTTCTGTCAGCAAACAAGTCCTAAACACCGATCAACAGCCACACAGCGTCCTGCTTGCTGCCACAACATCTTACACAGCTCCTTACGCAACAACCAGACGATCTGGATTACTCGCTGGCACACGATTTTCTCAAGATCTGCTGCTTATCGGAAATCAAAAAGGGATTTTTGTGTTTGTCAGGACAGCAGCCTCTAACGTTGCACCAGGCAGGCTTACATTTGTGAAGGTTAGAAAGTCTTTGGCCTTCAAACCATAAGCAACCCTTCAAGAGATGAGGAAAATCTTTCTCCTAAAGAGAGGTTACTCTGCACTTGCTGATAACAGATTAATTTTTCTTCCTGAGGAAAGGAAGTCACTGGGCGCAGGGTGACCAATGGCCATGGGATCATGCACAGCCTGGCTTAGGGGAGCCAACCATTAAAACCAACCAAACAACAAAACACTAAAACACGCTTTCATTTGTTCCCCTTCACTGGCGGCATAAACCCACTGCGACTGCTCCATGCCAGCACGCTGTGCACCCAAATCACTTCTGTGGTTGTTTATTCACTGAGATTATAGTCATGCCTCAAGGCCTCGGCTTTGATGTCTGAAGCTTTGTGGGCAAAAGTCTTTCTGGAGGAAAATAACAACTTCCAGCCTTCCCCATCTGGCCCTGCGACTTGACTGGGGTCACCCAGGCAGTGGCAGTGCCTTGGGGGGGCAGTGCCAGGAGACCCCCACCCATCCCTCTCTCACCAGGCACCGAGGGGCACTACACTGGGGTGAAGCCTGGGGGAAGCTCAGCTGCTAAACCCTGCTGGGATCTTGGCCCAAATCTGTTCAGTGAAAACAGGAAACAAATGCAAAATCGGTTTTGCCAGAGGTAGGGCACTTGCTCCACACCTAGAAGACAGCAAGTAAATGGAAAATCCAAAAAATCTCAAACTTTGCAGTCAACCAGAGAAAAGAGCACAGGAATATTTGTGCAACAAAGGGCAGAGCTACGTATGGTTACTGCATGTGTTTTCACACAGGAGGAATACAAAGGATTAGCAGATATTTTAAGCTGAATTTCTTCACTTGTTACAAGAATCAAGTAGCAGCAATGTGCACCAAAAGCACTACAGGTTAATGAATCCTCAGCTTAACTCGGCAGCAGGTCAGGAGAACATACATGAGCTTCTAGAGGAAGGGCAGATGCTGAAACAGGAGATGCCTTTGCAAGTTCAAGGCAACCCCCAAAGGACAGAGCAGAGCCCACGTCTCTCTCTCAACTTAACAAGGTCCATAGACACAGTGCAGAAATTTATAGGAGAGCAACTTTGACACACACTGCAGGGCAAGGAGGGAGATTTCACACCAATTAGGAAACGCTGTGAAGAGCAGCCTAGGCAGAGGGAGTAGAGTTTCAAAAAGCCACGTTCTGCCAAGTCACTGATTGTATCTAATTGGAATATTTCAGGCAAATGAAAGCAGAAACGCTAGCGGGAATTTCAACATGTACAGAGAACAGGGAGAATATCTTATATTCCATATGAAGGGGTAACAAGGGAAAGACGTCCAAAAGCAGTTTTCCAAACAGAGAGCCAAACAAAATGATATATTAAACTCAGTTTCTGGCTGTGGGAGCCAGACTTTAAGGATCTCAATATAAACCCAGAGAATCCTTCACCTTTCCAAAGCCTCCACCTCAGGCTCCATTTAATGATGTGTAGAACTTCACAGTGGAGCTGAATCCCCAGTTACAGCACAAAGACATCACAGGATTTACCATGGAAACCTGCCAGTTTTTTTGTCAGACATCAAACCCAGGGAAGGCACAAGCTGTACTCAGGTTTAGGCTCACAAAGTTTCACACCAACATTTTCCCAGCTCCTGTTTATTTGGGTGGGATGGAAAAAATAAAAATAAAAAAGTTTGGTCAACAGCTTACAGTTGTGGCTGGTTTCTGCTTAAAACCAAATGGCCTGCACCAAACTGATTCCAGATTTGCTCCGAGGATTTGCAGCCTTTAAGGCATCAGCCAGGGAATCTGTACAAAATTCAAACTTGAGCCCTAGCCTGGCAGTGGAAACACAGCTCGCAGCTTTTAACAGCGTGCCGTTAGCCTCTTTGGCCTTGCTCCATCCCCAGCCCAGCACATGCTCCAGCACGGACGTGGTCCAGCCACTGTGTGAGGCTTGAAGGCTACCACAGAACCGAGCACTGCGGGTCTCTTTCTGGTGGCTTCTCCCTGTCATGTCCCACGTGAAAGTATTGAACATGTTCAAGTGTTCAAATTTGGGCTGGACAGGGCTTTGAGTGACCTGATTGAGTGGAAGATGTCTCTGTTCCTGGCAGGGCGTTGGAAGGGGTGATATTAAGGGTCCCTTCCAACCCAAACTATTCTGTGACCCCACAAAAACAAGTAGGGAAACAACTTGAGGACAAGGATGAAAGGAGAGGCCAGCTAGGTCCCAATGACTGTCGCTCTCTCTGCTGGACTCTCTCAAGGCAAATAAACCCCCAGGAGCAAACACACAGCCTCTGCAAACACGCAGTGTTCACAAGCACAAAGGACCCAGATGAAGCAAGAATTCAGGAACGAAGAGCACGCATTTTTCTGAAGCATCTTGGTGATGCAGAGAATGAAAATAAACAGCTTGTTACCCTACTCAAGAGCTTTTTTGAGTTTCTCCAAAGGCAATCTTAGATCCAGCTCAGATTTATGACATATTGCTTTTTAGAAGTCAACTACATTCCTGAAATAAGACCCTCGAACCCTCCAAAGATATACCAGCACTAACTACTCTAAGATCAAGATATTAATACACAGCAGAAGCGTGTGAATTCAAGGGGCAGGATGAGCTGCCTTCAAGTAAACAAAAATATAGTGTTCTATTTTGAGACACAAGTGAGAGTGGATTGCTGTGCTGGAGGGGACCCTGTCAGTCCTTTGGATACAGCCCAGTTCAACACAAGAAGTCACAGCAAAGATGTCCAGTAGTTTATATTCGAGGCATACAGAACTAGGAGACAGATGGAAAGTTTACTATTCCATGATCTAAAATCCCCAGGATGGCATCCCCATATTCCCTGCAGGAACCTGGAGAAGCAGAGCGAGATCCTGTGATTTCCTAATGACACAACCAGCACAGGGTTAGGATTTTAGTTGAAGTGCTTTGAAGCAGCACTGTAGCAATCTTTAACTTTGAGGACAAAGAAAGCCAGAGGAGTTCAGCTTCTCACAGGATTTGTCCCAGTAGGATCAAGTTTTCTCAATATTTGCCTGCCCAGTAGCTGAAATTATGATTCTGTTCTCTGGTGTAAAGTCATAAAACAAAGGGTGACAGGCAGCAGGTCATATTAAGAGCTTCTACAAGAAAAAATATTCAATATCTGTCTAAACACCAAACTCAAACAGATATTTGCTGTATTTCTCATTAGATTTATTCAACCCTTGCACAGCTAGGGAGTCCTAATTCTTGTTATAAGCAAGCACAGGGCTTTGTGTACAAAAGAGTAGTTCCTGGAGGAATTCCCTCCAGTTTGTAAAGTTCGTTGTGGGTCTTGGGACCCCATAAAGGGAGAGCAGACTCCCTTCTGCCAGAGTGCTTAATAACCAGCCCAGAGCACAGGGTTGCTGCTGACAGACATTGTTTCTATAACCCACAGACAGAGAGGGCAGAGGGGACGAGGGAGATCAATAGACCTGGGGTGTGTGCACAAGACAGCCTGTCTCTGATCAGGTTTCCTCCAGGGCTTGGATCTTGCTTTTTTTTCCCTTACAAGAAAAAAAATCTCCTAGCCTTAAAGAGTAAGCTTGCACGTAGGTGTCCAGCAATAACAGAAAGAAAGAAAAAAAAATAAAGAAAAAAAGAAAGAAAAAAAAAAAAGAAAAAAAATATTCTTCTCCCATTTACACTGGTGTGAAACCAAGTGATCAGTTTACAGTGCTGTGACGGGGAGTACAGATTATCTTATCATTTTACATGTTTTTGCCCAGATTAATGAAGCTTTCATGCTCAGAGCGTTTTGGTCAACACTTAAAGTTCACATCCCATGTTTAAGTGCTTGTAAAAGCATTTGTAAAACGATGAGTAGAGTTGTTATTTTTACAGCCAGGATTCCTAAGAAAGTGAGTCACTCGCAGCAGTGCTGCCTGTTTGTCCCTTCCTCCCCACCGCCCCCTCCCATGGAGCTGTTGAACCTCCTGGCCCACTTCAGCCACATTTGATAAAGGAGCAGACCTCAGAAGGCTGCTGGGACACTACCAGCTGTGTAGTTTCTAGAGCCTTGCCAATATCCCGAACAGCAGCAAGGACTCAGCCCCTGATGGACCTCAGAGAACTCAAGCTGGAGGCTCCTGGCTGCATTGCTCCAGCTCTGACCTGTTTCTTAATGCATTTCCATACCTACACACACAGATCATGGAAAACGAGGTTGTCAGAGTAACCTGGGGACCACCAGATCAGGCCTCCGGCATGGTTTGTCCAAGGCTTTCTCAGCAGACTGTTGCAAGAACACCCTAAAATATGCTTTTTACTACAGCACCTTTGACTAATTTCATCTTAGATCCCCTACCACTTTCATCCTATTCCCAAGAACAAGCTTTTAAAACTGCTCCTCAAATCTTTTCCTGAACCTCACCATGAACTGTTGGGCTCTAGTTCATTTTGCAGGTCATGAAGCTCTGCTTGCTTCATGGGTGGGCTGGGTCCCCATCATCTTCCCCCATGAGGCTGCCAACATCTCCCTGCAGCCACACAGCTCAGCCATCACAGCACAGCTCGGCAGAAAGAGGGTGTCAGGGTCTGTGCACTGCAAAGTGCTTTTCCTCACCAGCGAAATGCCATCATTCATGCAAGGCTTAAACACTGGACATACAGATGCCAGGCACAGGCTCTCAGACCTGACATTTAGCATCCCAAAGCCATTCATCACTCAGCACCCTTATCCTGGTTTAAAACCCCCAAGTCACAAAGCAGACAACTCAGTGGTTCCTTTTTCTGTGCTTTTGTACGTTTCTGACTGCTCTTCTCCTTCTACCTATTCAGCAGCCTCAGTTAGCTTCCCCAGCACTCCCAATCTCTGCTGTCCCCTCACTGCCACCATCGTGTACCCATACCCTTGGTTCTCCCCATCCAAGCAGGTCCATACCAGTCTCCCCATCAATTCCTCCACACTTTAGCAGTGCCATCCGACTCACAGCTTTTATACCTTCTCTGACAGCAGAGACCCCAGCAAGCGGCTCTGGCTGCCTCAGCATTTTAAACAGCTTTACCCTGAACTGGTCAGCTGAAAAGCGCTTATTTCTACAGAAAAGGAGATGACATCGGCTGATGCAGGATAACCATGACAACCTCCCCAGACCAGCAGGGCCACATGCTGTTTGAATAAGTAAAGCACAGTTTTACTCAACTTTCTAGGCAGGACCTCCACTTTTAATCAACAGATTAAGCACATATATGCGTTTGTTCATATTTTACCCATGCTTCCTTCAGTATTTTTTATGAATTGGAGGTTCCTATGATCTGGAGAAGGTGATGGTACTAGTGGGAAGAAATCTTTCCAAAATAGCATTTTGAATCCCTGCCAAACACAAGGCTGACATACAGATAAAAAGGATACCAACCCCAAAATTCATCTTCAATTTGCTCTCTAACAGACTCACACCAACATTGAGCAATTGACACTTTTCCCTAAGAAATGTACTTTGGGACTTGGCACACGATGGGGCTTGAAGAATCAGGCTCTTCAAGCTTTAATCATCTGCTAAGAACACAGAATAGAAAATATTTCAATGCCTGGATTTGGATCCAAAACCACAACAAATCCATCTTCTAAATGTCATCTTCATAGGGAAAAGGCTCCGCACCTGATTGGTATTTTCTTGCTCAAACTGTGCTGAAAACATTTGTAAATAGGCTGGCGTGCAGAAGGGAGAGTTGGTATGTGATGGATCCAGAGAGATTAATTCTCCAGTGCTTCAGTTTTGAAGCATGGTTGCATTCTGGAAAGCCCCACACTCATTTTCTACACCATTGCTTTCCAACACATAAACTCTTTATTAAAATAAATAAGTGTAGGAGGATTAGCCTTCTGGATCCAGAATCTCTTACTCCCTGATTCTTCATAATGGTGTATTTATAAAACACATGTGTCCCATTTTGGGGCAATTTAAAGTTTGCCTAGTACATAAATGCTTCATTAAAACAGCTGCTCGCAATCTGTTAGTGTAAATATTTTCCACCCCTTTCTGATCATCATGAAAGGAGGCCAACGCTAGAGGCAGGGCTCCAAGCAGCCCGAGCGCTGGAGGTGTTCGCAGCCTCCGCTCATGTCTGCTGGGGGACAGGACCCTGCTACCCGGGGCTCCCTTCCATCCGCTGGGGATGGCTGTTCTGCACCACTTGGGCTCTTCCAGCCTCTGCAAGATGAGCATGAAAGGGAATTGAGATGGGTCTACACGAGTTCCCCCAAGCATCGCTACATAGCAGGAACCCCCTGGGTGTGCGTGCTCACAGGGACGCTTGGTCTGCTGCAATCCTTTTTTCCCCACCCATGGCCCCATCCGTCTGTTCTGCTGCAGCCCTTGCACCAGCCCTGCTGTCCATGCAGCCCAACAACAGACTGATCAGGAAAATGATCCAGCAAAAAATAATATATATATTTTTGTCCCTTTCTCTTCCCCCACCACAAGTATTTCTTACAATTTAACTGCAGCTGAGCTCAACAAAGAAAAGCAAAATATGAAGGATGCAGCCCAGGTTGCACAGCTGCAACCCCAATAAGCCTGAAACAGGCAGGTCAAACACAACTCATGCACACAATGAACATCTCATCACCTATAAACATCCTAATTTGAGATGAGCAAGCCCCAAGGGGTCCAGCCTGCAGCAGGGAAGTCTCCTCCTCCCGACACCTCCCTGCCAGCACTGAACAAAGACTTGTTCACCGGCCCAAAAGATCAGTTTGACTTGGAAAAATTAATCATGCCCAGAAAGCCAGTCTCCTCAGGATCGGGAGGCTCAGTTCCACCTCTCATTAAACCCTTGCCCTTCTGGAATAACTGCAACCAAGCCAGCAGGGTCACATCAGATTCATCCTGCGAATGGGGATGAAACCTGAACCGCAGACTCAGATCATTAATCCTGTTATCTGGCTGCCTCCCTGCATCCATCCAGAGAGGAGGAAGCCTCTTTATCGCGGTTCTGTGCCTCATGATGAAATAATTCAACTGGATTAAATCAGCTCTTTGGGTGCATCAATCACGCCATTGTCCCCAGAGCAGGAAGCTTCCTCCTCAGCCTTTAGCCACCTCTGCCCTGACCCATATTCCAAGGACTTCCCTGCACATTTCATTCATGTCTATATTTTTGCATTTACTTACCCAAGCAGCTGTGTAACTGTGAGCAAGAGCAATAAGAAAAGCTAACAAGCAATAAAGTCAACTCTGAAATAACTCTTAAAGCCATATAGGGTCTAAGAGATGCAGACAGCAATGCCAAGTGTGATTTTCAATAGAAGCACCTTATAACTCATTAAAATATAACTAAGTGGGGCACCTTGGAGATTTTGAAACTAGCACTGAGCACCTGCTTCAACTGAAGCCTCACCCACGGACCTGCATCTTCAAAACCATCAGCTCCCAGTGACTCTAGGACTCAGGCAGCATCAGCTGCTTAACGTCCCCAAGGTGGCACAGGTCCCATAGAGCAAGGCACCAGGTAGATGTGCCATCTACCAGACTACCCACTTAGAGTTTGCATATAAGAGCTGGGAGTACGACCAGCAGAGAGGGCAACACCAACCGGTTCTTTGCTAAAATTGCGGAAAACTTTGTGTCCTCCACAGGAAAAGCCTTTTCTCTTAAAATTGTTTCTTACCACATGTGAGAGTGAAACCCATGTGTTGCTCTTTGGGACATGTGCTATGCCATAGGAGATGGCAAAAAAGGTGACAGAGGAACAATCTGCCTCCCAACTTGTGGGAATGCTGTAAGGCTTGCAGGGTGAATTTGGGGCTGTCTGATGGGGCTGTGTGCTCCAGGGCACAGTCAGAGGGGGGTGGAAATGGGTGGCACTTCCCTGGGACCCTGGCACTGGAGCAGGAAACATCCTCTCCTCTGCAGAATGAGTCTGGAGCTTCCAAGAAGCCCCCTCTGCTCTCCACTAACTCCCCCCTGACCTCAGGCCAGGGAACCCCCTGCTTCTGCTTAGCACAGACATGGCACCAAGGGACTGGGGGGGGCAAAGCAGATGTGATGAGAAAGGATCAGCCACTGGGCTACGTGGGATTTGGGATCTGGACACGTGAACTGTATGGCAACAGAAAAGAGTTTCCATAGCATTGTTTACTCTCCCATAGAGAGATAAACCATCCCTTCCTTGCATTAGCCTCTTCCAAGCTAGAGCAGTGAGAAACATGACAAAAAAGCATTCCCATTTAAATTCATGCTCTCTTTTTTCCCTTCCCTCTCCCAAACACATTTGCTTTGAGCCTCAGGTTAACAAAGCCGCAAAGCCCCACTTCGCCAAAACCACAACATTTTCCTTGATTTGGGGTCAAAACTGACAAGTTCTGCCTGTTTTCCTCCTGCAACCATCAATCTTCTCAGGTTCACTCTGAGAGCACCTCAGTTACACTGAAAAGTTCACAGACCTGGCACAAGCTGGGGATTTATTATTAAACCTGCCAGATTTCAGGTTTGATTTATGACTCTTTCATACAGCCATGTTATCGAGTACAGACAGGCCCTGCAGTGCATGCTGTGAGGCGTTCATAAAGCTGTAAGCTTCCAAGCCAGAAGGGACCACTTAGATCCAGGCTGGATAAACGCAGAGCAGCCGCTCCTGCAGCTACCCACCAGCGGCAGGGCTGTAGCTTTTAGTGACAGTTACGTTCTGGTCCTGCACCTCTCCCTAGCTTCCAGAGGCTGCTAGGAGCAGGAAGAACCCCACAGAGCAGAGCAATGGGGAACAGACCTTGTGCGATGCCCTCACCACTCGCATTGCTCGGCTGCTTTCTGCAGCAATGCTCAGCCCTGCAAGAGGAGCGCAGAAACCACAGGGTGGTTGCATTGGAAAGGACCTCAGGGTCCACATAGTCCCAAACCCCTGCTTGAGCATGACCACCTACAGCAGGTCACCCAGGACCAGTGGGACAACCAGGATGGTGAAACTGTTCCTAGCATCAGGTGTGGGTTGCAGACTTCCTCAAACCTCTCTGCAATCAGGGCATTCCAGCTCCGTGCATGATCCCAGCGTTGCTTTTGTCAGTTTGGTTCACGTGGATCGCAGGTTTTGGCATCCAGCAACAAGCCCCTTTGTCCACAGTCTCCAGCTCACCCTGAGACTCCCCTAACACACAGGATAGGGCTCTTCCCCCAGCCGGTAGACAGCAGCAATGCAGTGGGATGGATGGATAGATGGAGCCCCCCAAACCCCTAGTACCATGGACCCAGTTCTGTTGCTGCCTGAATGCTGGGCAGCATCCCCAGGGGTTTTAAAGTTGTCTAGATTAATAAGCGCTCTGCTTTCTCCCTGGGTTTTCACCAGTATAACTGCCTGTAAGCCCCAGGTCTCTGTGTAAGCAGAGCTGTCACCAGCTGTAGCTCACCAGTGCACTCTTTACCTTAAACACAACTGGGACCTCAAAACTCACTGCTCCTTTACACATCTCCCAAAGTGACCTGATCTGCCATTGAGCCTTAAGAAAAATACCATAACCATAGCATTCATTTGTCACACACTGGCACTATCACTTCCCCAAAGACCAGGAACTGCTGGAGCAAGGGATGCCCAGAAGCTCCGGGCCAGCTGTGCTGGATGCTGTGGAGGAAGGGGGGGGGGAAGCTCAGGATTCCTGTCAATATAGCCCATAGTGGAAACTAAAATTGGGACTGACTGACATTAACCCAGAAAACAAACCTCTGCTCATGCAAGCTTCCAGAGGCCTCAGAGATTACAGCAAGTGTGGAGAGGAAATAGTAAAAATCATGCACAGGAAACCCCGACGCTTTGTCACTGAGCCATATGTCCTGCATAAATTGGTTAATATTTGCTTTTCCTGACTTGCAAGGCAACTTTTATATTATTTTGGACACCTTTCATATATTTATTTTATATATGCATATACTTAAAAATATTTATTTTACATTTTAAACTCTAATGGTGTCCAAGGCAATCTGCAGAGATGGAGGGGCAATTTACTGCCAAGGTTTCAGGAGCAGTCCCACGGGCCCTATTTGCAGTTATAACAACACATTTTATCTTTGTGCAAGCAGGAAGGGGGGGGCACAGCACAGTGGAGAGGCGGAAGCAAGCGCTGGCAGTCAATCAGATGATGTATATTAGGGAGATAATAAGCACAGATTACACACTTGGCAGGCATCACACACCATGCCCTCCGTGTGCAAAGCCTGGGTTCCCCTGCAGGGATTACTGGCTGTCCCACAGTGCCGCAGGTAGTTCATCCTAAAAAGCCCATCCCGACGAGAAGCCGGGGTGCAGCCCAGCCGCCCTGTGCTCTGCCTTTTTTGGTTTCGGTGAAACTCTCGTCTTCAGGAGTGCAAGCTGGCAAAGCGCTACAATCCCAGCCCTTCACTTAACGGCTTCAGAGGACTCTAAGTGCTGCACATCCGGCGCTCAAAGTGGGTGGTATGCCCTACTGCCAAGTCTTCCTGCTGAATAGTGCCATTCCGGTACATTATTTTATTTATTTATTTCGGCAGACAGCTGCATGGCAAATGCCTGCAGGAGCCGCATGCTGCACCTTGGCAGCCTGCTCCTCAGGTAGCACAGTATCCTGTAAAATAGCTGAATTGTGCAAATTGCTCATTTTGGTACGGCTAGACTGGGTCTTAGCTAAGCCTCACTCTTGTTTTAAAATGCCTGGAAGCCCAGCCCAAATACTGTTTCCGATTTAAAGTTGCTGACACTAAGAAATTTTTGATTTGACAGCTTTCCTTAGTGGAAAGGCAAAAATATGACCCATTCAAAACTTTTCCTACAGTTGTGTTCCTTGTTCTGTCTAAGGCACAATGGCCAAAGCTTTGCAAGTTACCCAAGCTGCTTGGTGTTATATTTCATTTCTTAGTGTAGAGAGCCTCAGTCCTGACTCCCTGCAAAACTTGAAAAGCTTCAAAAGAACAACACTTGACTCTAAAAATATTTGCTCTTTTACCACAGCGACTCACTATTTTTATTCCAGTAAATGGTCACAAACTTGTTTGCTTTTACAGACACTCTCCAGCTACTTGCTAACACCACTCAGCCCTTCTGCTGGGGCACTTGGAGGTTTTCTTCCAGCAAACCACGGTGCCATAGGCTCACCAGGTGACAGCTAAATTCGTCAGTGGTAAAAGACCTACGGTAACAGTGGGACCAAGGAAAACATCATCCCTCCTCTGCTCTGAGGTTTGGCCACCCGGTTGTCTGCACCAGAGCTTTAATTAAGTCAGGTACAGCTGCAGGAGAAAACCAGCAGCTGACTCAGCAACTCCCCTACACCACCAAAGAACTCAAAGTCAGAGCAACAACTGGGGGAAGAAGGGAGGAAAAAAACAAAACAATCATTTTTAGTAATGACTTTTAGCTGGTGTGACCCAAACCACACAAAGAACAGAAGTAGTAAACAATGTGATCTCCAACAACCGCAGCAAGGCCTCTCCAGTATATATGCTATAGCTCAGACAGAAGATCCTATAACCAGGAGGTGAAGGTTTTTGACTAACATCAGGAATAAATACAATAGCATGATTGAAATAGGCACTTTTGGACCTAAATTCGGTAAAACCATGAAAACACTTAGCACCCACTTAAGCATATACTGAAATGTTTTGCTTAGTAGTTCTAATTTAGAAAGATACTGGGCTAATGCTATCAATATTTCTAAAGCCTTCATCCATCACCCATTTCTTTTTAGCTCTCTAGCTGTGTGGCTTAATGAGAGAGTTTTGTCCCAAATACATGTAAGTCCACATTCTCATCTGTTCTGTGCATTAATTCTCAAAAGGAGCTTCAGTAGATTTCTTATCTATGCATTCATCAGTTCAAACTCCCTAGTGAGGTCATTTCCGAAGTTTTTAATAAAAAGAGACTTTTGATTCTTGGGGTCATGTTGCAAATTATATCTCCACTAATCTAGCAGAGGTCAAAAAAGACGCCAGAGTCAAAGAGCATCTCCGACTCCTCAGCACACGTGTGTCTTTAGGCTTTTAAAAATATACAGTGCTGCTGTTATAAATAGAGCATTCTTCTCTAAGGTCAAAAGCTTCCAAAGTCTAGGAAAACATCCTTTTATTTCTTTTTATAATTATGTTTTTTTCTCCTTGGAATCAGCGTGCACTAAACCAAGACAGGAGTTGTGCTGGGGTGCAGCATTCCACCCTGGCTATTTTTACATTGTTGGAGAGTTAACGTGGACGTCTCTGTCCCTTCCTTTGTCTGAAACTTCAACGCCAAGAACAGCAGCAAGCAACTTAATCAAGAAGAGAATGAAAGAAGAAAACATAAATGGAGGAGAAAATACAAAACCCCACTTTCCATTCAGCAGGTTCCAGGGACTTGAACACAGGAAGGTACCGTGGTGGCACAGACCCCGTGCTTGAGGCCATGATCAGATTTTATGACCAGATGTGTAGGAAGTGGCTACTGCCCCACACACAGCGTGGCTCTTCCACTTCTCCAAGCAGAGCTAGACTGGCTGCACGGGGTGCATGCACAAGCAAAAGAGCAATTTGGATCATAGGCAACCTCTCACTGGAAGTGCTCTTATTTTATCAAATCCCTGCTCAGAACAGATGTTTAAGGTACACTTATGTTCAAGTTGTCCCTCCAAGAACAGGAAATTTCACTGATTTCAGCAGGACATAGCCAGTTTTCAAGGGCTCTGAAAAAGAAAAATGTTTGCACCAGCCTGCGAGTTCAACCAAGCGTGACTGCACTTGATAGGAGATGAATGTAGGTCCAACAGGACCAGAGCCTGACTGCAAGGCCTTGGTTAGCATCAGTCAGCAACTATTGATGAAAGCCAGCAGCAGTCTACCCTTACCAGGGGTTACACCATTCATGTGGGTATTAGGAAGTAATATCTTAGTGTAGAGGGCCAACACAAGAAGGCAATCCAGACACTCCGTAGGGTGAAAACCAAGAGGTCAGTCAATTCTTGGGGTGTGACAAGAATAAGGGATCCTTCTAAAAAGGATTTAGATAACAGGCACTTATTCATGTCTTGGCTCTCCAGGTGTGAAAGTCCCTCTTCCATCTCCAATACTTTTTTGAGAGATTGGTGAAGAGAGGTGAGGCCTCAGTTTGCTCTATAGCTGACCTGACCCTGGAGTGATCTGAACAGCAATTCCTGCCTCTACATCCAGGCTGTCTCCTTTATCCTCAGCTGAAACTGCATGGAGGCAACTCATGTGACTGTGGACTACGGCTCTGCATGGAGGGCTGTGGGACTAACAGGACAATGCATTTGTGTGATAAAAAAATCCAGGTTTTATGAAGATGATTTCATTCTTCCAGAAGTCATCAGATCTGCAAACAGAACCCACAGCACCTAGAAATTGTTTTAGCTCCTACTCTTGAACAGATGAGATACAAAACCACGTTTGTTTTTCAAAGATGATTCATAGAGGTTTATCATCATGGAGATGTTCGTGTTGTTTGGCTATTTCTATGGGTTCCACCTAAAGTAAGGTAATGCAAATCAGGTAAAAGAGCTATATCCTTTTACGATGCTGTCCCTTCTGTGTCAGGCTAAGCTCAGCCTGAAGGAAAGAGCCTTGAATTTTGAAATAACTCAAGTGCAAGCACTCCTCCGAAATAAAATCTAGAGCGGTAATAGGACACATCAGGTTTACTGAAGGATACATTACCATGCTGACCAAATAGTTAACTTGAGGTTTAAAAAAAATAATAATAATTAAAAAAAAAAAAAAAAAGCTTTGGGAACTGCACAGGAAAGGCTTAAATGTTTTTAGGAACCTGGATTTTGAGGAGCTGCTCTACAATGTGATAATGTCCATACTTTCTCCAAGCTCTTCTGTTCCTGTATTGAGGCCAGGAGATTAAAAGGGTGTTGAGTGGTGCTGAGCCTCCTGAGGGGTCATTAACATCACATGAAGTACTGGAGTTATTTTCACTGGCTCAAACCACCCTTGCCTGCCGATGAGCACACAGGGGTCAGAGGAAGTTGCTGTGATCACAGAAATACATCCCTTGAGGTGCATCTTCCCTCTCCTTTCTCCCAGGACACCTTAGGGCTCTTGACTGAGCCCAAAGGCATTTTTCTGAAGCCCTGAGCAACTCCCAATTGCCTTGTGCACCATTGTGACTTTAAAGTGCAGTAGCTGTTCATTGCATTTTTGGACCTATCCTAGCAGAGCCCTTGGCAATACACACCAAGTGTGAATTTTAACAGTCCCAAGACGAGTCCTCGCTATTCATAAGCACAGACCACTTTAACCTCCTTCCACATGCTCAGACAGCTCCCATGTGAAAGCACACTCAGGTTTACATGACCCCAGAGGCTCAGCTGTTCCACACAAGTTAACACCCAAGGGCACATGAATCTAATGATTTGTGCATTAGAAGAGTGTGGAAATAAGGAGCTTCTCCTGCCCTGGCTTGTTCCTCCATTGTTAAGATAACTCTCATTGCCATCTGAGCAGCTCCGAGGCTTGGAGCTGGCACCTCAATTGGGAACAACAAGATCTAAGCCCACCAGTACCATTATGAGGGTCACCTCAGTGTCCTACCAACTTACATTCTTGCACTAAGCTCAGCAGCAGCTGCGGATGGGCCATCACCAAACCCAGTACCACCACACATGGGAGAGGGAGGAGGTGGCAGCCACCTACTGGTAACTTCAGGAGAAAAAAACATGAGCAGCCTCCACCAGGTATGGAGGTAGGTGAAATGTGAGACACACAGTAACAGCGGAGCTCAAAATGACCTGCCAGAGCAAAGCAAGAGCTCTTCTTTGCCTCCCAAAGAACAGCCTTTGCTCTTTCCAAGCCTTCCTTCCAAACCTTCTCTGCTAAGCACTGACAGCACCCGTGCTGGCACCAAGCCTGGTACCCCATTCCCAGATATGGGTGGGACCGTGGCACAGGGTTAGACAAAAGCTGTTCAGCAACTAATTTATCCTTGACACTTCAACTTGAAGTATCTTAAGTGTTTTCTCTACCAAAGGCTTTCTAAATTTCTTAGTCTCTCCCTGGCATTTCATCACCTTCCATAACTTGACCTTTCTGCATGACTGAGACACAAGTTTAAAAAAAAAAAAGTAATCTTTTTCCCCCTTTTTAAGCCGAGAGTCCAACAGGAGATCAAAGCACACAGTAATTTAGCCCATGGAATAATAAAAGCCAATGAGAACAATGCACTGCTGACGGGTGAATTTGCCATGCTGCAGCAGGGAGGTGGGCCCAGGTGGCTGAGAGATGTTCACCGGAGCTCAAGAGAT
This sequence comes from Anas platyrhynchos, assembly GCF_047663525.1. Lineage (NCBI taxonomy): Eukaryota > Metazoa > Chordata > Aves > Anseriformes > Anatidae > Anas > Anas platyrhynchos. The sequence goes on from NC_092605.1 coordinate 6,856,692, forward strand.
GAGACAGAGCAGGGGAAGAGAGAGTTCTTGTTTGCTTTAAGAAAGGTTTTATTTCTAAAAAAGTCCCATGGTTTAAAATCACAAACTCAACGATATATTTATTCATATTGAAGGTAGCAAGCCCCTTGCCACTACATTGTTCTGCATTGCCAAGTGTAGTTGCCTTCTCCACCATCCACTGCATGGATGCTCGGCCTTGCATTCAGACTTGCTTCACCTTTCTGTGCCTCAGCAACCCTCCCTGAGCTTTTTTTAGACAGGACCTGTGTAGGTGGAAGGTCTTCTCGGAATCTCCAAATGGAAAACATGAGAAAAAACTGTAGAGATGGTGGGTCCAAGGTGTGGTCTTTCCTCTGCTTCACCTTCCATTTTGCAGAGAGAAACCTCAGTTTGTTCCAGACTGGGAACAATTCACCATGACCCAAAAAGGAACTGAGTTAGAACAATTACATAACCCCAAACCCTCTCCCACCATCATTTAGAAAAGGGAATCAAATTGCAGGACAGAGTCTAAAATAACTTCCTGGTTAGCAGAGATCACGGTCCAGTCCCCACCTCCAGCAAACAGCATCCTCTCGGCTGCACACGCTTGACTTGTGAATTTCTCATCTCACAGGGGAGGGGAGGAAGTGACAGCCCTGCAGCTACCAGCCAAAGCAAGGCTCCTTGGTTAATGAGCTACCTCCAGCACAGCACTCAGAAAAGAAGCGAAGCTTTCCTTGGCCCAATGCAGATCCCAGGAGATCAAGTGCCATAGAAAGCCCCTCTGCCTTCACCTTCCCCTTGCAACCTGTGCAAGCATTATGCCAGGCACATGGGGAACAGAACAAGTGAGCAGGAACACTGGAATGCCAACCCCTGGCCAACAGATGATAATTAGATCAAGTTCTCATCAGCACACATTCCTCTCAGTTACAGAAACAGATGGGGCTTTTGGAAAGCCAAGGTCACCCTGACAGGCATCTCTTCTGGCCAAAGCAAGTGTGCCCTGGTGTGCCTGCACAGAAGCGGGCTGAAATACCCCAGAGTGCCAAAGCAAAACTGCCTTGTGTGCTGAGGAGGAACCCAGTCCCACATGTCACTGGAAGCAGAAACACCCAGACGAGAACTCCAAGCTTGGGTCTGACCCGATGACTTGGACAAAGTTCAAGCAATCTCCTGTCCCTCCCTTGTAGGGGAACATGAGGTTCTCAGCACAGCTTTGGGGGCCGCAGCACTGCTAGCAGCAGCCCCACCACTGGCAGGGTTTGGTTCCTGGCACTGGCCGGGGCCTCTTGTCTTGGGTTGAGCAGGGGAAGCAGCCAGTCCAAAGCCGAACCAGGCAGGCTCCTGCCAATGCTTTACTGAGGTTTGAAAACATCAAGCTAACTTTTTTTTTTTTTTTTGCCATGCTTTATTTTAGCATTTCTGCACACCTCTGCACTTTGTTGGCTTTGGCACGTACCTGAAGCTGTAATTCCACAAGAGCAGCTGATCCCTTCATGCCTCTACTCTGGCAAAACCAAGGAGTAAGAGAAGCCTCATACAAGTTGCTTCTAATTTAGTGAGTTTTCCAGATCTCAGTCCAGGCAAAGAGCTTCTAATGAGTTTGGATAAGCTCTGGATAGTCCTCTGAACTTTCAAGTGCCTCAGGAAAACAGAATCAAACACAGAGCCTGGGACTTTGAAAGGCGCGTCCAAGAGTTAGGTGCTCCTGCAACAGCACACGGATGTGACACCTTTTCATCCTAATAACTGCATCACATCAATTTTCATTGAGGTTTAAAAAAAACAAAGAGGAAACATATACACTTTGCTACTAAACTGATGGGAAAGAAAGAAATCTCAATTCTCTCGGTATATACCAGCCTAAACCTGCAGGGGAGTTCATTGAGGCACACCAGAAAAGTCAGAAGAGATTTATCTAGCAGGTTTAAAGAAAGGAAAGGATGAGTGGCAGCTCCTTTCTTGAAAGGTAAAAGAAGAAACATTATCTCCTGTTGTCAAAATGCTGTAAAACTGGCTTTTGACTAAGGACACCATAACACTGCTTGTAAATGGTGTAATTGGTTTGTGTGAGGTCATGAAATTCAACATGCCTATGCTTGCCCATCCCCTGGAGCAGAGTCAGCTGCAAGAGAACATGACACATGGACAGACAGGTGAAAGTAAAAAGATTCGTGTTTCATGCAGCTCATTAACCAGGGCTAAAATGTGCTTAGGAATAAAGTTAAGGATGTGAATGGCTATCTGAGAGCTGGAAATTCCTGTACACTTAAGGGGGTACATCACATCCATTAGCTCCATCTACTTTCTTCAAAAACGTGGCACTCAGCAAGCACATGCTGTTCCCTCCTGCTTCGCAGTCACCTTCCCTGGTTAGAGTCATTCTGGGACCTCATCATCATCAGGACAGAGCGTTCAGCAGAGAGCAGTGCTGTCCTGGTAGAAAGACAAGCAGATGTTGGAAGCATGGTAAAGGAGCAGAGCACGAAGCACGCAATGTGGTTCAAACATTTAGACACTGGGAGAACTGCTGGAATCCCTTCTGTTTACGTTTCCAGACATCTCCATCAAGTAAGGGGTAATTAAACACTACAGCAATTGGGTGATAGGATGATTTATTTCTAAAGCACCCTCACAGCCTGAGGCTTTGGGAAGCACATGGAGACACGAACCTTACGCCAAGGAGGAGAAAGAAAAGAGCACCACATGCAACCCGGCCGAGGGCAGGAAAGGAGGAGCGGACACGGGCCAGCACTGGAAGGTGACGTAGCTCTTTGCTTTGCTGTCAGCTCAGGCACTTTCATCTCTGAGGGGGGTGTTTATGAATCCAGGAAGCAGTGCCAGAAAGTATCACATATGCCAATTGTCCCACTTGGAAAGCAGAGTCCAGCACAAAGAGGGAATCCCAGAGAACAACTGTTGATGAAGAAACAAAACTGGAAGAGCCAAACCAAGATGAAAGAACTTGCCCAGGGTCATCATGGCAAGGTCTGGGGTAGAGGCAAGAGGTTCCAAACCTCCGTCCATTTAACTGCTGCACTTCTGAAGAAAGTCACTACTCCCCAGGTTCCCTGGCTTCTGAGAAAGTGAAGACCAAGGGGAAACAAGCTAGGGAACGACACAGAGCTATGATGGGAGGCCAAGGACATATTCCAGAAGGGATGAGCAGTAGATGCAAAGGCTGCCATAAGGAAGATTGAGGATGCTAACAAAGGCATTTCCACCACAAGGATGGTGAAGCCTGGAAGTCTGAGAACATCAATGACCTAGGAGTTTTTTGCTTCAGGAGGAGCTACATGGTCTCTGGAAGTTTTTTTCCAGTCTTGCTTATCCTAAACTCATTCCCTGTAAAAATCAAAGAAGTGGAAAAGCAGCAGCAGCCTGTCCATCCCTGAAAGGCATGGAGAACAAAAGGCATACTGCCCTGACATGGAGGAGGTCAGAAGACCAGACCCTCAAAGCCAAGGACCCTGGGAATTCAGCTTCACATTCAGCCCTACTTCACAGTCCGTTTATTTTACATGTTTATTTAACATCTACATGAATCAAGGCAATATTATTTCACAAAAACAGAAAACTTGGCTTCCCTTATTCAAACATTTGGACAAGGAAGGAAGAAAGCCCAGCTCAGGATTTGGCTGGTTAAAGAAAAAGAATATGCAGTTATTACCCTGTTGTCAGTGGTTCAAAACCAGGCTGATTGGAGGAACTGAATGCGATTGCCATCTGGCAGTTGTTTGGGAACCTCCCTAGAAGAAGTCATGGCCCCAGCTCAGATTCAAGCAGATAAGAGCCCTGCAAGGGCAGGGAATAAGGCAGTGCTTTGATTTTTCCTGGAGAATGAGGTTCCAGGGAACCTGAAGACCTTCTAGAAAAGTGAATGTCACAGAACAAAAAGGCTTATACAGCTCTTGTGGCACCCATGTGGGACAAAAAAAGGCAGACCTGCACACCCCTCCCAGACCCACCACGCTTCTACCTGCCTGGCATCTCCCAGAGCATTCAAGCACCCAGAACAGCAATCAACAAGAGCAAGGGCTGGTCAGGTTAAAGGCTGCTAAAGGCTGGCTGACAATACCAACAGCACAAGGTCATAAGCTAGAGCTGCCAAGTCCTTTAAAGCAAACTAGGGTTGTTGGTTTTTCCTCCCTTCCCCTGAGAATAACATTAAACACCAAGGCAGCTGCAGAAGCCTTGTTTTTCTAGAGATTCCCAAGGCAGCTACCATCTCTTGCCTTTAAATCAAGTCTGGATGGGTTTTTGGAAGAGATGCTTTTGTCAAATGGAAGTTATTGGGTTCAATAAGGGTTGAAATTCTCTGGCCTGTGTTGTGCAGGAGGTCACAGCCTGGATGATTTAAAGTCACTTTTGGTCCCGATATCCATGAAAAAAAAAACAATGGAGCCTCCCATATTAGAAGTGAAAGAATAAACAGCAGCAAATATAATCATCAAATGCAGACAGCCCTTGCCCACAGTATAGCCGTGAGCAAAATGAAGGCTCTTTGGCTCTGCTCATTAATCACAAGGATTCAGATTTGTTACTGAGGTCTTTTATCCTACTTTCTAAATGAAACAAGGTTTATGGAGTCATGCCGTATGCACATGCATGTTTCATCATATCCAGTGTTTGAGCCTGTTATCCACTTTTGACAGGGAATGGAGATCAGAGATATTAACTTACTTCAAGTTTGGCAAAAGAAAGAAAGTGGGTAGAAGGGAAAGAGCACGATTAGTGTTTCCAGTGAAAGAAAAGCAGTAGCGTTAAAAGAGATCTGGAAAATCCCACGGGGCAAGCGTAAAAGGTTAGCGATGCCCCCACCGTGGGGAAATAAAAAGCTTTGGTCGTGATTGTCATGCACTGAGGAACCTACTCAGGCAACACTTCTCACCAGTCTGGATTTTCTAGTGTCTAAGGAGGAAAAAAGCTCATGCTGCAGTTTTAATACAATTAATAAAACTTGAACGAGCCACCAGACACCAATCAACAGTAAACTGAGCTCTAGCAGTTTCAGTACTCACAGAATTACTTTTATTTATGGCTAATAAGCCACAGCACGGATGGCAGAGCTTCAGAGCAGCTAAGAAACCTCTCCATCATGAGGAGTATAGCACAGATACATTTGGGAGTACTGATGGGCTGGGGCCAGCGCCTCTGCAGCCCGCTATACATGCACCCCTAATGAGCAACAGAGCTGTCTGTAGGGCTTACATAGTCTCCACCAAAAGAGAATTTAATTTAACAGTTTATTCTGTCCATATTCTTCTGGGAAAGAACAGTCGGAGGAAAAAGCAAAGATTAGTCCCAGTGCCATTTACTGAAAACCCAGTAGAAAACCCAGGGTTTTCTACTTCTTTGTTACACTTATAATTTTACTCCTATAGGTTTGCACCTCATGCAGAAGTCAGAAGGTAAAGAATTCTGCTGCAACCTCCTCCTCCTGGCCAGCAGGCACTGCTCTCACTGTTCTCGGGTAGAAATCACTGGAAATGGGACTTTTTGCTCATTTCCTTCTATATGCAACACTGTTGGCATCAGTGTAGCTGTGGGGGCAGGTTTTGCTTACTAGCAGTAGCTGCAGAAGCCCAAGAATGCAGGATGCTGATTTATATAGGTCCTACAGAAATGACATGAACTCTCCCCCAGTACCTGTACATCTCAGCACTAAACTAATCAACTCAGATCAACAGGTCTCAATGGGTGCAGATTCACCACAAGGCTTTGCTGTAGTGAGAGGAGGACAAGCACATTTCCAGAATAGAAACAAAGAGCTCTTCAAAATTTTTAAATAATATACACTAAAAGCTGTGCCTGTCCTGTGCCCCAGGACTACTTGGCCCCACAAAGGAAGCTAAATTTAATTTCCAGAAATAGAACGACTCTGCATCCAACATAAAGTTAACATCTGAGCACCTTTGAAATCTCAGTAATGTTGAGTGTTTTTCCAAGTAGAAGTAGTTTAATGAATCTGGCTGTGACTGCTGAACCTCATCGTTTTTGCAGGTTTGCTCCATCAACACATAACTCTGTTTGCTTTCGCTTGGGCAAAATCCAGTTTCCTTCGCACCAAATCATCTGGACCAGCTTTTGGAAAACCCAGTCTGGCCAGCTACTATGGAAAACCTGGCTTCACCTGAAACACTAATGAGTAAAACTGTGAATGGGACAGTCAGAAGTAATAATTTCCATGGAAAATCCCGAGTTTTAACAACCGGGCGTTAGAATCACCTCTTAGTCCTCCTCCAGGAGGGAGACTGGGCTACATCATGCACCACAGTCCTTCTTTCCTTCCTTCTCCCCATGTTCTGCCCTTGCCTAGCTCAACCCAAGTAAAACTCATCCCTCTAGACATTTCCCTCACTTAGGCTCTCATTCCTGCATCTGTAAAGGCTGGTAGGAGAATCATATCAAAGGTATCATGGTCAGATACCAAATGTGAGAAACCAAACTCCCTTGCTTGAGCCCCTCCACCCTGAGCACTGCTCTCTGCAGTCCCTGGCCCAGCAGGTGCTGCCTGCTGAGGCTAGCATTTTTACTCTTACTCCTCTATTAGATTTCAAAAGGAGCTTAAAATCCAGCTGACATGACTAAATTATCAATTCCACATCAGGTAGGGATTTATAGCTTGTTCTCAGAGCTGCAGGTTAAATGCGCTCTCTCACACCCACGTAGAAAACTAAAAACTTTGCAAAAATAATGGAAAAACAGACAAACAGAGTTTTTTAATGGGTCACAGCTCAGATACAACCCCAGCAGGCCAGGGTAATGATCCTCACCTTGCCTGGTATCTCAGGCAAGGCAGGGCAAGGTGCCCATGCAGGAAGCCCACAGAACAAAATCCCATTCACCCTTGGAGAGCCCTTTGTCCACCCCACCAAGTGCCCGTGCCCTGTAAGCAGAGAGTAACGAGCAGCTCAAGCACCAAACTCCCGCTCTGCATGAGCCCCCTCTGACCACGGTGGCAGTCCTGGAACCAGAGCTTGGGCTCTAATTAGCAAATAGTGAGGAAGTTTTTAGCCAAAAACAACAGCGCTGGGGACAGCGTGGTGCCGGGCGCGGAGCAAACAAAGGCTGGTTTATCACGGCACTGACTGCAGCTCCCCCCCGAGATAGTGCTGGCGGCACCCCGAGCAAAGCAGCATCAGCAGAGGAGGGGAAGCAGGGCATGGAGGGGGAAATTCAGCCAGAACAGCCTTTGGGAGGGAATTAGACAACACCAAAACAAGTCAGAGGGCAAATGCTTAGAGCTCACCAAGTTTTCTTGTTGACTACATGGCTTAGTGTGGTGAAGGCTAGACAACAGATTCAGGTACAACTTGGGAGTGTGAACGAGCACAGAAAGAAGAGTATCACATAGAAATGCTGTCCTGCCCAGCTACACCATGTGCTGACACACCTATCCTCAAAAAAGTGCAGCTCACCAGACCAAGTCACTTCAGCTTGCTGTAGGCAAATCCTCTGTTCAATTTAATCTTTTTTTTTTTTTTTTTTGTCTGCCCTGGCAATGTTTTATGCAAATTGGTTGGAGTTCAGGAGAACTCCACACAACACTCTGACAACATTGTCACAAGGGCAGAAGGAATCATGAACAGAGCTACGGGCAGTTTCTGCTTTCACAGTCCCAGCCATGATCAGGAACAGTGCAGCACCAGAAGCCTTCGGGCAGAGCCTGCTTCTTGTGGCATTTGTCTCAGCTTTGCCAGCTCTGCCATTCCTGTAAGGATCAGGAAAGCTTGGTGCTTATCCAAACCACAGCTCCCAGCCTGTCTGAATCCAGTGACCATGCCCGTGGGACCAGAAGGCTGTGGATCAGCAGCCGAGCGATGTACATGTAGGTGCCCTGCCTGCCCTCCCCAAACACCTCACCCCCACCACAAGCCCCTCTGGGCACAGCAGGGACACGTCCCCTACTGCTGGCTGTACATTTGTGCCTAAATAAAGCAGAGCAGGATAACAAGAACCAAACTTCTATTTAGTCTCACTCTTTGGGTGGATTCTTTTTTTTTTTTTTTTTTTTCTTCGCTTCTTTCTTTAACAGCTCCTTTATCACATCACCAAGTCAGACATCTCTTTATGAGTAAACGTACGCTGACGCTTTGTGAAGGGGGGAGGAAAGACACTGGTTTCTCTGCAGTGTCAGCTTTCAGCAGGACACACACATCCCCACAAAACCCAAACAGCCCATTAGGGGCTGGGCAGCCAAACAAACAAACGGCCATAAGGAGCGTGGCTGGGCAGCTGCTGTGCTTGCTGTCACCCCGTCCCCACCAGCAGCCCCCAGCCCCTCGCAGGCCAGCCCCCAAGGACCCCCCACACCAGGGGATGGTTCAGCCTGCCATGGCTCGTGGTGGCCAAGCTGTGGTCATCGCACCAATTGCTGTGTTTATACCACATCAAGGAGGGGTAAAATGGCATCGTGCAAAAGCTTCAAGAGGAGCAGCAACTCAACAGGACTTGACCCAAGGAGCCAGGCAAGCAAGCCCCACAGCCCTTTAATCCCATTCACTGCAGTGACGGCACCCGCAGCCCATGGGGCTGGCTGGGCTCTGGGTGGTGATCGGCCCTGCCCCTGGGCCACCAGGACCCAGGGGATGACAAAGCTGGCCCAACTCCCCTTCCCCTCCCAAAAGGGGTCAGAGTTTGCCCCATCTGTTTGCTCCCACTTGGCGTTTCTCAGGCTGCACTCCTCTTTTTGCTTTTAACAAATAACCCCCCGTTTTAATTAGACTCTGGCCCCATCACAATTATTTTCTTATACATCCTTGCCTTTTATCTGCCCATCAGAGAGCTGTCCGTCAGATTTAGGACGCCCCACAAAGCTGCTCCTCAGCCTTTGAGTGTCCCCATTGACTTGGGACGGGATCCCAGGCTGGGGAGGCCGCCATCAGATCCTCATCCTTCACCCAGCTTTCATTTCCTCCTGACACCACGAGTCCCAGGCTTCTCCTCTTCACCTTCTCAGTGATCCCCAGCCACCCTAGCAGCCCGGCAGGCTGGTGGCGATGCCACCGAGTGCTGTGGTTGCCATGGGGGCAGACGGATGTCCCTCAGGGTTCCCATGGCACCGGGCGAGACACGCACCAGAGGGAAGAATACACACCCACCAAGCTGTTCGCAGCCCATCCAAGCACCTCACAAGTCAAATAGCTCCTTTTTTTCCCCCCACCTCCCAGCACCACGTGAGCTTGGAGGCTCCCCTACTCATGGGGACAGCGCTCACTGTGCACAAAAAGCTTAAATAATTGTCCTGGCTGACCTCCTGGAGACCAAACCAGAATTTACTGGGGGTGTTCAAGCGTGGCCAAGGGCAGGGTTTGGCTGCGGTGAGCCGCCCCTCAGCCAGTTTGCATTTCACAATTCTGGCGTGCAGTCCTTGCTGCGGGGTGGTGTGGGGCTAGGGGCTGGGTCACAACAAGCTCCTCAGAAACCTGCATTTCCCCCTTGGGAGCACCCCTAACACAGGAGTACTGGGGGATGGATGGAGGGAGGGAGGTGCTGCTGGCTGGTGCCCTGACCCTCGCTGCACAGCCCCAGAAAGGATGCAGCGATGGGGATGGATTCCCTGAGCAGGGCCAAGCATGCATGGATGTCTCCTTGTTTCCCCCCCCTTCCTTACATGCAGGCTGGAGGAGAAAAGGACATTTGCCAAAGGTGTGGCGGTCTCCACAGATGAACAACCCCCTTCCAGCCCTTGTCACAAGGCACAAAAAGGTTTCCACTGACCTCTGAGCAGTGCCTCGCAGTCCTCTGGTCACACTGCTGGAGACAAGGCTTCATCAGCCACCAGCAGGCAAGAACTGCATCCCTTAACTTGCTCTGACGTCCCATTTCACTGTGATGTCAGCCTAAAGATAATGGGGGGAGGGAAGCAGGGACCCTGCATAAGCACAGGGTGTGACCAAACCCAGAACAAGCTTTGCCTACGAATTCAGCATCCCGCTCCTTCTCCAGGCCTTCAGACCCATATCACCCCCGAGATCTCCCCATGAGCAGGGGAAGGCAGCAATGCGCCAGCCAGCTGGCCACCACGGTGAGAGCGGGAGGAATTAGCCCCAGTCATACACAAAAAGAATTAGAATTACTTAATCTCCTTCTCCCCTTATCAGTGGTCTCAAGTGTCACTTTTTTTTTTTTTTTTTTGAGAGGGAAAGGCAGTGGAAATTCCTGCAAATCTTTCCTACAATTAAGGAATTGACAAGATTTTTCAGCTTTTTCTCCCTGGTTGAATAATTAGTCCATAAAAGAAACAATCTTTGCAGAGCATATAACTCACAATAGGCTGAAACATTATCTCAAACTATTCGTCTGCTTCCTGCTTAAGTAAACATATTAGGAATGTGTGTGTATATATTTCTTGGGCAGCTTAAAAAAGCTAAGAAGAAAGGAGGTATATAGAGTCTCCTGCTTTTGAGTAGCATGTTGTTTACGTTTTTACAAGCACAGATCATATTTATAGCTGAACACGGTGTGAAAGTGCAGGCAAGCTGGGAAACATTTGTTAGGTTTAATGATCTTTTATTTAACCAGTGCAGAAAAATGCATCCCTTTGGATTGATTCATGGCATGAGTTGTATGGAAACCTTCGTCCCCGAGAGACAAAAAACCTCAAAAGGTCAATCTGACATTTCAACTTTCTCCAACATCCAGAGATGTTCAGAGAGCAAAATCCCCAGTCCCACAGGCCAGACAGGGTTACAGCAGGGAGAGGATAAAGTGCAGCTAGAGACATCTCAGGACACAAAGCGGAGCCTTTCAGGTCACCTGGGCTGGAAGGGTCCCAGCTGGCACCGCAGTAGCCCCTCTCCACACTTCATGAAATAGCCTTTTGGTTGTGTGGCATCTCCATTACTCTAGCAACAGTTATCCAAGGCCCAGTCACTAAAAACAGAGCTGAGAAGAGCTTTTCTCAGCTTTCAGCTGCCTGCACCAAGTGCCTGCTTCAGAGAACAAGCCACCTAAGCAGAACAGCTTCTCCTGCAGGCCTGTGGTCAGGCAGTCACGAGCTTTTACAGTTTGACACATCTCATCTTGCCAAAGGTGTTGCATCTCCGCCCTGCTGCAGAATTAACTCAGCCCTGGACCAGCCTGTGCTGAGCAGAGCAGCGACCAACTGCAGGGCTCTGCAGCCCATGCTCAGCTCCCACCGCTGTGTATCAGTACTTGCTGCCTGGAGGAGAAGAGCTGAGAGGTGCTTCCACAGTGGTAAATGGGAATGGCACACAGAGACATGCACTAGAGCACCTCCATGAAGCCGACAGCACAGCAAAGTGGGCCCAAGGGATCTGGGGCAGCAGAGGCACCCCGGGACAAGCATCCCTGCAGGCACATGGAATAGCCAGCCTCCAGCCTGAGACATCCCCCAACTTCTCCCCACACAGCCTGGTGCTTTTTTGGCTGCGGAGGGAGCTCCCGAAGCCCAGCCCAGCCAGCGCCACCCATCTTTCCCTTCAGCCTGTACTGCAGATGCATCAGGTCACAAGCAGGTCTGCAGGAGTAATACAGGAACCACAAGTTTCATACTTGCTGCAAGTGCTTTAGCAGCAGAAAAAGGGAGGATTTTCTTCCAGAGATCACCCAGAGGAGTCACATAATTTATCCACTGTCAAACAAGCAAACACCTGTCTCCTGCTCTCTCTCAGGTATGGCTGCAGGGCTCCAAGCCTCCACAGTTAGCTCTGTATCCCACCAAGGGTTTGGGGAATCACATACACAAACACTTCCTTGCAGCCAGCACAAGGAGGCTGCTGCCTCACAAGGCTGACTGCCCTCACCCACATCCGTGGGACTTCACTTGCTCCTCCTGCCTCTTCCCATTACCCTCATAGGGCTCAGGGGTGAGGAAGAGCAGGACAGCAAGAGCTGCATCATGCTGGCCATGTCTTAGAAAATCCTCAGGTTTTCCACTACTTGACAAACCACAAGTTAAATCAGTGATCAAGACAGAAGAAGGGAGCAAAGCTCTCCTCTCAGCTACATTGCCTTCATCCACGTAGATTTTCCTTTCATCCCACAGCTTCAGGGTAGATAAGTCTGAAGGCAAAGGGAAGCAATTCCACAGTTTTGCTCCTAACATCACTCTAACCTTCCCCGTGGACTAAACAGCATCTTTGAGAGCCACAGTCCTCTGAAAAGGCAGCCCCAGGGCTCTGACCCCAGGCCAAGCAACCTTGATCATTCTGTTTAAGTGATTGCTGTATGATTTCTTCCCTGAAAAGGTGGTCTTCTTCCCTACAACTGCACACCCACAACCCTCAAAGCCCCCAGCACAGCCTCTCCACCTACCTGCAGCCCTCCCTCCACAGCAGGCATGAGCTTGCAGATGGACAATTCCTGTAGTAGAGCTGAAGGAGAGGAGCAGGCTCCCACCTCATCCCACCCTCCCCACACAGATGGTGATACCTCTTCCCAGCAGGTCACAGACACCTACAGAGCAATGCTAACTGATAAACTTCATCTGAAATTTTCTTTGGGGGGGGGGGGAGGGGGAACAAATCAAAACAAAAAAGAACAAAACAAACAAACAAAAACAGAAAAACTTTTAACTTCTCCCCAAAATTTATACCAATTCAGCAAACTAAATAAACTCCTCTAGCAGTCTTCTGTGACAGTTTAGCTGGATCATTTCAGCTCTCACTCATTTGTAACGCCTCAACAGCTGCAGTGACTTAAAGCACAAACTGCACACACCTGCTCCACACAGCCGCTCCTGCACTGGGGACATTTGCCCTTGTGCCTGCCCCTTGGCTGCTCCGGCTGATGCTGGGCACCAGCAGCCCCCCAGAGGGGTGGGATGAGCTGGGTCCCCAGGGAAAGCAAAGGCTTTAAGCATTTGTAATAAGGCCGCTTGGAAGAGCTCTCGGTCTCTCTGCAAACACCACCAAAGAAAGCCAAGGCGCCGCGCCCCAGCCAGCATTGCTGTTCTGGCAAGTGCTCCCAGGGTGGAGCTCGCCCAGCCGCCCATTTCCACGTTTGAGGGCGATGAGATAAAGAGCTCGTGTGTGACTCCATGCAGCAAGCTCCCCCTGCCCTTCTCTGGAAAGGCATGGTTTATGGGCAGCCGACCAGCTGGTCAAATTGCACAAACCAGACAAATCTCACAACAGATCTTCCTCGTGCCTGCAGAGTGACCCCCCTGCAACTGCAGAGGACCTCTGGGAAGGTTTGGCTCTCGCTGAGAGCCCACCCTGCCCTGCTCCTCTCTGCAGCGATGAGCAAGCCCTGTTTGCCAGGAGATCACGGACCGGCACCTCTTGCGGTGCACACACCACCTGGGTTTGCCAAGGAGCCTCCTCCCCTTCCACCACCAGAGCACAGGAGAGTTTTCCCACCCTCGCATTTAACAGCAAAGCCTCTGCCAGGCTTTAGGGCTTTGGCATCCAAATCCCTGATGCAATCGCCTTCCCCAGCCCGTACGGCACAGCTCTGAAGTGCTGGAGAGCTGCGTGCTCCTGGGGTACCGAGCCAGCTGCAGCTCCACAGGGCACCACCGGCCAGCAGAGCTCAAACCACTGCTGGGCCATGCCCTGCGGCTGGGGATGTCCCCTCGGGGCTACCAGCCAGGCTTTGACATCTGCTGCATGGTGTTTGTTCTCCAAGGATCCAAGAAATGCAATGCATGAATTAAAACTCAACCTGCTTACAAGGAGTTGGATTTACCCTCACCAAGCATGGTGCTGAGGGCTTGTTGTGTTGGCCCAGCTCTGTCATTGGGGCTTTTGCACATTTTGCTTGGAAATGTTCTGCCTCAGCTCTTACAGGAAGCAGGCTTGCAGCGCAGGAGCCACTTGCTCGCTGACTGTTGTGCCCCCCCCCAGCCTTCCTCTGGTCCCGCTTCCATAGGCTAGGGGAAAGACACTTTTTTCCACAACAGACAACCAAGAAAGGTCCCAGAGCGGGTGCACCTTGTAATGTCTTTGGCAAAACATGATCTGGATCGGTCCTCCTGCCTTCACAGCACGGTCCAGCCAAGAGCAAAGGCTGCAGGATGAAGCTGAAGGTTATACCAGAGCCACAAGTGCCACAGGGCTCGGTGGGACAATCGTGCGTTTGTCCTTGGGATGAAAGAAGGAATTCAGATTGGGCTGTGGTGAAGCTCAGAACGCATGCTGTGGAGATTTAATGGGACTTTAATCACTGATTTTAATGGGGTTTGTGAGAGGTCCCACAGGGTGCAGGAGGAACACAGCTCCCTGTTTGCACCCCGCTGTGGGAGCAGCGGCCCCCTGTACGGTCTCCCTGCTCCACTTCATGCCCACCCTCCAGCAAGGGAAGCTTCCCCTGCTCCAGGGCTAAGGAGAAGGGTCTGCTCTGAGGCTGGGAATGACAGGGGACTCCTGCACACAGGGAAGACAAAAAAATTTCCACAGATGCCTGCACAGCATTTCCAGAGGCTGTTCTGGGGCAGGGATCACCCCACAACCTGTCCCGACTCACTCCCACTCCTTCAAGGGCTGTCAGCACCAAGGAAAAGCAAAATGATCCCTCAGGGCTCCCACTGTGATCCCCAGCACCCTCAGTTAGGAAATCTGCTTGCTTCAAGCAGAACAACTCCCTTGCATGTGCTCTTCTGCTGCCAGTGCTGGATGGAGCTCACTGCGGGGCCAAGGAACGGCCCCGTGCACCACACACCACATGCACCTTTCACTGCCTGATCCCCCTCCTACACTAGCCAATTCCTACAAGAAATGCCCCTTTTCAGAGCCAAAAAGGTGAAGTTATGTCCACTTTGGTTACACAGATTGTTTAGGTATAGATGTGAACTCCCAGCCCCGACACCATCCAAACCGCTCACTGCCGTGCCTGGACCAGGACTTCCAGGAGCAAACTCTCAAAAAAAACCAAAAACATCAAAGAGGCTTGATAACCCTTTCCAAATACTCTGTGGGAAGGGTGAGCCTGTGAGGGGGAACGGGGTTTGGAAATAGAAATGGTCACTGCTTTTCTCCGAGAAAGGTGAGCGAATGTCTTCATGACATGGTCACTTTGGGCCGGCTGCGGTAACCACTGCTGCTCCCTGCAGCAATTTTCCTCCTGCACCAGGAGCCGCCAGGCTGGTTGGAGGAACCACTCCATCCAAAGGTGGAAAATGCCTGGCATTGTGTCCAGCCTGTGTTTGAAGTGGGAGAAAAGCAACTTTGAATAAGCTTTTTATGGGCCCCATGGCTCTGCTTGACCATAATGTCAGCTTGTAATTAGCAACAGATACCACTTCTGTCACTCGCGATGTTATCATCAGCCGTCTTGCGTTTCAAAGTGAGGAGAGGCATGTAAATTATGGGCAATTTGGTCTCTGAAATGGGCTTTATGGTTTTTTTCTGCAAGGCAAGCAGGGATCCTGGAGTTTGTTAGGGAGATAGCAGCTGAGCAGGCAGGGAGAGGAGCAGGGGAACGGCGCAGCACGGGACGGAGCTGCCCCTGCTCCCAAAGGGGCTGTGGGCTTACACAGGAGGTGAGCAGGTCCAGCTGACTTCCCACATCGGGACCAGGGGCTCTGCGAGGTCTCATTCACACCCCGAGCCCTGGGAGGGGAAGGAGCCCTCGCAGCCAGCACAGCCGTGTTCCCTACTCAGCACATCGTGCGTCCTTTGGCTGGCTAAGTGTCGGATGGCCCCAGTTCAGCTGAGGCAGTATTTTCCCCTTATTGATAGAAAACATTGCCTTCAACTGAAATCCAATTTGCAGAGAGAAGAAAAGGCTCACATTCCCCTGAACAGATTTGATTTTCTGTAGGAAAAACAAAACCCCCAAACTCACATCATTTCCAGTTTCAACCAACCAAGTTTTACTCTCAGTTATTAAAAAAAAAAAAAAAAAAAAAAAAAAAAAAAGTTTCAGGGTTAATTTGTTTGTTTTTCATGTATGCATGGAAAAAGCTTACTTCTTGCAGCAGACCCTGCACGTTTCCCACATCCCTTGGCACTGCTCTGCAGCCTCACAGATCCCACTGCCAGCACTGGGCCGAGTATTCAATTTCATCTACTGCTGCAGGAATTATCGAGTGTCCTGCTCCTGCCTTGCTTTGGCCTCCTGCAGAAGGAGCTGCTCTTTGCTAGGACTCCCCAGGAAATGAGCTAAAGCAGGATCTGGCCCCTCTTTGGCTCAGCGGTGTCAAGTTCTCCCCTTTTATTTGCTGGAGGAATTCAAGCATCACTCTGCTGCTCCAATCTCTCTATCTACCACTGGCAAATAGCACAGCCAAAAAGGTTATCTGCCTTCAAACAGAAATAGCTTATGTTTAGAGAAGAATTAAATTTTGTTCCCTTTAGAGTTGCAACCACATCCTCAGAGCTGTTAACCTGAATGTGAACTTCAGATAATAAAACTCTAACCTCGCCCTCCAGAAGAGCGAGCAGTCGGCAGCTACCTTGTGTACTCTCCCACTATCTGCCCCATCGATGGCTTGATAGCACAGCTTGTTTTCTTTTTCAAGGGAAGACAGCTACTAAATCTACGCTCCCCTTCCCTCTCCTTAGCACTCTGGGGCTTCTCCACAGCTGCAATGCTTTTCCATCGTCCCTGCTCTCAGTTAAATAAACATTATGACACATACTGATTGCTTTAACAAACTTTACTGTTCCACGTCCTCGGCAAAGCACGGTTATCTTTTTACAGGGAACATTCCTTTCCTGTTGCTATGCCTACTTCAGCGCCATCCAGCACGATAGCCAAGACTGCTGAGTGAACCCGCAATTTCCAACCGCTCCGTTTTGCTCATCCCGAAATAGCCCCGGAGGGGCGCGGGGCCAGGCCACCGGCAGATGGGAGCCGTCAGAGCTCCTCTGCCTTCAGCCCAGGTCTCGCAGCTTGTCCCAGGCCAGCACTCGGCCCTGGCTGTCGGAGCAGGAAAGGTGTTTTCTGAAAGCACCCCAAAAATGGGGACAATGGGGTGGAAGGAGGTGGGTGATGGGAGAAGAGGAGCTGAGGTGCCAGCCTGGCACGGCGAGGCTGGTGTCCTCCTCCTCCTGAGGCTGCATTGGGAGTTCTGTAATTTGCAGCTAAATTGCAGCATCCAAAAATATTTCTGGCAAATGGTATTTCACAACCATTCATCACTGCCGTGCACAATTTCCTTCGCATGACAGCCTATGTTTTAGGACTTGCAGAGCGAAGGGAAACTGCCATTTGTCTTGGCCAAGCCAGCAGAGCCCCTGGCCCAGCTGGGGGATGGGGGGGAGCCTGCAGCCAGCTGGTGCCAGGCGGGTGTGGGCACCGTGTCCCCCGCATCCCTGCTCCAAGAAAGGAACAGGATTCAGGTTGTACATCGTTTTCCACATCTGACACAGCAGTGCCTGTCATCCATGAGGCCATACTATGCTATTAATGGCTGCAGTGTATACGTTTTAATGACAAATTTCCCTGAAAGTCAGTGATTTCTCCTTTTTCCTTCTTTTTGCTTCTTTTTGTGCAAACATTTTCTTCCTGAAAGAGCACAGGTTGGCTCTTCGGGTGCTTCAGCTATCAAAGGAAGAGATAAAACCCCGATTATCTCTGCCTGGTGAAGACCCGGATGCAATAGCTCCAAAACGTGTCTGGTATGCTGGACAACACACAGAGAGGCCAGAGAAGCTAAAGATTTCTGGCAGATGGTCAGCTATAAAAGACAGCTCTTCTAGGTATCAGCTGGAGAATCTGGGGTCCCCAGCACGTGTGTATGCACAGCCCTTGCAGCTTTCTGTTAGAATATCCTTCATGCACTGAATACTTTCATGCACTGCAATCCCCAAGTATTTTCTCCTCGCTGTAAGGACACTGAGCGATACACAGGAGTTAATTAAGATTTGTTCTTCTAATCTTTCCACGTCAGCTTTTTCACAACCCAGCCACAACACATCGGGCTGGCTGTGCATGGGGGGGAAGTACAAGGGTGTAGGCAGAGGAAAGGACTTGAAAGGAAGCTGATAACATGCAGCCCCCATCTCTCCTCGCCTGTTTCTGCAGCCAAACTGACCCCCACCCGCTGGGGACATTCCCTGCCTTGTCTTGTGCCTCTGCCCCCCACCAAGGCAGCACAACCCCAGCGCTGTGTCCATCTCGTGGGGCTGGGAGCTCCAGGCAGGGGCACCCCAGCTGGTGGGACACCATGGGATGAATCCTGCACTGGGGATGTGCATGGAGGCTCTCTGGAGGGAGACCTCGCACCTGTCCTGCCCCAAGAGATACAGAAAAGACAGACAACATCCCCCTTAGCCAAAATCAGCATCACCAAGGGATGCTTCTGCTGCAGCCATGGAGGATGCATCCCCAGCCAGAGCAGTGCTCACAGCCTGCACGGCTCAGGAAGCGGCGAAAGCGGAGAGCTGGACGTGTCCAAACCCAGACGGAGAGAGACGGCCGCGTGAATGGAGGAAATGATTCAGAATCTGGAAATGTGAGCAGCGCAGGCCGCGTGTGCTGGATCTTGAATGGGCCTCTCTCAACAAAGAGCAGTTGGGGTTTTTTTATTGGGACTCAGACAGGGATTGTTGGAAGCGTGTCAGGAGCAGGCTGGGTGCGTGCGCCAGACCCGCATGGAGAAAACCTCCTGATCTGGAAGGTCAGCTGATTGTTTTCCCTTTTCACAGGTTATGCAAGCTGGAGTTTAAATGGCTGCATTCCTCACAGTCATTTGCTTTTATTAAAGGAGTAACATATATCCCCTTTACCAGCCAGTCCTACTCCTAGCAGATGTGCTGTGGGTTTTAATAGGATCAGACTGGTCATCCATGGAAAAAGCATTTCAAAGCCTTTTCTGGCCCATCAGGGTAACTTCGTTGTTTTAATTCCACCACTCATTCCTATAGAACTGCAACCAGACCAAGGCCAGCAGCACATCAAAGGGCTCCCCACCGCACCCTGTTAGAGTGTGCTTGGCCCAGCTCCCACCCAGACCTGCAGGGTTCCCTTCGATGGCCAGGCCCTGGTCCCTGTGCCAGGCCCTCTTCACACCACTGTGTGTCTAAGTTCACCTTAGCCTAATGAGCCTGTGCTACTGGTTCCTCTTGCAGCTTTTCCAAACCACTTCCTAGGCATAAGCTCTGGTTTCTGCCTATGCATAGAAAAGGAATTGCACGGCCCAACTACCCTAGCCCTTAGCTAAAAACTGACTTTCAAGATACCCCAGGAACTTTCAGATCAGCTTTCCCAGTTTTCCAGCTCAGCTGTTCTAGGCCAGCAGACCCCCCCCCCCCCTTCCCCAGCCCTGCATAGGCTCTGTTTTGTCCCCACTGTGCAAGATGCAGTAGGAGCACCACTTGGCTGTTTTGCAGAGTGATCTCCTGATCACTCCACCTCCAACCCGCTGTCCTCTCACCACCCTTACAAGCTGCTTGCTTCCTAAAATCACCTCTTGTCCTGCTCACTCAGCCTGCACAGGTGTTGTTCCACCTTGCCCACCTTTCCCTGCTCCCTTCTGCCTTTTCCCCTTTTACATGTCGGTTGGGTAGCACAAGACCACAGACAGCAGTGAGGCTCACGCAAAGCCCTGCGTCCCCAGATGCCTGAATAATCCCTGAGGCTGCTGCAGGAGTTGTGGCAGTCACAGCAGGAAGGAGAAGATCCAGGAAAGGCAGTTCCAGATAGCATTGCTTTGAATTTCACCTCATTACATTGAAATGGGATTGAGTTTCCTCCCAGACTGTCTCTGAGAACTGCATCCATAGTGCATCAGCAGTGGGGTGCAACACTCTTGGATGTGTGGCGTGGGGTGAAGCACTTGGGACTATAAATCAGTTCTCCCCAGGACAACCTGATGAAATTGCTGAGTTCAGCCCTGAGCTGGCTCTGAAGCTGACCCCCAGGAAGGGCCAAATCTGCCTGCCTGGGAAATTAATGTCTTCCAGACCAGCCTCAGACCTGGTCCTGGAGGCAAACACACCTCTCTGCCCCTGTGTCCTCTAGCCACGGACTGGAAACACCACCTAAATTAGTGGGAAGGGAGTCTGCTTTCCTGTTTGTGCAAGAACTGACTTCTCTGAAGGCCTGCCAGTGGTGGGGCTGGCTTTGGGAGGAATAAAACACTGGTGAGATGAAGGGGTGCATCAGTGAAGGTCAGTGAGCACTTTGGATTAAAATCTCTCCCCAGATTTATGTGAGGTTTGCATTGTTTAGCTTTCTTTTTCTCTCTGGGTGATTTCTTGCATTCCTGTGGCACAAGAAACCAAATTCATCCTTGCTCTAAATCCATTTATTTCTCTCCCAAAATTAATTTTGCTCTCACGTTTCAAAGAGCAAAGATGGTAGAACAGCTTCTCAGGTCTGAGAGGCACTGAAGGGTTGCTTCTGCTGCAACGACAGAGACACAAACACAGTTTATGCCCTCTGAGGGAGGACTGTGGATGTTTTACCTTTGGCTTCCAGAAAGCCCAGCTTACTTTGAGCCAGCTGTATAGCTTCTCTTCTTTTTGGGGAAATGAAAGAAGAAATCATAATCAGAGCCATATTTCCAAATGCACCTATTCCCTACTATAATTTTAGGAAAAATGGTGAACCTTTATACATCACTCACCAATACCCACAGAAGAAGAGTGGGTTGGTGCAGAAGTGGAGGAAAAATTAGCAAAGTTGCACAAAGATTGAGCAACAGATGAGATGCTGTCTCTGAAGGAATGACATTATGAATCTGGTGAGGAGAAGGAACAGACTGTTTGTTGGCTTTTCTATCTAGGAAGCAGCAGGCTGCCAGAAGTCTCATGTAAATGAAAGTCCTGGAAGAGAGCAGCACGATCTGTCGAAGGGAAGGGCTGGTGCTAACCAACAGGATCAGCAATTGTTGACAGATGAACCTTCCCTAGACCACTGGGTCTGGAGAATTTCTGAGGAGTGAACAATTTCTGTCCATTACAGAGGCTCTTACAAAATCCCAGCTCAGACTCAGCTATTCCAGAAACAATTGAATAACTTCAGCATAGCAAGAAAGTATCTCAATAATCCTTCTTGATCTTGGGCCCAGAAAAGGGCTGCCAGAAGGATACCAAGAGCTCAGACGCATGGATGATAGGTGGAGAGCACACGGTTTCAGTCTCTTCTGCAACCATTGGTCTCCTCGAATGATTTCTTTTCCCTCGGCCAACCCCAAAGCCAACATACCCATCAGGTCTCCTCTGCCCTCAGGGCCAGGGTCACCACTCCTGTCCTTTCCCCTGTAGCAGCCACTCTGCTGGGTCTGGGTCATGGAGCTAAGCTGCTCTGATGGCTTCATACTTTGATGAAATGGTTTCACTCCTGTTGAGCCACAGCAGTGGGAACGAAGCTAAAGAGCTCTTGCAGGTCAATACCTGGGGCCACAGACCAGGGTCATCCATCCTTTTGGGACACATTCATCCTTTTGGGACACCAGGTAAGTGAGTGGCTCCCCCCCAGCCTGTTCCACTTGCAGAAGTCACCGCCTTCTCTAACCTCTCCTCTCTCCTCGTTCATGTCATCATCACATCATTCCCCACCATACAAACCATGTTCCTAACTTCTCCTATTTCTTGCAATGCCCACTGTTTTACCCAGAATGGTTTAGAGAGAAATGGAACAAACCACTTGGACTGGAGAGGCGAGCAGATGGAACAGGCTGCTCACAGCTTCTCCTGCTGGAGCCAAGCTCCAGTGCATGGACATGGACCAGCTGGGGAACTTGGCAGTGCTGGAAAAGAAACTGCCGTGCAGAAGGGTGGCGGCAATGCCATCACTGTGCGGGAAGGCCTTGGGAACAGCCGAAATGCTGTGAGGTGACAAGAACACCCAGACTACATCCAGGTGTTACTCTGGCCCGCGTCCCTTTGCCCTGCAGAGGCAGGTCAAAGCCCTGGTGTTTCTGCCAAACCTGGCACCTCCCCACACAGCACACCCTGGGACCATGTTCTGGAGGTGTAGGCTGGATCCGAATAACAGGATCTGAAGTCACACCAAGCAGGAATATGGCCAGGTCTGGCTGAGATGCCTCAATATGCATGATGAGGCACAGGATCAAACCACAAATGACTTCATCTACCTGCGAATGACAAGTGCCCCCCTTTCTTTTTCCACTCCAGCCCATAACCCCTGCAGCAGCAAGTCCAGGAGCTCCTTGCTGTGGCCACTTCCCAGCAAGAGGACACTTCTGTGCTGGGTTGTCATATCTGCTCTTACAAGGAGCTCACTCCCTTCTTCTCCATCTCTAGCCTGAAGCCACACAAATGAGATTTAATGACTTACCTCTGGGAGGAAAGATTCCTACCTCTGGCAGGAGACACAGGGCGTGTAAGTGCAATACTCTTTTATGAAACCTGTATGGATTTTGCTGGGATGCCTTACAAGAGAAGATGGCATTCAGTTATTTGGCATTTTTATAAGTGAACAATGGCTGCTCAGAAATCAGCTCATGCCCATCTGCAAAAGTCTGAAAAATACTGATTTTTTTATTCCGGGACACTAATATCTCATGGCTCCCATCACCTCATCCAGTAGCAGATCTGGACTCATTTTCCAGCACGTTAAGTTTAACTCTGGCCTCTTACAGCTGCAAACTGCTCAGCCCTGAAGCAGCAAGTTTAATATCCCTTTCAGAACATCATTAGCATTAACTATTTTTACTTCATATTCTTGTTATTCATGTAAGCGGATCCCCCTTCAGGCCTCGCTCCAGGCAATCCCTTGAGCATTTGCTCAAGTGCACTCGGTGCTCTCCAAACCACTGCGAAGGGCTGATCCCAACTTCCCTGTATGCACAATGCTTACTGACAATTTACTTCATTTTCTTTACTTTATTTACATTTACTGGACTCCCAGTGGACCAGTGATCATCCTTGACCATGTCCTCAGGGGTCACCAGGCACCTGACAGGCTCAGAGCCCGACCGTACCAAGTTTCTGAGGCTCCTGAGCTGGAGAAGAACCCCAGGAGCACTGGCAAGGCAGGAAGGAGCCAAGCACTGCCTTAATTAAAAGCACCCACCACGGCCAGCAGCTCAGCTCGGAGCCTGCAGTGAGGAAGAACCAGGGCAGATGCCCCTGTCACAGTGAGCAGCTGTGCAGGAGGGCGTCTTCCAGCCCTGCTCTCTCCATGCACTTCACTTGGAGGGAAAGAAACATTCTGGGAATTATTATTATTATTATAATAAAAGCAGCTTGCCAGTGTTTTTGTACCACTAGAAGTGCAAAATAGCCTTATCTGGATCTCAGGTTCACACCTAGTATTTGAACGATAGTTTGGGACCAAGCCAGATTCTTAGCTTGGAAGGATGTTACCTGGTGGCTCTGGAGTGAGGAGCCCATATGTTTTTTCCCTCTCATTAGGTTTTCCCGTTTGTTTTGCACAGGAGCAATCCTGTGACCTATACTGCTGATACAAGAAAAAAACTTCTCCCAGGAAGAGCCTCTCGCTCAGAGCAGGGCATTTCTCCTCATCTGCTGCAAACATCAGCGCTGCAATGTTCCCTTTTAGCACTCTGGCTGCAGCTCTCTATTGGGCCAACAAAAATAAGAAGTCCTAAAATGAAAACCTCCAGATGATCTTGGCAGAAACAGCACGTCCATCACAAATGGAAATCACATTTGATACTCTACAATGGCAGGAAACTCACCTGGTTTTATTTAGTCTCCACACAGCTATGCGCTCTTGGCTCTCCTCCAATGTATCTCTTTCGAGATAGTGTATGAAAAGAAGTCTATCTGCTAGTGGCTCTCCTTCCTTATCTAAAGCACCCTGCATGTTTGATTTTCACTGAGGACTTTTGCTGAATTTTTTGTTTGTCTGCTGTAAAAAGTATAAGGGCACTTGGCAATTCGTGCATTTACAGCTCTGTTCCCACAACAAGGTGCTTAAAATAAAGAAATTGGCTCAGGGTAATTGCTTGATATGAGAAAGATTATACATGCAATGAACATCTGTATCGCAGCTACGGTTGATGGCTCTGAGTGCTGTATCATGTGCCAGGAGTTCTCTGCCAAAAAAAATACTCAAAAAAATTTTCCAACCCAACATATGCTTATATAAGACTTATCCAGTATGCAAAGAAGGTCATGAAGAAAAAAAAAAAAAAAAAGAGAGAAAAAAAAAAAAAGAAAAGGAAAAAAAAAGAGAGAGAGAGAAAAAAAAAAAAAAAGGAAAAAACTGGGAGTGTTGAAATAACAGGAAATTATGCAACTGATACCTGAACCTGAGCATTGCAGATCCTATCCGGAAACTCCAATCTCTCACAAAGCTCTGGTAAAATAAAACAAGTTATCCTTCTTTTTCGAAACTGAACTTGTTGGTACAGAGTCAGGTGGAGGCTTTGCACCAACACGGTCACTGCAGGCCAGGGCAGCTGTGGAAGGGGCCAAGTTTCGCTTCAGCCCCAGCACCTCGCAGGGTGCACCTCCCTCGCCTCCCCTCAGCTGCACATTACGGGACCCCCCCCAGGGCTCCACACGTGTCTGAGAGCTGATCCGTTGCCTGCGGTTGAATTGCCTCTGCTGCTTTTAGCGTACAAGCTGCATGGATAAAAAGGGAATGGAGAAACAAGTCTGGAATAAGATCGGCTGTGAATTTTGGCCAGAAATTTAGGCTGGCCCAATGAAAGCTTGTTTCTGAGATGAATGCACGTAACATTTCCCACCTCATTATTTCCATGATTGTATCTGGTGGACAGCAAAGGAGCATCCCTCCTGCTCTTCTCTATGAAGCTGTTTTAGGAGCTCTGCAGTCCCCACTCCTCCTCTGCATGGGACTTAGTCCTGGACTCCCAAAAATTCACCTGGGAACCTGGGACAGAGCCGCAGAGCCCATGGCCCCCGGCAGCGAACAGGTGAGGGTTACGTGAGCTGCAGCTCACTTCTCAGTGCATTACGGGGAGCGCGGTCAGGGCTTGCCTGAACACAGCACCAGGAGCTCAGCCTTGCAGCTTCAGACTTGTCACGGGAGATCCCCATCCCCCCCCAAAAAAAACAAAAAATAAAAAATAAATAAAAGTTCTCAGGCTCAGATAAGCTTATCTGCCCTTCTCTTTGTGCTCAAGGAGGGCTGCTGACCAGGGCTGATCTGGTTCAAAGCTGCATTGCAGTAACGAGCCCATCCAGCCCCTGACTAACCTCTCTTGTGAACGGGCTCAGCCTGCTCAAAGGAGCCAGCCACCAAATGGTAGCTGCAGCAGGAGGGACAAGACACAAACCTATTCGTCTCGCCAATTAGTCGCATAACAAGAGGAAGGGACAGCAGAAGCAGGACCAGAAGGGTCTTCTTGCCCTGAGCAGAATGTTCATCCCTGTCTCCTGAAAGACAAAATCTGCCTGGGAAATGCTTTAAGGGGAGAGTCTTCCAGTAGCATAGTGTGAAGAAGCCTTACTGGTTTGGAGTGGAGCTGATGGGATCTTTCACAATGGCTTCAACAAGCTAGAAATTCACCATTTTCCTTCTTTAGCTTTTAGCAAGGAGTACATTTAGGGTTATGCATTAACCTGCCCTCGCCCCAGTTCCTCCTCTCCCACACTACCCGCCTAACTGTTAGGTTACCCTCTCCCGCTGGTACAGAACCGCAGCTTGCTTCCTCCTCGAGGCGTGGTTCCCTTCCCACCAGCCTTGCTGGTGGGCACATTCACAGAACCTGGAGGGAAACTACTCCATCCTTGGCTGCAGAGCCCCAAAACTGCCTGAAAAAAAAGTAATAATATTGGCTTGAACATCCCCACTGCTGCCTTCCCAGGCCTAAACCCTCAGCACCTCATAGACAGCCCCACTGCAGGATCTGGCAATGCCCTCTGGCCTGGTGGGACCTGAGCCCTGTGATCATGAAGGAGCCCTTTGTACCTCTGAAATGCCGTCAGCTTGTGAAACAAAGCCCCAACAGTCCCAAGCTCCTCAGTGCCCAAGAAAATGAGTGAGCTGAGGGGCTGGGAGAGTTCCCGAGCACGTCTTAGTGGGCAGAAGCAGTGCTATCTAATCAGATGTGGATGGAGAACAAATAAAAAACAGCTGCTTTTCACCAGCTCATCTCCCAACTGGAAAAAAAAATGCATACATATACAAGAACAAGGGAAGAGGCACTGATGAGCTGTTATCTGAATTTATTGCCAGCATCTGACCCAAAGTGGGGTCTTTTTTTTTCCCTTCTTCCTTTAATTTACAACCCAGTTTCTCATCATGTCATGACATCACCCAGGGTGATGGATTTCATAAACACACACACACATCACAATGAAAACAGGATAAACCCTAGGTCACCCTGGGCTCCGCACAGGAGCACCCCGGCAGCACTCCCCAGCCACCTTCTCTTCCAAGAAACCACTTGGCATCACCGTGACAGAGCCACCCACCTTCCAAGTTTTACTGGGCTGAAAGCTCGGGGAGGATTTTGTGCCACACCAGCCTACAGGCAGCATTGCACCCTGGTGTCCTCTTGCCCCACCCTGACTGCACTTTCCCTCCAAGGAAGCCAGACAGCTCTGCACTCTGAGATGATTTATGCTGTTTGCTTTTGGCAGCAAGATACATCAAATCCTTTAGAGACTGGGTGGAACCAGAGCTGCCTTCTCCATCACTCAGTCCAAGCCCAGGCTGGAGAAGCCAACGGCCAGCGTACACATGAGCAATGCACTCCCCCATCCAGTGTCAGCCCAAGGCCAGCAGCACCCACGCGGCCAGCTCAGGACAGAGCTCCTGGCTTCCCACACCCAACACAGGCAAACTGCTCCAAAATGTTTTGGTACTTGTTTGTATCAAGAAGATTTTGATGCTGCAGCAGCAGTCTGGGCAGGTGTCTTGTTGATCCAGAAGGAACCATTCAGGCTGCACCTCCAACAGCTTCACCAACTAGCCTGATTACTCATAAAAATCAAAATTCACAGGAACGGGAGTCAGTAAGAAATCAACTTCCCAGGTTTATGAATACAGTAATCAAAATAAAGGAAAATGGACTTGCTACTTTGGAAAAAGGATTTGAGCAGTGAATAAACTTTCTATTTTTACCAAGAAATGCTCAGCACAGATGGTGGAATGATAGGAACAAGAATGTCAGCCCCCAAGTGTATATGGGTCATTAGGAAACCCAAACAAGCAAGCCAGTATCACAGTTGTTCTCAACACTTACACTCTCTTCTTCATCTTCATAAGACAGCATTATATCACTGTATGAGGGAAGAAGCTGAGGTTAAAGCGTGGGCCCAGTGTCACAGGTGGTGGCAGGGCAAACAGGGGATTACGGCCCAGGTCCCCTGGATGCTCCAGCTCCTTCTGCTTCCCAGAACCTCGAGTGGAAACCTAGGCCATAGGTGCAACCTCATTGCAAGTCAATGTGAGCCCTTCTAAAGCTCAAAAAGGTCTTCTATGTCAAGCTTTAAGAAACCAATTTTTTGTTATTGAAAATGAATATGACTATATCAACCTTTCATAAGGTTTGTCGGGAGACCCAAGTCTCAAATCTGAAGTCCAGTGGTGTTATCTGCTCTGAAATACAATACAACTACTTATTAGCTCCTCCATTATATAAAAGTCCTTAATAAAAACAGACAAAGAAGATCTGACCAGATCACTAGGCTATTTTCTGAAAGGTCTTCCCTGGGGTTTTTAGCTTCCACTTTATTTTCTCATGCTTAGGACAGCAGACAACTTAACAGACATTGTAAATTACCTCACCATTAAAATATACTGCCATCACGACTGGAACTTCCCCCGTCTGTTAGTGCTGGGTATGAGCTCCAGTTGAACACCCGACCTCCTGGCTCCACATTCAGATGCTTAGCAAACCACTGCAGCTAAGGATGCTATGCAATGAGCCAAATCATCCTTCCTGCAACACCAGCACAGCCAATGAAGCTGGGTTAGAGGTTATTCTGCTTCAATGAATTTAGCAGCCTGTCGGAAATGCTTGTTAGATGTGATCCTTACATAAATACATGTGAGACGGGTGGAAGGACATCATGATTAGAGTCCTGTTCTCAAGGGTCAAAATACAGAAGGTAGAAAAACTGTTTATGGGTCTGCATACAAGCTGCAGAATTTCCCACCCAGCAGATGATGCACAGCTCATGTCCAGGCAGACAGTGGGCATAGAAAACAAGCCAGGGAAGGAAGGCTCCTATGACTCTTCTTGCCATAGAAAAAGCAAGCAGATTCAGCCTCTTCCACTCAGTTATTTTCTGAAACAGGATGATCTCAGGTTTTCCTCCCCTCAGAACAGTATCTAACTACACAAGTGACCCATCTCATCTCATCCTGCTAAAGAGCATACAGATAAAGTCATTCCTAGCACCTACCTTTTGTAGGATCCAGACTGAAAAATGGAGACCAGGTTAGCATCAGGAGAGCAGGAAATAGACTGACTTCTCCACACAGACCCCACCTACCTTTGCACCAGTCCATATTTCCCTCCATGTGAACATGGTTGGTCCTGGGGTTGGTCTCAGGTTGGGCCAGGTGACCCCATAGGCCTGCTTAGGGATGCAAGCCTTGACATTGCGTTCCTTCCTTCTCTACACATCCAACCCAAAAATCCACCTACCCAACCACTCAGCCCCAGACCGATGCTCCCAGAAGCTCCCCAGGCTTGCCCCAACGGCTTTAGCCCAGGAGCTCTGGGATGATCTCCTGGAGCAGAGGGAGCAGCCTCCTCCAGCCTCTTTGCTGGTTAGGATAATTCTTTCTTTGACTGATGATCAAGAAGCTATTATGTACGGAGAGGGAGCCATTTGTTCTGTAACGCTTGTGGCATTGCTTCAGTGCTTGGCAATTCTGTCTTGTTATCGCTGGTGGAGAATTTTACAGGCCACTGACAGACCTTCAAACGCAGCCATTGCTGTGTGGAAAATCCAATTTGCTTTGGAAGCCTCCTGACACAAGGCCTTGTCTTCATGGTCCTTTGGCAAACCATTTTCAGCACATGCACTAGTTCATGACCCTGTGATTTAATGGACATCATTAAATTTTTGCAGAGGAATCCATCACTTTGAAGGAACCCCTAACAAGTGTGTGACCTAAAAGTGAGACCTAATATACTGGCATCTCCACACAAAGGACTCCTTTTCTCTTAACTTTTGGCTTATCTCCATGCCACTCCCAGGTCAAGTTCAGTAGTAAGTCTCCCATGTCAATGCACCATTGATGTTATTTACTTTTCCTGGAGCAGCTCAATGCCATAAATGTAAATGTGCATTTCTTTGCAGCATCCCCTGCTGCCAAACAGATAACAAGTTTATGTAGGCATGGAAAAAAATTCCGATTTGAATAATTGTTTGCTTATAAATTAACCCACAGAACTGTGCCACATGCCGTAAAACAATCTTACATTACACGGGCTTAAACGGTAGGACTGGTATAATAAACCCTATGTTGAGTCACCAAATTCCTCGCATTCTTTGACTTCCCATTCTGTCTCAAATGTCAGATATCTCACTGGGGTAACACAAGCAGTAGCAAGGGCCGGGGCTTTGCGTGGGTTTTAATTGTAAAAGCAACATTCTCGCAGAGAACAACAAGGTTCACAACCCCGCTTCGCAGCTTGGATGGGCTGAGGAGCTCCAAAAGCTTCTTGTCTCCCCACTGGCCAGTCTGGGGTTTAGGACTCCACAGGTCTGGCTGAGGGTCTCAAAACTCTACAGCCCCCATAACCCTGGGTCACTGAGCCAAGCAGCACTTCCGCAAGTTACTGATTTTCCATTAAAAATATGTATGAGTGGGTCTGAGCACACCAGTCAGCTCAGGGCTTCTGCATCTGGGCTGCAAAACACCAAGTCACTGCAGCCACCTCATGGCTACTCCCCATTTCTGCTGTACCCATCCAAAGCAAGGGCAGAGCAAACCATCATCCAGATGTTATTCAGTTGCAGCTGGGTTTTATTTATGACTTTGGTATTTAAAGGTTACAAAAGAGGAGAATCCACAAGACCTTACCGCAGCAGCACCTTGACTATGTATGGGCCATTTGTGCTTTGTAGCTCTCTTCTGGTTGCTCCTGTCTCCAGCTGAGCACCAGTGAAGGTGCTGCATCTTCTCCATGGAGCCAGGAACAACCTGTCAGCATCACCACTTTGATATAACCCTTCTCCCAAAGACGTAAGTGATGCTCAGACCTTGTGCATCTCCTTCCACACAGATGCTCAGTGGAGACACTGCAGGAGCTCAGGAAGAGTCTGAGAGACAGAAAATATTTCAGGATGTTGTAAGAAGCTGAAGTGATCTGCAGATGGACAGGTGGTTCTGTTCTGAAGCACAGGGAAGGCAGCCACAGCAGGAGCATGCTGCAGCATACACAGTCTGAGAGGCAAAGCAGCTCTGCACCAGAGGGCCTGATTTGATTCACTTCCCACTTCCAGATAACATTGCTTGAGGCTTATAAGGCCTGTCACACTGTGAATGTGCAGCCACAGGCAAGCACTGCCTTTGTGAGCATGTGAGCACACATTTGTGTGCAGGCCTCGATTAAGAGATGCTCTCCAGGGGCAGCACAGGAGCTGGATCTCCCTTCCCTCCCCACGAAGCGTGGGGCTGGTTGGTGTCTAACTCCACACCAACCCTGGAGGTGACGCAGAGCCTTAGGTCTCAGCAGAAGATGTGAGGATTTGGTGCCTGCAAGCAAGGCAGGAAACAGACTGTCCTGGAGCAGGGCTGTGCAGCTCTGCTATCCAGCACCCATCCATCCCCACCACCCAGCAGAGGAGGGTTTGCTCCTGTGAGCATTTTCACTCCCATGATGTGGTCCTATGCCTGAAATTCTCCCAGCACTGGGGGTGAGAAGTGAGCTGGATGCTCACAGGCAGATCCCCAGTGCTGTGGGCTTCAGCCACTGTCACAGGAGCCAGGGCAAGGAGGGCAGGGACCCAGCACCCTGCAGCTACAGGAGTCAAACGTCATGTGTCTGATCACCAAGATCTGTGCTCCCTCTCTCCTGCCAGCAGGGAGACAAGGGCTGTGCTGCCACAGTATCCTCCCCAGTGTCCCACACCAATTTAATTGAGCCTGGAAAAACCACAAGTGAAGCATATGAATTTAGCATTCAAGGTCTCTTCCCAACTATGTCCAACAGAAAACATCTGTAGGGGAAAGGAACTGCTCATTTACTATCTGAAATGTCAGTGAAACCCAGGAGAAAAGGAACCAAATACAGCAGTTACCCAGGCCTCCTGTAGCCCCCTGCAATAAGCAAGTACAGCTGATATGCACTGACTCAGAGCAGCTTTCTTGTGCTGACTCCAGGCATAGAACAGAATGATCACAAAGGAAAACCACCCCAACATCCTTTTCTTTAAATTTGGGAGCCATGGCTAACTAAGCCCTTGGAGGAAAACAGCCAGCAAGAAGGGCAGGAGCTTTAAAAGTTTAATCCTTTCAGGCAAATGCAAAATACTTGTGTTTCAGCTGGAGAATGAATCAGAGATGATTCCCAGAAATCCCCCATTTAATAACAGCAAGAGCCGAGTGCAGGCAATACAGCTTTCCCTTTCCCTTTACCTGCAGCATCTATCTCCAATTTTTGATGTAGATTCAGGGCTGATCAGGGCTGCATTACCTCAAACCTGTGTAGCCTGTCCCTGTCATCAGCAGAGCCATGTGGTCAGCTGGAAACCAGAGAAAATCTGCTCAGTCATTTCTGAAAGCCAAGC
Source organism: Anas platyrhynchos (assembly GCF_047663525.1). Lineage (NCBI taxonomy): Eukaryota > Metazoa > Chordata > Aves > Anseriformes > Anatidae > Anas > Anas platyrhynchos. Next base: position 6,888,191 of record NC_092605.1, read on the forward strand.
AAACCATGATGGTATCAGTTTCCTCACAGTGTTTCACTGCCAGAGCACCTTGTCCCACTGCCTCAAAGTGATCAGAGACTTTAGTGAGCTGTAAGGCAGTCACTTGCTTTGTTAATGAAAACCATTGGTTTCTTTTCAGAAAAGCTATCAAAGCTGTGTGCTGTGGGGACAAGTGGGACCACATGAGGCTTGCTCAGCCCCATGATGTGCTGGCATGATGGAGATCAACCCACCCTCCACACCATGGGCTGTTTGGGGAAGCTGCTTGCAAACCCTGAGCAGATATCCCTCAAGTGCATCAACGCTTTGGTAGCAAAGGAGCAGCCTTCACCCTGTCCTGTCCTCCAGCCTCCTCCTTCGAGCTCCCCACTCCCCAGGCAGCTCCATCCCCCAGCAGGATGCTGCTATAACCACGCTGCACAGAGAGGGCAGATGCAGCCCCCAGTCAAGGCCATGGGACATCTCCTGGAGCTACCAACAGGCAAGGTCTGGAAGCCCCACGCTCTGGAAAGGCTTGGAAACCCTTTGACCCCAGGTGGTGAATTGTCCCAGCACTGTGGTCCCGAGGAGACCCAGCCACCTGGGGAAAGATTGTCCATCCCCACCTCTTCATGAGAAAAGGCTGAGTAGGAAAGGGTGGACCAAGAGCACAAGGTGAGGGAGACATGGCCAGAGCCAGCACTGGACAGCCCGGGGCACTGAACAGCAATAACATGATACTGCACACTCTAAAGCAAGTAGCTCACAGCTTTTGCAGTTTCTGAGGTAGAGCAGAGCCAGTCCCCAAGTTCAGCCTTCCCCCATCACTCCTATACACCACAATGAAAAAGCCTTTTCCAACCCAAGGACAGCAATTTCCATCAGCTCCTGATCTTCTGCACCTGCAGGACCAAGCAAGGCTCAAGACCTTGCAGTGCTCAGCCTGCAGCAAGCAGCACCACTCCCAGTGGCTTTTGCACTAAATAAACAGGATAAATAGAGAAGGGAGGCTCAGGGAGAGGAAGCAACTTGTCCCTGAGAGCTAGAAACAGACTGCAGGTCTCTCCTCCAGACCTGCCCTACTTCTGTTTGGGAGTTGTTGTCCTGGGCTGTGTCACCTCCTCCCTGCCTCTCCCCCAGTGCGGTTTCACTCTCTCCTCCCCAGCACTGAAGTATTTAAGCTGCAAGCCCAGGGTTGGTGGTCCAGTAAGAAATGCAGGCAGGGAGGGAACCCCTCCCTGGGGACCAGAGTAGGTGGCCTTTTTTAGTTCATGAGGAATTCAAGGGGGAGGAAATAAAAGGAAGAAAAAAAAATCCGTGTCCAAAGCTTTTTTCAGCAACTGCAATTGTTTCTGTTTCCTAATAAATCATGTAGGCCAGGGACAACCAATCTGCACAGCATTATTATTGTCTCAATACATTTGTTGAAAGAAAAATAACACTGCAGCTTTGCTGGAGCAGACAGGATCTGCTTTTCCAAAAGGTTTGTTGATATTAGCCCACAATCTTGTCGGGCTCCATGTATACTCTGGACTCAAAGAGCTTTGCTGCATTCCCATCTCTAAGATACGGACAGTCACCAAACCCAAATATTACCCTCAGCAGCTGAGACCTCAAAAGGTCTTTCTTTATTTTCCTGCACTCTGTTTCCCATTAACTCTTCAGCAGCATTTGTGTGCGTTAAACTTACAGGGCTGAACACAGCTCCAGGCTGAACTATCTCACATCCATCTAAACAACAGCAGCAGTTTGCAATGCGCATGATTTACTCAGAGAGATGTTGCACGGGGACACGAGCACGGCAGGTCTCCAACTCAGGGGCCATCCAGGGGCAGCCCAGGCTCCATTTTGTGCCTAAGCACCAGATTTCGTGCCATTCTGACCCAAGTCACCACTGTGCTGTTTCCCCAGCAAGCGACTCTGAGCCTGGGCAGCACTGAGGAGCTGTGGGCTCTGCTCCCCACCAGCCTGGCCCTTCACTGCTCCCCATAACCCCAAGCAGTAGCAGGGCTCTCAGGGTAATGGAGTGCCCACACCTGTCCCTGCTCCACTTACCTCTGAATGAGTGAAGCCTGTTTATTTTTTTAAAAAACATACATTTCCATCTCTCCTGGTTTCCATGAGCATTCTCCAGGATTCTCCCTTTCCCCATGGGGAGAAGGCGGATGTGACCCCATCACAAAACATGTCCACAATGCCAAGGCTCAGGTTGCCACGAGGCAGACTCCCCAGGCTCGCTCTGGTCCTTCTGAATCAGATTACCTGACCTGGGAGGGGCTGTCTTATAAGCAAAAGTGAAACCCCTGAGTTGTGCTCACCCCCATGTCCCCAAACCCAGCCTCATCTTCCAAGAGTGGCCAAGTCAACCTGAAAGTTTGGGGAAACAAGGCAAAGGTAGTCCCAAAAAGCCATGAGTAAGCTGCAGCATCCCAAGGTGTGGCTGTTCAGATCCAGGCTGATTCCAGCCTACAGACGTGGAAAGAAGGGAAAAAATTAGACAAGACAACAAGGAATGCTGCCCAACAGCTCTGCAAATCATGGCAGTCAAACATCTCTAGAGCCGGTATATAATGTCACAGCAGCTAAAATTTGTCCCCAGTATCTCCAGATGTTACATACGCTGATAACCATGCCTTTGAGAGGGGAAAAAGTTTAATTTCAGCTGCTTAGTTAAGGCTGTGTTGTTTTTGGAAGTTCAACAAGCAGAGGGGTTTTCCACCCAGCTTCACTTCTGCTGCCTCTGCAGCAGTTCCCCAAAACCAGGCTGCTTACGCAGGGGTTGCTAGCAGCATCGCCCGCTCACTCATGGGCCCGTGTCACGAAGGGGGAAGCAGAGTGCAGACGGCAGCACAAGGAGGGTATGGCAGTGGGAGGGAGAGCAATGCTGCAGAGGTGGGCACATGTGGCTGGGCTCAGCCCTTCCTCTCAAAGGGTCTTCGGAAACAGTTGAAAAGAAAATAAGAAACGTCAAGGTCTTGTTTTAGACTTGGCAACGTCTAAAGGTCTCTTAAGCACAGCCAGCACCCGTGCTAGAGTCATTTCTGGGAGCTGCCTCTGTGGTATTTACACCCTTTGCGTAAGGAGGCATCCGTGAGTCAGCAGAAGACACTTGGTGTCCTCTCCGTGCAGATGGGGATCAAATCAGACAAACCCAGCCAGCCAGGGACTTGTCTCCCTCCCTGGTGACCATGAGGTCACTGGCACTTCAGCCAGCCTGCCTGGCACAGGTCTTCCTCAGCCAAAAGCCACCCCTCGTGCCCAGCATTTGGGGCCAAGATGTCCCCGTTCCCCAGGCACTGACACAGAGCCAGGGCTGTGGCTGCCAGCAAAATGCAGCCACAGAACAAAACATTCCTAGGAGAGTTAAAGAAAAACTATTTCAGAGTAGGAGCATTTGGGGTGGATTTTGAAATCATTCTTCCGTGGGCTGATTTTTAATGGATGAGGCCTCCCTGTACTCATGGCACAGAAGCATGCAGGCTGTCTGCTCCTACTGCAGAGGAATCCAAGGGCGGGCCCAAGCCAGGGCTGTAACACCATGCTGCTGGGAGCCTGCAGGCCAGCCTGAGACGGGACCACAAATCCTGCCCGTGCCATCCCTGAGACCTGCCTGTCCCCATGTGTCACCACATCCACACACAGGCATCCCACATCTTGTGTCCCCGTCCAACACGCAGCTCCCTTGTGAAGCGCTGACACATCTCCAAGAAGCTCCAGCATCCAAAGCAGAATGAAAGATGGGTTTCTTTGTCTTGGCTGAGGCCATGCTTGTCCTCCCTAAAACCACAGTGTAAGGCAGCTTGGGATGGCTCCAGTTCAGCTGGAGTGCCCAGCCTGGGTGCCTGAGGCCCCCACCCCTCCATCCACAGACTGCTGACCTTCTTTTATTATTTTTTCCCCCTCTCCAGGCAAATAAACAGGCATAAACCAGCCTGACAGACTGGATTTGGCACAAAGGAACTGGAGAAACTGGTTGGTGATGGGGCAGCTCCCCCAGCAGCACAGCACTCACTGGGGTGGCCATGGCACTCCCATGGCCTCACCTACCCAAAAGAGACCACTGGGGACAACCCCTAGTGGTGGAGGTGGCGAGGTCAGCATCCCTCTGGCCATGGGGGCACCTGGCATATCCCATGCTCCAAGCTAAGAAATCACTCTCCTCCTGAAGCAGGTCACTGTGGGTGGCAGTCCCGAGGGGGTCCCAACTTCCCTACCCCACAGATGGAGCTCTGTAACACCACAGGGGGGCACAATGCTGCAGAAGCAGCCCAGCACATGGCACTCTGCTGCCTGCAAGGCCTGCACTGCCACAGGGCCTGGAGGTGGCACCCGAAGCGATGAGGCACAGCCTCACCCAGCACCCCACGCGCTGCCGTCACCAGGAGATGACTCCAGCAGATTAGAGGCACAAGTGGGTCCTAATTAGACACACAAGATGTTCCACACACTGCAGCTCAGAGCTTTATATGACACAGCCAAGATCTGCAAAGGGCAGAGCCAAAGCTCAGCTATCACAGGGGCAGCTAGCCCACCGTGTCCCCCCCATCATAGCCTGTCCCCATTCCCAGCAGGAGACCACCTCCAGGGTGGTTTTTAACCCACAAGCTGGTCAGCACCTCACCCAGCCTCCTCCAGAGCAGCTTTGCTCTGACATACGCATGAGTAATACCACAAAAAAACAGTCCAGCAATGCTCTGGAAGGCAGAGCCTCTGCAGCCCTGATCCATCACCATCCCACACGGGGAGGGACGGGACTTCACAGTAGAAATCAGTACTACTGCAGCACACATTTTCCCCAGTAATTAGTCCAGGCTCACCAGCTACACCATAAAACACAGACCAAAAGCAGCCCTGAACCATTTACCAAATTTCTTGGCTTGTGCCCAAAGACACCCAAGATGTGACTCTCCCAACAAGGACTAACCACTCACCCCTGCTGCAGCACTGGGGCCCCAGGAGATGCCCCCAGCCCTCAGAGAAACCAAAAAAAAAAAAAAAAAGGGGCAAAGCAGCTGAGTCAGCTCCCAGCCATGGGGAGAAAGCCCTGAGTCAGCCCTGCTGCTAGCACAAACCAACATGCTGCTCCTCTCCCCATCAGCACTCTTGGCAGCCTCACCCTTGGCACTGGGAGCACTGCATCAGCCTCTGCACTGAGAGTATGGGGGTGAGGAGCACATCCCAGGGGCTTCGCTGGCTGGAGACCCCAAACAATCAAGAAATCCAGCAGCATGCACAGGTCAGGACCAGCTGACACCATGCAGGGGCCAGGGTCATCCACACAGCTCCTAGGAAAGCCCCCAGCAGCTCATACCACCACCCCCTAGGGCAGAGCTTGGGAAGGGGGCTGTGAGCCAGGTTATATAGCACCTGTTTCCTACAGCAGCCTCAGTTGCAGTGGGCTTCAGCTGGGGAAAGGAGACAAATGAAGAGGTCCCAGCTGCCCCAGCCCTCTGCAGCAATCACTAACAGCAAGCTGAGTACTCGTTGCTGTGCTTCATGGCCCTGAACAAGCAGAGATTCAGCCATCCATCCTAGGAACTGCCACGGCTGTCTCTTCAAAGCCTCCCTACGAGCTGGGCCCCTTTGAGGCTTTGCAAATCCCCATGCATGCGAAAGCTGCTTGCCACAGCTTCCTCCAGATTATTATATTTGGAAGTTCTGCATCTCCTTCCCCGCAGGGACCAGGGAAAGTAATAAAATATGAGATGTATTTCTTTAAACTAGGTGAGGACTACCGGGAAGAAGCCTTTCTTTTGCCTTCCCCACTGCTACCCTTATATCTAGCTGGATATCTCCATGCTCCTAATCCCAGAGAGCCAAAAGGAGTGTCTGTGCAGACACTGCTGCAGAGCCACCCAGAGCCCTGCCAGCACGTCCTGGTGCCAGTGCACGCTGCGGGCTGGTGGCTCCCAGCCTGCCCAGGGCATCCACACCACCCACGCTCAGCTCCAGCACACAGCCCAGGAGGGACACAAGGCAGCAGCTACAGGTTATGTTTACTCTGTGATAATTTCTGCCCAGCCTTGGCTACAGATTTCCAAAGGCTGCTTGGGGCAAGATGAAGGCACCTGGGTCATGCTGAGAGGTGGATGCGATGCTGTGAGATAAGTCCATGGGGCTGTGGTGGTTCTGCTGCCCTGCAGCATCTCGCTGCTGGGGAGTGAGGAGCAGGGGAGGAGGAGAGCGCTCGTGGTTCCTCCTAGGGCCTGGCCCTTGGCAGCTCTCAGTGAAGCTCTGGGGTGAAGACTGATGGTGAAAGAGAATTGCTGCTGTTAAGCTGGAAAGGTGAAACATGATTTCTTCTCCTTCACCCCAGCAGCTCCACTCCTCCAGGCCTGAAACTTGCTGCCATGAAGTTTCTTCACATTGTTTTGGCTTCATATTGCTTCCAACCACTCTTAGAAACTTGTGCATATCTCCCTCTAGACATTTTTCTGCTTTACTTGACAACCAGTCTGTCTCCCAGTTTGGTATCACCTGGAACAGCCGGTCCCAACATTGCTACCCTCATTTAGCATTCAATCAGCATCTCTGACAGGCATCACTAAGAGACTTTTCCAGTTTCAGAAACACTTATCTTCTAATGACAAGCAAAAGGAGAGCTCCTATCTCCCTTGGAGGTATTGCACCACGTCATCTGGCCAGGCTCAGAGCTCATACGAGTCCTGCTGCACTTCAAAGGCAGGATGCACAGGAAACACCTGCGGCGTTGCCTGGCCTCGGGAGCACACCCGAGCATGGTGAACGCTCTGGGATGCTCAAGGGAGCTTGATGCAAGAGCCAGATCACCTGTCCTGCCTTCTGCCAAGTGACTAACTTCAGATCACCTTTCTTCTCTTCTTATTTTGAGCAGCACAGGACCAAGCAGGTCTCTCTGTGCTGAACACACCAATGCTGGTGTTTGAGGTGCCAACAACTTGGCTACCTTGAGTGTGGCCGCAGCGTCCTTCTCCACAGCCTGTATGCACCCTTGGAGTACAGAGCAGCTGTACCACACCGTGACCACAGCATGCACTGACATGGTAGATATATCAAGGCTGAGCTGTGCTGATAGCAGGGTGCTTCCTAGCACCGTGGCAGTTCCCTCTGGGAGAAGAGAGAAGCAGTGCCTTGCTGTTGAGCAGCATCCAGGGCTTTCCAGCATGGGGACTGGGATCACCAGCAGTAGGACTGAGCTGGGAGAGGACTCAGTAATAGAGAAAAGCTCGCTGAAAAGCTGCTTGCAAATGGCTCTGCTCTTCCAAACAGTCGACTTAAGCATGTGATGGGGCCATCGCCCAGCCACGCTGCAGGGAGGTGCGTGCCTCGCAGCTGGCCAGGGCTCACATGCAAGAGGCAAAGCCTATCAGTGGAACTTGGAAAACAGCCTGTTCTCCCTGAAGGGGAAGCAAACTGGTGTTTTCATCAAGATCCTCTGGTCAGGCCATAGGCAAACCAAGCAATAATCTTCTCCTCCCAGCACTGGGCACTGAGGTCATGGTGCTTTGAGCAGAGATGATCCTGTCTCTCCGCAGGATGAAAGAGAGCAAACTTTCCCCGAGGCAGGCAGGATCTGACAGACCTCAAACAGACCAGCGCAGACACCCACATGAGTTTCTCAACCTACTTATTTGCCACTGCAGTAGGCTTGGCACAGCTCTTACTTCAGAGGTGACAGTGCTCACCAAAGGGCTAATTACTGATGCTTTACGGAAAAATCAGAGAAGTAGAGGGTTGCCATGGCGAGTGTTTTCACCAACAACCCAAACCACGCACTTGCCAGAGTTCAGATGCAAAAGCACAGCAGATGCCTTGTGCATATGTAAGGGTAGTATTGCCCAACTGAAGGGGACTCTAACAAAGGCAATTCAAGTTCATTAGTTCTGCTTTCTTAAGAACAGATAAGTCAGAGTGTTGCTTTTAAGAGGAATTTAATTATGTTAATTAGGTATCAAGAGGAAGCTCTTCATCTTCAGAGAGCTGCAGCAGCAAGACAGGCAATGCTGTGCAAGCACCTGCCCCACCTCTGTCCTGGGTCACCTTCAGCCAAGGTGTTTCATTACGTGGCAGCAAGCATGTCCTCGCCTAGCACTACATCAGTGTGTCATTTGCTGCTCATTATAGAGCAGATTCAGCACATGTGAGCAAAGGTGGTAATTTTTAATCCATCCTTTCTACCCACAGCTCTGCTGCCATATAGGTCAAGCTGTAATCATGCTTCAAAGTCTTAAGGGCGAGCATTTTGGAAGTGGATTTAAGGGCTGTGGGTGGAACCCCTCCTTTAACCTCCCGCTGCATGAAGCGCACACACCTCACTATGGAGAGATGTGGTACCGGGCCCCGCGGCCAGGAGCGACGCCTGCAATTACTGATGACTTGCTGGGGATGCTGCACATCAGCCAACCCTGCTGCTGCAAGCAGGGCTCAGGCCAAGGACAAGGGCGGAGGGGGGGAGAAAATGTTGTAGAGCAAGACCTTAATGCCGCTTTGATTAAAGATCTGGGCTCTGAGCTGGGTGATTGCTCATCCAGCCACTCCTCCGACGCTGTGTCATTGTGCTCACCCCAGCAGCGTGACGGGCACGCAGCAAACACTGAGCATTAAGGCTGCACCCCAGCAGTGTGGTGTGGAGCTGGGACACAGCACAAAGAAGCAGTGCAGTATCTCTTCTCCTGCCAAGGATTTCCAGTGAGCTCAGAGGATGTGGGCAGCATCTCAGGGGAATTCAGCAGGGAGCGCCCCAGGGCCAGCACCTCTGGAGGAGGGTGAAGACAAAGCCCTGCTCCTCCTCAGAGAGCCAAACAGGACAGCAGAGTGAAGAAAAGCACCAGATCAACATTTGGCTCCAAGCTTGGTTAAAGGGGTTTTTACTAAAAAATCTACCACTTTAATTGCCATAAAAAAAATCAAACTGCAGCCAAAGCTGAAGCTCCAGTGGGCAAAGTCTCCCTGACTGTATTTTACTAGCACAGTCCTCTCACAAATACTGGCTGAACATTTAATTCGGCCTCTTCCCCTCATTCCCACAGCCTCGCATAGGAAGAGGAGAGTGGGCAGGTTGGAGACAATTCCAGGAACATGTTGTTCTCCCCTCCTCGTCCTGCCAGCAGCCACTCTGTGCTGGAAAATACTCATGAAACACAACAGGGGAGGAGAGGTTAGGTACAAGGCTTCCGAAATGCCCCCTTAGATGCACTCGGGATACCTCTCGGTGCTAAATCACAGAATCATTTTCAATGGTCTAAGACAGGCTGGCCTAAGGTCCCTGAAGTAGTGGTGAAACCAACCAGGGGGGGATCCCACACAGGGAAAGCAACCCTCCAGTGGAGGGGCTGGGGCAGGCCAAAGACAACAAAGGAGTCATTTCCCTGTCCACCAGCCCTGCCCCATCCCTTTTAAAACTCCAAGTAGGCTGGAAGAACCTCGAGCCATACAGAGCTGGTACTGGTGTTTGCTGGCAGGGCAGCAGAGACGGGTGCTGAACAGCAGCAGCAGACTCCTGAAGTCTCCTAAGATCTTCTCAGCATGACCAAAAGAAACTCCCCTTCCTCTGTAAGCCCACAAAATAAGTCTGTCTGGGAGAAGTCCCTGGACATAGCTTCAGAGGGTTTTCTGTCCCACTTCAGGCAGGCAATAGTGTACCAATGTTTTGGTATAGCCTTTTATTTTGACCACTAATAAGTCTCATAGGACATCTCTGTCCCATCCATCTTAGAACTTCCTGCTTCCACTTGAGAAGACCAGCCTCCAGATCACTCCAGGCCTCCTCCCTGAGCCTCAAAAACAACAACCACACAGAGGAGATTTAGGAGATTTGATGGAGAAGGCTCAAGACTCACTAAGAGGAATTCTTCTACATAAAGTAGCTGATGGCCTAAAATAAAAGAGCAGTAGAAAGTGCTGAAGAAGTAGCACAGGCAAGAGGTTAAAAATCCTTGGGAAGGTACTATTAAAATGATATATTGCAGGTTACAGAGAATTATGGGACTGAATAGGGAGGAGAGAGCTCCTTTAGCTCCCATGGGGCTCTGCCTACACGAGTGACCCTGATGAGAGCACTCATTTTTACAAGGTGGCCTGGCCCTAGGACTCACAGGCAGGCACAGGCACCCACCCCACACCCAGCTACCAGCCAGGGTGATCAAAGGCTTCAAGCTAAACACGAAGGGGCAGCCTGTTTCTTGGAGCCATTCCCAAAATAACCCCATAGGCATCAGAGAGAAGAACACTTAGAGCCCTGCCTGGCCACGTGTTTAAAAATCTCCAAAAATAGCTCCCGCTTCCCCTTTGAAAAACTTTGCGGTTCCCAATGCCTCACAGGAACTCTGCTTCTGCTCAGAGAAGCCACAAAATAAGTGAGCAGCCCAGAAATTGATCCATGAGCACATCTGGTACAGCCGAGATCGGCCTTACGGAGAAGGAAAAAGACAGATTTTCAACAGCATGTGTCAAATCCAGGGACCTTTATTTCTCTGGAATGGAAAGAATTTGCCAGCCTGGACGAAAAATTGCAGGCGGCGATTGTACATTCTTTCAAATAAAAAAAGAACACACACACAAGAGTTTGGCTCCATAAATTTCTGTCGTAAGAAACAACTGTGAATTGTACACCAAGCTTTTTACAAAGCATCAATGTTAGGATGGTTTACCGTGCTCTATCACATTCTCGGCCATTTATACAGAATACACCATACCAAATGCTACATCAGCTTAAGACATTTTTAAAAATTAGTATTAAAAAGATACAAAGGCATGTTGGCTTTCATTTGGGTTTTTTATTAAGACATGGGAGTTTTCTTGGTTTGTTTTCCTACGGAAGTCACTAAAAAAATATAATAACTTAATTCATAAGGACAAGATTGGTTAAAAATCCAGCCTTGCTTGCTTGGCAGCCTTCTGAGCTCGTACCTCTGTTGCTTCCATTAGTCTAACAGCGCCGCAGGCTGCAGATGTGTCCTGCGGGGTCTCAGCCTGAATCCAGATCTGGCCATGCTCTCAGTTACCGTTTTTATTCAGAGTGTTCACCACGGCCAGGAAATATTCCCAGCCAGACGCTAAAAGCGGTCTTCAGCCAAACAGGGGATTTCAATCTGGGCCGATTTCACATGGATTTAGCCCTTTGTCTTTCGCCTCTTTGTACATCCTTTGGAAGTCTTTAAATCGAGGGGCACAGCCTAACCTGGCTTCCCCAAAGTGCATGCGTCCCGTGAAGAGGAAGTCTCCATCTCCTGGTCTCACCCCACATTCCAGCAGGGTCTTTATTTGTCCTCGCCAGTTCCCACTCTCCCCCGTGAGCTGAAAGACTTTGCTCTTCTGCCTGTACAGTTTGTTGACCCCGACATGAATTATTGATTCTTGCTCTTCTGCCTCGTTCGTTACATCTCGAATGGAGCCTCTGATCACTGGGAACAGAAAAAGGACATGAGGAAGGGTTTCCCAAAGCCCCCTCTGGAAGGACGGGGTCCAAACTCAGCCCCCTATAACTAGGCAGCTCAAGGGGAAGTGATTTCACTACAGCAGACCTGTTTTTGGTCCCTTGTTATTTTTAGAACTGAGTTTATAGTAGTAACCTCCAGCACATATTTGTGTTTGTTACAGTTTATATTCATAACCTGCCCAGAAAGGGCATCCACATATTAAATTTAAACACAAAAATAATTTCATTGGAAAAATAGCATCAAACCCAGCAAAGAGTCATAACAACAAGATAGATGCTTAGGGCTCTGTGACAATGTACTTTCTGTTCTGCAGCCATCACAGATACCAGCTAGTATTAATTTCCCCTTTTAAAAGGGAAGCACAGAAAATTATTGAAACTTTTGGTCTTTCATCAGCAGCCCATTTTAGGGCAGCAAATAGATGCACCCAAGAAGTCTTTGAACTTCTACTTCCACCGTGGTTGCAGGGTCATTCTCTGTCCACCCCGGGGAAGTGCCAGATGAACTTTTTTAGGTTCTTCACACCATGTCCTCCTCCCTCTCCCAGGCACACAGCCCCTTAGGACAGCATTTACTGCTGCTGGAAGCTGTCAGGCATGAGCAGGTTTCTGTTGCTGTTTGTGGAGGTTTGGCGACAGATACCACTATCAAGAAAGACAGCAAAGAGAGGGGGAAGGCAACAACTCACCAAAATCACTAGTGCAGACAGCCAAGAGGACCTCTGTGTCACTGCATGGTCGGCAGGGAGCTGGAGAGAAAGGGACAGAGTTAGCATAGGATCAAAAGAAAGGCAACAAATAGCCAGTTTTAAACCAACCAGAATCTCATGGGGGGGGAGCAAGTGGTCCAAAGACCTGACAGGCATCAATAATGCTACAAGAAATGCTGGCTAACCCTAGCCCCATGAGATTTTTGTAATTAAGATGGAATATGGATCTCTTTAACGCTCCTGATGGGATATATTATCTAGCAAACACCCCACACGCTCACTGCTCGTATGCAAAATATGTTTTGATACTGGGTGCATTTGTAGAGTGATCTGCTGTAAATTCAAAGCTCTTGAAAACGCTTTGAAGATCATGTGCCTTTTACAGGCTGATGGCAAAGCTTCTTTTTTACAATTTCTATCAAGCGTCGTTGGGCTATTTCACAAGCCACTTACTCTATCACCACATCAAAGATCCAGGAGGTTACAGAAAGGGGGAGGCAAAGAGGGGAGAAAAAAAAAAACACGCATGTGTTGGAGGGCGTCAAGGCAAAGCGGAAACTCAAGCCTGTATCTGGTAGAGCTCAAGCAGTACAAAGACCATTTCCTGTACTGCTGGAAACATTTGGATATCTGCACTAATCTAATCAATGCAAGAATGTGGCTCCTCTTTGTACTCAGCCAGCTATTTCTGAGGAGAAGGTACTGTAGTTGCAGTACAGATGTTTCTATAATACCCCATTGAGTTCAGGAATTTGCTTACTATCAGGGTCTGCCCTGCCTAGGGATGCTAATTAAGTCTGTCCACTGGAGGCTCAGGGATCAGAGCCCACGTCTTTCACTTGATGTCATCTCGAAGCCTCGCTTGCACATCAGTCAGAAAAATGCAAACCCATCGAGCTGTTCTGCCTGGATTAACACAGCCAAAGGCGAAGCACTGGAGCTACAGCTCATGTCATCACACTGTCCATGATCAAACCCGAAAAACCCGAAGCTGAAGTCACCCCACTCCCCCCCCAACCACCCCCTCCAAAAAAAAAAAAAAAAAAATGCAGATTTTGAACCTCAACATCTGAAAACACTTAGTTACCGGATTCCCAAATTGTCACACCCTTCCTCTCACCCCCGCCTGCTTTCTGGAGAAGTTTATCCATTGCAGTACGAAGTACTTTTAAGCTAGCCTAAACAATGCGGAGCCGGTGCCTCCAACGCTCAGCTATCAGCGCTCCTCTGTTAGTCAGCACAAGCCAGTCTTCAACGTAAGACAGGGCAAACCTCTTATTTTTTCCAAGGTCCCAGAAAGGCAGTGATCCAGAAAGAAGGATTATTGAACCAAATCCACCAGATTTGCTCCAGTCAGATGATTAATACACAGTGTAACACACTGTTTAATAGGATTAAAGAGGATGTAAAATGCACATTTCTGGGCAGAGATATTTGAAGGAATAATTCAAAAAGGTTAAAAAACTCTAAGAGAAGAGAATAGGAATAGGCAAAATAGTTTTGTTAAAGTATCTGGATCTTCCAGGCATTTCTATTTAGTCAAGTCTGAATGTCTTCAGGGCCTTTAGAAACAAGTCAGCCTTTACTGTCCTTTTTCCCCCCCACAGCCCTACATACAATTTCATCTCTTTCTTGGAAAATGTTTCTCTTTCTTTGGAAACTGTTTAATATCGTGAAAAAAGCAGAAGCAGAAAAAGCCTGGACATAAGTGAGTACTACAATAAAGTCAGTTTAAAGGTATTTTAATTTTTAGACTCAAGAGATTTTGATTAGTGGCTAGACCAAACATCCAAGTTTCATCTGACAGAGAAACTTCTAACAGTCACACAACATCCTACCACAGAGTCATTTCACTCATGGCACCTACCGAACCCATCCAGGGCCGACTCCCCTCTTCCCCAGCCTCCCTCTGCCCAAACCTGGACCTGGGTCAGATCCCCCAAATGGAGGTGACCTGCAAACCTGTGGGAATCCCACAGCATTTTCACATGGAGAGAAGTTCTGAAACAAAGCACAACTGACGGACATCCACAAAATCCACAGTTGGATTTTTGACGCCAGATTTCAGATATTTTGCTCTGCAAAGATCTAATAATAAAAAGGCATCCCGGCTTTTTTAAGTCTGAGTGAAAACAGTCTTGGTTTAGACCAGACATCTCTGTAGTTCGTCCAACCCCATCCGAAAATTGAAAAAACAAAATGACTAAGCCATTTTTGTTCTCAGAAGGAGTGCAACACAAGCAACTGCATTAAAGATGAAAAAGAAAATACTTTAAGTGGTTCCTTCAATTTAAATAGACTGACACTGTAATACATCAAATGAACAAGCACACACATATACACGGAACCAAATCATTTTAATTGTGGACTCTAGGCAAAATCCTGCATCCTTTTTAAATGCAGGAGGAAATTAAAAGTGCTCAGTATTGCTCACACTAGATCATTACTTAAAACCTACTTCAGATCCATGCTGACTCACAGCAGTTTGGTGGCATGCAAGCTCATTTAACAACCATTTACCACCATCCATCGCTGCAATACCAGACATATGAAGAACAGAAATCCTCTTCTGTGGAACAGCTCCCACATCTGCATTCACAGAGTATCAAATACATCGTGCAAGTGGCAAAAACTAGGTATGCAAGCACAGATGGAAAGCGAGTTGTGAAGGATTACTGCCGAGGTAAATGGACCATTAAAAAGCAAATAACACTCACCCACTACAACCAAAGCTTCATTCCTATACAGTCTCACAAAAGAAACAAAGTCCTAAGAAGGAGGGAATGCCTGTGCTTTCTTTTGAATTACAGCCATAAAGGAATCCGTGTGTTTATGCCGCAGTTTAGTTATTTGGGGTGCACTTCGGGACTAATTCACTCCAGATTGGGTGGCAGGTGTTTTTCTCCATCAGCAGATGAAAACGGCGTGCACACTTTCAAGCTAAAAGAGGAAGCATTCTTATTTATATGAAAACTAAAAATAAAATAAAAAATTACACATGCACAGCAGGCGTAGATGTTCATTTTCTGAGGAAACCAGCTCAGTTGCTAAACACGAGACAGTGTTTGCTGGATGACCGACTCCCTGGGGACGTCTCAAGGGCTGCCCAGGTTCTCGTGTCCAAAAGCAAGTCTCCGAACTTGCAGCAGCAACAACATCAACATCAGCTGCCCTAATTCCTTTAAACTCGATAAGCCAAAGAGTCTTACTTCATACAGCAGCAGGGGAAGGAGGAAAAAAAAAAGAAGGGAGAGAAAAGCAACATTTTATTGAAGCCCTCTAAAGTCCAGATGCCTATAACTCAACCACACCGCTTGTGGCATAAAGCCTGCATTGTGCACATCGGCTGCCGACTCCCCTGGGAATGCCTTTGATGGATTTTGACAGTATCCTGACCTGAAGTAACCTGAGGCAGCCCTCTCCCTCCACCCCGCCGTCCAGCGCCTCCAAAGGCCTCTCTATTCACCTCCCCGCAGAGGGAGATGTAATTACATCATTCCTCACAAGCCAGCAGTCATGTCCCAGCTGCTTTGAGCGATTTGCCCTCTGAACCTGATGTTACCGAGGAGGACGTGGCGATGCTAACAATAGACTGCACTTGTTGGCCAACAGCTCTGTCGAACACGGTGCTGGTCCTCTCCGCAGGGAGGCAGAAATGCTCAGGAAGAGAGGAGGACGTGCCCTGAGGAGGTGCCCTGAGCTCCAGAAGGCCCCCAACCCAGTCAGTATCGAAGAATTGAGCTGTCTAGGGACAATCTCCTGCTGTGTTGGGGATGGATTTAAGGGTGCATTCAGTGCTGCAAGGTAGCACGAGTCTCCCCACCACCTCGTGAGCTGCGGGTAGGTGTTGGTGTCCTCTCAGGGCACATGCATGCATTTCCAGCCCTTCCTCCCTTGGTTTGGGACACTTGTGCACAACCCCTCTATGCTGTGAAAGCAGTAGATGGGGTTATCTGAAGGGCCATCACCGTGGTGTAGGACAACAGCTCCCTGCAGAACTCATTCAAAGTGGTCTGTGTGGGCCCTGGCTGTAGATATCACAGAACCCACAAGAACAGGCCTGGTCTTCCTTTCAGCAAGTGTCATATCCTTTGTTTCAACAGCCCTCCAAGGCTCTGACCGACCTTACCTTACTCTGAAACCAGCTTCTAACCAACAAATAAACCCAGTCTGTCCCGCGTGTTCTCAGCATGCTCCCCAACCCCACAGCTATCAAAAAGCCTGGAAGAACCGGGCTGCAGGCCCTCACACACCGTCCCAAAGCTCCATTTACCGAGCTCACACAGCCTTCCCCATCCGCACCATGGTTCTGGGTAGCTGAACAACATCATCGCCCTGACAGCATGCACAGGAAGAGAGGCGCCCTTTAAGCAGAAGTGAAATTGTTTAACACAAAGTAATTGCAGAAAACCGCTTTACCGAGGAATACCCTCTGGTTTTATTAAGCAGCCTGCACACGCGTGCGGTGTGGTAGAGGTGCAGATCATGGGGGAGGGAAGCACACCACTGGTTTCTCTGCACTCCCAGTTTCCTTGGCGTACGTCACCCACACATTCGTATTTCTGAATAACCCTTTGAAGAGCAATCAGACGTTTTTAAGTACCTAAAGCTACAGGGGAGATACAAACAGGGTTGGAGCATTTTCTGTCAGCCCTAGGTGTGAATCGATGATTAAAACAGGCAGCTCTTCCTCTCGGTGCCAGGCTCAGCAGAAGACATTCAAATGGGCCTTGTCGCAGGCCAGGCTGATTTACCCCACACCAGCCGGTGCTGCAGGACCTCGAGCAGCCCGAGTGTGGGGCCACAGGAGACCTCGGTCTCCAGGATGAAAGCTCTCAGCCTGACATCAGCACCGGTTCGTATGGAACAAAAAAACACCCACCCACACCTTTTACATTCTTGCTGGCAGCTCTGTAATTACAACCATACTGGAAAAGGGCATCGTAGGATGAGTCTCCTTCCTGGAAAGACAGAGTGCAGGCTTCTGGGAGCACATTATAAAAATACAGATGCGGTTTCTCCAATGATGGTGCATTTCTCAGTCGTTTTCTGAGTCCTTAGCAGAAATGACTATGGTGCAACTGATCACGGGCTCAGTGATTTAGCTTGGGCACAAGGATTTAAGGGCAAACATCATATGAGCACACACAAAAAAATCTTCCCCTGATCCTGCTTTCACAAATTAATAAGCTGAATAAATCCTTCTAATTCTTATCTAGGCTTCCTTTTTGAAGGAGCATCACTTCTGCCATGAAATCAGCCTCTCACAGCTCATATCTGAAGCTAAAATACCTGCTACTTTGCAGCAGAGGTAGACAAGAATTTGACAACTCTCTGGTTTACCAGGTTCTGACTAATCACCTCCTTTCTAAATATACCTTCAACTTTCCTCACCCCCTCAGAAAGCTCTTCCTGAGTAAGCCAAAATAACACTGAGCCTCAAAGCACTCACTACCCCCACACTGAAACACCACCTTGAACTATATCAATACATCTGTAGCTCAATACATCTTACATTTAACATGAAGATATTAGCCAGGAGCTCAAGCCAACAGAGTACACCTGCTTTTAACAAAATACCTGCAGCCACACAGATGGGGAAAACGTGGCCGGACGACACAGAGCATCTTCCCAGCTGGGCTGGAAGTTACTGACACCCAGTCACAACACACAGAGGAGCTCTCTCATCACTCCTTTGTTTTACAGGGCTTTCCTGTCTTTGGACGGATAGGATTACATGGCTTTCTGCAAGCACTGCACTTTTCCTAGCGTGTCAGTAGGAAAACGCCAAGCCAGGGAGCAAATCCAGCAGTGGGACCCACGCTGTTCCCAGATCCTTGGCTCAATGATACTTTGCACACAGGGTCCAGAGGAATTGTGCTTCTAAGACCAGTAGAAAGTCAGTGCTCTGGATCAGGTACTGAGGCAGCTTAGTGCTCCTCTGAAGGCAGGATTCATCCCTGCGTTTGCTGGGAAGTTAACCTGAGCCCCCGTGCTGAGCAGAAAAGGGAGCTCAGAACAACAGTCTGATAAAAAAAAACACAGCACAGATAAAAAAACTTGAGGTCTCCCTTCTTCTACAGCCACAACTCAGCCACTGCTTGGTACAGGACAAGACACTGATTTAACAGCTGGACCAAAACAAGGATGCTGCTGCACTGCAGATTTTCTCCTGACTTCTGTACCTGAAGCAGGGCCATTGGTGATTTTACATTTTTGGAGAAGAAAGCACCTACTCTACTAGCTCCTTGTCCTAGCTCTTTTCTAACACTCAGTCCAACTTGCACGTATATACAAGTTTCCAGAAGTAACTTGTAAAATAGAGATCATGACTGAGTATTATTTAAACCTGCAAATAAGTTTAATGAAATGCAGACTTTCACATGCTGTGCCATGGATTGTGCCAAGAGAATCGAGTTAATACCACTTCCTTCCTGCATAGAAAGAATAAAAAAAGCATACTGTAAACCTCACCATTAGAGATGTGATGACCTTTGCATTCTGAGAAACGTTAAGACAAGAGGCCATAAACCAGAAATTTATCTTTTCACAGAAATGTCTTCCAAGAGGGTATTAAAATCCTAAGCACCAAAGAAGACTATTTATGTAAACAGTTTGACGAAGAGATTTGGTACTAGGCAAGCTCCATTTGCAACAGCTTTCAAAATGAAACTTGGCTCAGCAGCTACAGAGCACGTAAGGGTCCTCTGGGGCTGCAGAGTCAATGTCTTTCTGCTGTTCCAAGATGCAGCACCCATTCTAACAAATGAGCTGAAAGGTCAGCAAGAAACACAAACAGCCATTTGTTTGTTGTTGTTTAAAAAAAAAAAAAAATCACAGAGCAGTTTTTATTCAAGTATCATCAGATACCGTTAAGCTCAACCTCCAGGCACAACTTGCATCAACCCAGGAGAAATTCTGCAAAGCATTATACCTTCGAGACACTTCCTGCTGTCCTCTGGGCTGCTTATTGCATGTCCCAAACACCTTCTCCCAGCCCTGTCTCCTCTCCTGCCGTATGTGACCACTGCTCACCCTCCATTGCTGCCTCCCCTCTTGTTCCCAGTGCAGTGCTGGGCTCCAGGCTGCTACAACAAACCTCGTGGCAGAGCCCCGCTGGGGCAGGCAGCGATGCCACAGTAGCAAGGCCAGTGCCAGGCTCCTGCATTTACCCCTTGCATCACCAGCCCTATAAAAACCCTCAGTTACAGTCAGGCCTGAAATGTATCCCATCCAAATAGCCCTACTGAGCAAACCAAATTTTCAGTTGAATTTCCACTGTTCAAAGTGCACCAGAGAGGAGAGCCCAGCAAACAAGAAGCTTCTCTGCAATTATGCTTGCACATGTTCCTGGACAAGCAGTATTTGCAATCATCTGCCATTTCTTTGCTTTCTCTCTCTTCCTGCAATTTAAGAGAAAAACAGACAGCAAGTAACTGCTAGGAATTTCTACTGGTGTTTGTGCACAAGATACCAATATAAAACCAATATTAAAAAAAAAAAAATGGTCTGTTTATCCCAGAGAAGATGCCTCTCTCCCTCCTCGAACCTAGTGCTGCTGCCCCAGCAGGGACAGGGGACTGGAGGCACTGGGTAGGTGGGGACAGTCGGGGCACGAGGAGCCAGCAGTGCCTCTGGGTGCTCGAGGGAAGTCTCTGGAAGGGCTGGGCAGGACCTGGCTCCCCACCAGCACACACAGCTGCAGCATTGCACCTCTGCGCTGCCCCTCCGCTGCTCAGCAAATATTTCTCCTGACTCAAACCCAGCAAAGATTCATGGCTTGACTCATCCACCACTGAAATTCCCTCTGAAAATATGTTTTTCTTCTAAAGAAAATGTCATTCCGTGGCCTTGTAAAAGCACACCCTAATGAGATCTAGGAAAACATAAAGCTATGAAGAAAGTTTTGATGTCTTGTTTGGTTTTGTCTCTGACAGACAGCTAGTAAAACACTCAGCAGAGATGGCATGAGATGCTTGCAGGGCAGAAATTAGAAAAGTAATGTGGTTTTCACTCCTGTGTCCCAGGGAAGCTGTGTGGCCAGGCACATGGCTCAGGTGCCAGAGCCCATGCCCAGGAGAGGCTGGAACAGCACCTACAGCCTGGCAGGAGCTGAGCCAGAAGCCTCCCCTCCTCTTCGGGCCATTAATGCCTCCCATGGAGCAGGGGAATAGAATTAAGTAACAAGTGCCTGGTTAAACTTAAACCCTGAGAGCAGAGTAATGACAGATCAAAGATGAAGTGACTCTTAAAAAAAAAAAAAAAAAAAAAAAGCACTTTTGCACTCACATCCACACAGGCCCTTCTTCCTGTTTCTAGAAATCAAATTCTTTTTGGTATGTGGGAGAGCTCTGAAGGAACAAGGCCAGTTTTCATTTTAAAACCACATTTATTTGATCAGCCTGTTCTTGAAGAGGACTGTGCACAGGCTAAGTCTCATGCAGGCAACATCACTGTTCAGTTAACCCTAGAAAAGTTACTTCAGGTTTGTCATTGGTAACAGGAAAAGCTTTAAGACAGATACGCTTTTTTTTTTTTTTTTTTTTTTAAACCTTAACAGCATACATTTCTACATCATCTTAAGATCATTGACCTGTCCTACAGAAGCTAGGACTTTTTCCTTTCCTTTTTCTGCCTTACATTTCTCACTTCCACTTAGACCTAGACTATGGTGGTGTAAAGCTACCAACTGCTCTGCTGGGGCAGAGCCCATTCCTGCATGAACAAATGATCCTGGGGATGGGTTAAGGCACTGGGAAGCCAGGGCAGGCGCTGTGTGCACATCCCAGCACTAAACTTCACTGCCAGACTACCAGCAGCACTGTATCAATGCAGAAAGCACACGGGCAACAACTGCTGTCTGCCCAGGTAGCACGAGCCCACTGCAGAGCCTACGCTTACTGCAGGAGTCAGTGCCCAGACCCCATACAGGAGTTGGGGTGGTGTAGGATACCTGAGAGGGCAGAAAGCCCACAGAACCACATACACAAAAAATAATATTCTTTTATCATATTTGAATCAGCAGCAGAAATTAATGCCAGATCAGAGCTGTGTGTCGTATGGCTGCGGCTTTTTTGACCTAATATTAAGCCTCCCAAGGTCAGATTTAGAAATTGACAGCTTTAGGTCCAGGGTAGCTGCCAAGTATCCATGCAATATTACTGTGTATATTTTCTGACTTCTGCAACAGATTAGAGCTAAAAAGATTTTCTGCCCTGAAAATCAAGCCCCTAACATAGGCACATTTTGACCTAAGTTCCTTATTCCTCCTGGAAGGGGGGAGATGGGGGGTGAGGAATGCAGCCCCCCCATCTCCTCTATAACTACAGCCTCAGGAATTAGCAAACTAAACACTTTTGCCGAGCAAGCACAGAGCATTATTAAAGACTGCCAAGCAACTCTGCTGGATTGCAAATCTGTTTGTGGGGACTATCTCCTGCAGTACATAAAGGTCAGAGCAAAGCAGAGCCCCAGCTGCCCGGACAATACACCTGACTGCTTATTGGTTTTGACTGCCCACTGAGTTGGGAAATAAGCTAACGGCATTCGTGGCCAGTCTAGCAAAAATAAGCTATTTTCTTACATGCTCTCCCCTGCAGCTGTGTATTTATCATTGCAGCTCCATTGTCACCTCGTCTGCCCACTGCAGAACGAGCTACTGTCCTGGCAACATCAAAGGACACGCAGGGCAACAGGAGACTGCTGTCAAACCCATTTGACTGGGGAAAAGAGAGACTAAATTAGGGCACTCCTCCATTTTATTTATTTATTTTTTTTTCTGTTGAAGACTTCCCACTTCAATAGTTTTGATCTTATTGAGGCTCAGATGCCCAAAATTGTCTCCCTTGCTCAATTTAAGACAGTGTAAGTAGGGCATTTCTGCTACCCATGCATCAGAAATGCACTTTGAAATCGTTTTCCACAGGAAGAAGCCCCCATAGCCTCTGCTCTTTAACTCTTCTTGCAGTCACTCACTGCAAATCTAGCCCCTTTAGGCACAGGAATAATTAGAGCAGGTTTCTAGCTCCTCAAATTTAATCCCATTCCAGACGTAGTTACACAACAGCCACAGCGTGATCTATTCAGATGTGGACCCATGACACCCTGTTAAGCAACATCCCCTTGAAAACTAGTTTATTTAAAAATGCTTTTTCAGAAATCCAATTTTCTCTTCCATTAGGAGTTACTTTGTTTCTAGGTGCTATCTTCTCTTAGCATAGGAAAAGACATGAAAGTTGCTAAAGAAAATGTTCCTGCAAAGAGGATAAGCACACAAAGAAGTATTCAGAAAATAACATATCTTAAAGTGGGAGTGTCAAAAGGGTCCCTTGCAAGCCAACAAATGAAGCTGGTGTATTCGGGGCAATGGCATTATAGGCTGCTTCCTGGTGAGTTGCTGCTGATCTCTTAGGGAAAATAAATAAAAAAAATAAAAAAGCATAGAAGACAGCAGCAAACTTTAAGCTGTACCAGAAAGCATCCCATGTGTGCATGCCACCCAACACTAGCTCAGCATTAAAGAGCAGATCCCCCCCACGCTGCTTTGCTGCTCGTTATGCATTTCACAAGCGAATCCTGGTGGGAGGAGTGCTGTTTAAATTCTGTTAAGTGCAACTCAAACCACACCGTGCTCAGATTTTATTTTTTTTTCCATAACACAACTTATCCCCAGGAGGTGTGAGTTTTATGCAGTGCAGAAAACTGGGGGGGGTAAGGGGGGGGTGAAAAAAAGAGGTCAAGAAAACAAATTTTCAGAATGGGGAGTACTGGAATGCTTTTGCCCCATGCACACCATGGTGCTCCCAGCCCTGCCACGTAACTCTGTGCCAGCACCTCGGATGGTCACAGTGACTCAAGAGTACCTGTGCATAAAGGTCACGGGGACTTTCAGTTTAAGTGTTCCAAGTGCCTTTTTCCATCACCTCTGCTGCTAGTGCCAGTGATGAGCACACCAGGGGCTGAACCGCGATTTCCACGCTGCACGCACCTTGGCAGAGAGCAGGCATGCCAGCCACAGCTTCCTGTTAATTAGCCTCTCGTATGAAAAGCAAAACTGCTTTGACTTTAGCAAGAAGTGAAAAACACAGCAGTGCATCTGCTGCTTCAGCTTACAAAGCTTAGCAGCGCATTCAGCCTGCAAGAAGTAAAAGGAATTGGACATTTGGGAGCAACCAGAGGAAAGGGTGAGATTAGGGGCCTCCGAGCTGCGATGGCAACAGCTCTGGGAGAACACACCGAGATAAGGCAATTGGTGCCCCACCTCTGCCAAGCCCAAACTGTAGGAAAGGAAGGATCAGAAGTTAAGGGTGCTTCAGAAAGCTATCTGTTAGGAGAAACACTGCCATAGCCCAAATATTTATGAGCTTTCTTAATTTCCAATCTGTTTTCTCAGGCTAGTGAATTAACAGCATACAGGAAATAGCTGAATACTGTTCTTAATTACTTAACTGGATTTATCCAGTTTTGTGGTGTTTTTCAGATACCCACAAGAGCACCGTGCCTTCTATCTATTACTGTTCTCAGCCAGGTGCCCAGCATTAATAAAGAAAATGTACAAAACAGTTACCCGAACCTGCACTAAGTGAGTAGATGCCATCAAGATAAAGGGACGTTTTTTGTTAAAGTTTGACTTCTTTACTACACAAAAGTGGGTGGGTAACGAAATTGCTTTCCATTTACCTCCTGAGCTCCAACAATCAAATTATAGACATCCCTGGGAGCGTACAATGGGAAAAGCAAACTGTGCTTGCACAAAGCTGCATCCAGAGCTTGAACGCAGACTTCAGGTAACAAAATAAAGGTCTTTGAGTCCTCCACAATGCTTGGTCAAACCTGTAGATCCTCATTTCAGATTATTTGAGCAGAAGCTGAAGAACTGAAAAAGCAAATGACTCCCAAGGGACCTTCATACTTTTCAAAGGAATTTAACCCAAGCAGCCCCGGTGCAAGGCAGACCCAGACCGAGCACACATGTGCTCCACCACAGCTGAGTTCTGGTTGGTCATGGCCCTCAGAAAACTGCTAGAAACTACAGGGATTAAGACATCTTTTGGCAAGACCTACATCTTCTTGCCAGTATAAGAGAGACCCGGGGTATTTTATTCCAGCCCAAGCAGCACAGATTAGAATCAACAACCTAAACAAGTTCTGCAGCTTCTCGGATGGCCTCAGGCCAAAATGTCACCCTGCCTCAGTTCTTCACTTGGGCAAACACGAGGCTCCAGAGCCTACTGAAAGCATAAACTGGAGTTAATGGACCATCAGCATGCATGGGAATTATACAGGGGTCCAATCCAAAACCTAATCTGAAATCAGAAGCATTTTCAGTCACCTATCTCTGGGTATCAAGGTGAGAACATGCCCACCAAGGCACCTGACTTGTCAAGGTGACCCTCCTGTGGGAGCACTCGGTTACAGAAAACCAGCTCTGTAGCATCCTTGCCTTTGCTGCTGTTCCCAGGACAAGAAACTGCAAACTCCCAGCACCGTGAAATGCATTATTTCACTGGCTACTACCATACTAAAAACTATCCTGTGCCAAACTTCAGCAATCTAGATTAAAACATACTGGTACACAGCAAGTATTTCCTACGGCTAGGGAAACCTTAAGAGAATGTGGCTAGGCAAAGTCAGAGCCAGCAAAAGGGGTAAATCCCCCCCCAGATTTGGAAAATTGTAAGGGTGTGCTGTGTCATTCAACCTTCCCGAAAAAAGGGAAAGGCCTATTCACAACCTATGTGTGTTTTCTACTAAATTATTTGCTAGGCTCTGATTAAGTGGGAAAGAATGACTGTAAACTAATAAAACTTGAGGTTTTCTAATTAAACCACAGGCACCCTGCCAAGCTTTGCTGATTTGTTGATGCACCCTGCAATGTCAGGGCTCTGAGGACACAACAGGTCATTAAAGTATTAAACAGATGACTTACACTCTTTAATCAGAGCTGGGGATGCCAGGTTAGGAAGAGAGAGTAAACTCAGGGGCAGAGTACAATAATTATCACCAGGAAACAAACACACCATTTGAGGAAAGTTGAGAGAAATCGTTGGTGATTGCTGGAGCAGTTATTGCTCAAGGAAAAGGGCTGGAGCACCCCACACCTGGGGCTTTTACAGCAGAGCCCAGACGACAACGTGCCCTTCATGCCCTCAGCTCTTCGCTAACCGAGGGCAGGAAGCAGGCGAGCTTCCTCTGCCCCGCTCTGCGGCAGCATCCACACACCTACCTCCCGCGCCATCAAGCTATCACAGATGGGTGGTCAGGTTCAATCCGCCACCAAAGCGCCCCAAGCCGCTTGTGTGACTGAGTATGAAGTATTCTTGGGTGGAAACAGAGCCTCAAATCCAGTTTTCAGCTCCTTTAAGGTCAGAACTTGCTCCTGGCTCGAGCCTCCCCTCTGACAAAGAGGCCACCGGTGATTTCAGTCAGTCACTTGTAAACTTCCTCCCCAAACGAACGGCTCGGCAAAAGGCATTTATTTGGGGGTTTCACAGAAAAACTAGAAGCAGCTACAGAAGAAAGGAGGTCCACAAATTGCATAGAGTCCCAAATATATTGCTCCATAGAAGCCTCACAAGGCAGCTATTTGGCAGTTTCCCCAGACATATAGATATTTATAGGAGAATAAAAGTGCTCATCTGACTGAGTAGTGGAAAGAGTCATGTATGGCATTTTCATCGTGTTTTCACCCCCCGCCGCCCCTCCCCAGAGTCTAGGGATCCAAAAAAAGGGAAGAGAAATAATTTAAAATACAATAGAGATCCCTTGTTTGCCCTGAAGGCTCTGCTGATGAACTATTAAAAAGCTTCTTCTGTCCAAACAAGACACTTGGAGCGTGAAGCAGATAGCCTACCACGTTGTTTTATAAGACAGCACTGAAATTCAATCAGTGTCTGTTACAGCTGAAAATACAGCAGTCATAGAAAAAGTGATTTAATATGCCTATCAAAGAGGAAGGCTGTAATTGGATTCAGTCCTCACTTTGACTTCTGAAAGTCTCTGAAGAAAGCTCCCATCAACTTCAGAAATCTCCAAGATTTTATGTGGAATGAGGAGCACTCAGTTCTAAAAACACTGCAGTTTGTGCCGAGTGGGGATAGCGAGCATGCCAGCAGCGAGTCCACTTGATTTTAGCAAAGCTCAAGAGAAACCGTATCTATGTGCAAATTAAAAACAGCAGTAATGAGCATTACTTCTCGCATATTTTTACCTATATGCAAAAGCAATTTCAACTTTTCTTTGAAAAAAAGTGTCTATGACTTTCCTTGGTAAGTTTAAGTGACTTGCTTATGGCTAGCCCGCCTGTGTCTCCATCCTCACAGCCAAAGAAAGAAGTACTGAATCTGGGAACATTCTCCAAATAACTGATTAAACAATGTATTTAATGTCTTCTGCAATGGAATTTTACTACATAGCTAGCATTCTGCACAGTATATTCATCTTTGCAGAAATGATCTTGCTGGGAAAACAGCTCTGCAGTTTTGCAGTTGCAGACACCCAACCTCTTTTGCAGCACTCGTGCAACATAGAAGCAGGGAAGTCTGCTTTAAATGCACAACCCTCGATGCTGCATTACAAGTTGCACACAGGGCAGGAGCAAAGAGGGCAACTTAAATATTTGAATATTTGTGTTTATAGTTTTTTGGTTTTAATGGCAAACACGCCATCTATCAGTTACTGGGGTTACTGCATTAGCCCTCAGCCAACTACCGTCTTGCTAAGTTAGGAACCGTCTATCAGGGTCAAACTAAGATCTGTGTAAAACAAAGCCACATCTGAACCAGCGTGCCAACATCCAAATGCTAGCAGAGAGGCAAGTATGCACAAATATACAGCCATATAAATGCAGGGTCCTGTTGTGGAAGGGAGCAAGAGGAGGAGGGAGAATGGGACTCAAGCTCTGCAATCATTTATCCCAAAAAAGGATGAGAGATGCGCTGCCTAGAAATACAGCTGCAGTCTAATTAGCCACACCACTGTGTATCAAGTAGCTTCTCAGCCAAAGCACAGGGCATCCATGCCACCGAAACTCGGCAGCCTACGTACTGCTTTTGGGGCTGATTATTAGCTGGGTTTTACCCTGGGCCAAGACATTGCAAGTGTGCATTGCTGTGGGGCTGCCTTCACCCCACACCGCTACAAAAAGAGAAACCTGGCTGCCACCACAGCTCCCCACAGAGGACACCCAAACCTTGATGCCTTCCTAGTCCTTTGGGACAAACTGTCCTCAGCCTGCTGGTTCTCTAGCTGTACTGGAAATTTCCCCTCCTAGGTTTCAGGGTAAAAGTTAGGGGCAATTCTGCACAGAGGAGAAGCAGGGATCAGATAGTGCCTATCTGAAAAGAATTTCCCATTCCCCTTGCCATCCTCCACAAATGCTAGTTAGTATTTTTTTTTCAAACTGCCTAATTGATTAGCATAATTAGGTTAAACCTAGAGCTTTTGTTCTCAAATAATATTTAGCATCAGAATTTTCAGGCTTGTAAACTCTTTCAATTAGTCCATACCCCCCCCCTTCTTACAAACTTCCCTGGTGTAACACTGCAGAACTTGCTCTACAGAATGGGTGAGAGAAGACACCGTGTTAAAGCATCACACAGTAATGCTCCAGAGAGTATACCAGCCAGAGTTGAGGAAGGAACACACCGCTTTCCTTGTTTTTAAAAAAAAAAAAAAAGCAATAATTAGGTCAGCAAGCAGCAGTAGTTGCAGAAGAAAAAAAAATCACGGAAAAGGAGTTCCTCCTTGTTTAAATGTTTGTTATTCAAAACATGCAGTGGGGTCTTAAAAACTGAGTAAAATAGTGGTTAGAAAACTGTTACAGCAAGGCTCGGAAGCCCAGTTCACACTGGAGTTCACTGCAGGGTAAAGCCAGTTCCTGTGATTCACCCCATGCCTGTAAGGGGAGAACTGTTCACAATGTAGCCCTTAACAAATCATTTGGAATTCAGCCTATGCTACCAGCTTCCAAAAAACAACAACAAGGCAAAAAAAAAAAAAAAAAAAAAGAAAAAAAAAAAGAAAAAAAAAGAAAATCAATTCTTCCGCAATAGCCTGTTTATAAAACATGTCCTTAAAAGCACATGAAATTCAGACCCAACCACTTTCCCACTCACTCACTCCACCATCTGTTATGCATTCAATACAGTACGTGAAAATATGACCATTATCCCAGAACTCACCAGAAACTGTGTGCAAATCAGATGCAATCCCCTTGTTCATCAATTCGTACTGGAAGCCTGTAATCTTCCTGCTAATGTCCTGCTGAGGAGTGGCCTCAACAAACAGGCCCCCCTGATCATAGCCAAAGCAGTACACTTTACTGGGGCTGCGTTCTCCATCTCGGACCAAGAGTTTCAGTTCTCCAGTTTTTTCCAAATAAATATTTGCTCCTGCAGAGTCCTTGAAGGGCTTTATGCAAACAGTCAAATGTTTGTACGAGGCAGGTGAAGTATTGGGTCGCAGATTGACTATGAGTGCTCCCGTGGGATACATCCACTCTATCGACCCTTCAGAACAGCGGAGGTAGACCTGTTCAACATCCTTCTTGTGAGACTCGTGAGTTAAGCCACTGAGGGAGGAAAGAAAGAGAAAGTTAGGCAAATGACAGAGCCAATAAAGTGATTGTCATAACCTCAAACCTTCAAAGAGCCACATCAACAAACCCAGGAAATCTGCAGCAGGGTTGAGTATTAGCCCAGCCAGCAGCCGTCAGAAGCGTTCATCTCTTGCAAGGCTGCAAGCTTAATGTTATGGGACAATTTAAAATCATCTCCCAAAAGAAAAAGTCAAACCACTAGTAATTGACTCCAAAATTAAATAGGATATAAGCACATGATCAAACGCAATTAAATTACTAGAGCCTCAGTTACTGCCCATCAGCTGAGCTGTGGCAAATGACTTGGCGCATGCTAACTTAAACACGTACGCTTCAGCTCCCTTCCTGGTGGCTTAAACCAGCACGGACTCAGCTTCACAGATCAGACTCCACCTTTCTCCAAGTACTTTGTTCCCCTTCCAAGTCTATATTCCCAATGGATCTGAAACTGGGAGGGATGCCAAGCTCACCCTGTGAACTGGAGCAAAGGGATGCTCTGGGTGCTACTGGTACACCCCCCAGCTGGGCAGCCCCAGTCTCCAAACTGGGAGGCTGGGAGAGAAGACACAGACTTATGCTCCTTTTTTCTTTCTGTACGTGTGCCATGCTCTTCCACTTCTCCCCAGTATGAAGTTTAAACTTAGCCCACCACGTAGCTCTGCCAGGCTATGAGCAGACACACAGCTCTGAGTGCTCAGCAGAGAAAGCGAGCATGTGGCCAGTTACCAGTGCTAGGACACCAGGCTACTGTGGCTCCTGGATCCTTACCCAGCACCAGAGCAAAAAAATAACACCCCAGCAGCCATTTTGAGTGCCAATGATCACAGAGATGGGACAGAAGAGCAACACAGGGATTCCAGGCCAGCTGCCAGAAAGAAGGGCAGCCCACCAGGGCAAGATGATGGAAAATTCGCCATTGCCTAAACTGAGAACAGCTCTGAACAACTCCTGCTGCATGTCACTGCTGCTGGGCCAACCCCACAAATCTTTACCCAGTGATTTAAAGCACTAATATTCAGTACTTAAAGGGAGGCTCCATTACTTGGGGGCCTACAAGAAAGTTTCAGAGGGACTTTTTGTCACAGCGTGGCAATAGGACAAGGGGCAATGGTTTTAAACTGAAAAAGGGTAGATTTAGGTTAGACATCAGGAAGAATTTTGTTGCTATGAGAGTGATGAAGTCCCAGGTTGCCCAGAGAAGCTGTGGTTGCTCCATCCCTGTCAATGCCCAAGGTCAGGCTGGATGGGCCTTGAGCAGCCTGGGCTGCTGGGAGGTGTCCCTGCCCATGGCAGGGGCTTGGAATTAGCTGCACTTTAAGGTCCCTTCCAACCCAATCTACTCTATGATGCCACATGCTGTAGACACTTAAGTTAAAAGAGAAAGTTGTGGGAAGCCTGGTTTATTGGTGACGGTTTTGGGGCCCTTACTTAAAAATCAGGGCCGTCAGTTCCAGTCCCTGAGCTGTCACAAACCTAGAATGTGAGCATAAGCAAATCATTTCACCACTAAGCCTCTTTCTCCTCCTACACTTTGCATACCCAGTTTCCAAATATAAACACCTATTCTGTGCCCATAGAGCACCACCCAACATGAGACCCTTCAACGCAGTTCCCTGGCCTGCTTTGCAGTACTCTGGAGAAGCTTCACAACGCTCCCATTTACAGGCAGATGAAACAAGACAGGAGAAAAACGTAAAAAGGATTAAGTGACTTGTCTAAGGGTACACAGGAAATCCGTGGCAAAGACAGAATGTATTTTAGTATAGCTCAAGCAATGACATCAAGCTCTGGTTTCTCAACAGAAACCTCCAACTACATAGCTCCCCACCCCAAAGAGATATTCAGGTGCTGAACGGGGTTTAAATTCAAGTCAGCATTTAGAAAGTAACAAGAAGCCATGTGTAAAATAAGGGGGGAAAAAACCACACACACAAGCCAACATATGGTTTGCATTTACTGTTGATGTGACTCATTATTGTGAGTGTCAGTGTGACCCACTTGGTAGAGGTTACATGAGGAAGCTCAGGAAAAAAAGTCATATTTAATAATAATAGTGCCTGCAAACATGTGCTTTTGAATAATCTTGAAAGCCACATCAAGCACACAGATGAGGAGAAATGAGGGACGAGTTTTTGACCTCTAGTCTCTTGCCCTCAAATTCAGTAGTACTTGACATGTTCAGGAAACTTAACTTTCAATGGGATATTTCAAGTTGACTGTAAATCCACATCTGGTCCACAAAGTCAGTTTTCACTGCAGCATGAGCACGATGCCACTCAACAGAAAACACAGAAGTCTGTTCGCTCACAAGCAGCAAATAAGTAAAACGAAATAGTGTAAAGCTTATCCTGCAGCAAAGGGGCAAAAAAACAACCCTCACGCATCACTTGTTCCTACTCCAGACATCAAAACAAGCTGCATAGGTTTTGCAGGCCTTCTACTGGGAACTTCCACTCCGAAGCCTTAGTGCTTAAACAGAAGGAAGATACCAGGGGCAAAACTCTGAACTAATGTAGTGAAACTGCTGTAGCAAGTGATCCTACCAAGAATGAGGCAGTGCATTTCTGCCAGAGAAAAAAGCCTCAACATTAATTTTGTTCAAACATTCATGCTGTTCAAACAGCAACAAAAAAACAGGGTGGACTCTGAAATTATCTTCTGAAAGCCAATTATATCCCACAGGCAAGAGTGATGCCATTAGACAGATGCATCAAGCACAAGTACCTGTACGCATTAAGCCTTATAATAAAGGATGACTCAAAAGTTAAGCAGATTTCAAAATACATGCTGGCATTACTTAATAGCAACCACCATCATCCAGTAAAACCTGTCACTTTGCTTTCTGTCAAAACGACTTGTCACCACGCCGAGTTGTTTAATGTCATATTTAGCTCTCAGTAGCCAGCCATATGACACAGCACATCCACATAATAATGGAGGTCCAGGAGCCTTTTTTTTCCCCCCAAGTTTGTTTGAGGTTTGTTTTTGTTTTCACTTACATAGCAAAGAGATAGGGCAGCATGGTTACAGTGATGGATGAGCCATCCACCACCTCCTTCAGACCTGTGCAGTTTATTGGGACTTAAATCTACAAGTACTACTTCCTCATACTGATCCATGAGAACATCCTGAATCACTGCATTTGTCTCTTCGCTCTTTTCTCTTTCTGGTTTCAGCCCTGTCCCTGTGTCTGCCTTGGAAGATCTATTGGTGTATCAGTGCAGTAAGCTGCGACACTGTAACTTGCAACGGGCGTCATTCAGAGGAAAAAAAAATGATGGCACAGGGAGGGAATGCTCACACTATCTACTCTAGCCATTTATTTATTCTATTTTAGATGTTCTGAAGAGTCCTCAGAGTACCCATGTCCTCCCAGCACCCCTCAGCAAACACAAGGAAGGAACTTTAGATTCTAATTTGGGGGATCTAATTGAGGATGACAATCTAGACGACCTTCAAGACTTCCCCAGAGTGTCCTCTGGTGCAGAGGGCAATACCAACAGATTCAGCCACATCAGAGCTGAATTCTTGCTCTTCCAGACTATATCAAAAAGGCCAGACTAGCATATTCCCATGTCATCAGGGCAGTTTTGCCCACAGCACGGTGAAGTCACTGCAACATGAAAACCTGAACTTGCAGTGAGAGTAATAACCAGATGCACACCACAGTGAAATTTCTGCTTGCTTTTGGACAACGCTCTCCTGCAAGTTCTCTACCAAACTATTTATTAAGATGCTGCTATGGCCTACTGAGTGTACTTAAATTGCAGGTGTCGCTTTGTGCATTGCATCAGACTCCCCTGGAAGCATGAGGGATATGGATAGGAATCCTAGCAACGCTCTTCATAGTACTCAGGGATATTAGCTGGTCACTTCTCCAAAAGCTAATGTGGAAAAAAAAAAATCACATCCAATATATTCTACTTCTAAGAGCATTGCTTTTAATATAGAAGTATATAAAGGTGAGAATACACTTTCAGGTTTACTGTAGGAGATGACTAGACTCTCAATTCTGCCTGTACAAGACAACCTAGAACTTTTCTGTGGGAAGAAAGGTTTGATTCTGGCATTCATTTGATTTTGGCTCGCTTTTTTTTTTTTTTTCAAACAGTTAAGGTAAAAAATATCACATGACTTCAGAACATTATATTCCACATAATAAAAATCCTTTCTGACCCAAGTAGCTATTAGTATCCACACTGAAATACTTAATTAGACAGTATTTATTGGTACATCAAAGTACCTTTCTTTCCTTTTTAACTGCTAGTCCTGCAGGACAAAGCAGATGCTGTTTAACACCCGTAGGACTGCCAGCACTTCTGAAGACACCTGTTTGCTACCAGCAAGGCCAGAGCCAGCCTGGTTTACACCTCCCAAGACCCCTGTCCACCCGGGCATCAGGACTGTTGCCCACCAGTGGAAGCACCCAGCTGAACAGCGTGTGCAGGGAGGCAGCTCTTCCTCCTCCGTGCATCAGTGTGGAGCTGTCATCGTCGGTCCTGCTTGGCTCACCAGAGCAACAACAGGCAAGTGAGTCCAAGCTTGCATCACACATTTGCCCCGAACTCAGTAACAGGAAATGATATTTCACTTTTTTTTTTTTTTTCAAGCATCACCCCCTTAGCTGACACACAAGGCATTACTTATTCCAGCCCTGCTCAGGTGACACGGATGGTCACTGCTTGCTCTGCAAAAACAGAACAAAAATGAGAAGCTGCCAGGACAGGAACAGAGCGTTTTGTCACTTTTTTTTTTTTTTTTAAATGGTGCAGTAACCATGTGGTAAGGTCCAGGTACCTACATACAGCTAGAGGGCTTCGGGATGAAAGGAGGAACAGCTTTTGGGTGGGTGGGGAGGTAGAAGGGGGATTGGAAAAGTGAAATAATACAATTAGGAGGTTGCCAGAGAACTAATAGGTTTGGTCCATATCAAATGGACTCACCTTCAAGTGGATTCACTGAGATTAACTACACTTCAATGGTCAAGAGACAAAAAAAAAAAAGTTCAGAAAAAGTAAATAGCAGGCATCAGCGCGTTTCAGAGTAACAGCTAGGAAACCGTTCCGCTGCGAGTCAGTCCAGCTGCTTCCCCACTCCGCACTCTCCCTGCTCCAACCTACCTTACCGACACAAGCTGGCCAAGCCTTTATTTTAAGGAAACTGAGGTTTAAGCAGAACATCGGAGTCAACATTTTGGACTCCCCGAGTACTCATCTCCGAGCCGACGGAATGCCTGATCCCCAACACCCGCTGAAAACTCCCAACAGCCCAGGAGGTCCCAGACCCAACCACAGACGCTAAACTTATTACGAGCAATTAAAGGCGAGATAATTCGCCAGATAAACACTTGAGGAGCGGAGAGGTTTCACCAAGCACCGCCAGCAGCCGGCAGGACGCACCGGGAGCATCAGGGGGACCCGGGGAGCATCGGGGGACAGCGGGGGGCAGCCGGGGGGATCCGGGGATTGCCCCGCAGGTGCACCGGGTCCCGGGAGGAGCCGCACCGGGGCTGCCCGTTTCTCCCGGGGCTGCTCCGAAGTGAAGCCGCTGCAGAAAGCGGAGCGGCCGGATCCTGCCCGTGGAAGATGAGCGCGGGGAGAAACTTCTCCTCGGCGGGCACGGCACCGCCCTCCTCCTCTTTCTCCTCTTCCTCCTCCTCTTCCTCGCCGCTGGGCAGAGGGGGTCCAGCCCCCTCCGGCCCGCAGCCCCCGCTGGCCGCCCACACCCCCCCCGAGCCCCCTTTTGTTTTCGGCTTCCCTCCCGGGTGTAGAAGGGGAGGAACGCGCTTTTCTCCCCCCAGAGCCCGGCGGGGGTCTCTCCTCACCTCCCCTTCCAGTTGCACAGGTCGCTGGAGTACTGCGCCTCGGCTCCGCCGCCCAGCAGCAGCCGCAGCCCCAGGAGCAGCGGCAGGAGCCCGGCGGCCGGGGCGCCCCGCATGGTGCCCCCCGGCCCGCTGCGATCGCGGAGCTTCGGGCGCAGCCCCCGGGGGCTCTGCCTACATGGCGGGGCGAGAACGCAGCAGGGCGCAGCGGCTACCCCATGCCCGGCTCCGCGCCGCTCCGCTCCGCCTCGGCTCTGAAGTTTGCCCCGGCTCGCTGCGGGCTCCCAGCTGAGGGGCGGGAGAGGTCCGGCCTCCCCGAGCCGGCTCCTCCTCCTCCTCCTCCTCCTCCCCCTCCCTCCCTCCTTCCCCCGGCACTTGCTGCTCGAGCAAAACGCGGCGCCGGATCGGGAACCGCATCTGCCCCGTGGGCACGGCTCGGCTCGGCTCAGCCCCGAGTGTGCTGCCCGGCAGAGGGAGGCTGCTGCCTCTCCGGGTCTCCCCGAGCCTCGCCGGGCCGTGCTGTGCCGTGCCAGGTCCCCCACGGCAGGTGCCGGGCCCTCCTCCCGCCCTGCCCCTGCCCCGGCCGGGGCTGTGGGGCTGTGGGGCAAGGTGATGCCCGTAGAGCCCGGTGGCTCCGAGGCCCCCCCTTGGACCTGCACAGCCCCCGGGGTGCCCCTCGCCCGTGGGTGCCAGCAGGGACACGCAGAGGGGGGACACAGCGCTGGGACAGGTTGTCCAGAGGGGTTGTGGAGTCTCCTTCCTTGGAGATACTCAAAAGCAACCAGGTTGCCATCTTGCACAACGTCCTCAGGGTGATCCTGCTCGGCAGGGTGGTTGGACTGGGTGATCTTCAAGGCCCCTTCCAACCTGGCCCGTTCTGGGACTGATGCAGCACCGTGCTGCTGCAGGGGGTTCAGCCCGTAGTGGGATCCCCACCGGGCCACGTTCCCTCAGAGGGTGCTGGCTGATAACTTTGCTGGAAGCTTCTTGGGTCACCATTCAACAGGAAGCACTCAGGGCTCAATCATATGTGTAAAGTCTCCAGTGCTTAATGAGCACTCTGCTTACCCCCTTGCCTGGTTTAATATCCCTGTTTTATCCATAGTTGACTTTGGATACTTAAACTTCGTGGCAGAGGCCCTTCTGCAAGAAACCAGAAGTAAAGATGTGTGAGGTCTGCAGGGGGTGAATCGGCCCCAAAACCAATCACCCCAGGCCAATATAAACAGGAAAAAAAAAAAAATAGATGTGGGGATGGGGGGAAGATCCCAGTGCTCACAGACAGCGCTCTGGTGTGCCAGGCCCCACACATTCCTTTCGGAGCAGCAAGAAGGGGATCGAGATTGACATCATACATCCACAGATAGGAGAGGGGTTAAAATATTTCCAGATCACTGAGTTTCTTAGTCTCCCGTTGTTCTTTCAAGTGTCTGTCATGCAGCTTTGTTAAGGGCACTGCACAGCTTTTTCTAGGTGAGAGTTCATGGATGAGTATTAAACATTTACGCCTTGTTCACAGTTTGGTGTTACCCTCGTTAATACCTTTTAAAACACCTTGCGAAGTGTCTCGGGCGGCTAAACCAGGATATTCCAGTTTGGAGTGCTTCCTGCCTGCTTCTGCACCGAGGATTAAATCCTCAGCAGCGTATCCCCTTCCATTTGTGGGTTTAGCTTTTCATGTCGTTTTTGTTTTGTAAATTACAGGTACTGTTCTGTTGATTATGAAGTATTAACATAATTACAGTAATTATGTCAAATGATGCAATGCATGTAAACATGTAATTAGCATGCAGGGACAACACTGAGCAAAGCGATGACAACATGCAATAATGCAAAACGCCTTATTCTCCTGGTCATGTGCAGCGACACAGGCTTTAGAGCTCAGTGCCTTGATTATTTCTTTAGAAGGAGGTTTTGTTAGAATGTTTTGCTTCCTGCCCTAGCTTTGGAAAGAAAAGCATACAGAGAAAACACCATATTGCTTTATTCCTTGGTGTGTTTATATGTGCAACCCTCTGAATGCCCCCCAACTTACTGTATCTGATTCCCTTTGCAATACTCTAACTCTCTGTGTTTGTTAAAACAAACAAGTGCCCAGACAGCCACTCACATTACACTGGAACTTTTGAAACTGCCTGAAAACTGGGAACTTTTCAGACACTGGAATAGAGCGAGCTGTTTTGCAGTGGCTGCTGCCTCTGGCTTTCCTTCTCAGAAAAGGCAGTGAGTGGCCCTTAGTGCTGGGGGCCCAGGGCAGTAACGGCAACACAGGGGCTCTGAAAGCACTGCTGATCTCCATGCCTTCATGATGCTGCTACAGTTCTTCATCAGCCCAAAGTTGACGAGTCTTAAAAGTGACCACAGCCAGAGGCTGTGGCTGCAGAGCCCGAGATGGTGGCTGCAGAGTCTGGGCTGGTGGCTGCGGAGCCGTGCCCAGGTTAAGCCTCCCCCAGTTCAAAAGTGAGGGGCAGAAGGAGATAGGGAACCTCTGCAGCGAAGGGGCTGCTTGGTTTTCTCATTTGCATCTCAATCCCCACAATGCTCTTCCGGCTACTCACAGCTATTCCATAGTAGTGCTCTTGGCTGAGATCTGGGAACACGCTCAAAGGGTGAGGCAGCTTTTGGATGCACTGAGCTGTTTTCTGTTTGAGCTGTGAAAAGCAAACATCTTTTCAAGAGAGAACATTCGGAACAGTAATTTTTTGCATTTACAAGTCAGAGAGAGCAAAACTTCGCTGAAATCTGGGAGGAAAATATTGTATAATGTCAAGAGGAAACATAAATCCTCCACAGCAAAGCCTTTGCACTCCCCTGAAAACAGCAGTCGCTGAGTTACTGCACTGGCCTAATGTGGCAGGTCTGGAGATACAGGCTCTGGAAACAGCTCTATGCACTCAAACACTCGAACCCCAATAAAGCTCCCTCACCTTCCTCAAGGAGCAACTCAAAAGATGAGGATCTACACAGTCACTCAGGACACTTGCTTTCAAAGCCACTTTGAGTGTTTGCTTGTCACAGCTACAAGCGCAGGCACAAACAGCGGTGACTTTAAAGGACTCAGAGAGCAGGAGGCTGCAGGAGGAGAACCTGTTCGAGGAGAGATGGCTAATTTGTTTTAGCACTCAGATGTGCACATTTGGAGAAAACAAAATCAAGCGGTGATTAGAGATGGGCTCAAGCTCAGGTCCGGATTTACATTTTCTTCAAAGCACGGCTGTGTTTAGATCTGGGGTATTAGGGACAAAACTCTTCTGCCAAGTTGGGAACCAGCCGGAAGGCACAGTGTAAGGGCACTTTCAGTGGCAGGATTTTGGGTTAAGCACATCTCAGATGAACACGCAAAGCTGGTTTAAACAGTGGGGCAGAGCTAATCTGTTGAAAAGTCTCACTCAGCATTGTGGTCCCGAAGGGAATATATACGGGAGAGCTGCAAACTCCTTGAGAGCCTTGCTGGTCATTACCCAGCCCGTGTGATGGTTTCGACATGCGTCCCCGTGTTTTGCAACTCCCAGGCAGCTCCCTCTCAGCTGATTTATTTTCACGCTACTCAGCTTGTGGGAGGTGAATCAGGTCCTGTGGCAACCCAGCAGAGCCAGCCGCCAGCGCGGTGGGCAGCCCCTCGCTGCCTGCACGAAGGGAAATCTGAAACTTTGAGGAGGAGGGGGAAGGAGGAGCAGGAGGGTGTTTTCTGGGAAGGCGAAGCCATAGCTAACCAGCATGCATGGCAAGGCAGGAGAGAGAAGAGAGTGGTGTAAGGATTCAAATTAGCCACAGAGAGGACAAGAAAATTAATACAGGAGTGATACTAAATAGATAGAAATGTAAGGTAAATCCAGCCTTACACAGCCTTACATAGAAATGTAAGGTAAATCCAGATAGGAATAGGCAGAGTAATAAAACAGAGAAATAAAATAAAACAGAGCAGAAAATTTGGGGGAAATTTTTTAATTTGGTGAGCATGAACAAGTGCCACTTGCTCTCACAAAATTAAAATTAGTAGTGAAAATACTTTCATCCATAATTGCACCCTTCTGATCATTTCTGCTTACTTCTGTTACTGCTAATATCCGAGCATAGTTCCTTATACTCTTAAGCCACTGCCACTCGCCTCTTGTTTTTCTTGTTTTTGGTTTGCTTGTTTGTTTGTTTTCCGATGGGAAACTTTGGAATATTACAGAAAACAACAGGTATTTAAAGGAAGCTAAGCACATTTTCCTAAAGGAAGCTACAGTTAACTGCATGCCTAAAATCAAGCTATAGAACAATGAGATTTCAGATGGAAAAGGGTCAATGTGAAGATGGCATTTTAAAGAGCAAGGCAGCATTGCAGAAATGTTGGCAGAGGGGGCCAGGGAGTGCCGGGAGCAAGGCTGCCACGCAGGCAGCTCGGAAGGAGGCAGCTGCCCACTGCGCTGGCAGCTCCTGCTGCAAGCCTGATGGAGCTTCTGCCTCTGGATGTTTGCGTTAGCATCCCCAGAAGCTCCCACCCAAACCAATGCATTTTGCTGTCAGCACAAAACTGAGGCTTAGTTGTTTTCAGTGTCTACTTGTCCCATAAACAGAAAAGGTCTGGAAAACAAATATTATTTGTACGTGTTAACTGCAAGACCTAACATCAAAATAAATAAATGAAAAGTGGAGATGCCCAGACTTGTGATGTGGCCAAACCAGTAGGTGTACCTGAAGTCACACCTATCGGCTCTCAATGCATGAGGGAATGTGAAAACAGTGACACTACCTCTGCAGGCAGTGAAGTTCATTTACCTTGAACACTTACAAGGTATTTAAGGCAATTCAGTAGTTTGGCCAATATTCAGGTGTGGATATTTTATTTTCTAAATTTCTACACTTCAGTTGCTGGCAAATAAATGTTCCTTTGTCCCCGTGGCCCTTATTTCCATCTCATGGGTACACAGCAGGGTAAAGCACAGGACTAACCATCACAGGGGTTGAAGTGTGGCAGCTCAGAGTTCTCTGCTCCCCTGCATCCCCTGGCACAGAGCACAGCCCCTCTGCAGGACAGGTGGCTTGGCCCAGGTGGGAGCTGCATTGCCTTCTGCAGGTGCTGGCCTCTCCTCGCTGGGGCAGACACTCATGGCTACACCACTCTTCATCTAAGTCCCCCAGCCAGCTAAAACACATACAGGCTGTGGAGGCTAAATAAAACTCTAATCTTGGTCAAGGAGTCTCAGGTAGAATAAGGATTTAATCTCATGCTCTGTGATAGTGATAAAACTGTAGCTTTAGGACACCAAGGACCATTTTCCCTGAACACACAGCTTGGTTTTCATCACACTAAGGGCCACAGCATCACAGTAGCAATGGTTCCTGTGCTTTTCTCTCCCCATTTGCCCCCTTTCAAACACCTTGAACTGTTAAGCAACATGGCCCAGGCAGACAGGAATTTGTGTTTTACCCTGTGCACATCAAACTGAAAAGCAGTGAAGGGAATCATGTCTGGACCCAAGCAGCCTATTGAGAGGATCAAAAAGGTAACACAAAGCACAAAAGATGGCTAAGAAACACAAATCATTTGCCATCCCACACAGCAATGCTGTCTCAGGACCCGGGGACCCAGGCAGAGGATTTAGTGCCTAAGCCTAGAGACTCCTCTGGGTTGCAGGCATTAACTCATGCTTGCATGCCTGAGACCAGATAAAGCTGAAGTCAAAAACAAAAACCTCTAAGGAGGCCTCAGCATATTGTTGTTTTGGGGATAGTCCTGCGCATTTCATCTACAAAAATTAGTGTTTTCTTTTCATTTCACAATAACCTAGGTATTCAAAAAGCCTGCCAAAAAGTACTCAGAAACTCCATGTTTAATCTGAGAACTTTTCAAGAGGACCAATTGTTTGTTTCTACTATCTAATGAACATTAATTTCCTGTTTTAGAAAACGTAATTTATGCCACTGGTGAAGCTGATATTTATCTTGATGCATATCCTCTTGGCTGGCTTAGTTTTTCATTTTCTCCATCTCCTCCAGCCTGCATGCGCTCTGCAACCTGTGGGCTCAGCCTGTGCAGTCAGCAGTACCTCAAACCTACTTGCAAGTTTCCAATGTGCAGAGAGCCTGGTAGTAGTCAGTTCTCATAATAAAAACAAAGCTAAAGAGAATATTTGTAACAGTGGCCTGAAAACAAAAATATTTTTTCCTTTCTGCTTCAGAACTTAGACAAAACTAATGCAAGTTACACTAAACAAATCCAGCCCTTGCCAGGATAAACAAACATTCTCAGTGTTGTTTGCTACATGCCTGTCATGAAATAAAGACACTGACATGCATTTTAATGCAACTCTCCGACAAATTGTGAAAAAATAATTGTGCACTGTGTATTCGTTGCTAGGTTACGAGAAGGGAAGAGAATATTTTTGCAGACATGATGAACTAACAAGGTAAATAATTCAACTTAATCATTTGCAAATTTCACACTTAATTTTGAATAGCAGACCTTTTCAGAGCCCGGACCAACCTCAGATCTGATGACAGCAATTTTTTAGATCAAGGTTGACAAGCTCCCATGCGCCACATTTGGCTTATGGGGTAGTTTTAATATGACAAACTTCCCCCAAAACACAGCAGCAGTTTTTCTAGAAAAAGGGCAGTGAGATTTGCATCATTGTTGTTAACAGCACACATATTTTCATTTATTTTTAAACTCAGTCACTCACTAAATGAAAGACTTCTTAGTAAGTATTGCAGCATTAGCAGAGAAAAAAAAATAAAAGATCTCTCTGTACATATCCAGTCTGTCTGCACAGAGCTCTTATCAGCAACATTCTGGGAGACATACCACTAATTCTGATTAAAGCAGATCAGGGACTGCCTAACTAATCCATAAATTCCGACATTATTACATATTTGCTTAAGGAAAAACAGTGGATCAAATCACAGAATCAGATGTGCACTGCTCCACAAAGTAGGGTCCTTTGTGCTGCTTTGTGGCAGTATTTGCAGGGCAGAGGGAGCTGAAGGAAGGGGCAAAGGGCCACGCATCCCCGGTCCCCTTTAGCACCACCGAACTCAGCAGCAAGAACACCCCTCCAGAGTCCTGAAAGCTCAGAAGAGAGTCTTTCTATTTTGCAAAGTTTCCAGATAACAAACAATATATCGGCTGAAAGAGTTTCTGATTTTTATTTATTTATTTAGGCTTTTTCCTTAGATCAAAGCATGTTTTGGCTACAGCGGCTTCATTAGGCCAGATTACACTGTCATTTAGGTGCCTACAAATGTGACCACAGAATTGCCACGGTGATTAAGTAGGGGACTAAGGATAAGGCAAGTTAAGTTCTCTGTCAAAGTCTCTACTCAGTTCTTTGCAAGACATTCTGAAAGTCATTTCTCTATATTATGATTCTGAATTTAGCCAATGGGAAATTCTGAAGATCAATTGACACAAATTCACGTTGCCCTGGCTATTTAGCATTGTAAGAGCAGTGGCAATGGCAAAACAACATGAAAGCCTGAAGGTATGGTAGCATGCCTTGTTGAGGCTAAAAGTTTTAATACTGCATGTCCCAAGGACAGTGGCAAGCCATGAACTCTAATGAAAACTGGCAAGCAATGACGTGTAAATTAGAAGGTATCTACGCAGAAACACCATGATGCCAGAATAAATTTTCATATTTTTAGTGGATGTTGTGGTCAACAAAATTTTCATTCTTTTAATGCTTTTGGGAGCAGTACTTGCATATTAATTCTATAGTTTCCTAGCCTGGTAATTTCAGATAGGAACATCCAAAGTATATAAAAACAGCAGAGAGGAAATGTATATATATATATATATATATATATATACACATATAGGTATCTTCTGCTTTCTCAGACAGGATTCTGGCTGAAATTCTGATCAAATCCATTCAAGAGTAAAAACAGTAGTGTAAAGGTTTGAAGGAAAGGGAAACCTCCCTCCTGTTGATTTCACTAGATAACTCACACTCCCAGGAAGAGCTGCAGGAAAGCTCTTGTTAGGTATCAAACTTGCTCATTCTTCTCTTCCTTAGCCTCGTGCTCACCAGACTGGGTTGGGCCTTATGGGAACCCAAATGCTTGAACAGACATGAGAATCTGACAGTCTGTATTTCTTTTCCCTAGTGGTAACCTAGCTTATGCTAATTAACATGTCTTATAAGTAGAATTCTAGAGTTCTCATTCATCATTTAGATTGGGTGCTGTTTTTAAATTTTCCTTCTAGACTGCAAGAAGGAGAATACTCTCTTCCATATCAGAAAATTTATCTCTTATCAGTTATCAGACATCTCTTTTTTTTAATCTGTTTTATACAAAAAAAAAAAATCATTTCAAGAGAGAGGGAAAAAAAAAGTTAAAAAAAAAAAAAAAGTAGAGCTAACACAAACTGTTGATTATCTTTGTATCTGTAGTTCTATTTCATTTCATGCCTCCCTCACTTCACAGTACTATAACCTTTTTGAATTGCCCTCTGTGATATCCACTCCTTCACTGTTGACCATTGCTCACTTATTCATTGCTTGTTGGATCAGCTGGGCACTTGCACAATCAAGCCTTTGTTATGCTTTCAGACAGGCTGCAAGCCACAATATTGAAGCAGCACAAGGACTGTTTCCTCTGCTGGTATTCTTCTTCCCTCGCATTTAGGAAGGCAGCATCCTAAATGCATGGAAATGCACATAAAGCAATTACAGCCATAATTCACTTAACAGTTCTCATTTAACTGGTTACACAATGTCTTTTCCTCTTTAATTGTCATAAGAGAGTGGAATACCCAAAATTATGAAGAGTTTTTGCAAGTTGGTCAACTGAGAAACAAGTACTTGCTTCTTTAAACAGTGCGTTTGAGTGCAGGTTTATTTAATGAATCAGTAGATGATGGCTAGTGATGCACAGTTAGCAGGGATCCTGCAAGAACTGCTCCCTCCAACCAGTTAATTGGCCCAAACAAATTGGAATGTCGCTTTCTAACTAATAAGCACTGACAATAATGAAGAGCAACTGCAGGGATGGTGGGAAGATAAAGGAATGCACATACCAAGGTTCTGTAACAGTATGAAATGTCAAAGTTCAAGTTTACATGCATAATAACCACAACTGACACATGGGTTTTTGGGTGCATAAATAATTTGAGAACCCAAGACGAGGACACTAACAAATATAATTTTATACAGTTGGAGGTTTTAAAACAAAAATTAAACGTTTGTGTGCATATACAGATGTCCTAGTATTTAAATATACATAGGATCTGTTTCTAGGCCAGTGCTATTGGTGGATTTGGACACCTAAACACCCTTGGGCTCTGTCTCAATAGGCAGAGTATCGGACATAGCACAAGAAGCAATGTTAGTAAAACGTTATTTTTAGCTGATTTCACTTGAAGTCAAGATGAGGATCTTGGCTTCCAAGATGATGAAATTAAATCTCTCTCTCTCCTCTCTCTCTCTCAGTAGGAAAAAAAAAAAAAAAAAAAAAAAAAAAAAAAAAAAGTACCTTATTTGGGAAGGGAGAGTTTAGATAGAAGTTAAGTAGCTGGGCTGATTATGGAAAGAATAAGAGTATTCAGCAGAAGTAGAGTAAGGATTTTGTCACAGGGAGGGAGAAGCAGAGTCTTTTGTGTATGGTGGTTTATTGCAGGCTCTAATAGCATCAGGATGATGTTACCAAGGAGCTTCTACACAATGAAATAATTTACTGTCATCTCTTATATCCTGCTAGCACAACAATGTGGTCTCCATAGACCTGTCCTAAAGCAGTTGTGATAGCCTAATTCCATTTGTAGTGCTCTATCACAGAAGATGTCATAACTTTATCTAAAAAATAATTACATACTTGAAACCATTGTCAGCTTATTCACACAAAATTATTGTGAATTGGTAATGTTTTTTAAGAGGATTCAGAAAGAGCAGTCAGATCTGTCGAGGTCTGAAGGGCTCCAGGCCTTTCTTTCCTTTCTCACACATCCCAGTGCTGGCAGCTCCCACCGTCCCCAGTGCTGTATGGGACCACAGCTTCTTCTCTGCTCCCCTGAAGCCCAGGAAAAACTGCAGGGTTGCAGCCCCGAGAGCCTGAGGGTGTCATCATCTCCCGCTCCCACTGCAGCCCCCACTTCCTCCAGTTGGACACAAGGGCCCATGAGGAATGTCGTTGTCATGAGCCTGGATGGGACAGATGAGCTCACTGGGCTGTGCCTCCATCCCTCCCACAGCCCAGGAGCCACACACACTGCTGGGGAAGAGACTGACAAGGCATCACAGATACC
Source organism: Anas platyrhynchos (assembly GCF_047663525.1). Classification (NCBI taxonomy): domain Eukaryota; kingdom Metazoa; phylum Chordata; class Aves; order Anseriformes; family Anatidae; genus Anas; species Anas platyrhynchos. The sequence goes on from NC_092605.1 coordinate 6,932,945, forward strand.
CCTTGAGCAGCTTTTTGGCTTGATCCCAATAGATCTCAGGGCTCCCAGGTTAGCAGCGTGCTTGTCAGGCTGCTCAAAGGCCTTCCTGGCCTTGAGACCAGTTACAGTCAGAAAAGCACATACAAATGGGGTAACAGCTTTTCACTGAAAGAGAACAGTTTCCTGTCTTTGTTCTGCTCACATCTGGTCAATTTTCTGACAAGAATTGCATCTTTACTACTCTTTTACAACACACAGCCAATACAGCTGTAAGGGCGTAAGCTGCTCACTAAAGTAGCCTTTGTATTATCAGCAGAATTATTAACTTAACTGAAGCTGTAAAATCTGTTTTACTGAAGATGTATGAACATCAGAGAACTTTGAATTTCATAACCCAGGGTGAGTCTGAAGAACTGGCATTTACAGGAACATGGAAAAGCCTTCTTTGCTTGAAAATCAAACAACACTGAAGTGGAATTAATGACAATAAACTATACTTTAAAACCCAGTTTTCAAAGTAGCTTAGCACTTTAAGAATGATAGAAAAAAATATAATAAGATATGATATAATAAGATGTCTTTTATGGGGTAGTATAAAGATTTAAATAACCTATTGAAATCTATTTTTGGTGTAGAGGTATTAAGTAAATATTGCCATGTTCTCTAGAGCTATACAATTATTGTAATCTTTTCTTCAGAGGCCTTTGGTTAATCCATCATTCAAAATATTATTAATTTCCTTTCCTGTCAGTATGTCATATAAAGATGTGCATCCAATACATTGCCTTGTGGATCTCTGCATATTATACACGTCCCAGTTCCTGTTATGTATACATTCCTTTGTAGGAATATGATTTATTTCTTTAAGCACTTTCCCATCTTAAAATGTCAGATGCTTCCTGTCCTTCTATACAAAGAAGTTTAGCCTCCCAAAGGTATTGAAGTTCAACGAAATTCTCACTGTGGACAGTATGAATTCTGCAGTGAATCCTTAGGAAATATACAATTCCACCTCTTTACCTCAGCTCTCTAGTGTAACTTTATTTCATAAGTGCTTCACACTTCAGTCATCAAGAAGATCAAACAGAGGTACGGCTTTGAAAAACAAAGAACCTAAACTGAACTTTCTAAAAGTTTACTCTTCTTCAAGTAGACACTTTGATTCTCAAGAGTTATCGCTTGTGGTGCACAGGAACTTGTCAAGATTAGGAAAATGGGATTTCAAGGCTAACTTTTATCTATCTTTGTTATCTGAATCTTGTTATCTCTTGTAAATAACATTTTTCCCTCAAATAACTTACTTATAAAACTTTTTCGGTAAGTAAGGAAATTACCATTATTACTTTACTGGGTTTCAGATTGGTTACTTAATAACAAAACCAAACCATATTAACCGAGGTGGTTATACCACAAGCAGTTGCCTATCAGAGGACTTTCTGAAACAGCTTCACCAACTAAAAAGCAAAGATGCTTCGTTATTGCATTTTTTAAATGTGGTATCATATAGAAACATTCATTTCAGAAAAGACTGCCAAATGAAAGTCTAGCTGTGCATAAGACTGCTCAATGTTTGAAGCACTAGGCAAAGAACTTGCTCTGTCAAAGAACCATGCCTCTCCCTTTTCACTGCTGACCTCCTGCCTGTGAGGAGTTAAAGCATCTCCAGCCACCATGCCATAAAACCACACTAGCCATAAAGGTATATTCATCTGCCTAAGCTGCAGCAGCTAAGAGAAGCACTCAAACAGAACAAGGAAAAACTTCAGAAAGCTACAGCGTGGCCCAGCAGGCTGATGAGAGAACAAGAAATGAAAGTGCGCACCGGGTGGGATGACTGGCAGCGGTCAAGAAGAGTGTAGGTTTGGGGGTGTGGACTGGTACTGAAATGAACCGGATCTTTCCAGTTCCCCCCCCAGAGGTACCTAAGTCCAGTACTCAAGTTAACAGAATATTTATGACATTTGCCAACACAGAAAAACAACCACAGGCTTCTTCAGATTGACTCATTAAAAAAAAAAAAAAAAAAAAAAAAAAACACAAACAAGCAGCAACAATATCCTCTGTAACGACAGCTAATGTTTCAAGAGAGAAATGTATCACACAACAGCTCTTCTCCTAAGAGCAACAACATTTTTTTCAGAGAGGTTAATCAAACTCAGTATGTCTAAATTATAAGATGTTTTCTTTCAAGCAATTAACCCTGCAATTTCAGCAGAGTGTTTGAAGTCTTGAGTACACAGGGAAATTGGCTCAAACAGGTCCTAGGGACTGGTCCCCACTGGTAGTAGCAAAGGAGGTGAAGGCCAAAGGAAGGCATTAGTAACACTTGTGCAACTCCCTTAACAGGGTGTACACATGTAACTAATTGGAAACCAGTAAACAATTCTGGCATTGAAGCACAAAGCAGATAATCTCACTCACACTACCTCAGTCATTTTCTTCTCATGTGGCTGCCTGGAATAAAACTGCTAAAATACTGTTTCCCTCATGCAGAAAAAGATCTAGGGGATATAATAGATCACAAGCTGATTAGGAGTCAACAGTGTCAAGCCATTGTGAAAAAGGCAAACACTGCACTAAGCTGTGCAAACAGGAGTATGGCTTGCAAGACGTGCAGTAATCCTGCTCTGCTCAGCACTGCGGCAGCCTCAGCGGGAGCACAGGGCCAGGCCCCAGGTGCCCTCCTGCAGCCGAGATGCGAAGGGCCCAGAGAGAGTCCAGAAGAGAGATGAGAATAAACAGAGGTGTAAAACACCGCCGGTGAGGAAAGACCAAATGAATCCAATGCATGCAACCTAAACAAGAGGGGGGAATGTAACAACAATTTGCAAACACATAAATCACGGCTGCGGAGGGGAAGGGAGCAACTTGTTCCCTGTGTGCGAGGTGGATAAGGCACAAGAGATTTGGGATAGAGTTTGCAAGGCCTAGCAGGCAAAGGAGGGGTTAATGGAGGCATTAGTGAGAAAGCAGCTGAGAAGGCACACAGCTGCAGGGGAGAGAAACACTCAGGAGAGGGCTATCAGAGGACTCTTAAGGAGGGGGTCCTCAGGCTCTCTTAGGGGGAGAGGTGCAGTGTTGGAGGGTGTTGGGCTGTGTCTCTTAGTGGGTTGGTTTAAGAGATTCTAGTCTTATCTTTGGCAGGTTATCAGCTTGGCCTAGTCTTTTGCATTGATTTTGTGTGTTTGATTATGACAGTAGGCATTCTTTTTAGGTTTCCAAAGAAGTGGTGTAGGATGCTGTCTTTCCTTAATAAAATAAAATAGAGCTTTCCACATCTGGTCTAAAATGTGATCAGAGTGCTGAATCTACTAAAGGAAGAGAAAAAGAGGATGATTTTTGCCTAAGGGAAAATATTTTGGTTCTTACTACTACCAAGGGACTTCAGTTGAGGAACTGTACCATGAAGGCTGAAGGCATTTTTCAGGGAATGGAGATGGCTAGCAAGTGGCTTCTACATAACAGGGAAAATGTTAAGCGAGAGGTTCAGGCTTACTAGCTCTGAAACCAGGCGGTGATGAGTTCCAGGATCTTTTTGCTGGGGGGGGGGGGGGGGGGGGAACGGACGGATGACGACAAAGATCTTAACCTGGCACACTTCAGGGGGCTTTGAAATCACAGTAAGATCAAGGTCAGATATCAGGAAATTCTTTCTAAGGGTAAAGATAGCAAGGATTAGAATAAATTGTCTGAGGATGCTATGAAACCTTCATTGAAGGGAGGACTTTGAGAATAGGGTGGTGAGTAGCTGTGAGGGAATTATAAAGCTGATCTTATCTCAGGGCAGTGGGACTGCTAAATGAGCTTCTGAGGTCCCATTCTGCTCTATAGTGCTATAACCAAGAATATTGCATCTCTTTTGTTGCCACTCAGCTGTGATGGTTTATGAAAATAACAGCATTTTTTGGAGGCTAAAAGCATTCTTTGAATAAAAGTGGTTTCAAAACTATCTCTAGGCTGAATATTTTACCTACTTTATTGAATGATTCTTTCAACATGGTGTACTCTGGGACTATTACTGAAACTTGTAAATTCAGAGACAAATGTGTTAGAAGAAACCCCTATACTTGCTTATTCTGTCTTTCCAATAAATATAAAAGTTGCCATTCTCTACAATACCAAACATCTTTGTACAGATAATCTCCATTCCCCCCTCACCCCCCCCGTTTAGCTTGTCCTTTGGAAAAGGACTCAACCCAAGAATATTTGCCCTAAATAACCCTAGTGATACCCTACATGAACAGTTTTTTTTTTTTTTTTTTTTAAATTTTAATTTCCAGTGAAATCAATTGATCTGTGCTTACAACTCTCTAGGTCTAAGTTGTTCATGCTATAACTAGACTGTGCCATATTTGAAGTGACAGAGTAATGAAAACAAGGTTACTTCCTAGATATGTCTTTCCACCAAGATAAGAAAAAAAAATCTATTTATAGCTGAAGTGTTCAGAATTTGCAATCTTGCAGTAATGATCCTAAAGAGATGATCAGAAATAAAGCTGAAGACAAGTATAAGGAGATATTCTTTGATTCTGTAGCACTTCTAACTGAAGCAAATATTTGCGTGCTGTTCCCTACCACTGTGAAAATTTTCAAAGTAAAGCAATTGGAAGTACAACTAGGCTCAAAGCATTTGTGCTTGCTTCTAAATAAGTCTGTCATGGCAGCATTAGGAGACCTCTTTTCATTCTGACCCACATGAAAGAAGAATAGGCACTGAAACAATGAACTGTTGTTTTGAAAACAACTTAGTTGCCCAAGAACACAGAAATTCCTGGTAGGTTTTCAAAAGCCAGTTAGGTAAAGGCTCTCAGAGTGGAAGTTAGACGCCTAGGTTGTATTGAAGTCCCATGGAACAATTTTTTCATGTTTGTGGGCCTTTAAAATTCTGTCCAAAAACCTCCAACATAAGAATCCCATTTTAAGTAACTTTATTTAGTTACCCTCTGTGGTCAGCTACAGAATATAACTTAGAAAATATTTCTGGTGGTTTTGATGGGTTCTCTTTCCTTGGGGAAGGAAGCAAGGGGTTTGCTCTGGGTTTTGTAGGCTGGTTTGCATAATGAGGCCTTGGTCTCTGACTGGAACTTTTGTTTGGTTCAGCATGAGTAAAGCAATACCCTTCTACACTTTCTTAGATAAAGCAAGGCATGCAGGCAACGTAAAAGCGCTAGCAGTTTTTGTCGCCAGAAAAAAAAAAAAAAAAAAAAAAGAAATGATCATATTTAGCGATGCTGTTCACAGCGAGATTAAACCAAAGCTAGATGGAAAGAAGCTGTGTAGATAATTTGAAATAGATTCCGAGGATGAATTACTGCTTGGCTGTCTTCCGCACCTCCTCAGTTCTCCGATTTGTGTGCCAACAAACATTTTAAGATAACTCTGCTCTGTTTGCTCCTTGAATTGTCTAGCTGTTTAACAGGCTCTTCAGATAAACAGGGGATAATCTCAGGATTTTGCTCGACAAAGATTGCTTTGTGCAAATTTTAAAAATTCTGAATAGGTTGTTGTACAGGGCCTGGTCTCGCGCTCCCTTTTAGTTGTGAGTACTTTCAAGGGAGTAAGTGGTTGCTCAGTCATGGCTGGAGTAAGTAAATGATCAATAATGATATCATTACCATCAATTTCTGTTGTCTTTTAAAGGTTATTAAAAATACAATGGTAGCACTGAACAGGACAGTCTTAACCCAGGGAAGTACTAAAGACAGACGCGGCGAACAAACTGAATTAAAGAACATGTGGGAAAGTGCAGATATTTATTTAAGACGTTTATTTAAGACATCAGCGCGTCCCCACACCGGCCCTTCAGCTTTGGCACCAGGGGGCCAGCACACCCCTTGGAGCAGCCCCACACACACGCAGCAACGCTTGTAAACTTCAAGACAAGCGACAGAGATCCGCCGGCGGCCGGGGCAGCCCTCACGGGCCGGGCTCAGCCCCGGGACCGAGCCGGGCCGGGCCCCGCTCCCCTCAGCGCCTCGCTGCTCGCCGCCTCCTAGAGCGGCGCGCGCCGCCCCGCCGGCGCTTCCGGCCTCTCTGCAACCGCCCTCATCTATCGTTGGTCCTCCGGGCTGTGGCGGCTGCACCGGGCCTGAGGGGACGGGGGCGGGGGGGCGCTCGGTGGCGGCCCCGGTGCTCGGCCGTGAAGGGTGGGGGGGCGTTGCGGCGGGGCCGGTCCTGAAGAGAAACGGCCTCCCGCCCTGCCGGGAGCCCCCGGGCAGCCCCGCCTCCCCCCGGGGGCGAAGGGGCCATGGCGGAGGCGGGGGGGGCGGCCGGGAGCCCCCCGGCGGGGCCGGGCTGCGGCGTGCAGGTGGTGCGTGGGGCTGGGGGGGCTCCGGGCCTTCATCGGGGTGTCGGGAGGGCTGAAGGCAGAGGGAAGGGTTGGGAGGGGCTGTGGGGGAAGGCAGAGGGGTGGGTGTGCAGGGGCAGTGGGATGAGTTTGGAGGGGCTGTGAGGGGAAGCAGCCTCGAGACCTGGTTGGCCTCAGGGAGTGAGGCTCTGGGCACGTTTGGTTACCTGGGTTTGAAAAGAGAGCCGTAAAACTCCTACAGAGCTCTTTCTTCTCCCTTGAAGGTTTTGTTTTTAATTAATTTTTCTTTAGCAAATATATACACGTACCCAAACGTATACAAGTACCGCAGATACAGTTTGGCCGCAATTTATATTTAGGTTTAGCGAGGCAAACATACTGGTCCTGAAAAAAAGCAAAATAACACAGATTATTAGGCAAGTGAAAATGAAGAACTTCACAGAATCTCAAAGCCTAAAAGCAGGTCAAAGCTTATGTCCTAAAAGTCATCCTGGGTTCATTTAAAGTATCCCATGTATGAGGTTTGACAAAACCAGCAGATTTCTGCCAACAACCCTGAGTTTTTAAAGGGTTTGGAATCCTAATATGAAAACCATCATTTAAGAGTAACAGTTTCTGACTTCTGTAAAATCTTCAGTGGTGTTAAAATGATTAAAAAAAAAAATATTTTCCACATTCACATACGGAGATTGGTAGGAGCCAATGTGAACTGGAATTTGCTGAAGCTGAAAATAACATTTCACTTTGGGGTTGTTTATGGTGTATGCCCTCAATAGAGGAGGTAACACTAGAAACAAGAGGTTTCTTGGGTGTAAAAGTGAGTTGCACAGTTTCTGTAATTTTTTTTTTTTTTTAACTCACATGTCTCCAACCTTGTGATTGTTGTATTGTTTTTCAGTAGCGTAGCTGAGGGAAGAGTTATGTTGTTGAGTAATATATTTGTAGAAGAAACAGGGTTGAAGTATCTGCTAATCAGTTAGCATTCTGTCATTTTTCCATACATCAAAACTCACTTAGCAGAGCAGCCATGAATCATCTTCAGCTTAGTCAGAGCAAAACGACTTCACTGAAACCACCTAAAATCACTTCAGGCCTTATTCTAGAACTTTGAAGTCCAGAGGAAATCAGGTAATGTCACAATGCTCCAATCCAGATCAGATCATAATGCTGTATTCTAACTGTTGTGCTTGGCCATTAGGCCATGAAATGCTCCTCTGCTGGATTTCGCTATAAGTCAGTCTCAGGTAATAAAAGAATAATTCGGACTCAGTTGTCACTCAGTTGACCCTGTAATGACAAAAACACATTAGTTATGTGCAGTTTATTTAAAGGAGCATTATGTGTATTTGTCGTTCTCTGTTGTGGTGACAGTTTTAAAATATAAAAATGCTGCAAAGAGAACTCAAACAATAACCTGTGCTGTGAGTGGGCAGTGGTAGTTAGCATCAAGTGAGCAAAAGGCTTTAAGACATTAGGAAAACTGTGTTCCAGGTCTCCCTTAGGGACCTGCTTTTAGAGATTGCTGTAGCAAGGCTGGTGTTTCTCACTGGAGACTGTGATTTGTCAGCAGTGACAGAGCTGTAGTTGGTTTTGTCCTGGGACTGAACATCAAGGCAGGATCTCTTCAGGCTACTACCAGATGACTTTTTTTCTACAAATCTGCACCCATACATGAAATATTGTGCCCACGTTCACGTTTTTCCCTTTTTAAATGAACCATGGAGACTGGAGTGCTTTGGTACAGTCACACAATGGTAAAAGTCAGTTTATAGGTACCCAGCTCGGGGCAAGTGCCAACTACAGCTTTTAAGCCTGGCTACAAATGTACAAATGAACTAGAGAGAAGTGAAAAGTTAACCTCTGTGGTGTATTTCTCTTTGGTCTAAAAACAAAACAAGAAAAAAAACACAAATGCAGAAGAACAGTAAACTAAGAACAGGAGAACCCAAGGAATTTCTTTGCTACCGTGTGTTAGTAGTACTCAGGCATTTTAATCATATTGCTGTGTGCAGTTATTTGTATGGATTTGTTAATTTTTCAAGTTTTATGTGGAAGCATCAGCAATTCAGTGCTGTACCATATTTTGACAGGCATGTAGCTTTCCGTTGCTGTGACAGTTGTGTGAAAGTAGAACTTGCTCACAGGAAAATGTTCAAGAGCATGCTAATCTGTTATTAGTTGCTCTGTTGAGATCAGAGTTAGTGACCTCTGGATTGCTTCTATCTGTGCTGCCGTTGAAGTACTGCTTTTACTGTTTTCAGTTCAAGCTGAGCAGAAAAGTCCTTGAATGATAATTTGCGCTGCCGCTCTGACTGAAAACAGGAGCTCACTATGGAAAAAAAGTAAATAAGTTCCAGTTTTACAGTTTTCAAACCAATGTCAAGCCAGTTTGTGACGGTATAGTCAAAATCGTACTGAGTTAGGTAAAATAAAAATAAAAAGAAAAAGAAAAAAAAAAAGATGAAGAATGAGTGACTATTCTGGATGTCCAAAACTGCATTGGAAAAAATGGAGAATGCTCTTCTTTCTGAATGAATATGTTAGATTGATTAGCATGAACATTTAGGGGCTTATTTTAATTGCAATCTAAGCGTAAGGGATATTAAAATCCTGAGCAATTTGGATATATTGGTTTAGGATCTCAGGCCTGCTTAGTTTTTGAAGTCTAAATGCACTATTGAGCCATACTTATGAAATAATCTTTTTTTTTTTCTTTGTTGTATTTTTTTGTATTCAACTTGACTTTTTTTTTCTTTTTTTTTTTTTTTTTTACTTTGTCCTTATTTTACTTGCTTATCTCTCTACAACAGGTCAAAGACTTTCTTTGCTTAAAAATGTAGATACCTTTGCCTCTACTCGTTTTAAATACCCCTTTTTCCTGTCACAACATCCTGCCAAAAATCAGGATGTTCATTCATTTTAGACCAGTATATATATATTTTTATTTTGCTGTGCAATGCTGTTAAGCTTTTTATTTGTTAGTCATTGTTACTGTACATTGTACTCTGTGGTATCTGAGTGTACATATATTGTACTGTGTATAAGGAAAAAAAAAAAAAAGAAAAAAAACAGTATGCACAATAGCTCCTAATGTGTGCATTTGTGTGTGTTTGCCAGATCTGTAACAAGTCCATTTCAGTGCTCTTCTGGTAGCTTCTCAAGATTTTCACGTGCTCACAGTAGGAACTAATCGTCTGGTTCTTCCAAGTGTGTGTTTATGGTTACACCACATGATAAGGACTTAGAGTTCTGTTTCTAGGAACTTCTTAAAATGTCCTGTGAAGCTTTTTACAAGTTACTTGGGCTCTTTGTCTTAAATTCCCCATCTGTTATAAGGCACCTTAGCAGGTACTGATTTGGCCTCCCCCTTTACGGACATTGCCAGTGTACTGTTACTGCGGCAAATATCCTAGGACTGGCATGCTGTGAATGGAAGGTATTCTTTTTTGAGATATAGAAACAATTTTTGGGGTTAAAAATGAGAATACTGATGAGTACTTAAACAGAGAAATCCCTCATCTGCGATTTGTAACCAATTTTAAAATGAAGATTTCAGATAAGTTTTCACACAATGCTTATGGGGCTGAAACAACAGAGGCTATAGGAGGAAAGCCTGTAATTGAAATGAGAGACTAAGGAACTATGTCATAAGTCATCTTCTAATGTGTTTGATATCAATTTTAGATAAAACCATTTAAAAAACTCGTCTAGAGTCCAAGGATTCAGGCTGCACATACAACATCTCCAGTTAGGTAATAAGTCAGAAGAAAAATTGATGAGTAAGATCTATTAATGGAAGATAGAAGCAAAGAGTGTCTTACGAAATGCAGGAATACTAGAAGCAAGTTAGTGTTGTGTTATCGATGGCTTGTTAGCATTTTTCGTTCAGTAGTCTCTTGTTTCCTTGGAGATCTACCAAAAGTAGAACTCAGAAAATGTGAAGTTTGAGAGAGGTGAAAGCAAATCGTGTATTTAAAATGAAAATAAAGGTACCTTGCCTACTTCCATATTCTTGTGATCCCTTTTTGGTGAAAGTTAGTTTCAGAAAGATCTGGCACTTCTCTTTTTTTAATGAATATTCTTGTAGTGTAAGGACAAAAAATAGTGTTACTGACTTTTTCTTTTTTTTTGTAGTCTGTCATTGTGCCTGTTCACAATAGTGAATGCTGGTTAGATGAGTGCCTGAAGTCTGTCTGGGAACAAGATTTTAAACAAACGATGGAGCTGTCAGTTTTTAATGATGCCAGCAAGGTATGTTTCAGACTTTATTGAAAATGCTGTCCAAGTCAATACTGTCTCTGATAGAAATTTTTATTTGGGCTGTTTGGTTCACCACACAAAATAGAATAGCTGCACCTCTGTCATCATTTTTCTAGGACAGTTCAGCTGAAATCATTGCAAAATGGAAGATGAAGTTGGAAGATGCTGGTGTTCCAGTAATCATCGGTAGCAATAATTCATCTCAACCTCGAGGAGGTATGTAACTTAATAGTGATTTTTTTTTTTTTAAAGAGTTAGGTTGCTATGATAGACAACACTGTTTTACTTTGAGAAGTGTCTTAGTAGCCACTTGCATTGCAATGGAAAAAAAAAAACACATTGGACGCGGAGGTCTGGAAAACAAAAACTCATTCCAATTTAGAATTTGGCCCTGTTGTTTTTGGCTCCATAAGATTTGTTTATATGGCCAGGAAAGAAGAACTTGGCTTGATACTTATTCTCTACTCAGCAAAAGAATTTTGTTTAATTGAAGTGTACACAATGTTGTTAATGCTTACAATTTTACTGTGGCTTTCTGATATCCGATTTATCTTCAGAAGATATGTCTTAAGAAAAAAGAAATACAAGATTTCTTACATAATCATTTAAAAATCATTTAAGTGCTTGTCAGGATTGTAGAGCAGACCCTGAAAATGTGAAATAAAGACTAACAAGCAAAATTATGTGAAAAGGTTTATTTTCCTCCTGAATCTCAGTCTTGCTTCTCAGTCACTTGAACGATTTCCCCCTTTCCCAAGATACATTCCTTGGAGTAAAGTCCAACTTTATAAACAATGCAATTTAATTAAAAGTCACAGATTATTATTTTTATTTTTTACTTATTAATGGCTGTGGAAAAACTTGGCCATGTTCTGTAATGTGGAGATTGCAGGTTTCTTAATGCTGCCATTGCAAAACTCTACAGATTTAAAACAGTTAAATTTGTGGTCCAAGCCAAATGGAGAGGTGGTTCTGGGGTTTTGCAATTGGGCTGTAAATAACAATCATGTTGAATTATGAAGTACTTTGCTGCAGGATGAAGATGCAGATGGTGGGATATGAACTGTAAAACTTCTATGTTTTTAATTTTAATCTCACTCTTTTTGTCAGAAGTGGAGGAAAAGCCAGTGTTTGCTTTTGTTGAAGGGTCAGAGGCCTGGAGTGAAATGGAAAATGCATTTTTGATACCACTTTGATCAGATCAAAACAGAGCTTTAAAACAAGTTTTGATGTGGGAGCTAAAAACTCACACTAAAACTCCTTGGTATTTACACAAGAGGCTAAACCAATATGTGCAGTGAGCTACCTGACAGATCCGTAGTGGGATTCCCTATTGATTTACATGCTACTGCAAATTGCATTTAGCCACTGGAAGAGATAACAAACAAATATCGCTATCATTTTTTCTTCTTTTTGGTTTGTTTTATGTTTGGGCTTTTTTTTAAGCAGACAAGCTTGCTAAAATGTAAAATAGAAATGAAAGTATGTTGCTCTTTGAAGAAGCAGATGTTGAGTGGCATTAAAGTTGGAGGATCACGACTGTGTTCTGAAGATCAATAAGAGGACGAAGCAAACAGAACACTGCTCATATTTTTATGAGAGCTGTAAATAGAATATTTCTGTCATTCTAGGTTTTGTGACAATGAGTAGCCAGGTAGGAATTAATATAAAATTTCATCAAAATTTGTGTCTTTCAAGATAATCTAAATTAAGAGACACATTGTGGAAACACTGTAACAACATCTGGTAAGCTTGTTTTTTTTTAACACAATATCCTGTTTGTAACTGAAAAGAAACCCAGATTTATAGACCAGTCAAATTGGTCTTACTATGGAAAAGCCCAGTTCTGTTTCAGAAGGCTTAATTTTCATCCCATTGTTGAAACACAAATAACTACGAGTTTCTGAACTGAATTCATCTGTGACTTGGTGTAGGCCCCTGGCTTTATTTGCTTTCATTTCCTTTGACTATAGACTTCTTTAAAGCATTTTTTTTTTTTTTAACAGTCATCAGACCTAGCAGTACTGAAGTATAGCAACATATCTGTTACTATAAGTAATTTTAATGTTTTAACCTTTCTAGCGTGATCTGTTGTTGTTTTGACAGTGCAGCTTGTAATATTAGCACTGTTGAGCTGGTGATGAGACAAGGTTGGTAGAGCAAATACTTTTGGGCAACTGATATGCTGGAGTTAAACAATATAAAGAATTTCTTGTATTCCAGGAAACTTATTTATTTTCCTTTTTTTCCACCTTAACTACTGGGTGATCTGTCTTCTTTAAAATCTTACCTCTTTTAGTAGCTGATGATCTAAAAAGCTAAAGAGGTTGTGATTTATTGTTAATGCCATCTTGTTATATAGTTTCCATTTTAATAAAATATTTCCTATGTATAAAGTCTTGCTCCAAATAGACTTGTATTAATGGCATGTGTAAACTAGTTGTAGTTTGCAAGAACACAGGTGCAAGGTTTTGACGATAATTTATGGTAATACTCCAAAGTCAGTTCACCTTTGCACTCTAGGAAACTGAAACTAAGTTTGAGTTGTGAACTCCAATGAGTATCTTGTGCCATTAAAGAGAGATGTCAGATTAATTTTTGTTTTAACATGTATTTGCCAGTGTTAGGATAGCTGAAACCTGAACAAATCTTTAAGAAATTGTTGGAAAGGGGCACAGCTGTGAGCATTGTTTTAAATAATAGTATGAAATGCATAGTTTTTTTTTTTTTTTTAATAAAAAAAGCTTATTCATGTGGAAGTCACTCTCAGGTCACCATTAAAATGAGGACATCTTTTCTTCATGGTTGTTACATTTTAGGAGCAGGTTACTTGAAATCCATAGTATTTGTTTGCTTTCAGTGATTTACTTTTATTATGTTAAGGACTAGTTACAACTGTAAGGAGTCTTTCCTTTAATAGAAGATGCTTTAGTACAGAAACAATGTACTAGTCAGGCTTCACATCTTCAACTATTTACACAAGATTAGGATTTATTTCTGATTCTTTTCTAACATGTAAAAGAAAGGGGGGGACCTAGAAAAAAAGAAAGGGTCACGCCTAAAAAAAGGAAACCTTTTTCTTTCCAAGAGTAAGGAATGTTAATATCTCACTGAGGCTTAAGTTTTTACGGTTGTAACCATGGTAACAGGCTCTTTTCACCAAGTAAGCAGGCCTTACAAAACTCAGAGACCTGGCACAAACATTTGATTTTCTTCAGTAGAGTAATATTAAAGAAATTCTTTAACTCATGCCAAACATAGGATTCATTGTGGTGAAAACTTTTTAATATTTAGTTTCTTCTACAGGGAATTATATCTCATTTTAATAGTTTTTTAAATATGCATATTATCTATTTAAAAAAAAAAAAACTAGCATAAGAAAAGCTTCAGGATGGTTTCTGTCTTAATCTTAATAAATATTTTCCAACTCTTTTTCAGAATGAATATTTAATACTTCAGATTTTTTTTTAAGTGTTTCTATTTGAAAACAAGATCTGAGGTATTTCAGAAAGTTCATGTAGTAATATTACTGTCGTCTTGTAGTTGTCTTTGAATCTGCTTCACTTTTTTCTTCATTATTTCCTTGGACTTCGTTAGTTTATACTGAAGATGGTTGAAATGTTGGAGTGTATACTAATGGCAGGATTGAAATGTAAATACAGGCTGCTTTACAGCTGGTAATGGTATATCTGAGTATTGATTTGATTGATGTTGGGTCAAATTTTGTTCTATCCTGTACTTTTTCCTCTTTCTTTAGTAGGGACCTCTGCAGTATTAGGGTTTTTCTTGTTTGGCATGTTCAGACCTGCTAACTTGCATCAGTTGTTTCCTACTAGAATCACTCATGCCAGGATCCAGCTCTGCTGTTGTGTGAAGTACTGACTTTGCCAGCTGCTTTTTTACTGCCAAAAGAAAAAGAGAATGAGAGTAACTGTATATATGAGATTAGATATTCATACATGTATAAAAAGTTGTATGTAAATATGCTTTAAGGTAATAAATCTAAGAAATCTATGGAGAAGTTAAGGTAACTCAAAGACACCCACGAAGTGAGAATTAAAATACTTGAAATACATAAGAATAAAACAGTTACAAGGAAGAGCCTTTATCAGTACTGTTGCTTTGGCAGTTGATCTAATGTTCCTTTGAGGCAGTAAGAAATGCAGTCATAAGTCTTTTTCTTTACTTGGACAACTTAGCAAGATAGCCAAGGAGCAAGTGTATTAAACTAAGTGAACCTTTGAGCCCAGTTAAATTTGTTTCCTGAGCAAACTTAAACATGGATCTCACAAAAAGAACAGAGAAAGCTTTTGAATTTTTTGAAATGCCAAATCAGGAACTTAAGGAATAATATTTAAAACTACCTGACTCCAAATCATGGTGAGACATGGCTTTATCTTTCCAATTTTCCCTTTAAAGAATAATAAAAATCAACTCAACAGTGTTAAATATCATTGCATCACATGGTTAGCAAGCATATCAGAGCAATCTTGAGCTGGATTCTCTGAGTGAGTTTCAGAAATAGTTTAAATAAAGCTTAAATGATTATGTATATATATAAAACCAAATAGAATTTCTATAGGGTTTTTCAGAATAATATGATATAGCATGGTCTTTTCTTGTAATGCTGTCTGTAACAAGAATTCAAAGACCAGAATGTACTTGGGCCTTGTTTACATATAAAAAGTGATCCCAGGTAAACCAGCTCATACTTCTTGTATGTGTTTCCATTTCTGAACTTACCTCGCTGCTGGTTGCTGCAGTTCCTTCCTTACCTTTGGTCGTGCATTCCTGCTCCCCTCCTTTTTTTTTTTTTTTTTTTTTTTTTTGCTTTGTTGCTCATTTGACCCTTCAGTGCTGTCCAGTGCTGCTTCAGAAATTAAGCTGACTAAAAAGTTTTCTTCTAGTTCAACTTCCTGAAATGGCATGGTAGAAAAGCCTGGATTGTCATCTGACTGAATTTATATTTTAGGGTTGTCTTCCAGAGATGGTATAACATGTTATTGTATAAATAAGGCAAATTTGTGCTTTTTGGACATGTACTCTCCTCCTTGCATAACATTGATTTTTCTCTAACTTCCTAATGAGACTTTTTTTGTTTTAATGTTTCTGTGTTTTAAAGACAGGTGAAATTTTTGTATTTGCATCCTTTGTATTTAACATGCAAAATGGAACAGAACTGTTTTTGTGTACTGAGGACTTGGCCCCCAGGTAGGGAGAACAAGTTGACTAGCAGTCTCTTGTGCTTTCTTTTATGATTAGTATTATTTTTTTTAAATTCAGAATTTGTTGCTATTTGTTACGATTAAAGAGATGAATATGTATATGCAGCCAAGGTTTTTCATCATCTGGATGTGTACTGGATGTGAGGCCTAGGTAGCTGGACTCTTCAAGGTTTATATTATGTATTATATCTTTGGGGAGGGCTAGTAAAAGTTCAGTTCTGCTTGGTGGTAGAATTTTGACATGTACATCTGATTAACCACACAGAATAATACTGAAATGAACATACAATTTAAATATTTAAAAGTTACCTGGTTTAAAATATGGAAAAATCCGTATTTTGCTTGGTACTGATTTTTATACTTTCTTTCGTCTGTTCCTAACTGCAGTAAGCTTAAAATTTCAAAGTTTAAAGCTACTATATAATTTTATCTTTATTTTCTCAACAGTTGGATTTGCTAAAAATCAAGCAGTAATACAGAGCTCGGGAGCCTATCTTTGCTTTCTGGATTCAGTAAGTTGATACATCATGCTTGACTCAGTTTTGTCTGAAAGATTGTCTCATCATTTTTGATGTCATGGTTGGTTTGCCTTAAAGACAAGCTCTTTAAAGGTGGTTGGGTGTTAAACATGGTGGTTACTATTTATAGCCCTAAAGTTGCCTTCCAACCTGTAGCATGTCCACAGCCTCATACCATTCTTTGATCCTATAGATTTCACAAGCGGTTGCGAGCAGAGTTAAGCAGAGTTGCTGTTTAGCTGTTTTTAGAATTTTTGCTTTCCCACATGCTTCAGAAAATGATACAGATGAGAAACTAAGAGCTAATCTACTGGCTTTTTAATGCAAAATAGGAGATGTCTCATCTCCCATCTTGCTTTTTTTTTTCTTTATCCTTTGTTGTATACCTTCTGTGAACCCATTCAGCTCGCTAACCCACAGATAGCTATCTGACTTTATACAGCTTAATATGCAGTGAAGTGTTTCACAAATGTGCATAGCTGATCTGAGGAATGGTGCCATGTGGCTAGGATCAGGCAAAAAGAGCAAGACCTTTAAGGCTCACTGATCTTGTGTAATTTCACCTGAAGATTGATACTTTCCTCTGAATTGGCTATGGTTTAGTGTAGTACTAGGAGGAAATGGCTGCAGGAGGTGTAGGCTTTCAGGTAGGGTACAAGTTAACATTATGATTGTCTGTGCTCATTAGAAAGTGGCGTGATCTTTTTCATGAGAGTAGGGAGGTGAACTCTACAGCCTTATAATCACACAGCTTTCACTTTGGATGTTCTTTCAGTTTGCAAACTCTATTTGTTGTACCAGCTATGCAGATTTTTTTTTTCCCAACAGTGTACTGTTGCAAGACCCAAGGCAATTTGGCATATGTTGCTGTTGGCTTTACTGGCC
The DNA here is from genome assembly GCF_047663525.1 of Anas platyrhynchos. Classification (NCBI taxonomy): domain Eukaryota; kingdom Metazoa; phylum Chordata; class Aves; order Anseriformes; family Anatidae; genus Anas; species Anas platyrhynchos. The sequence continues at coordinate 6,950,119 of NC_092605.1, forward strand.
TTTATTCTTGCTGTTATTAAATTATAAAGTATATATCAACACTTTGCCTTTTTAAAAGAGTATATTTGAATTTATCTTAGCTTCCTGTTAGTGATTTTTTTTACAGAATATGTTTACATAAATCTTTGTGTACAAGTTTAAGGAGGGTGAAGCTTTGAAATGCGGTATCCAATATGCATATGTATAAAATGGTATGTCAGAAAACAAAATTTGAGCATTCATTGGACACATGGAACTCACAATCACACATACAAATTAATGGGTGTTTGGACAGGTCAGCTTCTTACACGTCAAAGAAAAGTACTTCATATTCAGCACTGAGTGTCAGTGTCTGTTTCATAAACAGGTTGTTTTGAGGAAGTATGAGCATGAAATCCACTGCTCTGTTTTTGATCCCCTGATTCATCAGATTGTAAGAGCATGTGAGTCTTACAAATTGTGCCATGAAGTAGTTGAAGTGATAGCAGTTTTGTTAATACAAATATACCTGGGATCCAGTTCTTTTTGTTTGTCTTCAGGTAGACACAGATGCCAGGGCCAGTTAAATTTACGTGAATGATTCTATGGATTTAACTCTACTACATTGTGAGTCAGTGAAACTATTTACATATATAAATGAGAAAGAAATACATATTAAAATTTTGTAAAGGTCAGGTGTTCCAGGCTTGGATAAATACTACATTGTATGGGGTATTACAGGAAATACATGAGATGAGTTGTGTACATACTTATGTTTACTGAAGTTAGCTGGAGTCCACATAAGCATGAGTGAGAAATTAACATACTGTTGTATTGTCCCTTGGAGCTTCACATCTCCTGTCTCAGATCTGTATAAAATAATTTACAGAGGTAAGTCTTTCAATCCAGACAGATGTAGTTGTTTGCAAGTTAATATTTCTCTAGAGATATCTTCAGAATTCTTAATTTATTTGCTTTATGGAGTTTATGAGCTATGCTTCTTTGTGCTGCTGTGTTCTGTTTGCTGACTGTTCTATTTGCTGTGCAGATGAGAAAACAAATTACAACTACTATGAAATCAGTGGTGGTTTTGCATTTCTGCAAGATTATTATTAGCATAAGTCAATGTTTCATATAATTAGGACCTAGTCAAAGTGCTATGATTGAGAATTTTATGACTTCCAGTATGGATAAGTTTGGAAGAAGCTAACAAGGCTTCCTGTTCTACACATTTCTGTTCCTGCTATTGAGCTACATGCTGTAGAACAGTCATTCTGATCTAGCAGAAGCCTAATCTTGGTACAAAGAAATGCTAAATGATTGGCATTACTTAAGTGTATTTTCTACCATCTCCCCTTGTGGCTACCATTGTTTGCTGAAAACAGATTGGAGGAAATAAAAATGAATGTGGAAACTGCTGCAAGTCTAAAAATTGCTCAATATTTTGGCCATAGTTAGTAAATGCTGTGTGATAATAGCTGCAACACAGATGTTGCCAGCTGTTTAATAGCTCTGCTTCTACACACCACCTACCTTCTTCGTTTCAGTCACCAATCCAGTGTCAGGCTCTATAGGAAGGAATGCTGATATCAGCCGTTTGGAATGTGCTGCAGTAATGCCAAGGAATTGACCTTCAGATGTGCAGGCATAATTGAAGCTTTGCTAGAGGTGGATGGAGAGAGAAATGGGGCTGTGTCAATAGCTTGTATACATTTCATATAGGTGGAGAAAAGTGTTGTGGCTCCTCATATGTTCATTTCACTTACGCATCTTTGGGAGTATTAGTCCCGAAGAGACTGTTTTGCTTGCCATTCCAGCTGGAGTCAAGCTGCTTGTGTTATGTCTCTCAACACAGATTTGCGAGGACAACAAATTGGGAAGAAATGTGGAGGGAAAAAAAAAAAAAGGTTACAGAGCTCAGAACTGTCAGAATTTGATCAGCCTATTCTAGTATGAAGTGGCAGCTGTTTGACTAATAGCTATTATGGAGTTTCTTTGCTGTAGCTGTTGTTACAGATTTCACCTCTAAGCTACTGAGGCATTTTTCCCACCAGCAAAAGCAGAAAATGTGAAGATACTTAACAAATTGTTCTTATTGTACTCCCAGAAAAATCTTGGTCATAATGACATCAGAGTTCACTAATTATGCTAATGTATTTCACAGTTACTTTCCTCCTTTTCAAATTGTCTGTAGTTACTTTATCTACCAGTTGCGTTTTATTGTGATTTTAGCTTGTCAGCTCTCCGGGGTGGTTGCCATCTTTGTTATAATCATTTACCCAGATTTAGCACAGGAGAGGTGTAATACTGAAAATACTTTTCTTTTTTTTTTCTTTGAAGTGCTATTTTCTTTGACACTTACCAAACATCCTTCTATAAAACTGCATTTCTTTAAAAAGGAATGTGCTTTCGTTCCATCCTAAGCATCTGTGTAGTTTCCCATTATTTCAGGTTTAATCAAGGTGGTTTTGGAGGTTATATAAATATATAGGTAAATATATAGAAATATAAAATCGTGTCCTTTGTTTGACCTGCAATATTTCCAGCCCAGTCATATTTACTTGAGTCCTTGACCCATTTGTTTTAGTCCTTTGAAAGGCTCTGTTGGCAATATATTGCTGTTTGCAAGATTCTTACTTAGCCAGTTAAGAGTTGGCTGTGCCGTGCTGTCCCAGCACAGGGAAGCAGCTGAGCTTTATTCACCAAATCGAGGATGGACCATCAGAGTCAGCACTCTGCTGTTTGAATTGGCAGCTGCCGACCTGTGCTTTCGCATTTGTAAGATTTGCTTTTAGGATTTCAGTTGCAGAATGTCAGTGTTGCTGTCAAATGGTGCATGAGCTTGTCTTGAATTTCAGGTTCAAAAACACTTCAGTGAGGGGAGTTCTTAAAGGTCTCAGGAGAAGGTGGTTGGGCCTCAGCTAGCTGCTTGGTGTGTTTCAGGAACTCCAGCCTTCAAGCTAGTTCTCAGTTATTAAAATAGCTGCTTGGTTACATAGGCTCCTTCACTTGCTGGTTTTGGAAGTTGGTGTTTTAAGTTACTTTGCAGGCGTTAATAACCTTTTGAAATACTTTCATGGAAATTACCGTTTGTATAGCCTAAAAAATGCAGCAGCGATCAGACTTCATGTATTTGCTTTTTTATTGTTGTTGTGACATAATACTCCTTGCAAATTTGATCCTCAGTTTAAAAACTGAGAAAACTCAATCAGCAGGTGAATGGATGTAGTGATGAACTCCATTCCCAGAAGCTCCCTCTTCCCTGAAGAGTTGTACCTTTTTTCTGAATCACTAAGGAGAACAAAAATATTAAAAAATAAAAAAATAAAAAAAAATTGTGTGGGGGGGAGAGTGGAGGACAAACAAGAAGTACCTGAAGGCATCATTCCTCTTACGTATATGTCTTCACAGAACAGTATTAAAAATGGATTAAATGTCCCAGTCTGGAATGTGAAATGTTACTTGTCTGTTTCATAAATAACCAAACCTTTAGAATTTGGCTGCCATAAGCTCCTTCCACACTTCTTCATCAGTTTACTAGTTAAAGAGGGTAACTGAAATTGACAGGGAGGATTTTACTCTGGTCTGAGTTTACCGACGTTGCAGTGTAAATGACTTGCTTCCCCTGTCTGTAAGCACTCCCATGCTTTTTTTTCAGTGATCCAACTGTGAGAAAGATCCAAAATCTATCCCCAGTGACTTCAGAAATGTTAGGTATAGAACAGCATATGTCTGCGCTTGCTGCACAAATGCACCAAGGTGGGAATTCCCTTGACGTCAAAAATTTCCCATCAATTGATAGTCATGTTGAAGTAAAAGATTCCATAGGAAGATTCTAGTTAATTTTATGCTGTTGGAATGTGCCAGTCAGTCAGGTGTAAGGTCACCAAACATGTCCTCCCATTTAGGGCTCTTTGTTGCCATGTTCAAGAAAGAAATGGTGCACCATAAAGTCAGTGTCTTAGCCTTGGAAGTGTTTCCTTTGTTGTCCCTTTCTTTCTCAAGGTATTTCAGAAGTAGAATCTGAAGAGCAGTGTTTTTTTCCCTGTGATATTGCAAGTACTGGCAGTGTGTGTGTTCTGCTCAGGTGAGACACGTGGAACTCGAGTGCGTGATTTTAATGGGTTTGATAGCGTGGGGTTTCTTTAAAAACACTGCCGATGATGAGCATATTTGCTTTGGTAGTCCTGCAGACAGGCCAGTTTGTGGAGGCTTTAGGCCTTTTACTTCTCTAGCTCAAGGAGTTGTACTGAACAATAGCAAAGAAGGATTTCACTTACAGTCTGAGCAGGTGCAGGGTAAATGAATGCCTGTTTGATGGATTGAAAGACTGGAGATGCCGTGTCATTTCTTAGGGAATCAGATGTTCCTCCTGGTACTGCTACAGGTTGTATTTTAGGGGCAATAGCTGCAATGACAAGAAAGTGCTATTACTGCCAGGATGGAGCATATCAGCTTTTTTTTTTTTTTTTTTTTTTTTTTTCAGCATCATGAAGGAATTTGCAAAAGTGTTTGATGCTGAGTCGCTGAGTCTATAATGTGAGCTTAAGGAAGCACTTCGGTACTGAGCTTTAGTTAGTGTAGTATTTATGTGAGCTTGTCCTTGGTTTTAAAAAGTAAAGGCGTATTGTACATTGTGTTGTATGGTTTGTGTTTACTTTCTGCAGTAAAAAAAAAAAACACTTTCAAGGGAAAATCATCATTATCACTGTGGAGTTCAGTGTGGTCCAGACAGCCTGCCTGGTTGAAGAGGCCAGTGAATGTTTGTCACTTAAATGTATCCAGAATGGTTTAAGAAGCAAATAATAAAGCAAAACCAGCTTTGAATAGTATCTTTAAACTTGGATTATTGACTTAGATTTCCTTTTGTTCGACTAAACATATGAGGAAAGTAAAACAACTAGCTCAGTGTAAATTGTGTGTGTTTATGATGAGTGCTTGCCTCTGGTTGGAAGGAAAACAACGTAGCTGAGAGCTGTGTAATGAGCGGTTCTGGTCCTGCAGCATCTGCAAGTGGTGTAGAACCCAACAGGAGCAAGGCAGCTTTCTGCAGAAGGGATGTATTGGTAGGACCGCAAGCAGGCAGAATGCCTGTCTGACTGAAAGGTGATGGAGATCACGACCTCCCACTGGCAGAAACACATCTGGGCTTGTTTAGAAATCCCTGCTGGCTTTTCATGTGAAATAAAGTCTTTTTCATTCTCCCATCTTTCAGCAAATTGTTTCCTTACTCAGAATGGACACTGGAGAACAGGAAACATGTTTGTAATCAAAAAAATTCCTACAAAATCTGGGTTGTTTTCAGTGTCTAATGTAGGCTTTTGTTTATATTGCTTTATTGCTTGTCATTTACCTGTTTGGTATTGTTTGCATTGTATATATGTATGTATTTAGCTGGCAGTAAACGCAGCTACAACCTGAGATTTTTCTTAATTTTTTTCCAAAGTTTGGGGAATGCAGTTACCTGAAAGTAGATTTATTAACAAATTATTTTTATTTCCTTATCCTACTGTAAGTACATACTTAGTGGAAGCATATTTATTGAACATTATTTTCAATATGTTCTTTTGTCATTCTCTCAGTGAGGGGAAATCTCTCTTCATCCTGTCTGCCTTCTATCTGCCAAGAGACAACCTTTAGACGCTTTCATGTTAGCAGGGAAAAATGGATTTATTTTTTTTTAAAGGAAGTTTAACTGAAGTTTCCACTAAAATTCAATGTCATTTACTGCTAGCCTTATCTTCCCTAATCACATCTAGGAGAGAAAAGTGGATTAAATGTACTTTGCTATTTCTAAATGTAGTCTGTTTTTCTAAACAGCATCTTTTTCTAAATTCAGTAGTATGTTTTTTCTAAACAGACTAAATATACTTTTGCAGCTAGATTCAGATGTGCACTTCTTTGTCTGATGTCTGATGAGGGAAAATTATTCTGAAAAAATGGTTTAATTATTCAACTTTTGTTCACAGTTTTAAACAGAAAACATCCAAACTGTTGACTGTAGAATCCAGTATCTGTCAACAGTTGCTGAATTCAGTATCATAAATGCAGTATCTTTGATAGGAAATCTGTGATTATGTAATGTACAGCTCTATAAATTTAACATCTTAATTATCTGCTATTGGTGAAACTCTGTAAGTTCTTACCAGTGCAGTGTGTGGTTGAGTGTCACTGCGATCTATCACTGGACTATGAAATTGAGAAATTTGTAAAGTGCTCTGGTTTTGTGGCATTGTCCTTCTGCTTTTACTCATTAGAACTTAATCTCTTCTTTCTTTCTTTGATTCTTTCTTTTTTTTTTTCCTATCACTGACATAGAATGCTACCTCATTACTCAGAACTATTTCTTCGGGATTATTTTCTCTTTTCCACTTTATCACAGCAAAGAATCTTCTAAATGCGTTGAAGTTTGATTTTGCAGTTAGCTTTCTTTTTTATAGCTGTCCAGCCTGAGTATTAAAAAGCTAGGTGGATGAACTGTCTCAGTTTTGTCTGGGATGTGATTTGTATTTTGTGACATTCTTCCTCATTTGATTGCTTTATTTTATGTGGGATTAAGACATAAGTCTTAAAGTACTGTTCTTTTTTTTTTTTTTTCCATCCCAGGAAGAATCACAGAACTAAACAGCAATGCATTATGTAAAACTTTTAAATAATAACAGATAGATAAATGGAGAGACTTTTTTAAAATATTTTAAATAAAGGTTAAAGGTCACTCAGGGTAAGAGTTCATAGTTTTGGAATATTAGAGAACAAAAATGTATTTATTTTCTTAAAAAGCATTTTAAAGTTTTTGCGGTCATAGTGCTCCCTCTCCCTGGATTTTACATAATACTGATGATCTTGGTGATAGCCTAAGACCCAAATCTGTAGCCTTGTTAGTTTTGCCAATAGCGTCCACATGACATAGTGCTTTGTTAGGGGGAAACAGACCAAGCTGTCTGTTGATAAAAACATAACATTGACCTGTATGGTGAATACAATTCTGGATTTCATTTGGATTATTTAAATCAAGTTGATTATTTTTCATCTTTGTGAGTGTATGAGTCCCGTTTAAATTTATCTCTTGTGCAAGATCATAACTGGAACCTTTTAGCACAAGAGCTTATGTTGTGTATTGTAAGCGATAAAAGTAACATTGTTCTAAGCATTTTCATTCCTCAGTTTTGGATGGATTTCTTTTTGCATTCTTGGTTTTTAGGGATTTAACAAGAAGACAACAAGGTGTGATCAAAGCTCAGTTAAAATATAACTCCTATATTTTGTAAGAAAAAACAGATTTTAATTAAAAAAAATATATCTCTGTGGTATACAGAGAAATACGATTATTGTTCTTACAGGCAAGGGTAAATGTTTTGCTATAATGTTTGCTTGATGAATTCTTGATAAAGTAGATTAGATGGCAAATATTATTGTCAAAGTTCTGAAGTAACTGTTGAAGAGAGTTTTATTCTCCCTTTATAATAAAGGCTGAGAAATCAGAATTTTTCCACTGTTGGTTATGAAAATGATTGAAATCTTATATTTTTACTAACCATATCCTGGATACAGAAAGATGCTTTTGCCGATATATCTCTTTCTTCTTTTAAGAACTTGCATGCCACAAGAGTCAGTTTTATTATTCTATTGTTATATCTTTAACCTTCAATTGTGTTAAATAGTTGGAGCTACTTCTAAAGCTCTTTTCATTCTCCTGTTGATTTTGGTAAGACTGTCGTGTCACCTTTATATCGAGATCGTTCAACCCTCCAAGCCCTACTTATCCAAGCACTAATGTTGCTGTTGATTTGACTGAAAGTTTTAATGTGAAAGTTTTTAGAAATTCAATACTTGTATTTTGGCTTTAGCAGAAATCTCCTTTGAATAATTTTAGTGTGAGGAACGGGTAAAAGAATAGATGTAGACCAGGGACTCAGGAACGAGAACCAACCATGAATTATGTTTCCCTGATAAGCTAGAAACATTTGGAAATACACTGAGGAGAAACAGGTTGTATTAGCTTTAACCAGTGTGTAAGAGAGACTCAGTACAGCTCAGACCGCAAAGAATGTTTCTTCGGATTGCCAGCATGTCTCAAATCTCACGCTTTTAAGCAAGGTTAGTTCCTTATCCACATCCACTGCCAGTATATGGCTATTACAGCTTGTGGTTAAAGAGATGTTGGGTATCTTTAGAAATGTAAAATATGTGAGTGTCCATAAGAAATGTGTTGATTGCAACATCTGTCATGTAGTAGTTAGGCCATTCACAGTTTGAACAGGATTGAGTTTAACCCACTAAGAGTGTAAAGTGTCAAGTCGCATTATCAGTGTTTTTTTTTGTTTGATAGTTTGTTCGTTTTACTGTGTTTTGAGTTACTGCAGGTTTCAGGTTTTGTTACCTCTTCAGTGTATGTACTCAGAGCTGTCACAGTGCTCAAGAATATGCTTCGCTTGGTTGTAGTGAGTCTGTATTTCTATCACCGATGCATTTGAATTCCTGTTGATAAATAATGCTATTTGTGATTGTTGTTGATAAGATTATTGTTAAGTAATAAGATTATTATTGATTATTGTTGTTGATAAGTAATAAGGTTATTGTCGATAAGTAACGCTATCTCAGAGATCACTGAAAGACTAAACCTAGGAAAGAAAAGCCTTATTCTATATATTGCACTGCTGGTGATTCTTATCTGACTGGAGATTGACTTGCATTGTGGAAAAGTGGTAGAAATAAGTGTTTTGCTGGGTTTTGTAGACACATGCAAGTATTACTTGGAAAATCAGAGACCTACAAAGTAAGGGTTTTTTACTCTTTGATGTTGCTTAAAGTTTGAAGACTCAACCTATACACAGCTATGACTGGAAGATTCTGATGAATCTGGTTAACACGCAACTTTTAATCTCTCATTGTGTCTGCTTTTAGGTGACAATGGCAAGATCATTTTACGTCTTCGGCTTTTACACCACTAGCAGATACTCTAGACTGTTTTAGACTTGTTTCCTTATTCTGTCAGTCTGTATACATACAAGTTTGTAGCCTATCTGCTTGATGAGTAAGTTTGTGTGCTTTGAATGGGAATATGTGTTAGAAAGCAAGAATCTTAGTTTCCACATGAAATGAGGAATTAAATGAAGAACTTTTTGAGTTGATAATGTTATTAGCTATATCTGTTTTATCGGTATTTGTACTTTATAAATTATTTTACTTCTTGTTAGTGACTATCATCCTGCCATATACTCCTCCGTTGGCTCTCTTCTTTCCTACCTACATAGGTATTTTCACTTTGTGCATTTTAAAGAAGGCACTGAAAGCTTACTTGGAGAAGCTTTAGTGGAATGGTTTTCAATTATTTTAATCTATCAAAGTAGCAGATGAAAATAAGAATGCATTTAAAAAATGCTCTTTCTCATTTTTGACTCCACTTGCTCAGAGGCATTGAAGAAGTTAGATGCAAATGTGTTACTTCCGGCTCTTTGAAAGAAACAAGCAATGGGCACAGTGACTTTCATATTTGTTCCATTTGTACGTCTGACTGCAAGCCAGTAAAATGATGTTAACTTAACAGCATATTCTAATGTGTATCTGAGTACTGTACTGTGACCTTTTTATATTCAGTAACAGTGCGCTATTTATTGCAGGATGATGTGATGATGCCACAGCGGGTTAGACTGCAGTACGAAGCTGCCATTCAACACCCAAACAGTGTGAGTACTTTCTTGTGTGTGTTTGTGCTTTTTTTTTTTTTTTCTTTTACAGAGTGCCGGATACATCTTTAAAAGGATATGAAAATTTCACAGTAGGTCTGGTGGAGGCAGAGCAATACACAGTGTATTCTTTTCCTTTATTTTTAATCCTTGCACTGAATAGTAGCTTTGATTGAACTTCTTTTCCTTTATTTTTCGCTGTGTAGTAAACCAAATGTCATTATGACTGGTACCCTTTCTCAAATAAGTATACAGGTTTTCTTAGTGTATATAACTTAAAGGAGAATGCCTTTTTGATATAGCTCTCCAAGGTAATGTGAAAAGCTACAAAGGATCAGTTACAAGAATGGTCTAACTGTTTGAAATATTTAAGAAACTGTAAGGAATGCGTGTGTTATTAATAAACTGGCCTACAGTTAAATCAATGTTTTTCCCTGGTGTCTGCAAAAGAAAACATTATTAAGTCGGATGCCATTATTTATTCTTGTGACATGAACTATCAAAGGCAATCTATGAAAGAGTCGTTTTATGATCTGTCTGATCATGATGTTAAATCAATTTCTGTGATTAAGTCAAGTATCCCTTGGAGAGAATTTGTATGTATGTACTCTTTACCTGAAAATAATAAACCAAAATAATTTTCTATGACAGTTACTTTTTGTCAATATTACTGACATATACATTCCTTTATAAATCTGAAAACTGAGTTTGTACTCCTATCAACAATGTTTGGCAAAAATTGGTATAAATGAAATAAATCTCGTAAGAGAAAATGTCAGAGGTGTTAAAACTGTGTGCCAGAGGTTTTTGGTAAAGAAAGGGTATTTGACTTGGTCTGTGAAGAAGATATTTCCTGCAGTTCTTGGAACAAAATGGACGGTTTGAAGATTATCACTGTCTGGGAGTTAAACACCATTTGAACTTTTCCTCCCCAAAACACTGACTTCAAAGAAGAGATTATTGCGGTTGTTTCAGGAATCCCTGCCAAACAACCTGCTGCTTACTGGTAGGATGTGTACCTGCTCATCGCAACACCTGTGCTAGGTCTCTGATGAAATCTGATAATCCTTACAATGTAATTTATGAAATTATAGTTTTAGTAGCACCTGAGTAGCAGTTAACCTAGTTCATATTATGAACATTAATAAAAAGATACATGGAAAGTTGTTTTTGTTCTGATATGAATCAGTTAATGTAATTCTGTAGTAAAATGCCAAGGAACCGGAGAGGCAAGTTGAGCCAGTTAGCTTGCTCTGTGGAGACCAGTGTTAGGAGCTATCGTATTTCTTGCTTGTATGACTTCTGTATCTGTCTATTGAGACTTTTTTAATTAGACTAATTTCAACTAAACAGTTTGTAGGCTATTTAAAAAACACTTCAACTGTTTTGTTTATATTCTGATATAATTTAGTGTCTAACAACATTAGGTATGAGCCATTAAGTGGCAATTAAATAAATAGTAATGAGTGCCTGAACAGACTGAAGGGTATGTCTCCATGATATATTCCAACCAACACAAACTTGTTCTTCCTAGGCTCTAAGCTCTTCTAAAGCTGTGGTCTCGTTTTAGGGTGGTACTACTTGTCTATTTACAAAGCTTAACTTGTGCTTTGCACTTCTCTAAATAAAATTGTCTGGAGTCAGTTTGACTTAGTATGGGAAATCTGGGTTTCCACTTTTCAGTTATCTGACATTAATACAGAAAATATTCAATTCAGAGAAATGTAAAAAAAATATCTCTCAAATGAATGGAAAAAAAGGCCTGAGATCTTAAGAAAAATGATAGGATGTGTGTGCTCCTTATATGTCATAGATGTAGCATGTGTAGAAAGAGATGCCTATGTGAAGAATCCCTTCTGGGTTAATACTGTGTATTCCAGAACTCTAATTGAAAGGCCTGAAAGGAAAAATGGGAACATCTCCAGCTGCTCCTAAGGCGTAAATGTATCAGTTTGGTCCAGAGACCCCCCTATAGTTCTGACACAACTTCATCTATCGTAAGAAAATAAGTGAGAACCTATCCACAAATACACATACCAATGTCAGGGTGCTCTGCTATTCTTTACAAAGTGATCTCTCTTCTGCCTTCAGAATCATCACACCATTCAATTTTCTGGCTTTTGAAGATGTTTGGGGAGGTTTGAATAAGGTTCTGTTCCGTTTTTGAGGTTCTGACTGTAGCGTAGTGGAGGGGCAGTGGAAAGCAGAAGCTTAAGAAATGCCTGTGAAGCAATGAGCTTTTTTGGTTTGTTCCTGAAATTCGAATTTGCAGACTTGGACTTTCCAGTATTTTGCAACTTTTCCTGACCTGGATTTATAGTTTAATTTTGACTTAATGTAGTCTCAATGTACTTCCAGACATTTTGTTTCTATTCCTAGCCATGCAAGTTGTTACCGAATGCCAGATTTGGGGACTAGTATTCCCAGTAGCTTCTAATATTGTAGGTTTTAGTCTACTGAAACCTATTGTTACTAACATAGATATACAGGTAAGAAAAATCTCCAGGTTTCTCCACCAAGAGGAACTTTCTTCCAGAACCTAACTAATCCCTGAGGTTCTTCCTCATCCATGTTATTGTGAAGTGTAGATAGACTGCCTTACCCTGACTTGAAGTGTGGTCAATAAACAGTGGCACCAAAGATTCTGGATGCCTTTGGAATGACTCCTCAGCTGGGTGTTCTTCAAAGAAAGTGGTGTCTTGGCTTGCTCCCAGGATCAGGTAGTGGAGTTAACTGGAGTAACACTGCAGAAGCTCTTAGCTTTATCAGTCTAATTTCCTGTGTTGTGGACTACTTAATCAAGCTTTGAAAAAGCCAGAACAAAAGTTCCGCTCAACTCTCTTGAGCTTTTCTTATCTTGAGGACTTTCAAAAAAAGAAAAAATCCTGTACGACAGAGTTATCCTGTTGTTGGTAACATTCACAGTAGAGGGTTTGGGATCTGAAAATGCAAATTACATTCAGTAAAATCACGTTGTATTAGTAGCTCTCTAGAACCACTGTCATCTCAACCTCTGGTGAATATACAAATATATTACATTATGTCTAGGTCCTGTTGACAGGGATTCTATAAATAGGACACCCTCAGAGGATACAAGTTTTTGAGGCTATTGATAATACAATAGCTACCAACCTTTTGGCTCTACTTGTCTAGTGCAGATGTGCACTTATGCAGCATATGCATGTGCCTTCAAATTGCTTATGCTCTTATCAGATAATGAATGACTTTGTTACTAGATAATGAATGATTGTGTTACTAAAATTTCTCACTCTAGTTTTTAGCAGCATCTATTCTATTTACTGCTCTTGTCCCATTTATTCAGGATTAGCCATCACAAATCATGTATGTTTTATTGGCAGCTAGTAAGTGAAAAGACTCAAATCACATTTCCACTGTTTCTGAGAAATTCACACCTTCCTATTTTATTTTACTTCTGGCGAAGGTCTGATGTTGTGTATATACTAGAGTTCTATTAAAAAAGGCTTTTGAATTTGGAGTAGCCCAGGAAATGTACTCTTCCAAAGTTGTTGCCGAAACCACAAGCGCAGACGTGAACGATGAAGTCTTTCACACCTATGGTCCACATACATTCTGTTATTGAATTTGGGCCAAGTATTGTATTGGGCAAAGTGTCCTTTAAGAATTCCTAGGGCTTTTTATTTCAAAGACAGGTGAGATTTCTGCCTGCATCTGCTCCCAGTCTGTCTTGTTGCAGAGTGTCTGCATCAGAACCTGCTCTGGGCATGCCAGGGTGAAATCGGTGGATGTGCTTTGAATATGTTCTTGGAGAGCTTGAACGGTGTTATAAAACTTTTCTGGAAAGTTCTTCGTCCATATTGTAGGTACTTGACCACAGTTTGCCAACTACTCTACCACTTGTGGAGGCTTCTAAGAATGATGTGGCCCTGAGTACTCTTCCAGTGTTGAAGTTTTCCTAAGGATTCCAGGTAGTGGATGGAACAAAAAGGGGTGCTAAAAGGAGATGTACTGTTTACAGTCAAAATCAATTGACCTTCTCATCTATCTTAGAGCCATACTGAATGGTTTTTGAACACCACATTGTTGTCTTGGCATGGTGAAGTGTTTACTCTTCCTCTCATCAGTGTTTAATTTGGGAATATGTGTGCCCTCACAATATGACTACATATGAACAGTATACAGCGTCCAATCTTTGTATCTTTCTTTCTGCAGAATTGCTTAGAAAATTAACAAGCTCTTCCTCACTTCCTTGTCTTCCCAACAGCTGGCATCACAGTCTTGGTTATTTCCTTTTCTTTTCAGTGGCTGAATAAGAGGTGGATTTGTACAAGTGTCAGAGTGAACACCTTTCTTTTGTTTTAAAATTGCTAGCCTCTTTCCCAAACATACAGGATATTTAGGCATGTGAGAACATTGAGATACTGTTTGCATTTTTTTCAATGAGAAATTCTCACTGTTTTGCATCTCTAAAGCAAATACTTGGCGTATGCCGTAGCTTGGATTTAGGTCAAGAACTGTAACGCCTCAGGCAATTTTGACCTATTGCATTGAATCTGTTAAACAACTGACTAAATTGTACATATCTTTGGTTAATGTGACCCTCAGGTAGTCGATTGGATTGAGCAAACTGGAGCAGTGCCTGACGTGCTGCTAGTTCGCAAACCTGCTCATCTGCCCCAGGGAAGCAGTAAACAAATACTGTGCAGTCAACAAATAAATAAGGTAGTGGAGCTTGATCCTGTCTTTAAGGCACAACTTCAGGCCTGTCTTCCTCCCTACCCCCTCTGAACATCCAAAATTAACTAAACTTAGAAATGAAGTCTTATTTTCTTTTCTTATTTTCTCATTGAAAGTTATGTTCTAGTAGATTCGTTTTTTTTGTATTGTTATTGTACCCTGCCGTTCTGCTTGCCTAGACCTGTTGTATAGTTCTATTACATGTTTGAAAGACAGTGTTTTTTCTCTTCTCCATTTTCTTTACCTGTTCCTTATTTAGCACTGTGCATCTGGTTAGAGGTCACTATTTTTTTTTCTTTTCTCTACTGCAGGAACAAGCATTTCATTTCCTTTTTCTGTAACTAAATGGATCTGACTCCACTCTAATAATAATTGATTATGTCTGTCCTTTTAGCTTCCACCTTATTCATTTGAACTGATATTTGAAATTGTAAGATTTTCTCAGTAGCAACAGAAAGTATACAATAAAATGAGTAGATCCTCTCTTACAGGTATAAATAATGTCTACTTCGTGCAACACTAAGACTATTCATTTTAATGTGGAACAGAACTTTTTTAAGAACAACATTTTGATTTTTTAGGTGGCTGTCATGATGATGTTTAATTATTTTTCAAAATACCTGAAGGATGACAATGTTTCAATTGCTGCTGTATTGTTATGATACTGGGGTTTTATATATTAATCCATGGGAACACTGGGAATGGCTTAAAAATATTGGGCATTGCAGCGTTCTGATTGCAAAAAGACTAACAGGCATTTTTGTATCATCTGTCAATGAGTTCCAAATTTTAGATCTAGCTCTTGTCCTTGAGGGGAGGGAGGTACTTCGAGGTAGTCTAGACCAGTTTTCATTCACAGTCCTGCACAGCAGAGCAGCCCTTTAAGTGAGAGTGTGCTCTGATTGTTTTGTGTACAAATAGAATGGTGCATGTAAATAGTTTGTTCTCAGTGTCTTGCTTTGCTGGATAATGAACACATTACCTTCTCATCCATCACACATAGTGTTCACATCCAACTTATCTCAGGTATGCAACTGCACATGTAGAAACTCTTGTGGTAGAATTTGAGTGCAGCATCACTCCTTAGAGCACCAGCTTGTACAGCAGAAGCTTTTCACTGTAGCATTTTGCTGAGCAGCTGTGCCATAATATATCAAATTAATGGGGCTCCTTTGTTTCTGCTTATTATCACAAGTCTGGAATAAAGACGGGATTGTTTTATTTATTTCGTGCCAGACCAGGCTGCTTCATGATGAAAGGGGAGAATGGGATAAAAAATAAAAATGGGAAGAAAAATAAAGACGGAGGCAACCTTATAAACTAGCAGTCAACAGTAGCAGTTTGGGAGTATTGGCAGTCAGTGTGTAGTGATTACATTCCACATACCAACAGAGTTTGGTCACCTCTGAAAGATCTTAAAGCCTTTTGTTTGCTGTATCTTCTTATTAGTGTAATGTTGGAGTAGTCCTGAAAAAACAGATTGCCCCTTCAGACTGCATGCTGTGCCTCATCTGTATACTTTCTGTTAGGAGTCAAAATAATTATTATGCAGTCTGGTAATTACTTTGCACTTAGGCAAGGGTTTAGTCTAATGGACAAGATAGCCTTCTTTGCATAGCTAGAGCTGGCAAAACTGAGGTAATGCATATCTCCTGTACCTACATCTTAAACTAGTCTTTTGTTGCTTAGTACTAATTAGAATTGAGAAGCTCTAAATCTTGTGTGGATTTTCATACAATTACACCTGGTATTTATTTTTCCCCTAAACCAAAACCCATGAAAATGTAGAATTAATTTGTGGCTCCATTGGAGTTGCAAGTCTGTAGTAAGATCATTGGGAAGTGACCTGAATTCTGAAAGTGTTCATGAACTATCCAGCAAATTTGGATAGCAGTATGACATTACATGGTAGAAATGTGTTCTGTACTATGCCATTCCTCATCTGCTTTTTTTGAGGAAGGGGTTAGCAACGTTTTTCTGCAGTGAGAGCCTTTATTCCTGAGGGATGAGTGCCTTTTCTCTACTTAAATTTGTGATTTAGTCTGTATGCAAAATGAGGTGAGAGCACGTATATAATTTTGCAGGTGTGAAAAGATAATAAGCATATGTGAAGCTTCACTAAACTGTCATTAAACATAATTTCATAATGTTGAAATGCTACCTTCATTTGGTGTGATAGTAAGGTACCTCCGTTTAAATTCTGTCCTTCCTGCGTGTAACATGCTGGTGGCTGTTGGTAATCTCTCGTTCTGTGTCTTCTACTCAAGTCCAGGTTTTACCAATCTCCTTGTTGGTGTTTCATCTTCCAGGTCATGCAGATAGTTTAGCAGATTGTTCTTTGATAAATGCTTTTATTCTGGGCATGAACTTGATTAAAATCTTCATCATGTAGAGCTTAAGTAATCTTTGTTTCTCCTTAGTTAATTTGCATAACCTCCCCTTCTGTCTCCCTTACTCAGCACGTTTGAGGTAGGTCGCTGTGCGTTGCCCAGGCATGTCCTAGCGAGCAGTGCATCTAGAGTTTAGCTTCAATATAAGTGTTAATTCACAGAACATCTATCGAAGAGAAACAAATTGGATACTGGCATGTCTTGATAGGTGACCAGATCAAATTAGTTTGCTTCAATCTGTTTGTAGAAATTTGCTACAGTAAATGGGCTTAAGGAGATCTGAGGAATATCTGGTCCATGTTTGGCATAGACAGAGTGGAAAATGAATCATAGAATGGCTCGGGTTGGAAGGGACTTTAAAGATCACCCAGTTCCAACTCCCCTGCCATAGGCAGGGATGTTGCCCTCTAGATCGGATTGCTCAGGGCTTCATCCAGCATGGTCTTGAACACGTCCAGGAATGGGGCAAATGAACTGAAATTTTATTTTTGGGGTGCTAAAAATTCTCAATAGTCCAAAATCAGTTTAATTTTCATCCAGGAGAATAAAGTGTACAGATAAATGTTTTCATGAACTAGTGTTAATTATCCTGGGCGTTAGAACTTCAATACTGTGTACTAAGTTCCAGTGTACTGCATTGTCTTTACTTTTTTTCTTCACTCTGGAAAATGTATGTGACTATCCAATATAATTTTTTTTTAACAATGTGAGAATTATTCTTACAGTGTTGTTCATTAATTGGGCCTTTCCATGTAAATCACCTAGATCGCTGGAGTTCAGCTGCATCTTCACGTTTTACAACTTCCTTAAGATTCTGTTTAATTTGGTACTTCTAAAAAGCCACAGTGCTTTTCAAAGTCATGATGTCAGTTTAAGTCTGTTTTACGTTTTATCAAATATTCCAAATGAGAGACATCCCGACTTGTGCCACTTCATGATTAAAGTTTTGTTTAATATGGCCTCCACATGCCAATAAACCCATCAAATGGTTGTTACTGGATTGTTGTTATATATTGATAAATGTCTGATTATGGAGATTTCAGAATATTTCTTTTTAAAAACTGTCTTGAAGTACGTGACATTTGAAAAGTAAGATTCCCTACTCCTCATGTTAGATATTTCTCTGTGGTGATAGCTGTTATTAAAGCAATCATACTTTATGGAGCTACAGACACAACTTGGTTTTAAAACTTCAGTCATGAAAACATTATTGTCATCAATGATTATTCCTAAGCCTTATGCAAAGAACAGGTTGTTTAAACATTTTGTCAGGATTCAAAGTGTTTACTTAATTTGCAACAAGTTCATATTGCATGTGCAGTAGCCTTACTGTAAAGGTTGAGCCCTTAGCTCTTGTTTATCCCTGGATTAAAGATTTTGAATGAGGGTTTTGAGGATTTCTGAGGGGTGGTACTTTTTCCTAGCCAAACTAGTCATCAAAAGCACAGGAGCTTACTCCTTCACCTTTTAAAAAAAAAAAAAAAGCTTTCAGAAACCGCTTAAATTTGTGTTCTGTCATAATTGAACACAGTCTGAATTCTCACACTTCCTTGTTCAGACTTGCTGCAGTATCTCTTCAGTGATACTTGAAATTTTTCCAAAAATATTGTGTTCCTACTTCATGATTTTGTATATTTGACAATGTTCTTTTAAAACGTGTGCATGATGTGATGTTCAGCAGTACTCATTCTGATTGCAATGCTTTGACTTCTTGGGTTTTATGTGAATTTGCTGAAGTACATTCATACTTCCTTGGTTTTTAATTACTCTTTTTTATGTGCTGAAAATAAACCTGTAACATCCTGTTGTGGACTTTGGATTTGAACCAGTGCTAAAAAGAAAGTTTAACGGGTGTTCTTTTGAAGGAAAAAAAAATAAAATAAAGACTGCTATAAGATAAGAACATCTGCAGAAATTGATACTCATCTGACCTAAGGGACTTCACTGTGGAGTCAGCACTATTAACACATTTTTATACTTACTGAAAGAACTTTAAATAGTCTAGGAGTTTGTTTTGTATCTTTATACCTAATACAAATACTTCACGGGTTTCGTGTATTGGAGAGGAAAAAGGAAATATATTTTAACACCTTCTTTCCTGAGTATATCATATTGGAAAGATTTTAATGACATAAAAACATTCATTTATTTTTATTTTCGATTACACTAAGTCACCAGAGTCTTTTTAAATGATTGAAGATACTAGTGGCTCTAATTATTCTGCTGCTTTAAAAAATAAAGTGTCCTGGGCCTCAAGACAAACACCATATAAGTTAAATAAGATCTTTTAGTACTTGTAACAACATCAGTTTAAAGTCTTGTTTCTAGTAAGATTAAAATGGAAAATGCTGATGGTTGGTATAAATATCTAGTCTGTTTAGCTGTTGCTGTGCCATGTAAGGGTGTTGTTAGTAACACAGCCATTCAGTTATTGCGATGACCATGTACTTGTGTGGGAACTCAATGTAAAGTCTGCTCGGTAAATAGCTGTATTTTGTAAATCTCCTTTCATCCACAGCAGTCAAATCAAGCCTGAGCAAGCATGATTATTATTGACACAATTTTACTTCCATAGTGATTAGCATTTTACAGACAGTTTCTTAATATAGCACCATTTCAATTTGATGGAATATCACCCAGTAATACCCTAACTATATACATCCCATTACGTTTTTATAAATTATGGACTTAGATAAAGTTCGAGCTTTAATTACGTGCTGTAGGTAAAAATAGTAAGAAGCAGAACTGAAAATGGAGCTGATAAATTTCTTCAACACAATCCTCCTTACTTGCTCCAGTGTTCTGCAAATGAAAGAGGTTTAAGGATATAATTCCTAATATTCGTTATCCTTTAATTGGGTGAAGGTACAAATTAATAAGTGTAGGCATCTGTTCACATTTAGTTAAATGAGTGAAGCTGCTTATTGCCATTGGCCAAAAATATAGTCTAATACTTAGGTATTTTAATAGTTAAATATTAGTTTTACAATCATTCCAGTTAGCATGAGAAACTCCTAGTTATTATGATTAAATTACAAAAAAGAAGTGGTAGAAATTTTTGTTAGTTATGTTTCCAGTGAGAAATCAGTGATCTGACAAGATTCTGCTGGGTCATGCCTAGGCAAGTAACTATTACTCTATAAGCACTATTCCATAAGACTACTTAAAAATTAAAAAAAAAAAAAAAAAAAAAAAAAAAGAAAGACTGAGACAGTATAGGATTTCTCTTTCCATGGTAGATTTCTACGTAACAATTCAAATGAATTTAATGAAGGGATGGTTGAACAGAATGCTGAAAATTTGGTGAGACTTCATAAAGCCCTGTATTAACTGAAGGAGAGATTTGGGTATAAATGAGCAGAGCCTAGAAACCCTCTGGTATGTATAGCATGTTCCTTTTTTAGTCTGGCAGGTTGTTCAGTGAACTATGCAGTGACAAAACTAAGATTCACAGAATGATTTATGAAATGGCTCTGGTAGGATTTTTGGGCTTCAGAATTTTCAAGTCGTGAAGGTTAGGTTGGTGGTTAGACTACTAGAGTTGACTGCATGGCATATGGTACCAGTACATGGTCCCTGCTCCAGCAGGGGTTCTGTGACTTTTAGAAAACCTGGGTTCACCCACATAGATTTAGACTTGTAATTGAAGAACTCTGACTAAGAGTCCAGTCATTCTAACCTCCTTGTATGAACAAAAGGGGTATCTCCAGATTGCTTTTTCAGATTTTACAAAAAATGAGTTTTGCCTAGAGAAGTTTTGGATGCCCCATCCCTGGAAGCGTTTATGGCCAGACTGGATAGGGCTTTGAGCAACCTGGTCTAGTGGGAGGTGTCCCTGCCCATGGCAGGGGTGTTGGAATTAAGTGTTCTTTAAGGTCCCTTCCAACCCAATCCACTCTTATGTTTCTATGAAAATTAAGTCCTTTATTGTCAGTTTGTATGGTCATAGAATCATAGAATATGTTGTTTGTATGTATGTGTACAAGCATATGCATGTATATATTTACATATGTTTTATTTATATATATATAGTGGACAATAGGTGCCTAATACCTTATAGAGAATTTATGCTTTTGCTTCTCTTTGTTCACTCCCCCTTTTTATAAAACTAAGATGGAAAAAATTGGATGGATAAAGTTGGAGACCAATTAGGTTTTCATTCTTATTTCCTCTTCAGTATGACAGGAGGGTTCTGATCCATTGGCTGTCTCCCGAATAAGAGAGATTCTTTGTGTTAGAGGAAATTATAGTGATGTTAAAAAAAAAAAAAAAAAAAAAAGCCACATCTGCAGAAAATGTGTTGTTTTTAATTACTGTCAACTCATTTAATCTGTGCTTCCTGTCACCCACTTCTTTTTCCATTTATATGTGTGAGGGAAACACAAAACTCTAAAATGATGAAAATAAGAAACCTCTCTTTCTGGACATTGCATTTAAAAGCAAACACTAGTGAAAAGTTGGAACAAGTTCTGGCATGTAATTTGATGGCTGTTGTTGCTGCTGGGTATAGAACACTTGATTTATACACGTATCAGATATGCAAGCAATACTCTTGTATTTCAGTGGAACAATTTTGTAACTCACAGAACAGTGCATGTGCTTGTAGTACAGTTTTGTAATGTATGTAATAATCTAGTTCCTCTGAATATCATCAGAACCCTGAATTTTGTATTGATCAACAAGTAGTTGAACACGCTCATTAGATTTATAGTTTGCACATTATGGCTAACCCAGCATGCTGTGACCAATTTAGAGCATCTGTTTCATGGAGAACCCAATTATTCTAGTTTTATTAATTTGACCGTTTTAATTATAGTTATTTTGTGCTGGTTTTAATAGTTTTACAGTGCTCTAACTCCAAAAATGTTTAAATTTAGTGGCATAAAGTACATATCCATGACCAATTCTAATAATCTTAGTTAGATATGCTTTATTAACTTCACTCCTAGTCATTGAAGTGACAGTTACTAGAGAGGAGACATTCAGATGCCTAACCACAGATGTATCTTAAGATGTCAAAGTAGCATTCTGTCTGAGACCACCTAGACCTTTATAATTTTTAAACTTACTTGTACGGCTTTTCAGAATATGTATTTGTTGGTAGTTAAGGTAAAACCAGAAAACTATTTTATGATCTTAATATTTCTTATCCATCACCATTTCTTGCTGTGATAAATTATAAATTATTTGGTATTTCCTTGCAGAGAGGCTAGTGCTTATTTAAGTAAACAGCTCAATAAGCTATAAGCCATATTTCATATATGATACAAAGGCATTGTCTGTCTAGAAAATGAATTATCTAATGTGGTAGCAGAAAGAATTGTCATGTTTTTCTGTCCTGATTAGAGTTTTGTTGTTCCATGAAGAGCTATAGTCCTTTGCAATGAGCCAGAAAAAATATTTTTTTACTTCATGTTACTGTTTACTATACAAGGCGTATTAATACTGCATCACAGCATGTTCCTACTTGGAATCTGATATGTACTGCATTTCTTGTATAACATAGTTTAATCTAGGTATAGGTATAAGCCAGTATATAGTTAGCATTTGTAATAATAAAAATAAATTTGCCTAATTAGATCAAAAAGTTGATTCTTGGATGAACTCAATTTTTGCATGGAAGTGAATATTCAAAATATTGAAAAGAGAATTTCTAATATGGAGAGTTTCTTTTACTTTCTGAGTCTGAATGGATGTAAAATAGGCCAGCAGGGATTTCATCGATGTGTTTTAAAATTTGTGAAAGAAGAAACAGTGAAAAACCTTTCACTTGAATTTAAAAGGAAATATTCAGTGAAGTGAATATAAAAGAGCTCTGTGAGACGTGGAGGAAATGGGAACCGGTGTGCATTGCTTCTGATGCCACACCTTACACCGGGGAACCAGAGGAAGCCATTTGTACTTGAAATAAACCCGCTTCTGGTTGGATGAAAGAAGCTGGTTAAAATGCTGTACAGGAGCCGTACCGAAGGTTCAGGATGTGTTGCTGTGTGTGGGTGATATTTATCTTGCAGCCGTGTAAGGCAAGAATGCTAGTCACGAGTCAGAGTCCCATGGAGAAAGGAATAGTATCACTAAAGAGGGAAAAGGTTGGATTTTTTTGTCTGAGGATCCAGGAATAAGTTTGATCGCATAGTGACAATTTCAAGATCTGTCTGTAAAACATACCTCTTAAGATGATGCTAAAAGCAGTCTTGAGTGATCTTGGTTGTAAAAAATGAAAAGAAAGCAGGAAGTCTTTGTGCTGTGCAAAACATTTCACTGTTATGGTAGGGTAGAGGGAAGTGCGAACATTTCGCTTCTTACAAAGTGCTAGCTTTGTCAGGCATTTATAGTTATTTTCCTCACTTCTTACAAAGTGCTAGCTTTGTTAGGCATTTATTTTCCTGCTGTGTTGCAAGATCAAAATGCAGCTGTTCTCAATAATATGCATTTATACTGTTAAGTATATTTTCCTGCAAAGTCATTATAATTGAAGAATGTGGATAAATGATGTGTTACAGTACTGTCTCCTGCAGGAGGGAGATGCTGGCTTTTATGTGCCCTGCATATAGGTTTGGTATGGCCATGGAAGTCTTATGAAAGGCCGCCAGGAGCACCAACTGTGGCTGTTTCATTCCTTTGCTTTTAAGAAAGGAATTGTCATTTGTTTTCTTTGAAGAAGGATTTATTTTTTTCATGTGCTTGTGAAAATACAGGTTTTAAAAATAATTAGAAACCCTTGTGGAAATAAAAATGTATATGTGTATAGAGAGCATATTTAGGTAATTTTAAGAAAAAGTGAACTTAAAGTTACTACTATGGAGAACATTTTGGAGAACATTTTACCTGAGTTTTAAGCATATTAATCCCTCTCTTCCTCTGTGTTCCTCTAATTCCATATATGATTCAAGCATAGGGCTGCTACATATGTATAATGATGTCACTATATAGGTAAGGATACTATCCTGTATGTAAAGGAGAAGAAATCAGAGTGAAATCTTAACTTCATCTTTATAGTAACTTCATCAGAGGTGTTTCATTCATCTATAATATCTGCTTTCCAAAGCTCAAACTAGAAAAGAGTAAGAAAAGCCAAAGATATGGGGTGTGTGTGTGTAAGCGTGATGTACTACTAAAGAAACAGAGAAAAGATATTTGTTTTTAAAGTTTTGTTTCTAAATCGCATTTTGAATTGTCTTCATATTTTCCATCAACCAGGTTTTCTTTCTCACGTGAATTCTCAGCACTGGTTTTACAGTTCTATCTTTTTAGGGTTTGTTGATGTTGGATTAGATCATTGTTTCACTTGCTTCTAACTTTGGTGATTACAGAATGGAGGTTTTCAGATTTATAATCTTAATTCTTAAGATTCTTTATTCTTAATTTTCAGATTATAATCTTAATTCTTGGATTTCCCATTTTCTGAATGCCTGTTTTGTGATCTTGTTTTGCTGCCATGTGGGTGCAGAGCAGTTCACACAGTGTTCATTTCATTTTGCCTTAGATTGTTGGTTGCCAAGTCAGAAGAGAGCCACCTATGTCTACTGAACGGTACACTCGTTGGATCAATAATCTGACTGAAGAACAGCTTCTTACACAGGTATTCTTATTTCAGCCGTGACTGAAATTATGGCAGAAAAATACAGCGAGAAGTTTATTTCGTTATTTATTTTTTGATGTTCATTAGCAACGCTTGATAGTTCACCAAGATAATCAGTTTTTTATAATTTAAATGCTAGACGTTTAAGTAAGAGAAATGTTTTTGGTACATATGATCACTATGTAATGATGACTTCACGCTAAGTGAGATTGAAGCTTTCAGTTTGAGGTTCAGAGTGAGCCTCACTTTTCTCACTGCTGTCTGTGGTTAAACATATATACTCATGTTCTAATAATTAGTTTAGGGTGTTCATTTTAAAACATATTTAAATACAAAAATAAAAAAAAAATCTTTCTTTAGAAGAGTTTTTTTCTCCATGGGGTTTAGGTACTGACTACTTCTTTATCATTTTAAGTGTTTCTAGAGATCATTTCAAAATAGCAGTTCTTCAGGCATTAAACATAGTGCTCATTGTACATGCTTCTAAGTAAGATGCATCTTGTACGACCGAAGATGACAGTTTTGGCATAAAGAAAGGTTGTTTCGTTAGGCAGGCAGCCAATGCTGAACTAAAAGAGACTTTGGCAAAAACAAGTTAAACTGAAGAAATCAATCCAGCTTGTGGAGGAATGTGTGTGCTGAGTATTATAAGAAATCTAATGGATGGTTAGAAGAAAACATCCCAGCAGGCATTACGATTCAAGTATTTGGGATTGGGTTATGTGATGCTATGGTAGGAAGACATTTGCTTTTGATTTTCCAGGATTTAAGTGGCTGAAAAGATTAACGTATCCATGTTTGTTAGACTTCATTGTAAACTGTGTTGTGTTCCCCATTACCATAGCCCCCAAAGACATACTCAAAGTCTCTGGTATGGTTGTTGTAACACAAGAAGTAATCTGTAGACCTTGTTTTAAAATCAGCAGTGGTATTATGGTTCTCTGTAATTCACCAAATGAAAGTAGTTACAGGAAAACTTACCCAGTGGAATATTTGGAATTGCCTTTGGGCAATTAGAAAAAATTATAGGTTTAAAACCATGAATTTATCATACAGTGGTATCTGGATACACAGTAATAGCACATCACTATATTGTTGAAGGGAAGACAAAGAAACACTAGAGTATGCAATGTAGAAGCTTGTCCTACACAATTTTATGTGTTTATCTGTCTTGAAATGGCCACTGGATGGAGCCTTTAATGAATTAAGCCAGAAATTTAAAAAAGTACCCTAATTTTGAGATTACGTAGAGTCCAGTCAGTTGAGGGGTGCAAAATGAAAACTAGTTTTAAGATGGGGTTGCAAGTTGTCTGGAAGAAATTTTCTGGTGTACTGCTTCTGATAGTAAGGTATAAATTCAGTGACCTGGGAATTCCTGTGCAGTCTTATGTGCCTCCAAATATCTCTTGAAGACTTAACCAAACAACATGTGCAATCCATTATTTTTATGTATGATTTAGATTCACACATTTTACAACTAGATAAGGAATTTTGGAAAATATATTGGGACAGAAACTAGAAGGCTGCATAACAGAACATGCTACTTCTTGACAGGTTTCTAAACAAGATGAGATTTGTATAATCACTCTGTTTACGTGTTCCTGTTTTGTATTTGAACCTGTTACCTGTTCTCCACCAGATTTAACATAGAATTCTTCAAAGACTGTAGGTTTCTCAAAATTTTATGGAAGTGCAAAGCTAAATAGATGAGACTGTACTGCAGCAGCTAGAATTCATATATTAAGCATCACAGAATCCACCTGGACAGAGAATTTAGGTGCTCGGTTATAAGACAAGCTTCAGCTGCAACCCATAATCAACTGTGATGCAAGTCTATATGAAGCTTGGCTTACCTAATTCTGGTGCTAAAAGAACTGCTTGATTTCCAGAGCAGTACATGTTGGCACGTCTCTTCTCCTGCTGCAGTATCCATTCTTCTGATCAAAAATTCAGGTAGGGATGTAATTATTTTGCTTTTTCTTGACTTAAAGTATAGGTAGGTGGAGGAACTGGGAGTAAAAACTATTTCAGCTGTTCTCTAATGATCAGGATATGAAACAACTGTGTAAGGTTAGGCCTGTGAGGGGGTTGCTCCCTTCATCCTGATAAACCATACATTTAATTTTGGGTTTGCTTTTAAAACTTTTTCAGGAAGTAAGTCCCAAGAAAACTCTCATGATGGGCCTCTGCTGAGGGATTTGTAGAATCCATGGGAGGAGCAGTCCTTCAGGGAATTTGGGAAAATTGGCTTTAATTTACAGCATATTGTCTCCAGCAGTTTCCTGTAGTGAAAGAATGTTCAGCTT
The DNA here is from genome assembly GCF_047663525.1 of Anas platyrhynchos. Taxonomy (NCBI): domain Eukaryota; kingdom Metazoa; phylum Chordata; class Aves; order Anseriformes; family Anatidae; genus Anas; species Anas platyrhynchos. The sequence goes on from NC_092605.1 coordinate 6,976,757, forward strand.
TTTTTAGCTGTGTCTGTACTCAGTGCCCAGCTTTTTTTTGCAGTTACTTCTGTTGCATTTCTGTATCATGTACGTGGAAATTATTTGTGCTGTAAATTAGGAAACAGTGACCATTAAGAAAAAAAAGCAGCTGTCAAGATCATGTAATCCCCTATCATAATATTTATGTTATTAATAATATCATGTAGCATTTGATTGCTTTACTAGGCAGTGACTGAAGTCCAGTTTGAAAGAGGTGGGTGGCAACAGATGTTTTGTTAGGTGGTTGAATGGCTTCATATGCTGTGGTGCTGTCTGCTGGTTTTATATTGCTTGAGTCAATACCAGATTTTTGGATCAAATGTCTATACTCTGTCCTCATGCTGAGATCATTCAATGCAAAATGCTTCTAGCATTTTTAACTTTTCTCTTCTCTTAGCCATGGCCTCTTGATGCTTACTCATCCATTAAATGTTTCTCTAAACAATTATACTGTAACATTCCAAAGATACTTTATGGTATGCGTGAAATTTCAGAATATATACCCCAGAGAGTGTGGGGGCGTATAAAAGAGTACAAAGAGAACATGCTAATGTGAAGGCTACTTTTTAAAAGATTAATATTTGCTTTTTAAGGCTATCTTCTGCATGAATTATGAGCAATTAAAGCATACTTTTACACATATATTAATATAAGCCTTAAAATACACAGATACATATATTGATTGACTTGGTATTTTTCTGGTTTTCTGGCCTATAGACCAGAAAGAAATATTTCCTACAGCCCCAGGAAAAAAAAAAAAAAGGTTTAATTGTTTGGTAATTCTTTAGTGAGAGGTACAGAAAGAAAATAAGCAAACAAACATAGATAAATGACTGATTGGATGTTGAAGTAAGTGGAAAAAATACTGATTAAATCTAATCCTACAGGATGTTAGAGTCTGAAATGTGCTTGAAGTTTGATCATGCCCTTGTACACTGGAAATTTTACTGTATTGTGTAAGTAAAAATGTCTAAATGGCTTTAACGTTGGATTAATTGCACAAATATTTATACAAGTAGTTTTTAAGGTTTGTTGCTGACTGTAAGTAACATAGCCAAGTTCACATCCATGTCTGTTAAGTCACTATTTAGGTTAGGTTAATCTCACGGGCAGCCTGTGAAGTATTGTGTTCAGCCTGAAGCATAATTCCATCTGACCTGCCTTTTTTTCCTACCCCCCAAAGACAAAAAATCTCTTTTCTTATGGTTGTTGTTTACTTAGAAGCAGCCAGTGAGCTTTGTTTGGTATGTGAAGAAACTCTTGCAAATCAGAGTGGGCTCCCTGGCTGATAAGACTGGACTGTCATAATTTAGAAAGGTAACAGGTCAAAACGTTGTGATTCTGTATGGCTGTTGTCCACTGTAGCATGTCTGTGTTGCTTCCTGATCCATAGGAACGTTGCACATTGTCTTAGAGCTCTTTGTATAGAATAGGTCTGAAAGTTTTCACAGCTGATTTGTAGCTCTTACCAATAATCTCTCTAGGCCACCTGATAGAAGAATAATACATGTATTTAACCTATTAGAGTTCCATAATGATCACTTTCCTATGCTATTACAGGTGGTTGTGACATTTAGCTAATAGGCTTAAAAGCTGTGCTTCCCAATTTATGACATGTTCCTATTTTAGAATTTTAATTAATGTTAAATAAAAGTTCACACTACAAATCAGGATTTACTACACATATACTCAGTTTGGAAATAGATCCAGCTTTTTGGCTGAGTGGATCACATAGTATGTTCTAAAGGACCATATATCAGGAGCTTTTCCTGAGCACACGGCAGACCTTTTGCATAAATTCCATACACTCAGTATTGCATTGTCTTAGTACATCTCAGCAAGCATCGTTTTACAGTTTCCAAGGAGAGTGAGTGGTCGGGGTGGGTTGTGGCTGGCAGAAAAAACTCGTGCACCTTGCTCCCTGTCTGCCTGGAAGACAGAGCGGCTGGGAGCAGGTTGAGTTGTTGCAGTCCTTCTCAGGAAGCAGACAGGTGAGTAGGGGTGCTGTGTGCTGCACGGCAGAAAGCCCAAAGTGATGGGAGGGAGCTGCACTGCCCTGATAAGGTTCTGCAGCCAAATGGAAGCTGGCACTAACCTGAACTTGGTCTGCTGCACAGTCCCAAAGAGGTAGACGAAGCTGGTCAGAGTAGATTGCAAGCAGGATGCATTTTCCAGACGGGCCACAGATTGAATGTTTCTGGCTTGGAGCATCCATTTTCTTCACCTGCAGACCAGAAAATTCTGACTTTGTAAGTGCTGGGCTTAGTTGTCAGTGTGTCAGAACTGAAATACCAATTGAGATTGCAGTCTGAAAGTGGGTGTATGCAATGCTTCTTGTCCACTGACATTGGTAAAATCTGGAGGCGGACAGAGAGTAAGACTTTCCTACTCTGAAGAATGAATAAAACATGAAAAGGATGATTGATTCCCCCACCCCCCTTTGCATTTGTATAGCTCATTTGTATTTGTTGTCTTTTGATCAAAAGACACTCAACGCTTTCTTGGGCATTTTTTTTTGTCACAGTTTCCTCTTCCTTCATCTGTTTTATCTAAAAATAGCAAAGTCCCTGATGTTTTTCTACTGAGTGATAAAACCTAAATTACAAACTGGTTAAATACAGTAGACTGAATTAGTTTCTATGGGATTAAGCATATACCATATAAGAAAAAAAAAACTGCTTCCTTTTGTGGTTGATCCTTTTTCCCCTCCAAAGGAGAACAAAACAAAGTTGCACAAGCTAGTCAATGTTTATATTTGTGTTAGAAAATGCATGTCAAAGGGGCTCGTGAAGTTTTAGAAAGTTTAATGAGAAGTGGCTTACCCACATCTGTGAACTCAAAGCACAATTAGAACTTCCCAGTGTGGCTTTATGTAAAGGCATCTCAGGGTCAAATATTTCTGAACTTTCAGAAACAGGTTTGCAGTAGTTCAAAACTATACAGATTTTGCATTGTATTAGCAATTTTGCATGAGTTTAAAGGCATACTGCAGAGGATAGTGTTAAAATACTTGTATTTTTCTTCTCATGTTTTGTTTGATGATTTGCATGCATGATTGTGGTTTATAATATATGGCAATACATGAATGCAATAGAGGCATTATAATATAAAAGTAACTTGCAGTACAGTCCTAGAGCATGGTGGATACTTGAATGACAAAAAAAGCATGACTTGCCTTTGGATGTTCAGGTTAAGAAGGTAAAAAAAGAGTTTACCGCTGATTTGAGCTATAATTAGTACCCAGTGATGATCTTGCCCTGTATTTTAAGTAATTATACCAATATGTAATGCGGCATGTTTGCATCCTAAAAAACAGTTTTTATAAAATGCTTGATGGATATGTAACGGCAAATGTAAAGGAAAACTGTCAAGGATTAACTTTTTGGGAATGTATAATTTCTTTTCAAAGCTATAGTTGACATCCATGTCTCCTCAGTGCTTCTGAAAATTAATTTGATAAATAGTGCAATGAGTTAAAATAAAATTAAGGCTTGTTTATTAATGTAGGTCCGCACTTAGGGATGTGGATGAAACCAACTAATAGCTACCAGCTTCTGAATGCTATATTTATTCTTGTTTGATCTTCCATATTTATCCTGTTGATATGTTAGATTACAAATAAATAGTCTTTAAGCTTCACTTTGGGCTTTTATGTCATTGCCTTTTCTAGTTTAAGGGATCTTTACTTTTGTCTAACAGATGAGGGACAAAAAACAGTTTTTTTAAAATGGTAGTTAAAAGTTTGAAATGACTAATCTTTTTTTTTTTTTTAATTTCAAAACAAAAAGTCTACTCCCAATACAAAAGTTTCCAACTAATTTAGTGTTGTTTATTTTTCAATTAGTTCTCCATATGTGAGAACACAGAGCAGATACACCCTTAACTTCCTGTGATTTTGGTTCTTTGAGTTGGAAAATCAAAGTGCTGATTCCACAAAAATGGAAACATTTTTAGTATAGCTTTTAGAGTAATAAAAATAATTGATTCCAAGCATATATTTTTATTGTAATGCAGCTCCCTCTTATAGCCTTATATATATAAGAAAAAAAATATTTATTTCTTCTCTTGCAAGCAGGCACTGAATGGTTTCTCACCTTTCGAAAACTGTGACAGAGCACAAGTTAAGAACACTTTACTTATTATTAGAAAATAACATGCTGTTTTTGGTCTCAGCTTTCAGTGCTAAAAGTATTGGGCAGGATTTTCAGCAGAGCTTGGTAATATTTGGAGTAACTGGAGTGGGTGGGGGTGTGAAAGCATCACTTCCCGTGTTGGATGGTAGATCAAATGGCTGGTTTGACCTATCACAGTCAAGATTCTGCTTCTTAATACTAATTATACTGGCTTTGCTCTGCCATGTTTAACATTTGTCTCTACAGCAGTTCTTGCTGCTTTTTTTTTTTTTTTATACTAATAAAGGAAGTTGAATTTAAAAAGAAATATAACAATATAACCCAACATATCCTTTTCCATTAATGATATATGTTGCACTTATGTTTGGGGTTTTATCTTCCTGTGTCACTAAGAAAGCATATTTTCTTCTAGTCTAACAGCTTTTGAGTGTAAGGATCCAGATTTAATGATCTTTTCAATTTTTGTACTTTTTTTTTTGTTAGCACAAGCATGACCCTTGACTGGGACAAGGGATTTTTATTTTGTTTGTACAGCCTTGGCCAAATGGGCTGTGATTAGAAGTTCTTGAGGTTGAAGTTATTCAAATAAAAAAAATAATAGGCAGCTTTTCAGGGTGTTAGCTTAGATCAGCCATAACCGAACAATATGTCCTTTGTCATACAGAATAGATACTCGTCTATTCATTTGTGCCAATTACATGATCTTAGGGATGATTAGCATATATCTAGTTCCTCAAGATGTAGGAGAGTTGTGTATGCAGCTCACATTTTGAGAACTAGAATGATCACATGTAAAGGAGGTGGAGCAGGCATGTGCTTTGTGGTTAGCAGAAGGATAGTCAAGCGCTGGCCCAAACGGAAATCTGAGCGGTTGCAGTGCATGGGGTGTATAACAAGGAAGGAAACGGTCTTGCATCTGGCTTCTAGTGTAACTGTTGGTCCTTTGCCACCTCTCTGGATGTGTTGGTTTCTATGATGTGGGTGGATTTAACCTTTTGCATCACTCGCAATGACTCTTCTTACAGCACAGAAAGAGGCAGTAGAGGAAAAACGTATGCCTGGCAGATTTATACCTTTCACGTTAAATGCATCATACCTTAATGAAATTAGGAAATCCAATGCTGTTGCTAAATAAGCTGTGATTTCGGAGTAATGCAAATTATAGTGATTTTCAGAGCTACCAAATTAGAAAAAGCAAAATGTTGCCAGACTTTTTTAATTAGATGAATTTGAAGATTTTTTTCCAATATTGTCCATGCCTTTATGCTCTTGAGCCTATTGTTGAATTCTTTCAGAATACGTATTATATATATCTGCCAACATAAAGGATAGGTGTTCAGAAAGTTTGTACAATAAAAGGAATTATTATTTTCAGGAGTATAATTCCTTAACATTCCAGGAGGACTATATTTATTTGGGGTAATTCTTTGCATACATGTACTCTAATAATGTCAGAATGAAATAAATGTAGTGATGAATATACATCTCAGGATTATGATAATTTTACACACGGTTGGAGTCAAATTAAGACAAGCCCTTGCTGTTTAAATAACGATGATGGAAATTTTACTTAAAGTATTTTTTTTAGTCGTTATCATTTTGGAGAGTTTATTCTACCACTAAGGACAAAGTAAGTGTGCTGTCTACGCATTTAGCTTCGTAAACTTGTTAGCTTTTAGAGATTTTAATGTTAGATCTATCTAACTAGGGATTTGATACCAGAATATACTACTAAAAACTGTTAGGTGGGTTCACTTATATAAAAGCAATTTGCATCAGCATAGCTCATAATTACATCTTGATTGCCTAGGACCCATATGAAATAGTACCCATATGCAAATGCAACCCAGTCTCTAGTAGAGAGTTGCACTGATACAATTATACTAAAATAAGTACAAGAAGAAGTCACTGTAGCATAGCTATTTGTTATGTGAATGTATTTCTGCCTCATGTAGCCTGTTGGATTGATGCTATAGTGCAAGAGCTTTAAATTGTTGTTCTAATGTATTTTTTTTTTAAATCTCCATATCTAGTTTGTATCTTACTGTGTAATTATATAAGACAAAAAAGTGATTTCTGGGAATTTAAGTCCTAAACAGAGCAGAGTGACTCTTAATGTGGATACCCTTATTTAACACTGCAACGTGTTACTAAAGCTCCTTCTGCAGCCACTTAGTGCAAACAGCCTTCTATACTAGATTTGCATGGTGTGCCTCTTTTCCTTTTTTTGTCTTATCTCGTGTTCATGTTCTTTATTTTCTCCCTCTGTCATTCCCTGTCCTTCTTAAGCACCTTGTGTAACAAAACAGTAAAATTTCTAGGGCAAAAGCCATCTCCTTGTTCTATGTTAAAAGCTGGCAGAATAGTGTCTGAATTATTGCTGTTATCATGTAATAGCAGTACCCATTATTGTTCTGCCTTCATGAAGGTGAGCAGTGGGGAATATCTTATTTAATTTAAAAGCTGACTTTTTAAAGGCCTTAATTGAAATTTACATACATTCCAGACTTTGATTTGCCACAAACAGCTGAGTTTCTGTAATTTTGGGAGACTTCTGGGCTGTTTGACCAGGTCTCATCTTCTGTTTTGTTTTGTGTGTTCTGAAGCTGTTCACTGTTTTCCACTGCAGGCTTTTGTAATTGGTTGTTGTGGCTGTGACAGCATCCAGCAGCTTCCACTCTCCCACTTCATTCTCAGTTTCAGCTCTTCCCTCAAAGGATTTTGTTTTTCTCGGATGCTGTACAAAAGAGTTACAAATTCACTACGTGCTTGATTACCCATTCATTTTCCAAGAAGCAAATAACTTTATCATTTATTTATTATGAATTACAAATATATCCACCCATGCAAGAAAGTTGCAGATTTAATAATCTTATTCACATTCAGGAGCAAATAGTACAGTATCCATGAATCACTCCGTTTATTGAGTTTCCATAGGTATGTCAGAGTCTCAGGGAAAAAAAGGTGAATTGGTCATCGAGTTGGTAACTGCATTTAAACAGAATTTAATGCTTCTGAGAGGAACCAGACTCTACAAGTCTTCCCGTGTAGTGGACAGATCCATGCTGAGCAGTGCTAAACTAACATGTGCTCGTACACGTTGACACACTTCATTTAGCGTTCTGCCAGGCCAGAAAGGCAACACTGAACCCAAGCTAGCAAGAAATGATCTTACTGTCACAGCACTTATGTCCTGGAAGTTGCAGGCAGATTCTCAGCCCTATTATAATAGGGAACAAGAAAGGGTGGTAAAGAATTCATTAGAGTGGACCTGAATACAGTGTGTGCTTCAAGCAAGACTCTACAAGGACCATATTTAGCTTTATACTTCTCATCTTTCTTTTCCTTCTGTGTGTTTTCTGGGTATTTAAACTAAAGGAGAAGGGATTTCTATTTTGTTTTGTCCCATACGCAGCCAATAGTCTACCTATGTTGTGCATAGGAGTCAGTCAAGAAAGCACATCTCACTATTCTCTTCCTTTTTACCTGGGCCTTTTCCATATCTTTCCTACTGGCACTTTTCTTAAATAAATAAATAAAAACCTGTGATTATGGAATGAAACCAGAATAGAAACAGATTCAAACACTCGATGTTCTTAGAACCCCCCGATGGCTTGCTTGAAAGAGGAAGAAAAATAAGTTCTCAAGTGACAGTGCTGTTAAGCTGTTCTCAAATGTTTTAACTAAAACTCAAATTGTGTTGAACATCCTCACTGGTACATCTAAATCCTCAATTCTACGGCAGTGACACATTGAGTTTGTTGTACTTGGCACAAATTGATCAGGTAGGCAGAGAAATCACAGCTGCTTCTCCTGGAGGCAGCAATTGTGGAGCCCACTGCAGTGGGCTGCTGCTCCACTTTGTGCAGTATTTGACCATGATGTATGATCTCAACTGCCAACGTTTATCTGGCCACATGATTTTAAAAGCCAACAGGCAGCAATGTTAGCATTCCCTACTTACTCTGAGTCGTGTTTCAATGGCATCTTTCAGAAGAATGTAACTCTTAACCTGCGAACAGAACAGGCTCTCTCTTCATCTCAGTGTCCGATTACACATATGTTTAAAAAATAACAACAACAACAACAACAAAGCCTTTGGAGTCAGTAGGAGAGCAATTTTTTGTGTGTCATAAAATTATTCATAGATCTGCAGAGCAGATGTTGACGATTACAAAGAGAACAGAGGCCGGTCTGTGGTCAGCCAGCAAGCTCCATTTCACGTGGGTAGATCAAGGCTTAAGACAGCAACTATTTCCTGTCAGCACGCTGGGCGTCAGCGATAGCAGTTTTTGTGGGCTCTAGCCCAGTTAAATTATACAAAGTCACTTTTGTGAGGCCTTTCCTCGGCCTCTCTGCTGAAAGAATAATGGCAGTAGAGGGCTCAGCATTCAGTTTTGTGAGGTCTATTGATATAAAATTGCACGTTGAAAACTTGTTATGGATTTTATGGTTTTCTGTGAGATGCTTGCCTCTTTCTCTCAGAAAGTGCAGAACAGCTGACCCTTTCTTTTACTGCAGTAATCACCAGTGGCATGTTTCACATCTTAATTGTTTGAGCTTGAACCATAGTTAAAGCACAGCCTCCCAAAATTTTAATGTATTTTTATTGATTAACTTAAGTGGTAGCTAGTTCCTGCAGATGAATAGTGATGAATTAATATCATTTTGCTTTCAGGGCAATTTTCTTTAAAATTGTTGGGGCTGCAGGTGGCCCAGGGCACCTCCTCTGCTGATGGCACTGTTTGGCATGCTAATATAAACAGGAATTTCCCAGTAATTAAAAGAATTTTAACTGTAGCTCATTTTGTCTCAAACAGAATGGGTTTGTTGAAGTAATGATAATGTAGATGCTATGTCCAATGAATTCTCATTTTCCTCTTTGTTGGTAGAGCTGTATAAATAAGCATGTGTCAATGGGGAAAAATTAATTAATTCTTCTGCAAATAAACCATTTTGATCTTCAGGTTTAACAAGTACAGGGAGAGATGGAGGAAGCACCCCTTACCCTTTTGGGTAGAGGGATGAGGGCAATGAGCTTAGGGATGGAAGGAGATAACTTTGTGGACGTGGTGGTTATTCAGGCTCAGACAGACAACTGGAAATGGAAACAATTTTCTGGTGTCCTGTCATATTTAAAATTCACTCTTTTGTGGCTTTTATAATAAAGCCTTTGCCAGGAAATGTGGGAATGTTGATGTCAAGTTCTAATAATCGGGTCTGTCACCTTGCCATTTTTGCAGTAGAGGATGCTTCTGGATACAAATAGAACATCAAAAACTAACAAAAACAACACAGAAAAACTTTTTAAATAGCTGAAACAAGATCTATAGTAAATACAGTTTGTTATTCAGAAACATTCTGGATAACTGTAAGAAATTATCTATTCTCTGTCCTACAGAGCACAGCACATTTTTCCATGTTTAGCAAGAAGAGCACCTCTGATAAGGATCTACCATGTTCTATGTGACTCAAATCCTGGGTTGCTTGGGCTTTTTTCATCAACTATGCAACACGAGTAATTTTAGAATGAAGAGGAAGGAAGAAATTACATGCCTCAGTAGCAAGCGTGTTTTCTCTAATGCTTTAGTTTCAAGTTCTGTATTGCAGGTAGGTGAAGTCCCAAGTCTCCTTTTTATAGCAGGATTCCAGGTGCAAGCAGCTATACGTAGTGTGCAAGTCAACGTTCTTTGAAGGAAAATGATAGTATAGCCTGAGTCTGAATGGCAAACTGCTGTTGTTATAGGGCTTGTTAAGAATAAGCAATGCTGAAACATAAAAATCTGCAGGCTGACAGAGGCAGGTACACCTGCTGCATGAACGGAAGCACCGTGCAGCCATATGGCTGCAGCTGGACCACGCACCAGTGCCGGAGGAGCTCATCGGTGCTGGGAGAGCTTGTTGGTCCATGTGGGACAGGGCAGTGCCATTCCTGGCCCTCTGAAGGCAGAACGCTTCTGTATTAGGAGTGAGTTTCCCATAACTCCACTGTATAAACACAAATCTATACCAGTCTACATATTTAGAATTTGTCATGCTGAGGTATTCACCTGCAAATTAACTGTGCATTGTTTCATATGGATAAGGTATAGATCGCCAAATGTTAGATCAAATTGCGTAGTATAATACCCAAAAGGTAAGTGCTCTGGTGAGCATGGAAGTGAAGGCAGTATTTAGTTAGAAACTTGTTGAGGACAATAGCTGTTGCTTTTCTCACTACAGCATACATTATGAGATCACAGTGTCATCTACTTTCTCTAGATTAATTTCTAGACTATGCCATATAAGATATTACATTGACAGGCAGTAGTTGCTTTGGGGGGAGTATTAATAGGAGAAGTTGAATGAGATTATTTTTTGTTTTTCTGCTAAGACCAGGAGAGTTTAAAAATAGAGACCAAGGTCTTTCAATTTAGGCTACTGTTTTTTTGTTTTGTTTTGTTTTTAATTGACAGCAATTTTTGGACTTCCACTTAACCCACACATTTGAGTGTCACTGTTTAGCTGGGATGAGCTTTCTTTGAATTACACAGTTTGTGATTTTGGATAGGAAATTATACACCTTTTTTTTTTCCTATATCTCAGAATAGGTTACAGTTGGTAAACTAAATGACAGTATTGAATCACATATTTTGGTGATACAATTAAGGATATTAAAATCCTGGAGGAAGGTAAACATTTAAAAGTTACTTAGCTTTTATTTTTGCCAGTGGAGAAGTTTTAAAATGAAGATTGCCCCCAAAATTTTGCTTGTATATAGTGGTGATTGGTTACACTTTCTAGAACTTAAATAGTAGGACTGTCAAGGTACTAGGACTGATGGTTATTGATTTAATTGACTATGTTTGAAGATTGTAGGAAGAGAAAAAAGTTGTATTTGGGGGGTGGTTCTGTTTTTGGGCTGTGTGTATTTAGTTGGGGAAGGAGGGTAATATCGACTCAGGGTAGTATATTTGGTCAAGTCCGAAGCCTGAAGTTACAGACAAAATGACAAGCTAAATAGTTATTTTGTGGAAGGCAGACTGATATTCAGGCTTTGTGACAGTGGGACTTGTTCGTAGAACTTCTGATAAACAGCCTGAAGTTCCGTCTTTTCTCAGTTTTCACCTTTTGAGAGAGCTTTCTAAACACAAATAATAAATTTTACAGGGAAATTATTATTATTTCTAAAACTGCTGCATATTTCTGGTACTGATTCACATATTCTGAAGGTGTTTGAATTTCCATTCATTATTTGCTTGAGATATTTAGTTAATTTTTTACTGGTGACTTGAAGGGTGATTGTAGAAATGTTACCTGTCACCAACAGCAGCAAACAGAATGGTTCTTAGTTTGTTTACTGTCTGATTGTAGAGATAATAAAAATAAGTTTTTGACTTTTGTAACTTTTGTCAAACCTCTTCTTAAGACAAAAAAGATGTTTATACATTGCCTATGTGAAAACTCAAGGTTTGCTTCACTAACTATGAGTTATTGTGTGTGAACAATTGGGAAACAAAAGTAGGTTGTCTGCCTTACTCAGGATCATTTTCCATAATTGTCCTCTAGAATGTATTTTCATTGTGTCTGTCTGAATTTGAGGTATTTTCATCAAGGAGTTACGCCACTTGTCCCCTAATAATCATCTGAGAAAATAAGAATGTTAACAAGATAGTGTTAGAGGTATGCAGTTCTTTGAGAAACAGAGCAATGTAATTTTATCAGAATCTGAGTTTTATGAGTTGTACAGGCAAGTCTGAAAATGAAGAATATGCAGTCATTATTGCAGCTTTCCTCTGAAAGGCATGAACTACTTCAGTAATGTTAGTGCAGACCTTTGTGGCAGGAGGAGGGTGAGGGAATCATTCTAACAATGCTGAAAAAATGCTTCCACTTCTGCTAAAAGCAAAGATGCTGTGCCTTAGCCATAATCATGAATAGGCCATGGAATTGCCTTATGTGCTATGATGGGCCAATGTGTATTTCTACTATATAGAATTAAACACTTTTATTTCAGAGCTATTGATTGTCAGGAAAGTACAAATGAGGAGAGATCCGGGTTGCATACATATGTGTCCAGAGATAGTCTTTGTGTGCAAATCTTATGCCGGGTCAGTATAGTGTTTTTACATACATATGCAAATATACAACATGATTTTATGTATTTATATATATATATACACAAATATAAAACATGATTTCATACATTTTGACTAGAAACTTACTTTCATTCATTTTGTTTCCTTTTTATTCATTCTTGTTCATTCATTTATTAACAAACATGTATGCTAAATGCAGCATTATAATGTTTTTTGAGCACTCTTGCAGGCCTAGCACATATTAATTTCAAATACATCCTGATAGCTATGCTTGTAGCATTGTGAAAACCTGATTATTTTTTTTAACTTTAGAAAATTGGTAAATGTCACTTTTAAGCCTTATTTTTGTAATTTATCTCAAGCACTGCTACTTGCACTTTGCCCTTGTTCTTTCTGCTTATGTAGGTTTGAAGCTTCTGAATCTGATCTTTTAACTGGAGACATGTAAATTTTAATGGAAATTTGTACGTACGTGTCTGCTAGAAAATGATAGAGAGAATGTGCCTGTGAAAGATGAAGGACTGCCAAATAAGCCTACCAAACTGAGATCTGGAAAAAATGTGATTTTCCAAGTAAACTAGAGGTTTATCAATGAGGAAGAAAGCAAGCTAGCTTGAGTACTTTGCACAGCTGTTTCAGCTGAGATATTTTTTCATGTGAAACTATATAATAATTTGATGCCAAAAGTAATACATAAATGTAGTTTTTATTTTGAATTTGTGGCATACTTAAAATTGGTTTCATATGGTCAAAAGCTTCTGCTTTTCAAAACAAAATAACCAATAGTTTGCATCTTGCATTTGCAAAATACTGCAGCTAAGTTTCCTGAGTCACCCAGTAAACATGAGACTTCTCTCATCATAAATCAGAAGCACCAACACTTTGCTGCCTTTCCAGTAGCATGTAATGTTTTTAGTTACTAACAATGTCTATCATAAAAATCTTTGAATTGAAAGGTTCACAAATTGATTAGTGGTACTAAGTGAAAATGTATTTTCTTAGGCATTGCTAAGCAGAAACAGCTATTTATTTATTTATTTATTTATTTATTTATTTATTTATTTATTTATTTATTACCATGCCTGTAGATCTCTAGTTCTTGATTTTCACTGTCAGAAACATATGAGGAACACTCAAAACCACGTAGGATCCTCGTGCTCCAGTGGACTGGATGTGAGTGCGCCAGTTCATGTGTTTGGAAATATCGAATGACAAAAAGAGAATGCATTTACTAGGTAGAAGCGCACCAGATGCCAAACAGCTGTGAATCATCTGTGTTCTGTTGTGGAAGAAGTGAGAACCTTTAAGCCTGAACTGAAAAAAAAGATTTTGTTTGTTTGCCTTAGCATGAAACTGATTTTTGTAACCCTTTCCCTCCGCTCCTAATTGCATTTGTTTAGCTACTTATCCTTAGGTTAGTAAATAATTCTTTCTGCTGTCAGTCCCTCATTAAGCCCTTCAGATGAGGTCTCTTTACAAGTCAGTAAAAACAAACTGTCAGTTTTATTGTAGGATCCTGTTTTGTCCTTGTTAGTGTCACCTGACGTTAAGTAGCTGACCTTCACACCTACAAACAGCTTAAGTAAAGTGCATTGCTTTAGCAGGCACTGTGTCGCTGCTGCTCTTAGACCTGTGATGCGCAGGGATCTCCTGCCAGTGGCCTTCATTTTCTTGGTATCAAGGCCTCTGCTGCTGCCTCTTTCTCTAAGATTTGCAGTCAGTTTTGTCTGTGGTTTTTCCTCCTCTAGCGGAAGATTTCTTTGTATCCACTGGGTTTGGCCAGTTCACATCTGCGTCAATCATCCTCCCTGCCAGAATGCTGTGCTCCATCAATTAAGGCATAATTTGGAATAGAATTAGACAATAAAATGTCTCCTTTTCCTCAGCTTTTGATTGTTTTCAGTCAGAACAGAAGAGTTTTAAATCTAAATACTTGTACCTTTCTCAGCAGACATGAATGGCTTTCCCTCTCTCCCCCTGACAGCTTTTTTATGCAGTTGCAAGGTCCAGCAATCTTTTTGCCCAACTCAGTGTGTTGTTTCAAATCTAATTCACAAGTGCTCTCCATAGACACACAGAGCCTTCCTAGATGCTTGCTGTGAATCCCTCAGAGCGTATCACAATTTAATAGAATGGTTTGCTATGTCCACTGGACAGCAAGACTACTAGATGCCACGAATGGGCTAAGAAATGCTGTGCATGAGTTCTTTTCAGAGCATTGTTGGAAAGGAAAGGGTTGAGAATCTTGCTGGGGACTGTAATTTTGAACCTTGTCTTGAGAGCTATGGGAGGAAAGAATCTTAAGTGAGAGAAGGGAGATCAAGAAAAGTAATTTGTATGAAAGACAGATGAGAAGGCAATATTAACAGTACTGGCTTGTCTATCTTCAAAACTGAGTTGCCAAAAATGGCACGTGATGGTCTAAATTCATTGATCAAAAATGCCCACTATTATTGAAACAAAATAACAAACTGTGTGACTATTTCTATATTTTCTGTTACCTTCCTACTCTTGCTTAACAAGGCTGACACTGAAACTGCTGTTGTGTCCTTTGTGAACTGAAGCATGAAGATTCAGTGAGTGTGTTTGGGCATGAGCCTCTTACATGTTTGGATCAAAGGGACGGATATATGAAAGACACACTGACTTACTGTCACTATAGCAGTTCATGGATGAAGGCGGCTTAGAATTCAGTATATGCAACGCTGTTATTAACTTCTTACTGACTTTGCACAGAGGATTTTTTTTCTGAATCTGAACCAAAGCTTTGTGAGTTGTGATGGCATTTTTAATGAATGCAAACATATAAAGATAAATATTCATGGTTTTGCCTACTTCCTAGGCTTTTCTTCCTTGAAGTTACAAATTAGCGTTGTCTTTGTCCTCATTGCAGGATCAGTCTGACTGATGTCGTGAAAGAATTAGGTTTTTTGTTTGTGTTTTAAAACATGCATTTCAATATGTGGTATAATTACACAAGACACTTAAGATTATTATGCTGCTTAATTTCTTGCTAGAAGCCAATAGTTTTAGCTTTTATTTGACATGTTCTTTGCTGACAAGGCAGTGTTAGCAATTCGGTTGTATTTCATATGTTAGATGTTTTAGGAAATGCTGTCTTACTGCTTGCTAATTTAGTCTTAATTTAAACAAGCTGGAGCATCTTTAAGGTAAATATTTGAAAAGAAACATGCTTTCTTGCATCTTTCAGATTCAGTACAGGACTGGCTATAACGCAGATCTTTTTGTCTATCAAAATCAGAGAAAATGCATAATGCTACACAGATGTAACAGTTCTGTCAGTTAGTTGAGAGACTTTCAGAGAAGACATTCCACAGTTTAAGGTGGTCACGATATTGACAGCAGGTTTCCCTGGTGGTATGCTATAAAATAATCAAAGCATTACTTTTTGACTTGTTTAATGTGGTGAGGTCGTAAAAAACTACCGAAAAGTACAGTATTGTCTAAGCAGACAGAGAAAAACAGAGTCCTTGAGGTTGTGTTGCAAGTAAGTGCATGCTGTATAACTAATAAATTAGTAAGAGTTCAACAAATTCAACATATAGCAGAGAATAGAAAAAAAAAAAAGTTACTTCTGCTAGGAAGGCCAAGTGATGCCATTAGCTGCTGCTGTTAGGAATTCCTTATATTTGTATCTGTCTGCCTGTGACAAAAACACACTATGCTATAGTTTGGAGAAAAAGACATGTTCTGCTACACTCAGTTGGACGCCACACTTACCAGAGCTTTTAGAAGGTTTCTCAATGAAAAATGTACTTAAGCCAATGTTTTTTTTTTTCTCTTGGGGTAGTGTTCTGCTTTCATTTAAGTCTATGTCTATATTTCCACAGACTCTGGGGCACCTTGATTTTACTTCTAGCCTTCTCATCACAGACGTCATCACATGCTTTGAGAGGTTACAATTACTTCTATTTAAGAAGAAAAAGTTTTTTAAAAAATAATGATTTGTAGAGAGTCAAGATGCATTCTGTTGATTGCTTGTGGTCTTTAGAGATCCATCCACAGTTCAGGGTATTTCTGGGTCACTGGTTTTTCTGTTTTGGTGGTGGAGGTGTATAGACATATGCTCCAGTGCTTTTACATTGTGTTTCCTTCTGTTTCCTTATAAGCCTTTGAGAGAGAAGCTGAGGGATGTTTGGATAGAAGGCTGGAACTTTTATGTGGCATTGACATAGTTAGGGCACTATAATAATGACTGTTAATAGACAACTCCCTGAAAAGGAAATGAAAACGATGTTTATAAAGCAGCACAATGTGTATTTCCAGAAGAATTGGGTGTGAGAGTGAGAGGCAGAGTGCAAGAAGATGAAGCAACCACAGGCAAATGCTTTTCTCCCTTTTTATAACTGGGCTTTTTTTGTCAGCTCTATTATCTGTAAGCAATAATGGCAAAATAAGAACACTTGTATTTTTCTGCCTCTTCCCAGGGGTAGGTTATGGGTGAGTTGCAGTTTGCACTGTGTGTGTGTCGTGTGCGGCTCTCCCAAGTTTGGGGTAAAATCCTTCAGAACAGGTCCCTGGTGGTCTAGTGGTCAGGATTCGGCGCTCTCACCGCCGCGGCCCGGGTTCGATTCCCGGTCAGGGAAGTAGTCATTTTGAGGGGATTGGGTGCACCCTCAGTAAGTATGCAGATAACACCAAGTTTGAGGGAAGTGTCAATCTGCTGGGGGGTAGGAAGGCCCTGGACAGGATGGGTCGATGGGAATAGGCCAGTAGGATGAGGTTCAACAACATGGCTCAGTGCTGGGTCCTGCACTTCGGCCACAACAACCCCATGCAGCATTACAGGCTTGGGGCAGAATGACTGGAAAGTTGTGCAGAGGCGAAGGATCTGGGGGTGTTAATTGATGCTTGCCTGAACATGACCAGGCAGTGTGCCCAGGTGGCCAAGAAGGCCAATGACGTCTTGGCCTGTATCAGGAGTAGTGTAGCCAGCAGGACCAGGGAGGTGATTGTCCCCCTGTACTCTGCTCTGGTGAGGCCGCACCTTGAGTGCTGTGTTCAGGTTTGGGCCCCTCACTACAAGAAGGACATGGAGGCCCTGGAAGCGTGTCCAGAGAAGGGCTTCAAAGCTAATGAAGAGCCTGGAACACACCTCCTATGAGGAGCGGCTGAGGGAACTGGGAGTGTTTAGTGTGGAGAAGAGGAGGCTCAGAGGAGGCCTCATTGCTCTTTACAGCTACCTGAAAGGAAGGTGTAGGGAGCTGGGGGTCAGCCTCTTCTCACAGGTAAATGGTGATAGGACTAGAAGGAACGGCCTCAAGTTGCACCGGAAGAGGTTCAGATTAGAAATTAGGAGACGTTTCCTCTCAGAAAGAGTGGTCAGTTGTTGGGACACAGAGGTGCTGGAGTTACCATCCCTGGGGGTGTTCAAGGAAAGGTTGGACATGCTGCTTAGGGACATGGTTTAGTGGGTGACATTGGTAGTAGGGTGATGGCTGGACCACATGATCTTGGAGGGCTTTTCCAACCTTAATGATTCTATAATTCTATGATTCCAAGTCGTTTTATTGAAGCGGATTTTTTTTGGTCAGATCAGTTGTCACAGCAGTTTGAGGGGCTTGGAGCATTCCCGCTCTTTCCTGCCTTTTGATTTCATTTTTCTTTCACTTTCTTGTAAAATTTAAGAGGTTGGAGTAACATGTGATCCATTTGTTAGCATTTTTTTTTTCCAGTTCAGATGCCAAATTTTTGATAGTGTAGAATTCAAATTAAAGTAAACTTAAGTGCGGAGAAGTGACTTAAAAATGAGAGAAAATACGACTGAAAGACCTGAGCTTAAATATGTGTGTGTGTGTGTAAAAGTCAAAATTTTAAGACATAGCCAAATCAGAAAACAAGAAGAGTGAGGAAACAGACACTATGAATTAATACTGTTGGTCACTGGGAGGGATATTATTGTAGAAGATTAAGACCTAGGATGATATAAAGAAAAAGCAGAACTGAAAATATAAATATGGTAAAAGAAAATCTAAATTTCCAATGAGTTGATAATGTCATTCAGCATAAAATTTTGGGGGATGTTGTAAGAAGCTTTACTGAGAGGAAATTAGGCGTCATCACAAGAAAGCAATATTTCAGTCATACAAATGTGCCTGAAGGAAATGTTCTGTGCTGTGAAAGGTGGCACAAATAATTTATATTGCTCCTGAATAATTTGATATGGCCATCAAATGAAAAATGATAAATGGCTTTTGGTTTAGAGAAGTAGATGTATTGGAGAAGGTGTAAAATCACATGTGTAAAAGCTGTATTTCATTTTTATGGCTTACAGCTTCCAAAAAGTGACAGGATATCACTATTTGATTGTTGCGAGTTGAACTGTTTCCAGAATGGTATGATTTTACACCTGGTGCTTAAGGGTGTCTGTCATATAATAGTCTTGTGAAGTGTGATATCAGAAACGGCTAAGTATTGCTTAAAAGAAACCTAAACTGAGACCTCTGCCAGGTATTACTGAATTACAGCAGACAGCTTGAAACTGAAACTGTTACCACCACAAAATTTAAGTTGAAAAACAAAAACAGCAAAAAGCAGACCACCTGTCACTGGGTGATGTTACAAACTGCAAAAGTTGATATTGGGAATAGTTACAAAAAATACAAAAGGGAAAAAAAAATTAAAAAGCAATAAACAACAACAACAACAAAAAACGCATAGGTCATATACTCTATGTTCAGAAAAGTTAAAATCACAAGTTAAAATCCATGCAGCCACTGTACTGGGTGTATAGATAGAGTGGCAAACCATAATAAAGGAGATGGCCGTGTTTATGTAATCTCTTTCCACCCCATGAAGAGATTATTAAACAAGAGGAGAGCTAAACAAGACAAAAATTTATCTGCAACATTTTTAAGTGAAGGATAAGGGAAAAAAAAGAAAAGAAAAGAAAGTCAATGAGTCTCCAGGTTCAAAAACAGAGCAATCAGAGCTCGGAGGCTCAGCATTATCAGTTGGAACAAACTGAGCTGAACAATGTAGAAACTAAAACCCAGGAGATGCTTTGGAAATCTGTAGGAAAAAGGAGGCCAAAAAGTCAGGTCTGTAGAAGTTTAAACTCATACAGGTTGTTGGTATTGCCAGTACTTCCAGTGTATCATCATTCCCTCCATGTGACTGTCACTGAGCTGGCCAAATAAATACCACCTACAGAAGCATGTGGCACAACTGTTCTTTCTGTCCACTGCTTGCACACGCTTTGTCTATGTGGCCTAATGTTTGTTTACATTGAAAGGTCATTTTATTGCAAGAGCTGATGCAAAAATCACGTTAATCATTGATCAGGTTCTACTTAGGAATACAGTATCTATTTGCATGCATTAAGGTTGTTTACAGGAATGAAACCCGTTCTTTGTCCAGGCTGCTACATGTCACTTTAGTACACAAAAGCTGTGTGCTTTTCACCATCTTTCTTGTTTGCATAGGCTGCACCTCATCTTTCTGGATGTAGATAATCCTCTTGCTGCCAAATGCTGTCCTGTCCCTTTCTACAAGATGTTTTTTTTCTTTTCCTCTGAATGTATGAATGAGATGCTGTATGAGCATCTGAGTAATTCTGACTGATGCTACATTACTTTTGACCCATAACTGCTGATACGTGTGAAATCTATGCATTCTTTGGCATCAGTATTTTACCCATCAGGAAGCCACAAGCTACACAAAACACAACAGATCCACCACTTACAGCATTCTTCTTTGAATTTCTTAAAGATTCTCGAGATAGAATGGTAGCAACAGTAAAAGAAGCATTTTGAAGTGTTGTACCACCATCCAGCAAATGGGATAAAGGATGAACAATATTGAAAACATTGACAAGAAAGTGAACTTTTTGCAAATAGGAGTGTTATGTCCAGCTGGAAGAAGGAGATGCTCATACAGAATAGCTGTGTTGTCATACCTACGTATTTGGCTTCAAAGCCTTCCCTTTGTGTGTGTCTTTGTTCCTTTTAAGTCTCTGAATCGATGTTTCCTGCAGTTCCATGAGGCAGAAAGTAAACGGACTTTCCTGTGTTCAGACAAATCTAAGTTTCTTATTACATGAACAAGTAAAATTTAAGATACCCTTTGACTACTTTGCGTAAGGCTTACTTGCATTTTTATCCTTTTTAGAAAATAGCCTAGAATAGGTCATTTTGGCAGGGAAGAGTTTGTATTCTTAACTATATTTGATCACATTCTTTGTCCGCTGGGACATTTGTTACTCTACAATCTTGTAGATTAAAATACAACCTACATTAATAATTCACTAACACGTATATATCTTTCATCCTCTGACCATTATATAGTTAAGCATGGGATGATGCTCTCAGGAGATGGAGTCATACCCTTTAGCAAAACAAGAGAAGAATAGTGCTTACAATTTAATAGTTATATAAATATTCGCGCATCTTTATATTCTTGTTCTTTGGCTTTCTCATGTCACATCCCTGCGTTTCATTGAATAAGAAATGTTAGCAAACATCAGCTACATTCTATTGTATGGGTGATTTATGTTTCATATCATGGCCAAAGTAAAGAATGAATTGAAGTCAGAACCCAGTGCCATCTAGACTTTGGACGTGGTTCTCAGATTGGAGATCCATGTTGCCAAAAAAAAAAAAAAAAAAAAGAAATCTTGCAATAAATTAAAAACCTCACTCTATAATTCACTAGCTATTGTGTGATTGTACAGAAGCTGGCTGGACACTTGTAGTGGGAAAAGCCAACAAGAATTTTTCCTTGTGAGATCTTTCCAAATGCTTCTTTCAGCTGCTGCTGTGATAATAAATAAACACAAGACGATAAAAACAAGGATAAAATGATTGGGCCTAAAGCCCTCAATTACCAGACTTATATAATCAGTCTATTAGAACAGAAGGATCATTTAAAAATCCTTTACTTTTTAGTAAAATGCTGTATAAGATATGTATATTTGGTTTGGGAAATAATTAAATGTAATCTCTTAGTGAGAAATGTATGTGATAAATCTTCAGAAAATAGTAAGCTACTGTACATAGGAAGAGTACAGTCTGTGCTTTCAGGGCATTTCCCAAGATAAATTTACCTCGTGAATAAGGGCTTTAGTCGTTAACTGTTGAAAGGAATCTAAAATAGAAGACACATAGGGTTTTCCAAGTTGAAAACTACATCAGGGAGTTCATTATTATGCACGCGCCTAAGATTAGCTGCTGTACGGCTTAGTACTTGTGTCAGCATTTTGCATATAGTAATGTTTGTTCCTAATTCTGCCAGCTGCATGGACTTAAGACAAATCTGAAGAGGTGGTGGATTTTAACACCCCAGGGAAGTGGTCCTCTTTTCTGACTTTTTCTTGTGAAGTGAATGGTTGGTGTTCTTCTACTAGCTGAGATGTCATGGCTTGTGGAAAGCAATATGTTACCTCAATGGTACCTCAAAAGAAGTGGCTGTTATCTTTGTATATTTACTGTACAGAGCAAATAGCATTGTCAGGTCATTTTGTACTCGATCTTTACTGATTGTAATATAGCTGTATTAGACATATATCTTTCTAATGTATGTGCAGCATACACATTTCAGATTGCATTCAGTAAAATCTTGGTTCCTACATTTTGATGCACTTTGCTGCCATTTTTAAGCAGTGGTTCTTTGGCTGTTTGAGTTTACATAAGTCCTACCTTCTCTCTCCCCTTACTTCATGATCCTGCCCAAGAAAAATCCCACTGAAACAGGAGTTTGACCTCTTAATGAGCCAATTCAGCTCTTTACAAAGAAACAAGAAAGAAAAAAAAAAAAAAGAAAATGAAACTTCTGCTTTTTTAATGTATGAGCTACTCCATCAGCATGTGGAGGAGCACCTGGACTGGCACCATGGTGGGAGAAGGCAGGGGCACAGCCGTGGTTGTTACTCACTGAGGTGGCTGTAAGGGTGGCAGCTGAAGGATCCCAACGAGCTGCTGAACTTGTTTAAGAACATGTTGTCACCCAAAAACACGACTGCCAGCAGTCTTGAGCCATTTCTAGTGCTTGTCAGCTGCTCAGTAAGCAAATTTAGCTTGCATGTCAGGTAGGAAATAAAGAGGAAATAAATCTTTTTTTTCTGGGTTAGCAAGCCGAATTGGCTTGCTGAGGGGTCAGACAAATGGCAGGACTGTAGCAAGGGAAATAAGTAGTGGGGAATGTGTAGCCAGGAGGGAAAGAGCAGCAGATCCTTTGCGTAACTGCAGTGGTGATTAGTTACATCAGCGGAGCTGCTCTTGCAGAGCTTTGCATTTAGGGAATGCAGCAGAGCTGATCGCATGGCTTACTGCCACCAAAACCATCAGCCAAGCTCCTGCCTCTCTCTCCCTCGCTTCCTTTTCCTCATTTGGTGGTATCCATTTTTACCCGTTGAGCAAGCTGAATCAGCTTCTCATCTATCTGAGTGAGTGCCAGAACCCATGCAAGGGTGGAGATGGACATTTATGGCCAGGAAGAGGTGGCCAGGTGGGCATGGCAAAATGGGGCCACCTTCTGGGGCCAACTTCTGCTTTGGACCGTGGGTCAGTGCAGCCAAACTCGTGGTGCAGTGCTTTCAGTCAAATGAGAGCATGGAAACAATCTGACAGGAGTTGTTTATTTATCCGAATTTGGTAAAATGTTATTTAAAATTCCCCTTTTTCTTGATGACTCAACTCTTTCAACATCTCTTCATTTCCTTAACATGTTGTCTTCCTTTCTAGTGACACCATGTCAGTCAGTCTCGCCCCTCTAACATGGTTTTCAGAAGAACTTAACACTTGCCTTAGAAGTACATCAAGAAATAAATAAAACATGTTTGCATATACAATTCCATTTGATTCCCATAGTTTATATCAAGTGTTGTCTGTGTGCAATATTTTATAAGGAAATCACTAAGAAATTTAAGTATTTGATTTATAGACTTTGTATATGAGCATATGGAAAGTTGTGCTTTTCTTTTAGCATTGTGACTGATGTGGGAGATGATGTGCAGAGCAGTTGAGTGAAGGGTAATCTCAACATTTCAAGCATTTTCAAATGAAGGGTAAGAAGTCGTAAAAAAAAAAAAGTTTAAATCAAGGTGGAATCCTGCTTGGAAAAAAAAATGAAAAGAGAAAACAAAACCTTTATGTTTCAGCTTCTTGCTGAAAAAGACAGTCTGGCAAAGCAGAGACAGGTATCTAGCTGAGGAGGAGCACTGCTGGCGACAGTGACTTGTATAGGTCTTGTATAGCCAGCCTTGTAGAAACAGTATCTGATCATATTTTTGTGTCTTTTTAGGTAGCGTAGGTATCTCATAGGTGATTAAAGCCTGTTACATTACAAAAATCTTAGCTGAGCCTCTGCTTAGTTAAGAGATTTTTCTGCAATGCCAACTGTTTTTCTCTAATTTTGCCTTCATAATTGTGTTTCTAAAAAGTCCTAGTAGGAAGATGTGAGCATCTGTTTCATAATGCATTAAGCAAGAGATGCACAGGATCACCATCAGGCAAATAGCCACTTGCGTGTTAGCAGCAGGATAATTTATGGCTTTTTCACATTGTGTTAGTTAAAGTAGTCATTTAATAAAACTTTTTAACAAAGGTGTGTGTCGATATCAGCCCTATTTCCGATGTAGCTGGGGCAAATTCAGTTGACAGTTGCAATTGCATCGGAGTTTACAATATTCTTGCATTGTAAGTTGAATACTTGGCTTTTGCAAAAGTTTCAAGGAACTACCCAGGCAAATGCTTTCCCTTTTTTCCTCTTTTGGTTTGAGCTGATCCTAGCTTGATGGTAGCTGCAACTCAGAAATTTTCTGTTGGGTTTAATTTCTTCTTCTGCTCATCTTTAACAAATAAGCATAAGGAAACACCTCTAAAATAACAGGTGTCTTACTCTATTAATTTGTAGCAAAGTTACAATTTGTAGCACTGCTGAGGCAGGGGCAGTATGCTTTTTTTTTTTTTTCCAGAACATAAATTTATTTTATTTATTTTAATTTATTCCATGTTACTAAATTTTGCTAGACATCATCTGTAGTCATTTCATTCACAGATCATCCAAATTCATTCTCGTAACATTGGTTTCAATCTCATCTCTTTAGTTCTTATAAGTTCCTAACCCTCGTGCTCATTTGGCATGGCAGATATAAGCTGCTTTTTCTGAGGGAACCAGTAGTAATGTCTGGAAAATCAAGCAATTACTGTGATTTTTCCCTTAAGAAAATAAGTTGCAGTTCAGCTTTAGTTTTTGTTAGAAAGTGTAGAACATTTTCTGTTCAATTTGTTATCGGTTAGTCTAGCATCCTTTGATACAAACAGAAGAGCAAGCTTTTGACATGCTTCTTGGGGAGCTTGTAAAGCTGATTTGCGGTAAGTATTTGGAAAAATGAAGAGAAGTATTGCATGCAATGTAAATTGAATCTTACCTAACAAAACACATTATCAGAAAATGGAACTTGGGATCAAACTCTGTTGAATGGAAAAAAAAATCCATGCCTTGCTAGCCTATGGAATTTTAATTTGCTTGCTTAGCAAGCATAACGGGGTTTATAGAAGCATATGTTTAAAAGCACTTTAAAATCACCAGGGCATCTAAGGAATTTGAGACACCTGTAGGCCCTGAATAATACTAATTGATATCTGTGAAAACTTTATGAAATCTGCACAAAAGATAGAATTTTGAGTGGCTTAAACCTTTATTTACAATTCAATACTGACAAGACTTTGCTGAAGCTTCTCTCCTCCCTCCAATTTCTCCCCTTTAACCACTGAATTACTGGACTGGATGGAAATGTGTCAATTAAACATTGCTTTAAGCTTCAGAGGCTCTAGCAGGAGTTGGACATAGCTGCTCAAATCTAAGCAGTGGTGTACATCTAACTTTAGTAAAATTCTTCAAAAATCAAAATTGAATTCCATTTCTACTTGTATCCAGGGCAGCAGTAAGCTCTGTGTTAAGATAAAAAATAAAAACTGGCTGCAGCAGACGCAGTTTTGCACCTTCCAGCTCTGGGTATTTTTCAGATCTTTGCGTGTGCCTATGTGCATATATGTGCAGCGTATGAGTTTCACAACAAAGATATGGAATGCCAATGGATTTGTAACTAGTACTAGGACACTAGTTGGTGGAGTCCCATGGGAGGCGGTTCTGAAGGGCAGAGGGGTCCAGAAAGGCTGGGCGCTCTTTAAGAGGCAAATCCTAATGGCGCAGGAGCGGTCTATTCCCATGCGCCCAAAGATGAGCCAGCGGGGAAGAAGACCAGCCTGGCTCAACAGAGAATTGTGGCTTGAGCTTGGGAGAAAAAAGAGGGTTTATAATCTTTGGAAAATTGGGCAGGCCACTAAGGAGGACTGTAAGGATGTAGCGAGGCTGTGCAGGGACAAGATTAGGAAGGCCAAAGCTCATCTGGAGCTCAATCTGGCTACTGCTGTTAAAGATAACAAAAAACGCTTTTATAAATACATCAACACCAAAAGGAGGACTAGGGAGAATCTCCATCCTTTACTGGATGCAGGGGGAAACTTAGTTACAAGAGATGAGGAAAAGGCGGAGGTGCTTAATGCCTTCTTTGCCTCAGTCTTTAGCGGCAAAACCGGTTGCTCTCTGGATACCCAGTACCCAGAACTGGTGGAAGGGGACGGGGAGCAGGATGTGGCCCTCACCATCCACGAAGAACTGGTTGGTGACCTGCTACGGCACTTGGATGTCCACAAATCGATGGGGCCGGATGGGATCCACCCAAGGGTACTGAGAGAACTGGCAGAGGAGCTGACCAAGCCCCTATCCATCATTTATCAGCAGTCCTGGCTATCGGGGGAGGTCCCAGCTGACTGGCGACTAGCAAATGTGACGCCCATCTACAAGAAGGGCCGGAGGGCAGACCCGGGGAACTACAGGCCGGTCAGTTTGACCTCAGTACCAGGGAAGCTCATGGAGCAGATCCTCTTGGGAGTCATCATGCGGCACTTGAAGGGCAAGCAGGCGATCGGGCCCAGCCAGCATGGGTTTATGGAAGGCAGGTCCTGCTTGACGAACCTGATCTCCTTCTACGACAAAGTGACGCGCTGGGTGGATGAGGGAAAGGCTGTGGATGTGGTCTACCTTGACTTCAGCAAGGCTTTTGACACCGTCTCCCACAGCATTCTCCTCAAGAAACTGACTGCTCTTGGCTTGGACTGGCGCACGCTTCGTTGGGTTAGAAACTGGCTGGATAGCTGGGCCCAAAGAGTTGTGGTAAATGGAGCCAAGTCCAGTTGGAGGCCAGTCACTAGTGGCGTCCCCCAGGGCTCGGTGCTGGGGCCGGTCCTCTTTAACATCTTCATCAATGATCTGGATGACGGCACTGAGTGCACCCTCAGTAAGTTTGCAGATGACACCAAGCTAGGTGCGTGTGTCGATCTGCTCGAGGGTAGGAAGGCTCTGCAGGAGGATCTGGATAGGCTGCACCGATGGGCTGAGGTCAACTGCATGAAATTCAACAAGGCCAAGTGCCGGGTCCTGCACCTGGGGCGCAATAACCCCAAGCAGAACTACAGGCTGGGAGAGGAATGGTTGGAGAGCTGCCAGGCAGAGAAGGACCTGGGAGTGATGGTGGACAGTCGGCTGAATATGAGCCAGCAGTGTGCTCAGGTGGCCAAGAAGGCCAACGGCATCCTGGCTTGTATCAGAAACACTGTGACCAGCAGGGCTAGGGAGGTGATCGTCCCCCTGTACTCGGCTCTGGTGAGGCCGCACCTCGAGTACTGTGTTCAGTTTTGGGCCCCTCGCTACAAGAAGGACATCGAGGTGCTTGAGCGGGTCCAAAGAAGGGCGACGAAGCTGGTGAGGGGCCTGGAGAGCAAGTCCTATGAGGAGCGGCTGAAGGAGCTGGGCTTGTTCAGCCTAGAGAAGAGGAGGCTCAGGGGTGACCTTATTGCTCTGTATAAGTACATTAAAGGAGGCTGTAGAGAGGTGGGGGTTGGCCTGTTCTCCCATCTGCCTGGTGACAGGACGAGGGGGAATGGGCTAAAGTTACGCCAGGGGAGTTTTAGGTTAGACGTTAGGAAGAATTTCTTTACTGAAAGGGTTGTTAGGCACTGGAACGGGCTGCCCAGGGAGGTGGTGGAGTCACCATCCCTGGAAGTCTTCAAAAGACGTTTAGATGTAGAGCTTAGGGATATGGTTTAGTGGGGACTGTTAGTGTTAGGTTAGAGGTTAGACTCGATGATCTTGAGGTCTCTTCCAACCTAGAAATTCTGTGATTCTGTGATTCTAGGAAAATAAGTATTCATATGTTCTCGTCTGGATAGAATGGTACGAAAGATAGAAAGAACATAACAGGAAACTATGCAGTATATGCAGTGATATGATGATAATAAAGCCCTGAATCCAACTACTCTCGAGAGAGGAATTTCAATTAGCAATGTCTATTACAGAAGCTTTAAACATTAACACTCTGTATGTCATCTTGAGCACTGGTTAGTGGTAGATAGCATTTTTTTTTTAAAGTATATTAATGGTATTTTTGGTAGTATGTGAAATAATACACAAAATTCCTTTTGTGTATATGCTGTGTGTTTAGAGCAGAAGACAAAAATGAGTGTGCTCATATATGGTTCTTGTTTACTGTCTTTCAAACAATATTAAATCCTTCTGGTTATTTTGCACAGGCAGCAGAGTATCAAAATTGCCAGATATGTTTATTCTGCTAGAGCAACTTCAGGTTGTTCCTGTAAATTTATTTTCTCCTTGATTATACTTATGCCGGTGGTTGTTGCTGTTGTGGTTGTAGCCGTGTAGAGTGTTTCATACTCATAAGAAGTAGGATACCTCCTGGTTTGTTGTCTGTAAATGATGCTTAATGTGGTGTTGCTTTTGATGGCTGCAATGGATGGCTATATTGGCTTTTACTGGGCTCTATAGGGAAGTTCTGAATGGATTTTGAAATCATAATTCATCTTTTAAATACCCTTAGAAATCTTGTTTGACAGCTCATTGTTTGTGTCCTTTAATCTAGGGAATTTATCCTTACATAAGATTTCCAGCCAAGCTCTTTTCTTACTGGGTGCATTCTCATATTTTAACACAATCACAGCTTGCAGTGCCTCATTCAATAATCCTGTATTAAAAACATTAATAACTTCCTGAAAATGTTTTATTCTGCTCTATGCATGAAATTTTTAATTTGAACTGACTTCTTCAGTTTCGTTTTTGGTAAGAGAGTGGAGCCAAATCTGATTTTCTTCCAGTAAACTGTGAAAAACAAATTGAACAGAGCATTTCCTTGTTCTTCAGGGTTCCCTTTCTGGAGGGAATGACAGAGAAAACTACGGGTGAATGAAGGCAAGACACAGGGCTCCAGATACCATGTGAGAAACGTAAGGATTCACTGTATGTGAATCCTAGGTCAAAGGGCTTCACCTATCAGCACATGTGGTGAACTTAAATAGGTGGTGAAGAGAAAAAATGCCTTTGGTGTGTTGGCAGTGCTGGTAGGTTGCTGTTGGATCAGGAATTGAATTAGGCTCTCTCTCAGGCCCATGATCAGGGAGCCATGTCTCTTCCTACTGATAAAACTGGATGTAACAATGCTAACATTTCTGTGACAAGTTTAAAAGTTTGTTGGATGGAAATGGATTGTGTTTTCAGCTGGCAGTGTTTTGCAGAGCTGCCTAGATGAACCCCAACTACCTGCAGCTGAGAAACATAACAGACGAGCACACTGCCTGGTCACGTTGCGTCTGCTCAGTGCTTTTTGTTTGCTTGAGCACGGCTTGAATGAAGACAAAGAGTGGACTTATGCAGGCACCCCATTATTATTTCAAATAGTTTATCCAAATTTTCAGGTGGGTGAAGCTGATTATTTGTTGTTGACAGAAGGACTGTGTTGGGAACTTGTCCTAACAAGCAGTAATTGTGTGATTAGGAGAGTTTAATGAAGAAAAGGAATTCTGATTCATTCATAGTATTTGGTTTGTTGACAGTTAATGTCATTTTCATTGAATGAAATCTGTCAGTGACAGTTGTATTTCAAGCTCTGTGGAAGTGCTGTTATTCTGAAGCTCTATTGTGTGCATCTAAGGCCCAAGTTAAAATCTGTAGAAGTCAGAAAGTATTCTTCAAAAAAAGTGGAAAACTAATAATATTAATCATTGTTTTAACAGTTACTCAAGGTCTGGTTTATATGATGTGCGCTGTGTCAATGATGTATTAATGTATTAATAGAGATGTGTATGTTCCAGGGGAATGAATGTGGAATAGCACAAGTTTGAAAGTGACAAAGGCTTATTTGGCACTTTTAGGTAGGTGTGGTGTTATGGTCAAATGCTGGTTTCCTGCCCTCATGCTGTGCTTTGTGTTCATTGTGGATTTGAATCCAGAGTTACTAATTGATTTGCAGGTGAAAGGAAGGGGAAACATTGATGTGGATGTTTTGTGTTTTATTTTGAAACAAGAAGGATGGCAAACATCTGAACAGATGTGGAATTTTATGAGGAGGTTTTCCTACTATGCTACAGAGAAATGAAACACGTTAAGAAATGCCCCAAAGTATTGGCAGCTTCTGCTGCTGGTGTGTTGTGTACTTCACAGGCAAGTTTCTACTAACAGAGGCGCGCAACAATCTGACTTATGAAATGGCTTAACTGTTCCTGGAGGAGATTGATCTTTGCAGCAGTTCTTCCAATGAAAACAGTGAAGTGGATGCCAGTAGAAGCTGAAGGGAGAAATTTCTCACTTTAGAAAACAGATTTCTGTAAGTAAGCTCCTAATGTTCCAGCCTGGTTATTAGAAACAAAGCTCTGGTGTTTGATGTTTGATGCTTGCTTTCCACCTTTCTGATGATCCTGCTGATGAAAGGCAGTATCCTCCAGGAGCAGTTTCCCCGTGCCCTTTTTCTTAGGGACAAGACAGGCTGTCTTACCACTTACTGAAGTTTCAAGGCAAAGACTCACCGAAAGAAAAAAAGAGGGCAATTATATGTAGAAATGGATGTCTCAAATTCAGCTGCTTTCCAGTGTGATTAGATTGTAGAATTATATAAACTCTTTGCTAAGAAATAATTTGCATTAGGAAAAGGGCATTTTTGAAAGTGCTCTCTGTGTTCCATAGATACTGAATGAAACAAACAGCACTGATTTGCTTTTTTTCAATGACTCTCAATTAGAATTGAGGAAGACATCTTTGCCATTTTATAATTCCCATCCAGTCATTACAAGACAGCACTAATCTTTGTCATAGGTGATGGACGTTTCACTTAATTGTTACTCTACTGAGATTTTTATTAGGGGTTTTCCACTAGTAGCTGCAGGAAAATTTCAGGGAGAAGGCAACGTGAACTTTATCAATGTATTTTTAAGAAACTGGGAGCCTTGGAGTCTTCAGTGTGACTAAGTGCATTAAAGATAATGTTTAGAAAGTGTCTTGGATGTCACGACAATGTTCCATGCCCTTCAGAGAGCTGACTAATTGTTAGCTTGATCCATTTTTCAAGTGTCCCACATAGATATGCAGCAGATTGTCCATGTCCAAAAAGTGACAGAATTAGCTTCTAAATAATAATGAAGTCATGGAGATAACCTATCTGCAAATCAGTTTAATTTCATACTTTTTCTCCTCTTTTCTATTTACTCTTTTTTCTCTCTTGATCAGTAACAGCTTTCTTTTTTCTTTTTTCTGCATAGCATTTGCTGTAAAACTGGTTCAAGTGTCCTATATTTGTCTTTTTCTTTCCAGCGTTTGGAATATCTTCCATCTGATATAATAGCTTCTTTCTCTTTTCATTTTGATTGATTATTTAAGTATTATCCTACTATTTACTTTTTCTTAAATCTTTGCCACTCTAATCTTCTGAGCGATCCAGCACTAACAAGCAATTATCTCCGTGTCAAAGAGAAAAGCATATTGAAGTGATTTATTTGAACTTTGGGCTGAGGCCCTCTGTTAGGGAACTACTTCCTGCATTTTCAGGATGAAAATTTTGATTTAGAAATATCGTACATTTGCAACTCTTTTTTTTTTTTCAGTTTGACTTCAGTGAAATCCTCTCTTATAGGGCCATACTTCTGTTATTTTTGTGTTTGTTTTAAAATGACATGCAGTAATTTTTGAATCAGTGAAGAAATCTGTGAGAAGCTGACATTTTAATTATAGGTAATAATTTGGACTTTCACCAGATAGGATCTCTGTAGTTAACTCCCTAAGAAGGCAAATCCCATGTACTTGGGAGTCTTACTGAACCATACCATTCCTGTGAGAAAGGGCAACACTTGGGTTTGGGTGGTGTGCTGTTAGTTCGAGCTCTCAGCATGTATGGCTTCAGCAGAATGGCATTCAACACGTACTAAAAATGCTGCCATTCATATACCCTTCATTTTGTCCTTTTTAGTGTGGAACATAACATTTAACTTTGTGAGGAAGAAGCACAGTAAGAGTGTTCTGTTGTGGGAGGGCTCTGTATGGGATCGTGAGTAAACTGTGTTCCTTTGTGCCTGCTTAGAGCTGGTGTTGCAGCAGGGCTGCTTGACAGACAGTGTCTGTGCTGAGCTGGGATTTCTGACAAAGTGTATTCCTTGGGCACTTGGTGAGTGGCATTTCCAGAACTTACATTCATGGATATATTACAAGTAAAGCTTGGTTTATTCACACCTTACTTTTTTTTCTCCTTTGGAGAGAGCAGTGAAACCAGAAATCTCCTATTAATTGGGAAGGGAGCAATGAAATTATACAATATTTGTCTTCCATACAAAAATTTTCTAAGAGAAAAATAGAGATCACTGGAAGCTCGAATATTTGAGCAGGAATACTCAAATGCTACAATAAGTATCCTACACTTCACATAGAAAAATCTTAAAGTTTACTAAATGATGGATGCAACTAATAGAGATATACGAGTAGTCAGTTATCCGTACAATGTATATATCTATAGCTCTCTGATATCTCTTTTCCCACATTCTACAATAATCTTCTGATCCAGATAATAAAACTGAGTTTGCAATTGTTCTTCCTCCCTCCATGTGGGTATGCATTGGATAAAATTAAATTAATGAGACTTTTTGGTTGGAGCCTGGTTTTTGGTCTTGGATTTAAATAACTGCCAAAAATGAGCATTTTCATTTTGTCAGGAAATAATTTTTCTTATAGAGTGAAACATAATTTATTATATAAATGCATGGTGAATCAGGCATTGTAATGCAGATGACCCGATGTCCCTGTGTGCTTTCTGAAGTTGGGAGATGAATACTGGTTCATAAAAGTTCGTATTTAAAAAAGGGAGGGGAGAGAGAGAACTGGGGAGAAATTCCCACAGCTCAAAATATTTCTAAAGCTGCCTAACAAAGAGCCTTAACTCGCTGTATAAAGCTTTCTCTAAGCAACTTGGTGGGTCTGGCATAAGTATCAACTTTGAACAAGATTTTCATTTCTAATCTCTTTTCCTGTCTCAATACTGAATTATGGTCAGAGTTTTCAGGTCATGCTTGCAGCAGTGTGACACAGGGAACAGCCCAAGGCTACAGCCTACAATCGGACTGTACTGATCCTTGACAAGTCCTACTTCTGACCTGCAGGGAATTGCATTTGAACCATTTTAGTCAGAGTTCACTAAAGAAGTGAAATATTCACATCATTTCATGACATGAAAATTATGTCTTCACCTCCCTTAAAGTATTCAAAGTCTCTTTTTAGGCCTTACCCTTGTATCACACACGTTTGTATTAATAAGTTGTTCAGGTGGGGTTCAAAGAACAAAACTGAATTCTTGTGCAGACTTTCCTTGTGTAATTTTATAAAAAAAGATTGAAAGAACTGCACCCTGTCGCTGTAGTGTGACATAAGGGAAGTTTCTATGGGGAAACTCTTCAAATAATGAAAATCAGTGTGCATCCAGAAATAAGGAGGTTTTGATTGTTTAAAGAGATGTTTTTGAGTAGCTTTATGTGGATGTATGAGTAACTTCATGTGGGTTATGTTTTGCATGAGGCTGTTCTGCCTGTCTGAGTTGTGCTGGGGGTTATTTCTTCCACTTCATTCTGATTCCTGGCTGAGGCTTCATTCACTTATTCCTATAGCTCAGTTGGCAACCTGTTACTTATCTATCAGTTGGTCTTCCAAAGGAAAAAGAGGCACCCATTTAAGTGAGACTGTGGCCTTTGCTTCAGCAGTTCTTGTCTGAAAGCATTTTACAAAAATATATGATTAAACATGGCTTAATAACAGAAGTCATTAACATAACCCAGAGTGTTAACATTCACTTTCTTAGACATGCAAGGCAAGAAGCAACAGGGGGCTTTTTCCTCATCACGATTTACAACCCATCTCTTCTGCATCTCTCTGAAGTCACATGCAAGTATCGACTCCTGAAAAGAGTTGCATAAAAGCTTAAGTGTTGGAAATTAACTATAAAAACTGTCTGCTTTTCCATGTGGCTTTTTTCAAAGTATTTGATGCTGATAGCTGGAGAAGCCTGGTTAGTCTGCTTAGTGAGATCAAAAGGAAAAATGAGCTTCAGTTCAATCTAGAGTTGCCTGAGATTTATGGGTCCTGTGCTGCTCACTTGGCTTTTGTCTGTTTTTTAACCTGTAATTCTAGAGTTTGGCAGGCTATTTTCTCCATCGAGGTCTGCTTGCTGTCTGGTGAAACATCATTTGTTGCGCAGCAATAACAACAAAGCAGGTGAAGAATGTAGAAGTACAATTTCCCTTTTTTAGTTTTTCCTATACAAAATGATAAAAAAAAAGCAACTCACAGTATGAGAACTGTTAAATGAAAAAAGGGACATTCGGAGTGCACCTTAGACTGGGAGAACTCTGCGACTTAGCGTGTCCCCCTCGCACTATTAATGCATGTGGATTTTTTTTTTTTTTCTGTGGAAAAACTGTTGGCTCTATTCCGTGTGTGTTTTGAGTTTCAGGCTCTCGTTACAGATCTTGTCATAAAGGTTGGTGTTTTGGAGCACAAAATGCTTCATGCACAGCTGGTGTGTATGAAATAATTGACAGTTCTATAGCCCAATTGTTACGTTACTGCTTCCTGGAAGAGACAAATTGGCTTCACCAGCTTAATCCTCAAACATGTGGTCCATATTCAAATATGAAATGAGGCGTAACTGTGAACAAGCTTTATGTTTGGTTGGATTTATTTTGGTATATGCCAAATATATATTCTATGCAAGCGTGTCGCCTGAGTTCTTGTACTAAGTTGCTACTGTGACCCTTTTATCAGACTAATATCTCAATTCCTCTTATTAGGAATGTGTTGTGTACTGGCCAAACCTTAAGCTTCAAGTGGGTTCCACTAAGGGGCATTTTTAATGGAATGACTGTTTCCCTTAGTCATATATTGTTTCTGCTTTCTGTGAATCAGATCTCAGTCTCAGTTCTGGAAAGTAATTTATTAAAAACTGTGTAATACACTCTTCTGGAAAGCTATCATTGCCTTTCTAACCATCATGGCTTTCAAAGCCATCATTGTCTTTCTAACTCCAGTTGGAGGATTTTCGATCCTCTCTGATTGGCGTCATGTTACACAAATTTCTGTTGTATCTGGAATGGTCGCACATACTGATTCAGGGGTTGCGTTTTTGGAGAAGATCAGGCTCGATACCCAGAGTGCAATTGCACTCATTTGGTTAAATAAGAGAAGTGGGGTAGTTATGGGAAAGTAGTTTTGAATAGGTGAGTTCTGTCTATGTTGGGATGTGTTGCTCTTCCAGCAGTTGTCTATGTTGGGATTACTCCTCTTCTGAGATGAAATGGAGGAACGTGTTTGTGGAGGTGGCCAGGCATCTGTGTAATGCAACTATTTTCAGAGTATTAACTGCAGAGCATGTGAATTCAGCCAGAACTGCTAGTTTAAATACACGTATGCTCTGCGTCAAAGCAAACACACATATGGTACATTTGGGAAAAACTCCCATAGTAATTGCCTTTAACTTTCCCTGTTCCTTGAGCTAGGCAGGAGACTTACAACGCAACAGTAAACTGTAGCTAATACTGATGTAACTACAGATGTATGCCTTTTCTCATATATATATATATATATACACAATTTTGGTGGTGATTTTTTATAGACGGAGATGTATGGTTATATGGTATTTAAACAGTGACAATTTAGAAATCTGCTGGCAAATAAGAGGTTTAAGAAGGCAAATGTAACAAAAACTAGTTCTGTAATAAAAAGCATATACTGGTAGTGTATTTGCATGGGATGTGCATTTAGTGTAGAGGGCCACAGATTGCAATAACTTGAATCACTCAGTAAGAGGATGAAAGGTGAACATTTATGGGAAACTCGATAGGAAAAACAATAATATATTAAAGGAGAAACATGAGGAAAAGCTTAGTGCAGTGAGAAAAAATAGTGGGTGACAAGAAAATAGTTGTGCAGTTTGGGGGAAAGTCTAGAAAAAGTCAAAGAGAAGAAAAGTGCCATAAAATATTGGGGATAATATCTGAAGGGACATAGTCAGACAATAGCCATATACAAGTCAGGTATGTGTGAAAGGGGGAAGAATCGCATTAGAAGACGTGCTATGTCATAGTAATATAATAATTTATATGAATCTGGCCCATTGTGTTTCCTCCAGTGCTGATTTAGAATAGATTTGGAACTGTTGACGTAGTCGTTGACATTCAGAGAAAAAAGTCAATGTTAATGGTGAGGAATTAATTTTTGAGAAGTATTTCAAATTATTCTCTCCATGTTCCATGTATTATAGAAAATCTTTTTGAGGTATTTTATGATATATTCTAATAGCCTTTACAGATCAGCAAAGAGTGAGAAAATGTATTGATTACACTAACTTATTTGATGTCTGGTGTTTTGAGATGGATTTAGGAAGCTCATCAATAAAACTATGGAGATTAAAATCAAATCCACATGTTTTAGTCTGTAAAAGCAGACATTTATACAATAAATTGGTATATCATGTTACTTTGTTTTTCTTTAAGATGACTTCATGTGAATTAGAATCAAGTGCAGTGTTAGGAGATGCGTTGGAATGTGCTGAAAGGTGTTAGCCTTACACACAACAGCACCTCGCCTAAGCTGAGGCAGGCTTTGAGGGTTTGCGAGTTGTTTCTGTTACAGGAAAAACTGATGAAAGAAACAGATACTTCTTGTCATGGTCTAATTTCTCTGTCAAGAATGTATGCAAAATCAGTTTTTTTTTTTTTTTTTTTTTTTTTTTTTTTTTTATTTACCCTGAATAAAGTGTACAGGAAACAAGAGTAATCAATCTCTTTGCTCACTGTTCCAAGCCTTGCAGGTTTTCCTACAGGTTCTTTCAGCCTAACCCTTTTTGGTTCTGTCAAAGGTTCTTCAGCAGGATGCTTTTATTTCCATCACCCTGCCCAACTCCATTTCTCTCTCTCTCCCCATTGTTTCAGTAATCTATTCTGTACAGAAACTTTAAGTATAGTTTAAGTTTTTTTCTGCATACAAGTCTGATATTGTAATTCTTATCTTGAGAGAGCTTCCAACAGTCTGAACCTGACCAGTAAATGGGCATTTTTACTGTGGAACATCTGCAGAGAGGGCTGACAGCATGTCTAGCAGCACTGCTGCATTTTCATCTTTATCTCTGAATCTTTCTTTCATAATTCTGCTTGTTATGGTTATTTTTTTCCAGAGGACACTGATGTTTTACCTTTTCAAACACAAAAAGAAAAATTTACTTTCTGTTTCCTAGTGACACTCTTTGATCAGAAGATTGTGTTAACAATCTCTTTTTTTGCTTCAAGACCGAGAGAGGAATGCCCAAGGGTGACATAAATCATCTATAGTTCCAAGAGCCTTTTAAGTAAAGAATTTTCTCCTTACAGGATTGAAACTTGTGATCTGTCATCAGATCTTGTGTTACTTATTTGAGATTTAAGCACCACATTTTGCCTTTCACTGCATTTAGGGGAAGCTATTTATGTAGCCAAGCTTTTAATTTTTAGATAAATATTTAAAATCCTGATGGTTTTGCTCACTTGTTTCTACTACTAGCAGAATAACTTCAAATGTTTGCAAATGTTCAAAAGGACAGGAGCACAGTGGCTAATGAGATTGCTAGATTGTATGGACAAAATGCACAAGCCTTTTTAATATACAAATTGAGGTCTGGATTGACTGTGATTTGTAGGACACAGGTCAGTTTGTTACAGGACATCTTATCTTGTTTATGAAAAGCAACAATGGCAAAGTAAAATGATGTAAAACTCTCATAGTTTTCCAATTTCTGAAAATAAATTACAGCACAGGCCTCCATAGTAGCAAATGATGCATTTGTGGGCTTCTGCAATTACTTCAAACCTGCAGGGATCATTTGCAGGCTGAGTGCACAATTAGGAGCAGTGCAGTCTTAATTGGATTGGGTGAAACCAGTTGTGAAGCTGTACACTTGGGAAGAGCTTCAATTGTAAAGCAAAGGAATTCTTAATTTTATCCTCTATTAGAAAAAGCCTTGTTTTCACAGTTGTGTCAAACGAATCATTTATTTTAACTAAACAGAAATATTTAGAATGTAACCGACATCGCTGACAGGGATTGCAGTTCACATTGCAGGACGGATTTCGGATGGTAACTTCTGTTACTATTTTAAATATTTATGCTTAAAATTGTTGGATTTGCTAAGCAGCTGCAATGCTAAGGGTATTTTCTGATTGCAGCTGGCTAATGGGAAAGTATGTTGAATTGGAGAATACTAATTACTTATTGTTGCTGGTAAGTTAAGAAAACTTCTTCTGTGTAGAACTATTTAGAGTGATAAGGCTTTTGTGACACCAGGTGATAAGACCGAAAAAGTCAGTGAAACACTCAGCTTCTGTCAACGTTATTCATAGTTTGATTTAAACAAAAAGAACACTGACCCAACCTTTTTATTTTTTTTTCTTTTTTTTTTTTTCATAAAGAGAAGGGATGAAATGCTTGAAATATATTAGAAAGCAAAGTTTTACATCGGTGTTCATCTCTGAAGAAATTAATTTGAGGTTTTAAAAGTTGCCACCCCATGCCACCCATAATATCTGTTAAAACACAGCAGTCCCAGAGGAACATTTTTCTGTGCATCCATTCTTCTTTCATCATGCTTTTGAGTTAACAATATTTAGGTTAGCACAGTAAATATTGGGATTCATTTTTAGTAAATGGCTACTTAAGCTAGAGTAATTTGCAATTTCTGTAAAGGAAATTATTTCATTAGAGAATGTGTGGTTTGTAGGAAGAAAGCATGGTGCTTTTTAACTTCCGTAAATTGATTTGAATCACTGATAGCCATCAACACAATGTTTTGTGCAGCCCACAAGATAAAACAATCCCTCCAGATACGAATCTTTTTATTTGAAATAAAAACTTGTCAACTAATTCTACAGCATTGTAGTTTGTGTTAATACACTTCTGCCAAAAAACATTTAGATCCTAAATACATAAATCTTCCGGGAGCCACAATGAACATTGTGTTATCAAAAGATACATGTATAATTAGTTTTCTACCATTTAGCAAAGGAAATGATGGAGTCTCAGTCACTGTCACAGCATTGATCTTAGAGGTGTTTCCCTTTATTTATTTATCTCTTTGTACAGGATGAGGTGGCAGAACCGACCAGGTCTCATGCTGCAGCAGCAGTGAGATAGTCCAGGTCTGGTAGTTGTTGTAGAGCACCTTGCTTATGTCAGTGTGAACTGTTTGACTGTGAGACTGAAAAATATTTAAACAGAATGCAAGAACAAAACAGCTGGGACAGCGTAGGAAGTTTCACGTTCTCTCCTCCTTTTTGTTTTGAAGACCTTGTTATTTCCCTATCCTTTTCATTCAAAGGATGGCTTGTTTATTTTGTATTCCCTACAGAAAAACGGAAAGACACACCCTTCCTTCATCTCAGCAGTTTCAAGCAGGGGATGGACTATTTAAATTGGAGCATGCCAGAAAAGGCAGAATGCCGCTGGCTGCCGCTGCAGTGGGGGCCAGGCTGGGCTGGGGTGGGCAGCAGGGCAATGCTGCAGGAAAGGAGGGCACTTTGTCTGGGCTGGGAGTTCAGAAGTTGGAGGCTTTACACCTTTGCAATTAAGGATTAACCCAGCATGTCAAAGAAATATCAACAGTAAAGTGATAAGGCTGAGCAAAACTTGTCCGGTCGTCGTCTGGTGGTGATAAAAGGGTCTGCTGTCTTGCTCTGTGCATATGAAAATGGGAGGTTTTTAATTGCAGTTATACTTTCTTAAGATCTTCCGGATACACTCATGATGTCCAAAGGACCTGTTGTTGCAAGGCTATTTTAGAAGGTCTCTTGTAAGTGGCAATGCCTTCAGTTCTGGGTATGTTGACGCATCCTTATGAATGCTGTAGGCTTTTATCCCAGGTTGAAGCAGAGATGAATTACTTCTGCTGACTCACGGATCTGACTGCAAGCCTTGTGTCTGGGCTTGGCACAGCTTTTTGCCTGAACTAACATACCTCCTCTCTGCAAAGGATCTTGCAGACACGTCAGCAATGTATTACAGAGCAGAAGACACAAACGTTACATCCAGTTACGCTCTGGATGCAGTAATTCTGCTGAAGCCGGTGAAGGCAGTCTATATTTTCACTGGTGTAAGTGGAAACAGAAACATCTTCCATGTAACTTAAAACACTGTACAGCAGCTTGGTGTAATTTTTTAACTTTACATTTTGCAGATACTATATATAAACCTGGTTTATGTCTTTTCTAAGTGGCAGTTGGTATAAACATAGTATCATTGTGTAGAATGAAATATGTGAGAAGTTCCCCTTGGAAACGAAGAGAAGAGGTTATTAGAAACAACCTAATTCAAATTAAAGTGCCTGAAGTGTCACACTTGCTTCGGTGCTAAAAAGCTGGCACACCTGGTGAAGGGAAGCAGCTAAAGCATGTGTGTGGATTAAAAAGTAAGTGTGCTTCTCTGATTTCTCTGGCATTTCTTCTAAAGGGTGTTTTTTCTCTCAGCTGGGAGGATATTTTCTTTCCTTATCCTCCATGGCAATAGTACAGTACAAATAAGAGCAAGAACATGCAGAACCATGTTCTCTACTTCTTAGATTTAAGAGTTCTCACATTTCAATTAAGTAGAAAAATAAACTGGGATTTTGACTGAGCAGGACATCTTTTTGTTTTCCACGATCTTTAAAGAGCTGATGTCTTCCATTCATTTTCATGAGCCAGGCAGTGTTTTTTTACATATTCAGAAATGATGTTGCAGAGTTTGAAGGTTTGAATCTAGAGAACTGCTCTTTGGCTTTCCTCTTTCTTCTTTGACTGGTGCCTCGGTGACCAGTTATTGCACAACCACAGGCTGTATTTCATGGGTCCAGCATTGGCTGTCATTTTTCATAGGGTGTTGGTTGAAATATGCCAGAATAACAAGTCCTGAAGGTATTATACCTCATTAGTTTTATGGTCATTTTGGCAGTATTTTAAGATTTTCTAAGGGGAAGAACATGTTTATTATTGTGGAGCTGGATATATGGCTAAAATGCTTCAACTGCTTTTGGAAGATTGCAACTTGCAGTTGTCTTTCTAAATTCAATTTAGCAAAGACGATGTGTTTATAGAAAGTAAGTAAATACTAAGTAAATAGTAAATACTGAAACATAATTGTAGATTGAATTGACGTATTTTTGAAAATGCATTTTTTCTTTATCAAGCTGCCTTTTTCTCCTGGTTTCCAAAGAGTTTCATTGAGGCAGAATAACACATGTATACGTGAAAAATTGCTGTTCATAAGTGTCTCAACCTAACTAAATATTTAAACATATACAGTTTGTCTACATATATACTACTAAAGCAATGGCTTCCTGAATCAGGATTTAATAGATTACATCTGAGTTGATGCTGTGCTTGGAACCTAGGCTTCATTACTACAGTGCGTGGGTCCTTCTGGTTGTATAATTTACTTTTATGTAGGATTTCCCTGTGAAGTGGTACACTGCTGAAAAAGGCAGAGATCCCCACTTCCATAAGGAGGTTGTAGTGCTTATGTTGGGTATTATTAAACCAAACACTGGAGTCTAATTCCCAAAGCATTAGATTTGCTGAGTTTCCAATGCAGCGTAGGGAAGGATGCAGGTGTTTCTGGGCTGGATTCAGAACAGCCAGAATTGCCTGTGCTGGCCAAGAGGAACTCTAAGTGAATGTGCTTACGGATACTGCAGGACAGAGGTGCCTTCATTCTAGAAATGTGCTTTTTTGGGATCTTGCACAGGGAATATGAACTTCAGATTTAGAAATCATATATGCTGTTAATTAGAAGCATAATTTCTCATAGATTTCAGTAGATATCTAGATTCAAAATGGAAATCATAATGTCTTAAAGCAACACAGAAGAGCAATAGTAAGTATTTCATAAGAAACACAAACAAGTACTGCTAATATATTGATTGTGCTTAAAGTAAAGCTAAGGTAAATGAAGTCCCAGTGGGAAGATCTGGTTAATGCTCTTGCCGTCTTTAATTTTTTGTTATGCTGGTGTTGTATTTGAATTTTGATGTTATAGTCTTTGTTGCCATGCCTTGTTTCTTGCAGTAGAACTCCTAACTTACTTAGTTTGTAATGCTGGAAGATTCATCCATGCTGGCAGAGAGATTTGCTGTTTCCCATAGGAGTGTCCAAACCGATATCTTCCCTTAATATAGAAAGGATTGGACCAAACTTCAAAATAATTTGCATCAGCCACTGTTAGAAAACAAAACAAACAAACAAACAAACAAAAAACAGCAGAGAGCCTTGCTGAAAGTTCTTCTTGGACTGACAATTTATCTTACTTTGTTTTTTACAAATAGCATGTACAAAAAGTTCATATTACCATTTTCATAGAGTTTGGGGTAAATGAAGATTTTATCCAAATTTTACAAAGTAATCATGGGGAAATTAGGATTATTAAATAATCTTAAAACATGCTATTTCTGAAATACATTGTTATTGTGCTTTTGTTTTTCTTACGCTGCTGTTTTCAGAATTTTTCATTCAGAGATTTAAAACTTAATTTAAACCTTAATCATTTTTAGCAGGATGTGTGCAACAAACCAAGGTGTTTACGTTGAGTGACCCATGAAACTTTCAAAGGTGTAAGTCTCGAAAGCTTCTTAGTAGATCTTTCCCAGCTGGTGCTAAAACTGTGTTTGGTTTTCAGTATAGCCAAGACTTCTATTCTGTTCTCAAATTTTAAATTACGTGGTTAAGTACAATTCTAACGTATGTTTCTTCTATTGATTTTCAGCTTTTTGGCAACTAAGAAATCAGTGTTTTATTTTGTGATTAAGTTAGTTTCTTTTAAATAGTTGTAAATGTTTTTTTCTTTGTAATTGATATTACAAAGCAATGTTCTTTTTACTGTCATGTTACCTGATGCCATTCGTATTTCCTAATGATAGATGCTGAGTGCCAGATGGTACCTATTTACTGGTCTTATAGGTGTAGATATTTCTGCAGGACAGGGTAAGACAGAGGTATTAAAAAAGAATGTAAAAAATCTTTTTCATGTGTGTAGCAGAATTGACTTCCTCTTAATTCTTTGAGTGTTTTAGCTGCACTTAGTATCAGCTTCAGTTAGCACAATGTGAGAGATGATAATTTCACACTAAAGAAATTATTTTGATGAAACTGAGGATGATTACAATACTCTAATAATATGAATGTATGGATACATCAGGCATGGGCAGACACTTCACCCACTGAAAGGTGCTTACCTGCACTTGGGGAGGGAGAAGCCTCCTTCCAGGAGCTCCATTGGATTCATTAGCGGTGGCGGCAGAGATTTTGGATGAGCTTTGTCCCGCAGCAGAAGTTGTTTATGGCAGGGGGAGCCCACGTTGCCCAGGCTGCTTGCATACACGACTCTGATTTGGGTAGGATGAATCTGGGTCCTAGTCCTTGCTGTTTTATTGATTTGAGGTGTTCTAGATGGAGCACAGGTGCCCTGAAGCTAGTTCATACTAGCCTTCATTTGTAAGATCTTAACTACTTATGACCTTTCTTATCATTGAATTCTTGAGACTTAAAATGTTTTAACATGCTGCTTTGATGGAATGACTGACTGAGCAGTAACTAATTCAAAACAGTACCAGGGCATGCCAAGTGCAGGCAGAACTGGGAGCAGGAGTAAATGGCAGGAGCGATGCATGCTTAGAGCCCAATTGCAGAGATACGGTGTGACCTTCAAACTCCCTATGCTATGAGAATTTGGGGTTTAGAGCAAGCAGTCCCAAACGAAAGGAAATGTTAATCAGATAGTTGGCCAGGAGGCACTGAGAGAACCTACCAAATCAAATCCCACATATAAACCCATCAACAAGTTCACAGGGAGGCTGAAACAAGAGAATGTGGATAGGAGGGAAAAGCTTTGTAGTGCTCTCAGCTCTGTTTTTTCTCAGACTTTTACAAATTAATGGGCACTTAATTTTTATTTCTGCGTATTCTCAGAATTTGTTGAGGTCTTTCCAGTTTTATCTTCTGCAGTGTGGAAAAACAAACTGTTCTAACAGGACACTGGATTCTTGACATGTATTAGGTCCCTTTCATTGTGAGAAATGTACACGTGTATGAAGTCTTTTGCTGATGTACTGTAATTTTTTTTTTTCCTGGTTAATATATATCATTATAAGAAAGTGTATTGTGGGATAAAAAATTTGAAGCAAAGTGCAATACGCTGGTATTAGGCCATTTACATAAAACAAAACTCTGATAATAGTTTCATTTCCCTCCCCTGAAATATGTTGCTTTTTTCTTTTTCATTAGCGGGGAAATTCCTTTTTCTAAAATAATTAAATAACTGACTTTTATTTTCTGTCTTTTCTTTTGTTCTCCCATTCACAATTTTGAAGTGATACAGAATGCAATTCTTGGGACACTGGAATGCATTCAGTACTTTGATACCCCGCAAAGACTTGTGTTATGATGGAAGACATGAGGAAGGGATTTAGGGTAAAGTTAGCTTTGATTTCCTAAAGAAAACATTCTGCTATTGTAGTTGTTAATCAAATACTGAGAGTCTGTTTTTTTTTGTTTTTTTTTTTTTCTCTTTACCTCCTCTAAATGTTACAAGCCTGTGGCAGGGGGACGGGGTGAGGAACACAAAAGAAATACTGTTTGTATTGAAAGAAAACATAGCAAGTCTGCGTGAATATCTAGAATTTCTCCTGTGGATCTATTGCATATACATTAACACACAGCTGAACTGCAAATCTGAATCTGTTTACCTATAATGCTATGTTCATTTAGAAGATGCTTGGTTTTTATTCAGTTAACTGAGGCTTCTATCTCCCTCCATTCCCAAGATGCTTGCAACTTCTAGTATGTTAACATTGATTTGAGTTAGTAGGCAATGTTATGCTTTTGCATAAACCTCAGTACTCAAAAATATTTAAGCATTTTCCTGTTTCTCTCACAAAATACTTATATCTTAAAATTCATTGAAATTAAGATTTCCCAGGAGATTTACTCTTGGGTCAATTCAACATGAATTTTTGAAGGTGGTGTGTGGAAAAGTTTC
Organism: Anas platyrhynchos; assembly: GCF_047663525.1. Lineage (NCBI taxonomy): Eukaryota > Metazoa > Chordata > Aves > Anseriformes > Anatidae > Anas > Anas platyrhynchos. Next base: position 7,021,413 of record NC_092605.1, read on the forward strand.
ACATACTGCTTTCTGTGTGCATTTGCTTTCATCTTTACTATCTTTACTAGTATGTTTTAGAGAAGCAAACAACTGACCACTCTGTTAATTGTGGCCATGGCATCACTCACTTTAAATGGCACATTGTCTTAATTTCTTTACTGCACAGTGTGTGGGGAGATGAAATTGGAGGAGGGAAGAAGTCTGGAAGACAGGTAGGGAAGTCAAAGATTAGTAAAATGGTTGGCTAACAGCAGTGTATACTCACCAGAGTGGGCATTCCTTGTTAATGGAGCAGGAGATGTTCCTGGGAGTTAACAGTATGCATCCAAAGAAAACAAATTTTTCCAGACTTTTGCAGGGCTAGTGTGATTATCTTCATTCTGTATATGTTTGTTTTATATATATATAAAACTATATATATATATATGATATATATATATATCATATATATATATATACCACATATATATATATGAAATATTAAATAATAAGTTACAAACATGGTTGATGTTTCTATAAGCAGATAATTAATAATAATTACTTTCAAATCATCTTCTGAGCAATAGAGATCTCATGTCCTTTTGAAAGTGGAATTATCCTAGTATTGTGAAAATATTGTATTAATTTGTTTTTCATACATCTCTGAGATGAAAATTGCAAAGTATGGATTCTGTTCTAATAACTTAGAATATTTCAGTTATATCTTACCTTCATTTGGGTACTGTTTCCAAATCTGAAAGACCTATTGAGTCTTCATCTTGCAAAAATACCAACTGATGTGTTCAAAAGTCAAATGGAAGGGTTACGTTAAAGATTTATTATGTGAGCATTGGTCAGTGTTCTAGCAGATTTCTTGTTTGTTCTAATCACAACATACCATCTGCTAACGCGACTTTAAGCTGCTTGTTTTCTCTCTTTCATGGTAAAAGCTCAGCATAAACAGCAAGCCAAGTAGACAACCTCTTGGTACAGAGTGCTTCGTTCTATTGGATGGAGTCATTCTTCCATTGTACATACTTGACTCTTTAAATACTGGAAGCTTTCCAAGAATTAGAGACTTGTTAAGGCATGGATGTTACAAAGACCACTTTTAGCAGCTTACAGACAAGAAAAAAAGATGTAAGACATGCTAAAATCATACAGGCTATTCCTTTTGCATGCATCTATTCTTTTGATTTCAGCAGTAGGTTAAGTCATCGTCATTAGTAGATAAAAGGTCTGAAAAAGACTAGAAGAATGGCATTTGCGATTGGGTTTTACTAGGAGTATTCAACTGAGAAAAAGAGATATTCAGCAGTAGAGGCAGCTCGCAATTATCCAGCACAATAAGGCTGGCGTAGCTCACATAAAGCAAAACCACAATTCAATACATATGTATTAGAGTATAAAACCATAGTTAATATTTTTACCTCTGTAGAGATTGTAAACAAATTTTCTTTCAGAAGCAGATTTAAAAAAAAAAAAAAAAAAAGGTAGGTAGAGCACAGCCTGATACAAGAAGTATTTATCCTGCATTTCATTCTCTGTGGCACTCTGTTGTAGCTAGAGATGTCAGGAGGAAGTGTGGCCATGCTAATACACACCCTCTTACTCATCTCAGATGGTGTTTCACATCCAGCAGCTTACAACTTGATATTAACATTTCCTATAATATAGGAAATTCTGTTTGTATAGAATTTGATGTTTTGATATAATGATCAAATAGCTATGAAAAGGGCTAACCTTTTTTTTTTTTTTTTTAAGTGAATAGCCTGGTGAAAAGCACTAGGAATGTAATGAAGTGTGAGGGATAAGGGTGTTTGGTCAAACAAACACTGCTTTAAACAAATGTGCCCTCTCCTCCCACTACTACTGCCTTCCTGGCAGCTCTGCTTGCATCATGAGAAGTGGAAGTGTTGGGATGTAGGGAAGTGGGGAGCAGGGATTTGTGTGAGGAATTCCTTCATTGTGTCTCTTGAGACACAGCCGTGTGTGAGAGGTTCACAGGTCTGAATTGCTTTCCAATACACTGAAGTAACTCCTCCAGTTGATCTCATACAGGTGTACACAAATCAGTAATTAATGAAAGAAGAGGACTGAAAAAAACATTAAGATCCCAAGGTGACCCAGGATATTTGGTGGGTAGAGCTGGAGAATTTTTCCAAGAAAACTAAACGTAGCAGTTACAGAGCTGCATCATAATTCAAATTCTACTTTTGGTTGATTTTCAGATTAAGGCTGGCATGTTCTATTTGTTTCTCTTGTGTGAATCTTAAGTGGCAGTCTCACAAAGTGAGAGGTTGCAGTTTCCATCACAGAGTCAGCCAATCTGACCCTTTTTTAACAGCTTGGCAAGTGTGTATGATAATTGAATAGGCAAAAAAGAAATCCCGAGGAGATTTTTCCATCCAACAAAATGAAGCTGAAATCTAGAATTTCCAAAATGCAGAAAGTTGAGGTTACTTTTTTTCCTCTTGAAGATGAACTTTCAAAACTTTTTTAAAGTTAGCTTTCAAAAGTTTGGCAGACGCTGCAGTGTTTCAGTATCATTGAACTCATGTTCAATGTGCTTGTGTTCAAAGCTCAGCGTGCTTCCTGAGCCAGGTCCTCCCTTCGCTGTAAGTACTCACAGACAGAGGGTGTAGCCGGGTGTAGCCGTATATCACGGCTGGACTGATTAACTGCGGGCACTGACCAGAAAGGCAGGTCTTGTTTTCCTTTCCAAAACTTATGCCTTCCCCCTCCACTATCTCAGCAGTATCGCTAGCCTGACCCCTAACAGTGAATGAATTTAGAGAACCAAAGCTACAGAAAATGAACACTTAAAATTGGAAAAGCACTTAAATTAATATAGGTGTACTGTAAAGCTAGACTTTGAGCAGAGAGTTCCCCCTATTAGCTTAATGATTACTTATGGATTATCTATACTGCTGCTGAAAATAATGGTCTTGCTGTCCTCTGTTTGCTGCCGTGTTTTCCTGCATCCTCCTTTGTGCTAACCCTGGTGTTCATGGGGTTAGTTGGATCAGGGAGCAGATTGAGCTGACAACTAACATAGCAAAAAGAAGAATCTCAGCTTCACAAACAACATTTTCAGCATAGCAAAGCATGAGGACAAGTATGTCCATTGTGGCAGCAGTAGCACAGATTTAAATTTCCTGAAGTTTGTCTTGACATCACCTTGTGAATGTTGATCTGGAAGCAGCTTTCTTTACCATTTCATGAACCCTCAACTGCTGTACTGTTCTGGGTTCAAAGACTTGCTTGAAGGATAAACTCTTGAAATGACATGTGGCAGTTCAGCCACCTCATCATCAGCCTGAGCTTTGTCTGTTTGATTCCAAGCACTGTGGTATCATTTCTGAGAAGGACAGTGAGCCACAGAAGTAGGAAAGACATCAGTGTTTGCAGCATGTGATGACGGTTTTGTTTTTCTCAGTTCTCAGTGTTTCAAATTTGTCCTATTTGCTTTTACTTTAGTATTATACTTCATTTGAACACAGATTGTGCAAGATGTTTGGGATGTATGCTCTTTGCACATGAGCATGACTAATTACGGTGAGCTACATCCTTAAGATTAAGCACATCTATGTTCCCCGATGAACCTGGCTGTGCTGAGGAAATGGCATTCTAGCCTCTCCAAACACACTTCTTGTATTCCAATAGGCTCAAGACTGTCTTTGAAGATTTTCTTTCATTCTGAAATGAGATTGAATGCAATGCATTCTAGCCTAGCTTTTCTCCCTACTGTTGTTTTCTTTTGGGATTACTGTTTGGCCATTGTTCAGTTCAGGCCATACTCAATTGCCCTTGTAATTAGTGTGGAGCTAATAACCATGTACTGACTAATCATGTCTGCTCTGATTTTCTGGGATTGTTTTGACTCTTTCAGCTCCAACTGGCTTTTGTGGGGAGTTTTTGACGTTTAGCACCTCTGCAAACAGCATATTTCAGTTATGAACAAGCTGTTAACATGTTAAGTCGTAGCCATCAAGTGACAGTATTATTCTGACTAAATGTGACAGCCTAAAAAGTAAGTATCTTTGTCTAAGTGAGTCACCCTAGGATCCCTTCATAGGCAATGAAGTTCTACCATTCTGGTTGTGGAGGAAGAAGGCAGTGTGTTTCCTTGCAAAGTGGATGCCTGCATTTGGTCAGATGATTTGTGCCGTAAGAAAAGTGGGAATAGATTACCTATTGATTTTTGATTAGACTTCTCTGCTTTGCTTGGAGAGCAAATGTTTGTATAGAACTGTGTGTGTAAGATTTGGGTCTTAAGTTTATGTTTATCTGTGGAAGTGGAAATTGACAGACGCAGAGTTTGAGGAGCTCCATCCCAGGTTGAAGTCAGGAGGAACAACGATAGGACGTAAATGCTTAGATGCACATGACAAAATTTGCATTTGTGCACTAGTGCTTAAGACTTTCAACTACACAGGAATATTAATTTTGCCACTATATAGCATGCTATGGAATCATCTGCTCATAAGATCAGCATTTTCATTAGTGTTTGGAGATTGGCAGTAATCAGGAAGTTTCGTTCCTTCTGCCTTTGTAAACGAGGCTGTGTTCCTTATTTCCTGCACAGTTCTTGGAAGCAGGCATATTATCTTGTCTTAACTTTGCACGTTCTGTTTGACAAGTTCAGTCTCTTGTTTGGCCAGATAATTCATCTTGTAATAAAAGAAAGAATCAGTTTACCTTCCATAATCCAGATTCTGGTTTATTTCATGGCTTTGTTTACAACAAGTTTGTTTAAAGCTTCAAGGACTGATCTGTGTAGTTCTTGGCTGTCACTATTCAAGAGGATGAAATTAATAGCCACTCCCTTTTCGGTCCCTAAAGCATTTTCTTTTTCAACAACCTTTTAAGGTAGGTACCACTGGGTAGCAAATCCATAGAGCTCTGGTAATGATTAAAATAAATTGTATCTTACCTGTCCAAGCTTGATTAAGCTTTAAATGTCTATGACAGAAATAAAAGATCAATAAAAATTCTTACTTAATGTATGTATAAGGAATGCAAAATGGAGAAATCAATGTAATATTCTAGAGTTTAAGAACTTCAACTTTTCAAGATTCTTCTCAATTCATTCCCTTCAATATCAGCAGTGGCACTTTTAGTAGAACAGTCATTTCCAGTGTATTTCTCAAAATTTGAAATATAGTCCTCTGCATGTGTTGCAGTTTATGATAGAATATAAGGTTAAGAAATATGAAGTAGTAATTAGATTAATTTGGCTGTGACAGCTCAAAGATGCTGGTATACACTACATCTTAGGCACGAAGCATATGCTTAATTCTAAGCACTTGAATTAGTGATAAAAATTGCTGGATAGTAAGTATGAGCATAAGTATTTTTAAGATTTTATGTGAATACATAAGCTTTAAGTTGTTCCCCAATGGGTGCTACTTTGACATTCTCTTAATTAAGACTTTTTTCACCTTTTTTCTAGGTGTTTACCTCCCATGGACCTACTGTGATCATGCCAACCTGGTTCTGTTCTCGAGAATGGTTTTATCACGTGGGAAAATTTGATGAGGGTGGAAAAGTGAGTGATAATCTAATTCAGAGCCATTTGGATCTATTCTGTGTGTTTTGGAGCTTAGGGGTTTTGTTTCTACTGGTTTAAGTGATGTTTTAGGGCTAGAATGGGTGGTTCTGATTTTTTTTTTTGAAAGCCTTCATTTATTAGTACTATAAAGAAATCTGCTACGGCTATTTAGTATTTTATTATTTAAACCACAACTTAACATTGTTATTCTTTTTATAGGGCTCTAAATGGAGCTCTCCTGTGCTATGCAGTGTGTTTATATATTATATATATGTATACTACATAAATATATACACACATATACATGTGTGTGTATGAGTATTAACAAATATTATCCTTTGGTCTGCCAAAAAAAAATGTAATTTAAAGATATGGCAGACGGAAGAGAAGTGTTTAGAGTGGTGAAAAGATTTGCCCTTACTTATGTGACGGGTGAGTGGCAGAACTGGCAACAATGCCTGCCTCCCAGTACAACCTATATTTACTGACCCGTGCTCTTGATTTTTTTTTAAATATAATTCCTTATCGTTGTATTTTCATTCTCTGAAGAGTACGTTTGACTTAACTTCTTGGGCATTGTAAGCAAGCTCAAAAAAGAAAGAAAGCTAAACCACAATAAGGACAACAGCAAGCCTAATGATAAAGATCAAGGTTAGATTGAATAGACCATTGTTCTGTTCTCTTTGTTTATACATTTGATTTTCTTTACTTTGTTCTGGTTTTTGTGTGTGTTTCTTTTTTCTTCTTCTTTCTTTATTGTTTTTGCTTTATATATAATCACGTAGAAGCTATGCCACCAGTTATTTAGATGTAATTAGTCAACAATCTTAATCCTAATGATTTTTCAGCAGCCATGTAAGATATGTCCTTCAAGTCTTAAAAAGTAGCAGTGATAAGTTAAAAATTTTGTTTTTCCCCATCATGAACTGTCCAGCATGTCAAAATTCAGCCTCTGGCTAATATGGAGGACCTTCAACAAAAATACCCTTCTAACATGGGTTGCAACAGGCCATAAGCAGTTAAGTCGAACCTTTGTCATATGAAGGTTTAGAGGAAAATCAGGTCCTAAATTGTTTAACATTTAGTACTGTGAGTATTTAGTATTGGTTTAACACTTTTCCATTTGAAAATAATTTCAGGCAAAGATTTTCTGTATATATCAATAGTTTGTTATAAAGTGGTGCTGTTAGGAACCAGTAATGAGTACTTTTAACAGTCTTATTCATGCATGTGTATGTTCTGACCTGACCCATCATCTGATTATATTAACTTGATCACTTCCATCTCCATTTTTGAGTTACTATTTAACGGTATGACCTCTTAAGTGTCATATTGCTGCAAATAAACACAGAAGCAGGCCAACAAATGTCCACATTTCATCCTTCTCCATTTGCTAAACTGTTTGCATGCCAAAAAGCTGCATTTCTCATTTGGAATTAAATCCAAACACCTGTTCTTCATATTTCAGTGCTTAGTACAAATGGAATATAGTTCTTCCATGGAAGAAATGGTGATTTGATGTTTATGTTAATAGTATGGGTGGACTGATAGAATATAAATAAGTAAGCTGTGATGTAATCTTCTTTTATTAGAGGTAGGTATGCATGTATCTTTCTGTCTATCCAGGCTTTATGCAAAACAGAATTTTTCTAAATGTTTACAAAATGTATTTAGAAATAAAATTCTTTCTGGTCAAGGTCTGCAGATGTTGGGAATATATTCCTTTTGTGTAATCTCTGTGTCAATGTCCAAGCACAATGTCAAGCAGTATTTTCAGAAATGGTGATTAATAACCCTGACAAGTTTGCTTTATGCACCAATTGCTAATTAAATAAAATTGTTGAGATGTTTTTTTATGCAACCTCTGAGATATGACAATTAAAGAACTACTTGGAGGTATCTGATTTTATAGCAAACTCTTATTATGTGCTGAGACTAAAGTAACACAATAGAAATGACCACAAGCCTAGAAAATAACCTTCTAAGTAATATCTGCTGCTAGGAGGAGAGTTATGTGAACCATATTTCTGACTTATTTTTTCAGGAAAATAAAGAGAAGTAATCTTCATGTTACCCAACCAATTAAGATAAGGAATGCAATATGTACTTATTGAAAGAAGTTGCAGGACTTTACTAAACCCATCAGAAATTACACTTGAAAATTAGGGTGTGACATCAGCCTCATGATTGTTTTTGCCTGCATACTTCTTGGTGTCTTCTAACAGCTAACACCCCAGGGTGAAAAGTCAAACTGTGACTAAAAGCTATGCTGAGAACAAATCTACAGGGTCTTATACAATATGAACAGGAGATTTCAAAGCTATATTATCTGTTAAAGTAAGGAACATAAAACGTCATTCACATTGGTAGACATGTTGTCTGCTACTTCCTAAGAGAAATTACTGGTATGTATATTTGATACTGCACTTCCATTGCATGTAAAACCAGTATTTTGTTGTTGTGGCTACCTGGCCCTTTGTGCTTCTACCAAAATGTATTATTCAGAGTGAAGTTCAGATTTTGGTTGTTGTTAATGGCCAGGTGAAGATCACTGGAAAGGCAAGTTATTTGTCTCTTGGCAAGTCATTCTTCTGTTCTAGCTGTTTGTCAGTAATGGCACTACGCTAAAAAAAAAAAAAAAAAAATGGTTTGTTGTTTCAGGTAAATGCACTAAGAAATCTAGGGTACAATAATAACAATGTAATTGTGGGTTGCTTACCTGTAGGCTCCTCTGCATGCAAACATGGCAAATTGTGTAGTCTTGGCTATATTCAAGGAGTATTGTTCTTGAAATCCTGACAATAGCTTGCCATGCTTGTTTCTTTCTCTAGAGTTTTAATTGGTCTCAAATTTCAACATAGAAATGCTTCTCTTTGAACTGCAGCCCGTCACCTCTGCATTTAACCTTCCTTTTTAAGTGTATGAGAAGTAAAAATAGACTGGTTGACTTAAAGTTCTAAACTAATCTTAACGTGTAAACAGGGGGAAATTATTCTTAATGAGCCCCAGAAGGAGTAGCGTGTTATAAGACAGTGGCCTTTCTGAATGCAACTGTGTTTCAGAACAAAGTCTCAGAAGCTCGGTTTTGGTAAAGGGTCACAAAAACCAGGAATTGAGGAGGTGTCAAAGTATGCTTTGGTGCAAAGGAGGTTGTAGCACATGCTGCAAAGCTCTAAGGTAACTTTGCAGTTTGTGAGGAGGTAACTAATATATCTTTCCATTTTTCTCTGCCAGAGCACTCCAATATTCCCTCCAGAAAAGCAGGCAGTTACAATAAGGCATGAAAGGTAAAAGGCTAAGTAGGAATTTGTTTTTTCAGAACATGAATTAAAATACAGTCAGTCTTTCAAATAACCTATCAAAATGCTCTGGAGAAAAAAAAAATCTGGATAAAGCACAGGCACTAATGTTTTTGGCTTGGTATAGTTAAGGCTGAACAGAGATCAGTATTTGATCTAAAAACAAATGAAAGTGATGGAGCCAATGATAAATTATGCTTTATAAGCTGTTTGAAAATTAACCCGTACTCCATGCCTAATGACATTTGTGCTAGTCTATTATTAAATACGATTTAAAATTTACCACGTCCTTTCCATTTGACATCCCTATCACCTTTGTTAATTGAACTTCTCTTCTCTGTGCCAATACAATTGGATGAAAATTTTTTTTTAGTTTCCTCTAACGTGTTATTTTACAAACAATGAAGCAAATTTAACATTATTACAGGCTTCAGGTCTTATAACTAAGGCAAAATGATTTAAAACTATGTTTGGATGGGAACCAAAAGAGGGTGTGACAGATTTGCAGAGAGACTTAAGTATATCTTGGATAATCCTGAAGAGAAGCTATTAACAGCAATTTAATATGGAGTTAGCTTGTGGTTAGTCTGCTTTCACACTTTTGGTGACTATCCTGAAGGAAGTGAAAGTAAGGAATATTTTTATTAATTAGGATTTCTCTTTGAAATTAGTAATTTCAATGAGAAGTTCCTGAAAATACTGAAAGATAGATAATTATTGATAAATCGCTTTAGTTGTGAAGTCATTTCATTTTTCAATTTAAATTAGAGAAGAGCTGCAATTTCTTATTTAGTTCTTAATAGCTCTTCCTGTGTGCACTGCACTTTGAACACCAGCTGAAGCTGAGCAAGAGATTTTAGTGCCTGGCAGAACAGCATTTATTTCTAAGGAAAAATCCTTCATTTAAAAGAGGGTGTGTTTTGTGTTCACCTTCGTGCTACCGACCCCTCTGCATGTGTTAGTTCTGCAAATCCAAGACTTAGCTCAAGACTTTGAGGAAATACTCTTGGACAGCTGTTGGCTTAAGTACTTTGAGAGAATAAGTAGTTTGGTTTTTACTCAGCAGCTCAGTTACAGGAGCTGAGGAACAGCATTGCACAGAGGGCAAGTTTTTCATTAAAAGCCACCCAGAAATTGTTGATCAGTGTCCTCATCCTCCAGTTTCTTGTTCCTGTTTTGGGAACCGTGTAGGTTGGGCATAAGATACCAACCACTGACGTGGAGCTGCAAAATTTGTAGCCAGAATTGCTTGTTGTAGTGGTAGCTGGCTTGCAGCTCCTTGCCAAGTGCATTGTTGAGGACACTATAGCTGGAATTCAGTTTCATACGCAGGGATCTGCAAGGAGTACGAAATGAAGAGCTGTGAGGAGATAAGAAAAGAAGAATCATGGAATGATTAGTTTGGTCCCTGAGCAAGGAATTACTTCAGTTCAACTTAAGGTTTGCTTGACATCCCACTGTGTGTACAATATCAGTCCCCTCATCTATACAGACAAGTGTTAACACAGTCAAGTGATACCTGTCCAAAAACCTGTGTAAACACAAAAACTTCACCTCTTTAATAGCAACATGTTAAAGCAAACTATTTATGTGAATGTGGCTGGTGCACACTGCTTAGAACTGAGCAGGTGCAAGCTGCATTTTTCCCTAGGAGCTGTAATCAGCAGCTGATCAGCACAAGCTTGAGTGAAGTAGGCCAATAAGTTTTTCCCTTCGTGCAGCAGGACATAAAGGGTTGGGTTTTGCCTATAACGTGGAAAATCCCATTTGTAGTTCAGTAACATGTAAACTGTGCAGTTCAATTATATTTATTAATGCTGAAAGCTATTTATGTGGTAGCCTATTGCTGAAATGCTAGATTGTTAATTGATACTTTTAGCTATGGGTATTCATTTTCCAAAAATATACTAAAATATCCCTTTAAGAATTAAGCAGCCTTTTCTTTGAAAGTTGCATTGTTTGACAAAGATTCCTGATGTTTAAAATGCCATCTGGATCCAATAATGTGTCTCAATTGGGAAGAAACTCTTGTATTGCACCAAACTTACACACTCAAGAGCCATAGGAAGTCCCATCCCTGCAGGATCTATAACACAGTCAACATCTTTCCTCCCCTGAAAAATGTATGTCAGTGCTTCTCCTTTGTAATGTGAGAGGCCACTGCTGAGCAATACAAGGCACCTGCTCATTCCTAGGGGTGAGTGTACTTTATTTCAAAGTATTTCTGCTAGCTAAAGCAAAAGAGCACTCCAGAACCAAACAGCATTTTGAAAGATCCTTTTACTTCAGCAATAACTCTCGTTTTTTAATATATTAATGGTTAAGTTGAATGATGTAAATGCATATCCAAAAGAAAAAGAGTTGCAGTGATGTATGTGATGTAATGAAATCTCCAAATCAAAATATGACTGCTGCAGCAAACTGGTATGTGCTGCAGCATTTGTGCCCTGCCTGGCATGGTCTGTTTTGTGGCTGGAAAAAGGTTTGGAGAAGGTTTAAATCTTGCTGCTGACTCTCAGGAATTCCATGAAAGTTCAGAATAAGAAAAAGATAGAAAGGGCTATGAAATAAATGCAAAGAATCTGAGTTTGTGTTTTTCTTCTGTACTGATGCCTGTGGTTGCTGTCCGCTCCTCCAACCTCCCCCAGGTTTCTTTTGGGACTTTCACTGTAGGTTCATGTAAAGTATTAATTGCACGAAGTTCTCTAAAAGTTTTCTTCTGTATCTGAAGTCAAGGTAGAAGACAGACAAGTATTTACGAAGATGAACTTGCACGTCAGCTGCCCTTACCAAGCAAGCCGATCAGAATCCATCACATTTCTGAATCGGGGAGTGTGGTCCGGTCCAGCGCCTTAAATCAATCTGTTATGTAGTGATGGCTGGAGCTGTGAAGTACAGAGCTTGATTGCCTTCTGATTTCTCCCAAGATACATATGTTCAGCTGAGTATTTTGGATTTGTTTTCCAGGGTTCAAAGCTTTTTTGTCTCATTCCTCTCCTCCCCCCGTTACTGCTCAGTCCAGACCTTGTCAGACATGAGCACACAGCGTGGTGGGTATGAAAAGCAGACACTGAACCCTACTGCTGTTGTAACTAGACGGCCAGAAGAAACCACAGGGGGATTTTGTGTCCAGAACTCTAATTTAGAGAATCTCCTTTTCTTAATTATGGAAGAAACTCAGAAGATGTGGTAATGGGGAAAAATATTCAACTCTTTTTTAAAAAAAAAAACTTGGGATTTTATTTTTTTTCTATTGAAATAGAATATCTACAGTTGAAGTTTATGCCCCCCTTACTCACGCATATGAATACAAGTAAGAATAAGGAACAAATGTATTTCTCTATCTTTCATTTATTTTTCCTCCTCACGTGTACATTTAGTTATAACTTTGTCATATTATCTTTCAGCTTTTTATTGATTCTACGCTTAGTTGGCACAGTTGTTCTTTTTTTATTTTGATAAAGCCTTGTGACCCTTTAAACACTAGGTTAGATGAAAGAAAAATCTGTATATAAACATAGAAAAATGGATGTTCTAGCCATATTTCATTTTTTTTTCAAGAGGTTGCACCATTGCACAATGTAAATAGATGCTACCTGTACACTTTCAGAGCAGGGCTGAAGCTTTAAAGGTGGTTTATGCTTTGGTATGCATAACGTAACTGAATACTGTGTGCCGTATGATTGCCTTTGTGACACACTGCCTCTGACATGAAGATCTTCTGATTTTAGGTGGGAAATGTTGCATGTAATCATGATATTTCTAGTATTTTCTGGAGGTTCTAGAAGATTTTTTTTTTTTCCTGTATAGTGTTTCAGCACTATAGCTTGTAATTCCTTTAGGAAGACCATAGCATGGGAACATGTTGGAAGAAAATGTTACTTTTTGGATGTTGCCTTATTCCAACTTTTTTTTTTTACAATGGAAGTTCATGTCTCTCACAATGGGGCCTGACTCACCTTTCCTAAGTAGAGACCAGAATATATATTTGTACAGCAACCAAAGAAAGAACACCAGTTCTATGAAAACAAAAACTCCACTCTGAAGTCACTGATCCCTTTCAGTAAATTACTTGGTTACTTGGCACTACGGGCTTTGTGAACTGTAAGCAGCTGCATTTCTCTCTTTACGGGACTGACATGTATCAAGCTTTTCCCTCTCAAAAGGAGATGAGGTTGATGATGTTTATATTTCCACCTATGTCCTTGTGGTCAGCTGCAGTTCATTTTTAAACAACACTGCTTGCCTTTTTAATAGTTTTATCTTTCCTACAGATGTTCAGATAAGTTCATGGAGATGTACAGAAAGAATTTGAATAAAATGTTGTTAAACATTCATTTGGCAGAAATATATACCCAGATGTAAGTATGAATACTGGTCACTTCTTGGTTTGAAATAACTGCTTCTCTTCCAGGGTGTTCCAGAAGATTTGTTATTTTTTTACAAACACATCCAAAAGGGTGGTGAAGTTGTTCGAGTAAACCATTGCCTTCTGCTGTACCGATACCATCCACAGGCTGCAACTCATTCTGTCCTAGAGTAAGTTGATTTTTTTTTTTTTGTAGAATATAAAAATTAGCTTCATCTTGGATGATTTTGGATGATTGATGCATAATCTCTAATGGTTTATTGTTGTGTTGTTGTCTTTTTTTTTAAAGCAGCAACTATAACAATATGCTGCTAGTATCCTTTCTGTGTTGATGGAAGATTAGTTTTCTTTTTTTGTTTGTTTTGTTGCCATAACCTGTTTTTGAGGAACGTACTGTAATGCTGGCATTGAAATTATGAACTGCAATCTCTGATTCCAATACTGGTGCCCAACACTTGGTGTACCTACGTGAAAGATTTAGTGTGGAGGGTGAGGGTGTTTTAACATTGGAAAAATATTCCAGGAAATTGTTCAGCCTTTGCAGCTGTTCTTGAAATAATTTCACAATAGGTACTGTAAGAGCAATCAAGGGTTTTGGGGACTGCATTACAACAGTAGTATTTTCTCAGCTTCCAATTACCATCCCTTCATCTGAGACTGTAACTGATCACATGAGATCTTGTAAGCTGCCTGAATAACACCTCCAATTATTTCAATGGTGAACGGTCCCTTCATGGTAAAATTTTACTATTTTTTTTAATATCCGAGGTTTTGCTTCTCATATTTTTTTGCCATATGAATCATTATCTAAGAAATATTTATTTTAAATCTTGATTTCAAAAAGAACTGTTAGTTTTAAGAAGTAACCAGAACCTATTGTAATACCAGCAGAAACCTTCCGTACAAAATAAAATAAAAACTAAACCTCTCATCTGGTAATCTGCAGCAGTTACATGTATTATCTTCATATTTTAGAAAGTCTAAAGCATCTAAATCAGATAATGATGTTTGAGAAATACCTCTGAGGATGTGTAGGAGTAATTATCTCAGATGCTTCCTTGTAAGCTGCTGTCTGCTGCTTTTACACTGCTGTTGTACCTTTGATGATGTTAAACTGTTGATGCTGATTCTTCTACATGCTTGATTTATCTATCAAAGGTGCTCTTCCTGAGCAGAAGTACTGCAAGCTGAGCCAAAGTTATAAAAAAACAAAAATAAAAATTTCCTTCTCTTATATATTAGCATTAATAAAAGGTTCTCTGAGTTTTACTACCCTTTGGGGGTCCCACAACAAAAACACAGCAGTAAGTAAGTAAACTATTTTCTTACCAATTAATGACATAGACACACTCTCCAGCCAGTGCTGTGTATGGATTTGTCTAGTAAAATTAAACATATTTTTGTATGCGTTTTAGTTACATATCACTCTATTATTGTATTACTGTAAATACTTTGGTACAGTAGTGTGTGTATCATATCATGGTCAGTGTCACTGTAGATCTTTATATGTACATATGTGTAAAAATCATTCAGCTCTGAAAGTCATTCCAGGCAAATAGAAGACACTTTTTGAATTTTGTAAACAAAGGTGAGATATGTTGTTTTCCTTTTTATTAGTATTTAAATATAAATTGGGTCATTTTTTGTTTCTTTTGTGTGTGATCGTTCTGGCAGTTGGTTACAAACTCTTCAGCCATGCATCATGGGATGCTAGGGCTCTTGGAAGACTGTTGCTTGTGTCTGTGGGAAAACATCTTATTCTTGGAAATGAGTTTGGTCTGAATTTACTGCAAGCTGTTGCTTATTCAGATCTACAAGTTTGTGTGGCACAAGCACCCTGAATTACAACACACTGTGAGAATGTGGAAATACTGTAAACTGTTTCAGATGTGCAGCTTGCAGGTCCAAATTGGCGCCTTTCTTGTCTCATTCTAAGAAGTGAGGCGAGCCATTCTTCCTGTTGGCTTTTTCTTGGTCGTATCGTTAATAATATTTTGTGTGAACTTTCAAATATGAAGTTGTGTAATATCTCTCCTTATTGGCACGTTCCCCTGTTTATTGCCTCAGTTGTAAAGGACTGGCCAGTGTTTGTGTCTGAAGACTTCAGCGTGCATTGTTGTTGTGGGACTCAACACAAAAGTTTATCATTTAAATTGGGGCTTTCCTAATTTGCCTCTTCTTCACCTCAACTTATTTAATGCATGTTCTACCTTTTCTAAAGTCTTTTTTTTTTTTGGAAGTATTTTTCTGTGTTTTGTTTGAGAAGTTTTCTGTGACATTTTGCCTTTTGTCATTGGCCTGTTGCCTTTGCATTTTCAGAGTTAGACTAGACCTGGATTATTTGGGAGTAGTAAACCAAGAACCAGATTAATATCTTGTCTGACAGCAAAATGATGCGTATGGGAAAGCTGATACTTAAAACAGTTTATGTCTAGTTTCGGTCTTAAAAAAAAAAATTAAATAGTTTGGAGGTAGTTAATAGGACTTGTTTATAAAAACGTGCATAATTCAGTCTTTCAGCAAAGGCTGCAGTCACTTGCAGCCTATTGTGGACTGATTTCAGTTTATACAAGTGTCTTTCATTACTGTTCAAGGGACAAATGCCTGATCCTGCATTTTCAGACTTGCTAAAGTGTATATCAAACTATTTGGCAAGCAAAATTTCTTTATTTAGTCAGCATAATTGTAAACACTAATGATTTTTAGGTCATTTCCTATGATTAGTGTCCTTCTGGAACAAATATCTAGAGGTGAAAGTATCTGTGAAGCAGGAAACAAAAACTTATTTGCATTTTCCCTTACCCTAGAGGCATCAGACTGAAATATTAAATGTTGTGGGTGTGTGACAGAATCTGAATGAAGTACAGTCTATATTTAGATTTCATTAAGTACATACAGAAATGTAAACTTTCTCATTGCAATTTTGTCTAAAGTCTATGATGGATGCTTACTAAATGTGAAGAACTATACAGCTTTTGAGAAACTTCGCTTCAGCCAGGAATTACAACAAAAAAATCCCGCATATTGTATCTCTTGGATCTAAATCAGTTTATTTCACAGTGTGGCTCATATCCTAGGGGTGTGTGTACTTTGTGCTACATTGCTGCATTACACTGATCTGATAGAATATCAGAGATGCTGTTAATAGCGAGAAGTACCGTACTAAAAGAGTTCGTTGTATAATAAAAACATTTAAAAAATCATAATTTTTATCTTGCAAAAAGGGAGAAAACTGTATATAAGACAATGCACCTCACTGCAAGATAAAAACCAGTGTGGTGGAAGAGGAGCAATAAAATACTGTACTTGTCTTTAGGTGGTGTTTCTCATGAAGACATACAGTTGGGGCAGGTAGCAATTTACAAACTTTTGGTTAACAGAAATTAAATATATGCAGAAAATAAGGTTTGTACATTCCCACTGAGATAGAAGAGATTCTCTTTTATGCAGAAACTATGAAGCATGCTTAAATGATTTACAGTAATTTCATATGCTGTGTATTCAGAATGAGTATAATATTGTAAAAGCTCGTTCTGCAGAAATACCCCAAATTACGTAATCTATTAAAACCATCTGGTTTCAGGCACAAGAAGCTTCCAGTGTCATTTAAGCGAAAGAGAACAGGCATTTAGTATGAGACACACATTTGGTTGTTTTAGAGGTACTCGGAGGCATGGGTCTTGTATCACCGATGAGCATAGGAATGCCTGCTTCATTTCCTGCAAAAACATATGCATCCCAAAATAGGCAGGAGCGAGGAATAGCATAATATATTCCTGTAGAACTGCAGTAAAGATGAGGTCAACTGCATTTTTATCATCTATGTCTGCATTTGGCACTACAATTAAACATAGAAACTAATGACCTCATTAGATTCTTGAAAAGCAAATGGCATTAACATTGATAGTCTCCGTCTTTCTTAATAAGCCTTTCATGAAAAATAGGCCACAATGCAAACCATGCCTCAGTTAATGACCCACGACCTGAAGATGAACTCAGACATTAATAGAACCTATTAACAGTGTAAATGTAATAACTCAGTGGGACGATATAGTCCAGCAATTAATAAGTTCACATGAAGTTCAACAGAACAACGACAAAAAAAATCAGTTTATTCACCAGTATGCTCAAGGTTCAAATGAGATTCATTTCTGAATTTCTTGTGGATTATAAGGACCGTGAATTTTGCATAGCTAGCTGAAAAAAGCTAGCTATAAAGAATCTGTTCTTTCAGCTCTCCCTGTGATTGGAAAGTTCTTTGTTCTTCCACCTCTGAATTATCTATCAGGTGAGATTCACCTATAGTATAAAACCATATTATCCTGCCATGAATAGAAAAGCGTTGGAAGAGGCTGGTCACTTGAATAGTTCTTCCTATCTAACATTACCTGAGTAGCATGTGGGAGCAATGTATGTAGTAAAAGTCTGATTTATAGTATCACCGTGGATGGTAATCAATGCCTAAAATTTCAGTACTGCTTAGGATATTGGGTTTGTATTTTTATATTTCACAAGTACTTGTACATCTGTCTTTGTTCTGCTGATTCACTTATGTAACCTCACTGGGGGGAAGGAGGGAGAGGGAGTCGAGCATTATGGCGAGGTTTAACAGAGCTCAGACATTAAATCATATAGCTTTTATTGTCACATTATCTTTCATTTCAAAATAGGAATAGAGCAGATGTTTCTTGACTCCTGTATTCAGTCAGTAGGTCAGCACACATTTTAACAGAGCTCCATTGTTATATTACTTGGGTGGATGGTATGGTAATAACTGCTTGAGACTGAGGAGCATACTTCGTAGTCATTCTCACCCACGGCATGAATACCCACAGTTTGCTCCTGCAGAATTTTGGCTCCTCTTCTTCCTTCCAGACTGCATAACTGAGGAGAGTTGAGGGGCCATGGCAAATGTGAAGACTCAGGAATGGCTTTCCAAATTTGAAAAATGTATACTTCTAACCTTTCTTCTGTGAAGGGAAAAAAAAAAAAAAAAAAAAAAAGTGAAAAGAAAATTAAAGAAATGGGTAAAAAAACAGTGTACTTCAAGCATTTGGGTCAAGGAAGAGTATTAGGATATGGGTACCCACTTCTGTAATCAGAAAAGTTTGTGTCACACCTTCTGGCTGAGGAAAATCATAGTTAACTGAATACTGGCTAGGAAATGATACTAAAGGCAAAGTATTACCTTTAATGCTTTCTGACATGGTAGGAAAAAGCAGCCTTGTTTTGGGATGGTGCAGAAGAATAATACCTTCTAGTTTTTGCTGTTGGCTATGAATATGTAATAATGCAAAATCTGAAAGCTGTGAGAATCATCTCTGAGAAGTGGTTTGTACAACTTCTAGATTGTTTGAGGCATTTTCTTTAATCATCCTTTGCACGTTGCTACAGTTCCCGTCTGCTGCACCTGCACTGCCTCTGAAATGATGGGAAAATGGCATTCCCTTACCCCTTGAGGCAGGAAACCCAGTTATCTGTTCTGGAAGCATCCAAAAATATGGCAAACTGGGTAAACCAGAAACCTAAAGGGGATAACTGAAACTCTCTCTTCTGACACCCCGTAAGCTACCTTTTGCTTCAACATGTGAGCTATACTGTTCAGGCAGAGCAAGTTTTCACAAAGATTGTCTGTAGTTGTCACTGCAATTAAAGCTCAAATACAAATGCCTCAATTCCGTATCTGTGTGACCATCTGGGCTTGCACTGTTTTAGAGAATTTCAAGGTTGTAACTCAAGACCACAAAGCATTTGGTATACCTTAACATTTTTATTAAAAGGGCACAGAGAATATGGGGATGAGATTTTTTATTTTTATTTTTTTTTGGTGAGCATTTTCTGTTTAGGATTATAGTAGACATTCTTCAATGATGCATCTTCATAAGAATGTCTCATAAATGGCGCTAGAAAAGTTCACAATTGCTGTATATATTGGTTTCATTTACACAACCCAAAATACTCATGTAAGAAATCCATTTTTTTTTGCAATTAAATGAAGCTGTCTAACAATATTCTTGTATTCAAATGGAGATCCAGTTTATTTTGAGTTTAATGAGTTTCATACCTTTTTATTTCCAAGTACATTTTCCTTGTTTTTTTATACTCCACACTTGCAATAACTCAGTGTGACATTCATATATACGATGGGGTCAGCAAGTTGGCTTCAGGCTGAAATGTGTGGGTGCTCACCAACAGTGAGATGTGGACTGCTTGGATTTTACCTCTGTAGGAACCTCTGGAATAGAGGCACCCATCACACAGAAAGCAAATTCATTGTCTGGAAGCAACCAATTCTGAATGTGCTGGGACATCTGCATGAGAAACAGTAATATTTTCTGTGTGCCTGGATATAGATTGCTTTGGATCTCAGGTTCCCTGTTCTGGAGACTTTTTTGGGGAACTCTGCTGTTTCTGTATTGAAAACTAAAGGGTACAATACAGTTTTCTGTATATTAAACTAAACTAGTATTTAATATATAGGTTGCTTTATATTTTTTTAATTATTATTATTTTATTCAGTTGTATATATTCTATTTTGCTTCCAAGATAGTAAAATAGTTGATGTGTGAGTATCACATCAGAGAATGACTTATTTCTAATCCATGAGATCTTTAAACCCTAAAAATAAGTTTGACCAGTTTTTGATATTTTAAAAAATACCTTGGTGTATTTTTATCATGAATGTTCTTGCTTTTCAGCTGGAATGCGATAGGCTGGTGAGAGTCAATGCACAGAAACATCTGACTGTAGGCTTCTTCGCAGCAACCTTGCAGACTGCAGAGCCTTTGAAAATGCAGTCAATGCAGTCATTAGTCGTCTCTTGGGCAATAACAACTATTTAATTCAATATTTTAATTGACCTAATTTCATTTATTTTTCCTAGCTTGTAGCCACACAATGTAGGTTGAGTCTTGCTGGGTTCTTCCTGACCTTGCTCTGTTGCTGGTGGCTGTCTGAGCTCTCTGTTGCCCTGTCTAGCTTCTCTGCAGTTAGCCTGTCTTTAGAAGGTTTGGCAGCCCACAACTGAAAGTTACTTGATAGTCCTTTTTATGCCTTGTAAGGTTGCCTATTTTTTCCTCAACTTTCTTGACTTTGTTAAGCTCAGGAGGGAAAGAAACTTGACTGTCACTCAAGTCGACAGGACAGATTCTGAATATAATAGTGCTCTTGAATATAATAGTGCTCTTCTTCTGAAGGCACATTTCAGTATTAAAACCTTTCCATGTAAGCAATAATCTTTTTAGAAGCTAGCAGAAGCTCTAGAATTTTCAGTAATGTGATCGTGGAAAAATAACTTGACCTTCATATTTCTTTCCTTGAATTTTCCTTCTGGGAATATAGTGTGCTCTAATGAACATGGAAAAAGGCAAGTGTCAGAGGATGCCAGCAGCAGCTAAAGTTTTGCAGCAGGAATGCAGCTTGTGGTTGCATTAGAAGAGATTTGCAATCAAATACATTTTTTTTGTTGTTGTTGTTCCATTAGTGGAAGTGCTCGTGCACAGCCATAGTCTTCAAAACAGTGTGGAAAATTTATATGGAGTAGCTAATTCTTCTTGGGTTCATCTATTTCTGTGTGATGTTCTTTCCAAGTTATCACACCACAACTAGTGATTAAGTGCTAAGCAGCCATGTAAGGATTTGGCTGTGCTCAAAAATCTCATGCTGAGGTGAAGTGGGCTCTCCGGAGCTAACTCAGAATCCCAGAAAGAGTCTGTATGTCTCAGTGTTACAGGGGTTTGATGTTTTTCAAACCATAACTCAGGCTATGCAGGAACGACACAAATGAAAACACAAAATACCTGTTGTTAAAATATTAGAAGAGTTTGCTAACCAACTTCTGGGAACAAATTAGGCTACCTAGTAACCTCAATAACCTCAAGTTTTATACCTCAGATGTATACTTCATAGGAATGATTTGGAACAATAAATTCATATCTATTACAGGCTTTTGGGAATTGGATAATCCATTACAAAAAGGAAAAAAATTGAAAATGTTTCATAAAAGTCAGACGTTACTATAATGCCAGATCATCATACATCTCTAGTGATCATACCAATGTGTGCACAGGTTTGTAAGAGAACCAAAATGAGTGTAATATGCACAGGATTAAGGATAATCAGGACTTGCAGCTAAGGGAGCAGTCTGATCCACTGGTAAGAATGACTGCAGAGCTGTGCAGCTCCTCTTCCACACTCTTTGCCCACTTAGACAGTTTAAATCCTTAGTAGCAAGGAAATGTGAGTGGAGTTTGGTTTTCCATGTGATGAGGTGGTTGGGGAGACCAGAGACACCCCTAGTCAGGCAGACAGCTGGGGTTACAGTTTACTGTAGGTGCCCTGTGATAACCTGTGCTGACCCACGAATCAGAAGCCCTATTTAAAGCAGACAAAATAACATATTTGTGGAGAATTTTGATGTGTAAATTCTATACAAACTTAATATTGTTGGAAGACTGTGGGGCTCAACGTTAAATTGTGAAGAAGGTATATTGGTAGGAAAAATATGTGCATCCCAAGGCAAATAAAACCATAGGCAGGGGTCTCACAGGAAAATTGCTAGCATTTTTCTCTTAATGCTTTAATTAATCTCAAAGAAAAACCATTCATAAAAGCATAATCTAGCAAAATTGATTTTTTTAAACCGTGTACATTTTCCACAGGATGCATTACAATTTGTAGAACAACTCTTAACAATTGTTATAAAGTGTACTGTGTTCTGACTTGATAAAGTAAGTGGAAAAACCTATCTGAAGAAATGTTTTCAGAAGGGACAGGAGATTAAGATGGCTTTCAGAATGTTGTACAGAAGAAATTTTAAACTCAATATGCCTTGTTCAAGAGATGTAGATTAGAGAGATTTATCTGTCAAGCCATAAATTGAGGAAATCAATGTATCTAGAATGCTGTTTATTAAATATCAGATAAGTTCTTAGTTAATGAATATTTTGTGAACCCTGAACATTAAACAGAAGTTCTTAACAGCAGGTGGTTTTCTTTAAACAAATATAAATTTTGTAGCTTTAAATATTACGTTATATGGTGGGGATATGTTTTTAAATACAGACAGGTTTGAAAGTGATAGGACGTGTGCACGAAAGAAAAAAAATGTTATAGTTGTCAAACTGTCTCAATTCAATTAGTTGGGATGTAATGCTTCCCTTCAAGTTGTCTTCTCTTGTTGAGAATGTATCTTGAACCTGTTAAAGATCCCAGCCAGTCTTTTATTCAAGGATGTTATGTGTTCCTTTGTTACTGGTTGCAATGCCATGTGGTTCATCAGTTGGCATTAGTCTCACTGTTGTTTACAACCACTTGGCTTAAGTTATATTGTGGAACTTATTACAAATATGAAGATGTAATGGTGTAATTGGACACAGATGTGTGCCAGCTTGCTCTTTTCTAAAGTATATTTTAAGGCATTTCATGAGGCATAGCACTTTAAAGAAGAAATTAAAAAAAAAAAATCCACTGCTTTTTGTTTCTTATAAAGGTGATCTCCAGAAGAGTCAGTTATTCATATCGGTGCAGAATAGTACTTTGGAGATTTCAAAATGAAATCACTCTTAACTTGGTCTAGTGTGTGCACACACAGGTGTTGAACTGTGTGTTACAGCTGATAGTTCAGTGCTGTGAGTGACTTCGTGGTTCCGTAATTATTTGTTGTTGTTCCAGTGTCTGCCTGGGCTTTGAAAAACTGACTTTTTGGAGACTTGGCCTGAATGCCCCAATGTAAATGGACTTTCCTTGAAGTATTGGGAAGCATATTTGGGTACTGGAGTACTGACTTTGTGAGATTTGAACTTTGCAGCAACAAATGAGAATGAATGTATGGGCAGGTGGAACATGAAGAGTTCATCTTGGGTTTAGGACGTGGCTTGCCCTGTATGCACTGCAGGTTATAGAGAAGTTCATGCGGTGACGGGTTATGGGCAAACACTGTATTGATGGGCAGTCGAAATTGTTGGTATTAAATTTGATTACCATAGCCACAGTTTTTAGCCTTGTAATTTTCTATTAAGATTCTTGAAAATAACAGTGGTTTAGCTATGACTTCAGATCTATTGTGATGATTTTTGTTTAAGAACTTGCACAGAATTTATTTTTTTATGACAACAGTTAGAAGTTTCCCTGGGAAAGTGCTAGTATAATGTTTTTGGTATTATTTTTGTGTCATGTGAATCGTTTTGGTCAAGCTTGTGTGTGTATGAGTATGTATGTATGTATACAGGAAGAGTTTTAAAGAGTCTAACCCAACCCTTTTTCCAATTCTTTAGGGAAACCATCTGGAATCACCGAGTCAGGTTTCTTGAAGACAGAGTCCTGAGCTCCTGGACATCTTTCACCATTTGGAATGCTGGCAAGCAAGGCAAGAAGCTCTACAGAAGCTTGTCACCAGCTAATCGGAAAAAGGTAAGCCATTAAGGATAGGTAAAATCTGTACAAAATAGTTTTCTTCTCCCTCATGTGCCTCCTTGCTTCTTCCAACAAAATGTAGCGACATTGTCATAAAATATTACAAATCCAAAGTACTAGATGATGATAAATATAAATTAGGAAAAAAAAAACAACAAAAAACACCATACACAATACTCTCAACAGATTTATTCTTTTAAAATGCTGTATGACATTATCCAGAGTGGATGGTGTATTTGTAGTGCAGTGTAAGCGCTCTTGTTCCTGCTTGCTGGTGACTAAGTGCAGTAATAGCTTAGACAGTCTATAGCACTGCTTATGGATGCTGTTGTGTAATTAACTGTTGCAGTAGCCAAGTACCCCAGGTGAATTGAGTAACTATTTATTTGGATGGTATAATACTAGACTACTTTGTCTAAGATTATTCATACATGTATTATATTGGCCCGGTTCCTGAGTGGATACTGCATAGGTCCCTGTCAGATGCTGAGCAATCTGGTTTGTATTATGATGAGCATTAGAACTTAACTCACTTTTGAAAAGCTTGATTGTTTAAAAATAGGGGTGTGGTGTGGGGGGAACAGGCGAGTAGACTGTTGTACATGAGTAATCCAGTTTACAATCAATTGAAAACGTGGAGGTCACTTAGAGTTGGTGATCGGGGATCTTTCTCAGGAGAGGTTTGTCTGAGAGTTTATACCTTAATTTTTATAGCTATTTCTTTTGTGCAATAGCTTTTTTTGTTAGATAAAGGCATTAGGGCTAATGTCAAATGGCTGTTTCTTATAAAGAGCCACAGAACATTCATTTTATTACCAAATGTGTTTTCCTTTCTTAAAAATATGGATGGGAAGACAGAATGACAAATATATATATATATATAAAAACTTGATTTATATGCTTGCAGACAGACCACACACATGTAAAAAGAAAATAGAGGAAATTTGTATACCCATAGTTGAAATTACTGAATAAAAATGGGAAACACTTGCACAGGAAACATGCAACATAGTAATTGAACGTGAATTTCCAGCTTGATATTCCAATGCCATCCTTTTTTCATTGCCATCATGTGGGAGTGGGTGAACTGTACTTTTCAGTACCTAAAGGGGGCTTTTAAAAATACGGAGAGTGACTCTGCTCAGTCAAATAATGACAGGATGAGGGGGAATGGTTTTAAACTAGGAGAAGGGAAGTTTAGATGAGAGGTTAGGAGGGTGGTGAGACACTGGAGCAGGTTGCCCAGAGAAGCTGTGGATGCCCCATTCCTGGAGGTGTTCAGGACCAGGTTAGATGAGGCCCTGAGCAACCTGAACTAGTGGGTGGCATCCCTGCCCATGGCAGGGGGTTGGAACTGGGTGATCTTTAAGGTCCCTTCTAATCCGAGCTGTTTTATGATGAACTGTAGGAAGTAAAATGAAATGCTATGTGAATCCAACCAGTTACTTTATTCAAACAGAACAGAACTGTCCATTAAATGTTTTGAGTTATCTCGGTCATGCAGTGCAGTGTGTACATGACAGGGGGTGGTGGTGGTGTGTTTATCAAAACATTCTATTTTGCTATTAGCTTGCAGAGCACTTTGTGAACTCTTCTGATTTACTAACAACCGTTGCACTTTTCTATTAAATTATAATAATTGGGAAATAAATTCTATGGGAAGAGATGGTAGCCTATCTGCTAATGCTGTGCAAGTAGTGATTTATGAGATGTTAAAGAGAAAACAGACTAGATTGTTTTTGTAGCAGTGTCTCACTGTCTTACGTATTGTTTTTTTTGTGCCAAGCCAAAACAGAGATTGACATTAAGATAGAACAACTCTCTAGCTTTGGGCTACTTTTGCCACCTACTTTAGTAGATGACTCATTTAGGACCTCACATCCTGTTCAGCAAACACAACAATAATTTGAAGATAGACAGATGATTAAAAGGGCAAGAGAAAAATGATTGTGTTTTTTTTGGTGCTGTTTAACTGCTGAAGAACCAAACTTACCTCTCCTTTAGTGAGGAACAACCTTAATTCCCCAGTTTGCAAGAACTGACGGTGTGGTTCTAATTAAATGAATTTGACATTCTTTCCAGCTGACCTTTAGATAACGTTTGCTTTGGCAATGTTGCAGGCCATGATACTATTTTGCTTCTGTCAAGGTTATAATTACACATACTCCAGAATACTTTAGTTTGATATTGTAATATTGCATTGAACGTTAACTCATTAATTACTGGATATTACACCAGACGCGTTTAGCAAGCTTACATGCCAGTTGCAGTTACACATGCCAAATATGACTCATTTTGTCAATGTACTGCAAAAAACTGCTGCTTAAATGTAGTCATGGCCTGACCCTTAATAACTTGTATAGAGTAATTAAACTCTATGCAGTAAGTCTGGCATGTTATCTGAAGTATTCAAAGGCTTTCTTGACGATCAACAAAGATAAATAGCTTCAGAAAGTGACTCAAATCATCCTCAAGGAGATTAGGGTTCTATCCTTTGGATAGCTAACTTCTGATGGAATGAGTGTTGTCTGTAGTGATGAAAACACTTTTAATTTGTTTTATGTTGTTGTTCAGGCTCCTTACAATATCGTCATTGTAACTTCCTAACTTCTATGAAAGCAAGATCCCAAGCCTACACACCTCAGACAGAAATAAAGCTTAAATGATACCCTGAGGTTTCATAGTAAGTCACTGGCAGAAGACTGTATAAAGACATTCCAACATCTCACTTCTCCAAATGCTAATCAAAGAATTATGCTGCTGCAGTTTCAGGAGATAAATTCATAAATTTGCAGCAGGTAATTCATTCGTAGAAGTTTTTATTTTAAATTAATAACAGTAGAAAGAGGTTAGTTAAACTCCATGTTATGCTTTTTCTCAAAAATCCTTCAGGTGTTTTGGGACTAATCCTCAACTCTTGCCAAGTCTAAAATCCAGTATGAGTAAAGCTGGTAAATAGTTGTTGCTTCATCCTTTCCAGCCCTAAAAAAAAAACAATGACATACTTTCCCTGTCTCAACCTTTAAAGATTTAAATCTTAAAAGATTTAAAAACAAGATTTAAGCTTTCAGATACTCTGTTAATTATGAGAATGAAAGAGTTCCAAAACCTAGCCAGCAGGTGGAGGGAGGTGATTTTCCCCCTCTACTCCACCCTTGTGAGACCTCATCTGGAGCCCTGCATTCAGCTCTGGGGCCCCCACCACAAGGACAGGGACCTGCTGGAGCAGGGCCAGAGGAAGGCCATGAGCATGCTCAGAGGGCTGGAACACCTCTCCTGTGAAGAAAAGCTGAGAAAGCTGGGGTTAAAGTTTCTAGGGAGACCTTATAGTAGCCTTCTAGTACCTAAAGGGGGCTACAAGGAGGCTGGGGAAGGCCTCTTTGTCAGGGAGTGTAGTGACATGACAAGGTGTCCTATTTCATTTCAGTTGGTTTTATACTTTAAGCCAGTTTAGACTCTTGAAAATTTCACTTTTGCTCTGTTTCACTGTTACTACATGCTTTTACTGAGATTCAAGATCTCATTAGAAGATCACAAGACTGATTTCACTGGGAATGTAGGATTTTTTCCTAAATTGTCAGTAAGTACCTATGTAAAGTGTGGGACACATATTCCTAAAAAAATAAAACAAAGAGAGCATACATTTCTAGTATTTTGACATTCCCGTAAACAAAGCAATTATATTTCTTATTCTGACTGGGTTTTTGTGGGCTGTTTGAAAAGTATGAACATGTTGCATGCCGGACAACATTGTTTCTAAGAAAACAAAATTTTGGTAATTCTGGGAAGCAGCAGTCTTTGTTTGTTCATACTCGCTAACAAATTATTACTTCAGTCTGTTTGGAAAACAGTCTGAATTTGAATTATGACTATGTCAGAAGAGAAAAGGACACCTAAGTTGTATTCTGTCTCTTCCTTTAGACATCTGTATGGTGAATAGTAAAATAGTGCTTTGTCTCCGAAGAGTTCAGGCTAATATCCAACGCTCAGTATTTTTACTAAACACTAAAACAGGGAAAAAAAATTACTCAACCACTAGCGGTTTTTTTATGAATTAATTACCAGGATCTCAGTATTCTTAGGGAAATTCTGTTTCCTGGCTGTCCCCTTCTTGATTCACACAGTTGACAGTGGTTCAGTATTAGCATTTCTGCAAGACTGAAGTCGAACAGACCTTTTTTTGTTTAAAACACATCCGTCTTGTCTATAATTTGCAGCTGAAGATGGAAACCAAATGTTTTTGGGATGCTACATATGCCTGGAGGGTTTCTGAGCTGTCTTGTCTGCTCTTTTATTCTCCATCAAACTTTAGCTAAAAGGAGAACTTCAGCATTAACATTTTGTGTCATTTCCGATAGCTGAAAATAGTGCTCAAGTAGCTAACAGAAAAGGAGGGGAAAAGGGCAAAATAAGCATCAGCTAATTAGTGGCATGGAAACAGTACTAGTACACATCCAGCCCATGAAGTTTCTCTATGACAACCCCATGTGCCAGTGGCAAACTTGAAAGCTTCAAGAAAGTGTTTTGTTCGCCCTTTTTCCTAGCTCATTAACCATTTAAAACCATCTGTATTGTTGCATGTTAGTTTCTCTTTACCTTTATCTAGTTTATCCAGAGCAACACCACTAAGCCACGTACTTGATGCTAACCCACAAAACAATAAATGTTTAAGTTTGGTAACATTTTGACTGAAGAATATGAATGGCAGTATGAGGGACTGAAGTGGGGACATACAAAAGCAAAGAAACAAATCAAGGGAAGAATATCACACTCACCTTTACTGTGGAGCAAAAAATAGATTGACAGTGTAAAAGCCAGTTAAGAGAGCACTCAGAAGAAAAGGGGAGAAATTAAATTTAAAAGTCTCAGTTTAGTCTAGGTATAAGGCACCCTAAAGTGCAGCCTCGATTGTCATTTTGGACTACAGAGAATTCCTCATGCTGAAATATGGCAGGGAAATCTTTCTGCTGCTTCCACGCTTGAAGGTACATTTTTTGGACCTCCTCTTTTGTCAGTATGGATTGTGAGGCATGCATATGTGAAAACCTGCTGGTATTACTAAGTTATCTGTCCCAGAGAAATTAGAGACTTGCAAGTAGTTCCCACGCTTATGTCTAAAGGCAGTTGTATGTTGTCTATAGTAAGGGAAATTTTGTACATACTTGGAGGCTAATTTTGCATGTTGGAGTCCGGCATGAATATTCTCTTCAGTAACTTTGGTAGGTACATGTAAAGACAGAAGATAACACAATTTTTGATAGTGTAGTGTTTTTAAATTGATTCATGAAATGCATGCTTGTAATTTAAAGAGATGCACAGCTTCGGTGCATATCAGCCCCCTGATACTAAAAATCACTCAGTGTCTGAGAGCTGCTTGCTAGCTTTGTGGTTCCCCTTGTGGCATACTGAAGATGTTCCAGGCTCTGTGTGTTCCTTGTTCTGTTTGTCATTAGTTGTATCTATTTAAACTTACATTATAATGCTTTCCAGTACTTTGTTTTGACATGAATGGCCAAAATTGATTTAACTGTTGCAGAAATGTATATTAATGCACTTCCGAGGCTTTACACAAGTATGAATGAAAGAATTATAAATAGTAGAATTGGGAGGGTCATTAGAAGTTTAAAATGCAAGAAAGACTGCGTGAGCAGTAGGAGACATGGAGAGTGCAGTAGGGAAGATCTGCTCAGATAAGATTTGCTAGAGAGCTTTCAGACTGTCTTCTTTAAAGATAAATTTTATGAGACAATCTGATGCAGTCAGGAAGGAGAAGATACTATGTGCAAATGACCATGTATCAAGAGAGTTGTCCAGTGTTTCTAACATGGTCTACTAAGATTCTCGCTGTCCCTTGTAAAACTTGCCTCTTGTACCCTGCCACCTACAGCTGCGACACGTCTGCAGAATTTGCTGTGATTTGGTTTCCTTGCTCTCTGTAAATGATCAGTATAGACTTAAAGGCGTATCACAGGTAAAAATGAGGGAGTAAATCCTATGAAGATCATTTATCATAAGAGGACGTTATTAGGCTAATTAAAATCTTCCAGTTTTTCCATTAGAAAATCTGAATGCAATGGGAATTTTAAGGAAACATTCCTTCAGTAGACAACAGGGCAGTAAACAAACCAAGCGTGAAACAATTAAATCCTGTATGATAGTAACACAGCTCAAACAGCTAGCTAATTACAGCCGCACTCTAAGCCCACTCTTAGTGACTTGTTAGGTTGTACATTTGGAGTAGGATTAATGTCCTGCCCACTAATCTCCCTTTACCGTGGGGAGGTCTGATAGTCCAAGCCTGTGTGTCCCCGCACACAGCTGCTGTGTTTATTAAAAAGAACCAGCCAGAGACAGGCTTTTATCTTCCTCAACTGTGTCTTCCCGTGGCAGGGATTTGAGTAAATATCTTATCTTTTGGGCCATATAAACTTTCTCTTATGAGGGAGAAAGCTATTTCTCCTTTTCCCTTACTCCATCGTTAATGTATGTTGAGATCCATATTTATAAAAATTACTTATAGTAATTATGTAGCTGGTGTATAACATAGATAGTGCCGTCTTCCAGTTTTCAGCTAAGAAATAGTAGGCTTTTTTGTTGTTGTTTTGGAATTGTACAGATTGTCATTAAAGTGATGTTTAAAGCAAAAGTATGTAAACATATGAGTATTTCCTTAAAACTGAAGTGTGATCTGAGGATTCGGCAAGCTTCAGTGGTGTCACATTGTCAGCTGCATTGCAAAAGAGCTGTTTTGCTAGGAGGAGGAAAAAGAAAACAGCTTGAGACTGCTTTATAGCTTTCTAATTCATAGTTTCCTCCCTAGAAGACAGTAGCTCATGTATGGATAGATGGTCTTCATAAAAGATGCAAGATAGGAGCCCAGTAATGCTAGAAAATAAATAGGCAACTCTGGGCTAAGCCTAATAATTCAACGTAAATAGCTCGTATAAGCCTGATGCCTTGAGTTTTCCTTATTGGATAAACAACCATGTGCAAGTCCTGTATTTATCTCCAGACATAGATTTTCCTTAATTGGAAAATAAATAGTGTGTGGCAGAAAAAAAGTCGTCTTGCATTTTGGCCACCCACATGGTGTAGTCTGGCAGAAAAATTGCCCATTCAAGTCTGACCTGTTTTTATAGTACTGTAGATATCAGATTTAAGCTGGCTGGTTCCATTGAAAATTATATGCGGAGATATCTTAGCAGTAACTCCAAAAAAGGTTTGAGTCAGCCCTGTCTTCCAAGGGATGTTTGTCACAGACTTACCTGTCTGAGCCTTTT
Source organism: Anas platyrhynchos (assembly GCF_047663525.1). Classification (NCBI taxonomy): domain Eukaryota; kingdom Metazoa; phylum Chordata; class Aves; order Anseriformes; family Anatidae; genus Anas; species Anas platyrhynchos. Next base: position 7,052,289 of record NC_092605.1, read on the forward strand.
TTCCACTCGGTTGCTGTCAGCAGGAGTTTCGTATGGTGGATTGTGTGGGGCTGGGTCCTCAGCATGCCAAGACAGAGTGCGTAATTTTCTACACATAGTATCATGAGTGATGGCACAGCATGAGATTAATACTGCAATTAATATCTGGTTTTGGTTCTCTAGCACCATTCATGCTAAGAAGAAATCTGCCTACCAGTGAAGGTTTCATGTTAAGTGTATAATAACATCCTGAAGGTGTGGAGTGCGATACTTTCCAGCACAGATCTTACAGCTGAATTCTGTTACTAACATTAAAGTGTAGGTAGCATTTCACTTTACCGTATATCAAAAGTTGTTTTCCTTTTTTAAATGACCTATAGGTGTGTAAGCAGCTGAAAATACAGGCTCAGTTATTGGAAGATTATCATCAGACGGTATTTATACCCTGAACTTTGCTCAGTTGTCACTGAAAGCACATCCTTTTAGAACTGCTAAGTTTTGTTCAGAATTATTTTGTTCAGACAGCTTCTAGGACAGTAAGACATTACTGGTGGACCTGAGTTTGTCTGAGTACTAGAGGATTGTCAAGGTGGTTAATGGACTGAGAGATGTAACTAACAAACCAGCTAAGTAACCCTCTTTATACCAGGTTTTCCGCCTGCTGACCTTCATATACCTAAGTATCTCTATACATGTAGATGTGTGTATATGTGTATATATAAAAAAGACATGAAGAGGAAATCTTGGAATGTAGTTTATTATGCTCAGTTCTTGCTCATCTACAGTCCATACCATCTGATGTTTCAACTACAATAAACTATAATGGTGGTCAGGGAAAACAGAATGAGGAATGTGAAGTGTATTAATTGATCCAAGCACGGGGGGGGGAAAGAAAACATAAGAAAGATCTCAGTTCTTTGTCTTTGTGCATGAAGGAGTTGTTTGTGATTATTACTGCCTAACCCAGCCTGCATCAGTCAGAGACCTTGTACAATGTCTGTGAACTTCTGGTCCTTCCCTGAATTCCCTTTCGTTTCTTCAGTTACTCATATAGCCCCAAAGTGAAAATGTAATATTTCCTTAATGTTCCTTTCTTTATTTCTTGTGGTGCCTGTTTTCAAGCAGTGTACTTTCTTAGTATGAATGTCTACCTCTAAGGGAGTATTCCCTGGTAGTTTCAGGGACTGTTCTTGCCCACTCTCTGCTCCTTAGCTCTGTTTTCCACACTGAAGACACGTGGAACCCAGTTTTGTTCCTATTCAGCTTTGCCACTGGGCTGTACAGATGGTTCTCTCTGTTGGGAGTGAAATACCAATGTGGAATGCAAAAGTTCAGCATTGTGACACTAATGCTCTTGTGTCAGTGCTCCCCTCTGCTCAAACAGAATAAAGTCACATTAGGTAAACAAAAATTATCTTAATCAAAGGAGGAAAATAGGAGAGAGATGTATGTAGATACTGAAAGCAAGCCAGCCTTTTGCAGCTTTCTCTAATTTAATAAATTAATAAACAGCTGTTGGGCTTTTCAAATTTTCTCAATGTTAAGTGTTGTTAATCAATTTTTAATGCAGCAATTAAAAAGATAGGAAAACTGCGCTCCAGCTATCACCAGAACAATTGATTTCTGCAAGACCTTAAATACCTTAACTGTTCTGCTTCAGTGTAAAAGTTCTGCGTAGACAATAGAAATAGATCCAGTGTTAGCCAGAGGAAAACTTAGCTACATTTATTTTAAAAAGCCTTCCGAAATGTTACTGACAACTTAATGGTTCAAAAATGAGGACACTGTGTATTTTGGATTGCAGGCATTTACTATGCTTGCGTATTTATGAGGAACAAAAATTAAAAAAATCTGAAATATTTGGCAACTAAGGCTATAAATAATGCTTCCATAGCTACAGTAAGAATAACCAAAACACAGCAGCAACTATATTAATTATTTAAGTAAGAAATTTGCCAAAATTTTCAGTTGAAAAAACTCCCAAACCATGCTCACGATTAAGGATGTTGACAGTGATCTAAGTGTATCTGTGTGAAGTACCCATTCGAATTTAGAGAATTCTGCTGTTCCAGGGGTCAAGTAGGAATTCCCCGACTTGGTGTGTTATGGCCTAGAATGGAGGCTGGTATCACCAGAGGATCCATAGCAGCAGTGCCGTGCGGGAGGCATCCCTTGGAGGTTACGTGCTGGGACTGGGCAGAAAGAGGAATGTTTATTCCTCATGTGTTCCTCCACGTGAGTGAGGAGACCAGTCTCTGTTTGTATTTACTCAGCATGTCACTGAGGATGAAGTTAATGATCTCATAGATATTTTCTCTTGCACAGTAACTTATGCCACCTGTTTTCATGTTCACAAAACCACAATGTGCTCATAGCCAACTGCAGACGCTGCCTATCTCATTAAGGAATACATGGAAAGGACTTAATATATTTTTAAGCTCCACGGGAGGACCATGGTGCATTGCTCTGTTCGTGGTGTTCATTCACATGCCCTTAGCAATACATGGATGTGCTACAGGCGAAATAAATGCTGGCAGCAAAGAATGGTATGAAAGTGTTCTGCTTCTCTTTTGCCAGGTAACTGCATTTTGTGATGTTGACGAAAAGAAAATAACAAGAGGATTCTATACTTTTGAAGAATCTGAGGTTGGTTACAAGTACTTTTGCATTAATTACTGTGATCTGAAATCATTCTGGAAAATGTGATGAAAGAATATCACAAATTTTAAATATTGTAATAACTCATTTTGGTAAGGGGGCTGTGACTAGGGATTAGAGGTGAGGAGGCTTTGTCTGCCTAGGAGACTAGATAGCTGGGGATTCATACTGGAGTGTGAGCTGTGGAGCCAGAACCCCTGCCTGTGTTCGTCACAGGAATAATACCACTGCCTCATCTGGCAGGGGGACAGAAGAACTCTCACTGAGTACTGTTGTTTCAGATAAGATATTAAGCCAGCATGAAGTGTGATTATTTGGGAATATGTTTTATACAGATGCCTCTAGACCCCACAGGAAAGAACAAGTAGGCATGGGTTAGAGGAGTTACTGAAGCAAACTTCTTATCCTATTGAAGACAAAAAATAGAAGGAAGGAATACAATTTCACAGATCTCTGTGTTCTACTGTTAACAAATGATGTTAATAAAAAGCATTATGGCAAGTCTTTTCAAAACAGGTCAGCTTCCAGGTCTAAGCAGACAGGCAGGAGTACATCACGTTAACTGAAGTCAGCTCAGAAGAACACGTGTATATTACTGCAGCAGTAGTTAGTGAGTCAGTATTCCCGGTCAAAATTCTCAACTCGATTGCTTTCATGCAGCTGAAAGCACTCATTAGCTTCCCAGTATAGAATTTGACTTTACCTCTAACCTCTGAAAAGGTTCTGATGATGGGGTAAAGCACGGCCTTCTCTGACAGTTTGTCTTTTAGGTGGGAGTGGAACTTGACTCATGATGGACTAAAGTCTAATGACTAACTAAAATAAAGTTTCAGTGGTTAATTGTAACCTATCTGTATATTGTAGTCATACTGTACCTGAATAAGACATGAACTGATAGGCTCCTTCGTAGCCTAAAATTGTAGGAAGTGTTTTATTCCGTGGAGAAGGAAGAATGATATTTAGATAGCAATAAAAAAAACATATAGAAGAAAAAAAAAAAAGTTGTCTTGTTGCAGTATTAATTTTGTGGTAGCAATTAGCTCCAAGATCTGGAGTAAAGTTTCATCCAGATTCAGTCCCTAGAAAAGTCGGTGAAAAGACAGTTCTGTTTCACTGGGCATTGGGTCAGGTCCTGGGAGTGCGGTCTTCCGAGAGCGCAATTTGATGTTGTAGCTTGGCCAGTCTGACTGCAGGGGTGGTCTGACTTTGCTCGCTGGCCTCAGCCACACTCTCCCACTGCTTTGTTTATACTGGGTCTAGCAATTTTGTGGCTAAAGGATAAGTTGATTCAGTTAGCTGATCTGGCAGAAAATAAACCCTGAAATAAGAAGTTTTCCAGCAAGTTATCTTGTGAATCAAATTACCCTGAGGTTGCATGATCCTTGTATCTGATGAGAGTAGGCCTATTGGAAGGGCAGGGGGAAAGGAGGGGCATCTCCTCAGATGCAGCTTCTGATTAGACTAGAGTAATTGTAAAGTCAAATTCTATACTGGGAAGCTAATGAGTGCTTTCAGCTGCATGAAAGCAATCAAGTTGAGAATTTTGACCAGGAATACTGACTCACTAACTACTGCTGCAGTTATACTGTCAGCATAATTGTTACAGATCCTGTGCTCATGTCTTCCCAACACATAACCATCCGCCCAGATCAGTCATAAAGGAGATTGTACTGCAACCTGTTGTGAATCCTTACAAAATTCTACAGCTTGGATCCATGGCGAAGACCCACTTAGGCATAAGCCATTTAACAGCTCCCACTGAAAGAAAAAGATCTTGCTTTTGTATCAGCTTTTTGCCTTGTGCCTCTTCTGATGCTTCTCTGATGGCACTGTAAGCTCAGTAAGCTGATTCAGCTCATTAAAGGGGCAGAACATTAACCAGCCACAAATAATATCTATATGAGCATAACTTGCAATCAGATCAAAGGGGGAACTGTTTGGGGAAAGGGCTAAAAGATAAATAACCTGTAAGAGAGGAACGAGATCTTCTTTCAACAGCACAAAGCTCTCAATATAGATCTGGTATAGTGTACAGCTTCTTTTGGAGAAAAAGCAGTTGTATTGAAAGGTTGTGGTAAGAAAGTAATGGGTATTGAAATGACTGGGAAAATAATGACTGCAAGCATGTGACAAGCTGGACTATAAAGTGAGGTCTCAGAATCAGCTTTTAGTGCTTAGTAGCTCCTAAAACCAAGCTACCAAGTAACCATGTATGCTTCTGTAACCATGTATAAGCTTCTGGCTGTTCTTCTTGCAGGAGAGACCAAAACCAAAAATTCCAATATGTCATTTCAGAGAAGCAACTCCACCTTTCATTATCTGTGTGAAGCTGGTGAGTAGCCTGAGCTGTATGTACAAAATCAGTAAATGCTCCTTATGAAAATTAATTTCTATTTACTGGAACTGTCTTTTCCCAGCTTTTACTAATCGAATGGTCCTTCTATGAAACTGATTGTGCAGAGTATTTCAGGAGGTTAAAGCAGAGGTATTAAGAGAAGTAGTGTTAAGAATAATGAAGGTTAAAGCTTCTGTAAAGGAACTTGGGTCTGTTTTACCTTCTTGCCCAGCAACATTATATGCACAAATGAGGATGTACAGTCGGCCACCTGGCCTCATTTATTCCTAAAATGCTGCAGCCTGATGTATGGCATAGGCTTTGTTTTTTAAATCAGACCTTGAAAGCCATTTTGTTTGGCAATGCCAATTCTGAAGCCTCTTCCATGCTTGACTGTGCTAACCTTCTGATTTCAAATGGTTTAATTGGCTTAATAACATAACTAGAAGATGATAACTGGCAGCAATTTTGCTGTTATATTTAAAATACCACAGCACAGTGTTATAACACAGAAGATATAAAGCAAAACAGCAAATACACTATAGCTGTAAACATCAGTTAAAAGTAACTAAAACTTGTAGTTGTGTATAAACACAGATACTCTTAAAAACTGAGTTAGGTCTGTTCAAAGATAGATTAGCCGACTCGTCTTGTCCAATTCATTTTTAACTGAGCCCTCCCAACTTTATGATAAGCTCTGAGATCGTAACTTGCAGTTGTAAAGCCAGACTGAAGGTACCTTAGGGCATTATCATGTGCTGTTGGTTGATAAACTGTTGGATAAGCTAGTAATATTACAACTAATTTAATTTTTCATACTACATATAATGGTGGGTGGAAGTCCCTAGACAGAACATCTGTGCAACCTGTTATAAAGCACATTTAATTTGTGAAGTCCTTACAATGAGACCATTATACAACATCTTGCCTGAAAACTGTAGTCCATGACTCAGTTGTGATTTCAGTGTATTTTCTGCTTTTTGCCACTGAACATTTCCTACTTGCTGATCAATGACCACTGTAAACCATAGTATCTTTTAAGTAAATTTTATTGGAAATAGAATTTGACCTGCTTGAAATATTTTCTGAAATTATTTCTAAAACCTGCCTTTGAAGCAGCTCCCTTTTAGCTCACATTTAATAAGGCCAATAGCCACTTGTATGCGGGCAGCTCTAGAAACTTCAGGCAGGTTATGTCCTCACTTCTTGCTTTGTGATTGAATTACGCAGTCAGCTGCTACTGAAGTTGGTGCTATAAAAACTGATGGCAAAAATACCCTAGTGAAGAAGTAGATAAAGCTCAGCGTGCATGGATTTTGAGCAGCATTGTACACTGGGAAACTAAGAGTGGCCAAGTGGATAATAATGAGAATAAATTTGAATAATAACATAGCGGAAATCCACTACAGAGCTTACCTTTCTACAGATTTTAAACATAGTTGTTAATAGTATGACCTCAAAGTACACACCCTATGTCATTATACCATATTTTTTGAATATTATGATGACAGAGAATCAGGTTATTAGAAGGACAAAGACTTTATTAATAAAACAAAGAGCTGAAACCAAGTATTTCTTTGACTGTTATCACATGAGAAACCACAGATAACATAAGAAAAAAAAAATTAAAAAAAGTAGAAATCTGTACCAAAGTGTAAAACCCAGTAAAGAGAGAAAAGGACTTAGAGGGTCTAATGAAGCAAGCAGCACTGTTCTGAGCTCCCCTCCTCCAGAACAAAGTTTGCTGAACCCTCCTTATCGCTACCATTCGGCTGTGCAGTTGATCTTGAGGAAGAGTTCTGGCAACCTCTTTCAGCCACTATCATACTTGCTGTATTTTATTACTATTATGAGTCTTTGTGGAGGCAGGCAGAATCCCCTTCTTAGTTCTTGCAAGGTTGTGCCTGGATTGAAATTGCCACATTTTTCAGTTCTAGTTTTGTCATGGAAAGTAGTCTTCTACCAGAACAAAACATGCTGATAAATGTCTGTGGTTTAAAATATTCAGATATCCTGTCTGCAGCAGCTTTCAAACTTCTAGGTCTGACCACTAAAGGAAATGGTTTCTAAACGGGCTGAGAAGCACAGAGTATTGAACTTTCATTCATCTGTGTTGCTATTGTGCAGGCCAAGTAAAAGCCGCGGGTTAGTCCTTGCTGTGTTTATAGACTGAACTTGCCTTGCTTTCTGTGCAGCCCGCTTCTGAAGGAACAGCTAAAACCAAAACTTCCAGTTCTTTTCTTTAATCACCAGTCCTACACTTCCCCTTCCAGCATGCTTTTTTCTAAGTGGGAGCACAGAAGAAAGTAGGAAAGGGGATACGTACATAAATATTAAGATCACATAAAATGAAAAACGTTTTATACTTGTGATAGCTGTTTCTGCCTCTCTGGTGCTAGTCACTGAGATTTATCAAATGGAACTGTGCAAAAAAAATGTTGCTGAGTTAAAAGTCCCAAGATGATGCAAAAGATATTACCACAATTTGAAATGTAAAATTCCTCTGCAAAAAGGCTGCTGTCCTTGTGTGTACCACGTGGGGAAAAACAATTAATGTGATTGCGAGGTTACAGATTGTCTACATTTTCAAACTATCTAGGGCAAGTTTACCCAGCTCTGTTTCAGGTCATGCAGCAAGCATACAAAAAACGAAAACAGTGAAAATGACATTTCTTGTGCAGACAGATGCCAATGCAACCCATGCAACGCAGCTGGAGGCTCCCCTTGGAATTGGTTCAATGTTGTGTGGAATGGTTGGACATTTCTGTAATGCAGAACTGGCTGCACAGCCTCTTAGGCAATTTCTTAAACAGAAGTCATTAACAAGCTCCTAAACATTGCAGACTTCTGAAGTTATTATTTACCAATATAAAGTTGTCAACATCCTTCTGAGGAAGAAATTGTTCTGGGGCCTTATTGTTTTTTGTTTTGCCATTCACATTTTTAGTTTTGGTACAGACAAAACCTGCCTGTTTATAAGCAGTGCTAAGAGGGTAATTTCAAAGATTAGATATGTTTATTAATTAAGTGGGTTGTTTGCAAGAAATGATTCTGGCCATGTACTTGAAGCAGTGTTTGCTTATTTATTTTTTCTGACAGTCCTTTGCTAGCCCTGGCATTATTTCGTTGCCACATAAAATCATTTTTGAAAAAGCAGTCGTTCTGTTTTTGCTCAGTTTAAAAAAAAAAAAAAAAAAAAAAGCTTTTAAAATGGCTTCACAAAGGCTGTAAGCTGGAAGTCTGTGCTCTGTGTGTGTGTGTTTTGAAGTTTTTGCTCAGGAGCATAAAATCGTGGCTTTGGCTCGTCAGAATTGTGTAGCAGCCTGCAGTACCACTTCATCTAAGGGTTTGCACTGTGTATTTTCTCTTGCTTTGAGGTAAAAGCAAAATGCTTAGAAATCACTTATTGTACCCTGTTTTGGCATGAATTCCAAGTGCTTGAAATGAAAGGGATTTTCTAGTATTCTGTCTCAGTAATTAAACTAGTTGGATTGTGGAAAGTTTTCAGTAAATTCACTGTTAGACCAGTTATTGTAAAACACTGCCTTGTTCTGTCAACTCAGTCTTGCGCTCTGGGAATGGAAGATTTGTTTTTAACTCTCCTGCTTGATATCACATCTGGGCTCATTTTTATTTTTTAACCCTTCTTTAGAGCAGGCTGATTGTTCAGCAAGCCAATCAGAACTGTTCCATACCCTGTGTCCTAACTTGGGTAATCTCGGGTTTATGAAATCATTACTGGAGACTAAAGGTCATGATCAATGCCTGCATTTCTAACTAGAATTCCCTGTTGACACGAGTGGTCAGTTTTGCACATGGACCAATGGCAATTTGAGATTTGAAATTAATTGCAAAACTAGGACCCGGTCCTTCAGAGAACTTAAATACTGTCAAGTATTCTTAATTTTCAAGAAGTAAAAAAAATACTCAACAGCTTTCCCACTCAGGGCCTTATCAATCAGCTAAGAGGCATGTTACCTAGGTGAGGCCCTTGCTTAAAAAGTCTACTGCTATGGGCCCTTTGCTGCTCTTTGACAATTCATTAGCTATTACCACTGTTCTTTTAATTGTTGCTAAACATCGGAGCTCAAGTAATTTTATGACGGTAGTGGTTTTTGGTGATGTTCTGGATCAGATAACGTTGTCTTCGTATATTTTTGCCTTACCAGTGCAAAAAGAAGATTGTGGCAGGTAGATGAGAATGGCGTAGCAGAGAGGGGAGGTAATCTCTGCTCTTGAGGCATAGCATGCTGATTGAGCAAGAGATTTGAAATATACTCATGCAGCGTTTCCTTTCATGTATAAATTCAAGCAGGAGAAACAATGAAGAAGTTTGGAGGGGACAGGTCAATGTGTTTTGTAGTTGGACTGACTGTTGATTGAGATAGCCTTGTTCCTTGAATGGAAGGTTTCCAAGAAACAAACACCCAGCTACTACGTGAGTATGTTTACAAGCAGTTCAGCTGATGGGGCCAAGCTGGGAAGCTGGATAAGCCAAGATGTCCTCTATATACATTAGAACCCTTAGTTTCTGATCGCAGGTTTATAAAAGATCCCTGAGCAATTTCTTTTGAATCCAGTTATTCCAGAATGCCAAAATCCAGCATTCCAGCTCCTTTAATTCCAGTTTGGGTTGGATTCTGTTTTCATAACTTCCTGTCCTGAACACACGCAGTACTGGTGTGCCTTGTTACAACTTCAGTATGGCAGCTCTGAACCAACCAAAAGAGTACTGAAGTAAACTTGTTTACCTACACCTAATAGTTAATTCATTTTTTGTGACATTCTTGGAGTAGAATTAAGGAGGAAGCCAGTAGAGGAGGCCAATGTAGAAATACTCAGAAACATTGACATCGACACGTTTTTGTAATGACATCACAGTTGTGTTAGGGTCTGTTTCACTGCCTTCAAAAATGATTCATGGAGCAAACGTATCAGGCTCCTGCTCAGCTAATGCAACAGCAGCTTAAAAGGAAACACCTTTACCTACACAAAATATTTCAGTAACTTGATGAAAGGTTTGTTTCATCAGACAGGCTAATCATCGTTCAAAATCTACAAAATCACTGTTTTGGCAACCTCATTCCCTTGGTCCATTCTCTGCAAATTGGGAAACAAAATGCTCCAGAGTTGCAGATGTTTATCTCCAGTGCTCCCTCAGTGTAGTAGTTTCCTGTGTTCTTGACTGCACTGGAATGAGTTGTTTAACATCCCCCTATACACACCCAAAGGTACTAATGTGAAGACTAATTTCTCACCGTAAACTTAATTTTTGAATGGAAACATCTCTAAGCCTTGTTTTATTTATGTTTAGCTCTGCAAATTGGACTTTCTGTCTGTGGTCTACAAAAAAAAACAAAACAAAAAAACAAATTACCAAAAGCTGTTACAACCTGAAATACATTTGTCTGTTTTTTTTTTTTTTCCCCTGTAGGATTTAACAGGAGGAGCATTTGAAACAAACTTGAATATGCTGAACTTGACAGAAGGGGTGGATTATTATCATTTTAACTAAAAACCAAGGTAAGGCAGTGACATTGAAGCTCTGTGTGTTATTCTGTATGTATCTGTGTGTGTAGGAAGCCCCAGGTGTTCAGAGGTTTAGATCTTTTTGGTAATTTGTGCCTCATTAATTTAATCCTTGCTCTGAGTAACTTCCTTTTAAGGGCCCTCCTAGTTACGCCATTGATAATGGTATTTACTCATTTTACTATTGCACAATTGTCTACCAAACTCAGTTTGATTGTTAAATTGTTTTTCTAATTCAAGTAATCATCAAATACAGGCCATAAGCCTACAAGAGGACTGTTACCATAGGGAAGGCTTAAAAATGCACCAAGCAAAGCCTGTAACGAACAGCCATGTAAAGAGAGGTTTCTGTCAAACACTGTTTGGGGCCCTCAACTGTTCCCTGCTATTGGCTTATTCCCTGCTACAGAGAGCAACAGCTGGTGCATGGCGAGGTAAAGCTCTGCCTACTGCTGGTACTGATATTAAAGCCTCTGGTTCAGGACTGTGAAAAGTAGCACATGTATCATCATTTGGTAGCCAGATGATTATACGTGGAGATGCTCAAAATTTTCACTGGACCATCTTAGTTTTTCTGTTTTTGTTTTGAATAAGCTGGCTTTGCCAATGTAACATGTTTTCCTTGCAACAGGGAGCTAAAAGCATAACTTTGCAAGAGCAAAATGAAAATTTCTAGTACATTCTATAAGGAAATTAATGACCCTGCCTAACACCATAGGCTAAGGGATCGAGAGTAAGTGCAAGTGGCCCCTTCGGTGCATACGGCCACTGAGTACGCGTTTGTTTAATAGTTCATCAGAGAACAACACCCATCTGCCCTGAATTTCATCTGCCAGTGCAGGTTGCATGTATACTCAAAAAGTGTTGAATAATGTAGTTTTTCATGTATAATTATCTTCTTCAAAGATAAAAAATCTTAGCAACACAGTGATACAATTACATTAGACTATTGCTGCTGTTTGTAGCAGGTACTTCACAGAGAAAGTGGTTTGGTTTTAGCTCTTCCTCTTGAATTTTAACTTACAAATGTTCATAGATGTGTATATGTATATATTTCTATTCTACTTAAAGGGCTGAGATAGCAGGATTAACTAAAACCACAAAAAACAAGATATAATTACAATATCATGTTACCTGTGCATTTGCCCTACAATCACAGTAGTCTTAAAGATAAATGTTACAGCCATTTCATTTTGTAGTCAATAAGGAATATTCTGAATTCCTAGCAGTACCCTGAAGTACTGATTCACCTCTGTATTCTTCAAGGAAAAAAATCAAGTTTCAGTCCCTAGAGCTACTTTACTACATTTGCTTTATTTAGTTATAGGAAGAGCTATTAGACGATGCTTTGACATTAGCTGAAGCAAAACCTGGATTTTTTGTTTGACTTTGGTGCAAGAATGCCATATTTATCTACAGCTATAATGAAATTTTCCTGAAAAGTAAAATATCAATAAGCATGGCCATTCTTATCTTGAGAAAAAAATATTAAGAGAGGAGTGCAGCCAAGTCAGGTTTAATACTTGATGTGTGTACAGCAAGCACAGGTTGAATGGCTCCATTCAGAACTGTAGGAGTGTAAATCATTGACAGCAAAAAACAAACCAACAAAACAAAAACCAAACCAACACTAAAACCCAACAGGTCAATTGCGACAGAAGTATGAAGACAAACTGCCATCTTGTGGCTACAGATAATGAATTTAAAAACGGAGAACATAATGAATCTTTGTTGCCTTCCTATGGCATATCTGCACAATGCTGTAAGACATAATCTCTGCCTCTTATTTTTGTTAAACAGTGTACTTCGCAGCTCATGCTGAGAATCCAGTTTGTCAAGATGCCGTAGCACAAACTCTCAGTCCTAAGGGCACCTGAACCAAGAGCTTCAGTTTGCAAAGCAACAGTCAGTGCCTGCAACTTTATTGTGCTGAACTCTACAAGAGAAAGAAAAAAGGGGTCATGTGGAGTAGCATGTATTTTACCAGCACAATATGTAATTAAGTAAACTAAATGGAGAAGAAAATGTAGAAATGTAAAGTTAAATTTTTTACAATCCTTTTTTATCACTTTACGTTTTTAATCATCCATCAGTAAGTATTATTTGTACATTTTTTTAAAGGAGTAACTGTTGATTTCAGCTGAAATTAAATTAATTCACCTTTTCTTAATGTTGTGCTTGGGTTTCTCTATTGCTGTTTCTCTGTTCTCAGGATACGTGAGCTCTTAAAGAAGAGCAGTGTTAAGTACACTTGGTTGGGCACCAACCGGCTGCTAGCAGGGACATTGGAGAGCTAGGAGAAGTCCTTCAAGTTCAGCAAATACCGCTCTGAGTGAACTCCAACAGTTCACAGGACAGGTTATGTGCAATACTGTGAGGCTGTACATATTCTTCAAGGACTGAGGCTTTGTTGCAGGTAAATGAGCATTTGCTTGCTAGATTGAATATGTGCTGCTAAAGAAACTCTGAAATCTGCTCTAAGAATGCTATTTGTATTCTGCCTTCAGTTCTTATAAGGAAATTCCTTCTCTCTATTGCTGGAGTAATTTCATAAAGGAGAAAGTAGTTTGTCCTGTTGAATTTCATCACCTACAACTGAAATATTTCCTGCTGTTATCCATAATTAAGTGTTTAAGAGAGGAACATGGCAAGACCTAACTACTTTCCTTCACTGTTATCTTGCTAACTGAGCCTCCACATCTTTGAACTTCTCCCAGAATGGAACATCTCCCAGACTCCTATCAAAGTAGAACATTCTGTACTTCTTGAAGTACTGAGCAGATGGGCACTTCCAAACCATCTGCATTGAAATGAAAAAGGATCTACACAGACCTATCATCTTTCTTGCTATGAACGTGTTAACTCCAGAACATATTCTCCCTCTTATGCAGTGTTAGAATTGTGAGACTTGCACATTTCATGTTATAATTCTGCTGTTTAAATTGACTGGGAAGCTTTTATCCTTTTTTCTTTCTCCAGAAAGGGCAGACAAACAGTTTTTGAAACATCTGTGCTGTATTATTTCATTCTTCAATTTTGTCTGAGTAAGATGTCACACTACAAGTCTGGAATGCTTTCAAGAAATGGAACTGGAGTGGCTTAAGAGAACAGTCTTCAGCAATTCCATATATTCTGTAGTTAGCTGTGAGGACATTTCTAGGTGTGCATTTTATATATTCATGAACCTCTGAAGAACTGCATCTGTTGCACGGAAGATACACACTGTATTAGTAGAACAACTGATCATTACAAAGAAAAAAGCTCAGGTGCACATTTCCATACTTTACCTTGGATACTAGCTGTGGTTTGGGCACTTTCATGAGATCACAGAGGAGGTTGCGTTTCTCTCTTACTACTGTTAGTTCAGCTTCCCTGCATGAGGAAATACCTTCTAGTTAATTCAAAAACAAAAGCATGAAGTTGGCTGCATGCATACAACTGCTTAAGCTACCTGTTCACTATTATATCACTATGCAGGTGTCTATTCTTTCAAGTACATTTCAAACTAGAAGTTCATGTTGTGTTCTTATTTTAAGAATAATGTAGCCTTTTCATGGCATTTGAAGCCAGATATACCATAAATACACAAGTCTTCAAGAACTGTCAGTTACTAGTAAAATGAGTAAGACTATTATATTTAAAAAACAAAAACAAAACATTTTTTTCATAGAAACTTCTTGATTAGAAGTTCACAAACTTGTTCTCTAAATTTATAGCTTCTTTTTTGATTTAGAAAATATCACATCAAGAATTTAACTAAATGTCACTAGATTTGGAAAACATTCTGCTATCTAGGAAAGCTTTCTCTTGAAGTAGAAAGGATCAGACCAAATGCTAGTGAGTATTTTAAAAAGTTACTGAAATAACGTGGTGTTTACAAAACAACTGTTGTTTTTCTTAAACAACTGTTGTTTTTCCTAAACAGCCAGTTACAAAAAGCTCCAAAATGATAAAAATCCAAACACACATCTCTTCCATGTTGCAAGTATCTATCACTAACTGAAATGCTGTGATCCTGCTAATATTGCTCACTTATTCAGTAGATTTGTTTTTCTTAAGTGGTGAGTGTAAGTGAGCTATTAAAAATTAACTCTTAGCACAGAAACTGATTCCAAAACTATGGAGAAAAAGCACAAAGTAAAAATTAATTAAAAATAACCTTGAATATACATGTATTTCCCTTTGGACACCTTGGACAACTTAGTCTTAGAATCATCTAGGTTGGAAAAGATCTTCAAGATTGTCAAGTCCAATCATCAATCTGACCTACCAAGTCCCATCACTAAATCATGTCATTTGTCACATTTAATTTTGGAAACCCTCCTATAGCTAAACAAAAAATATTATTTAATTTCTTTCAACTTGGAATTACAGAATCGTATGATAAACTCTTTGTAGTTCCAACAAAAAGAATGTTTCAAATATGTGTAATTCCAGAAATGACCTCCTTCCCCAAATATCTAATACTCATTAGGCTTCCTGATGTTAATGCTTATTTTAATTCTGAAATTACCGTGATTGCTTTAGCACTGAGAGCACTTGAAAATAATAAGCAGCTCTCTATGACACTCAGCAATGACTTCAAATACCTTCTTTTGTAAACAGTTCAAATCTAGTATGACAAAACAAGATTTAAGTAAATTGGCTCTTCACCTTTACTCTCAGTGCAACGGATATGTTGCAACTGGGAACTTAGAGCAAGCCCTGAGCTAAAAGGGAACGAAACAAGTAGCCAGTCACACCTTAAAAATTACAAGGTGAAAAAGATTTATTTTTGTCTGAAATGGCTTATAGGAAGTAAATTTCCTTGTTTTCATGAGTAACTCATACATGAGTAGAACCCTCCTACTCTGTAGCAATTTTGTCTGTTCCACTTCTAATTTTGGTATTGTAAACATCCCTTTGTGACACCAGCAACCTAATCCTTCTCAATTATTTGTTATTTTTTTTTCTGAAGCAAAGAAACTTTTAACTTCTGAGCAAGCCTGCTCTTAGTTCAGATTCCACAAGCAAGCATTGAATCACACTGGACAGAACGCTAACCATCAATACACACTTAAGCAAGTAAGCAGAATAGTGGATAACCAGTTCTTTCAAATCTGAGACTGTTTTTCTAATTTTGTCCTGAAAAATTCAGAAAAATGTGAAGCAGCCACCCCTTACAATGACAAACCTTAATTTTGTTTCCCAAGTATAAAGTTATTAAAGCTCAAGCACTGAAATAAACTGAAAATTAAATACAAGTTAAATGATGTAAACATGCAGTCTGAAAATATGTAAACCAGAACATTACAGTAGACTCATTCTTTGAAGACATCTCAGTTAATTTCCATTAAATGTCAATGAAGGAAAAAGCCACTTAATACAACAATTAGTAGGATATATATTTTTGATATCTGGCTGTTCTTAAAAACACTTTCTTATGTATTAACTTTGACTACTGTTTGAGACTGGGTGTTGGGCAAATGGACCCATGAGCCAGTCATCTGTAATAAGGAAAAATGTTTAAAAAATATTGAAAAGGGAAGCTAAACTAATTATCTTAAAGTTCTGTATTTCCTCAAACGTCCAGGGCATGCAGTCTTACATAAACACTTCCAGTGACTGCAGAAAACAAGCAGACAAACAAAAAAGCCTCCTCCTGTCACCTTATGGATTTATTCATTTAGCTTCTTTGAAGTAAGAAGTCTGCTAAAAACAAAACAATACTCAGTGTCAGCACTCCAAAGGTGCTGGCAGAATGAGCTCCTCCTGACAGTAAAAGATAACCTTGCTGCTTTGTTGAATTCTGCTCAGGAAGAATGGGACACTTTCTCCTTGCCCTTGTAAGAAGGTAATATTAATGGTAACAGCAGGTAAATAAATAAATAAATAAATAACATTATAGAAAAAAGTAAATGTCTAAACTGCTTCCAATTATAATTTGCAGGGCTACAAAGATAGTAGTTATTTTGAGCAATTAACATTTCATGGGAGATTTGATCTGTTTTTCTCCGGCTTGCACAGATCCTTCCCAAAATCCTGCCTGTACTCATAAATGCCAAGAAATTGTGCGATTGAAGTCTGCCTGTTTGCACAGCTCAGTTTCTGTGTTCCATGGAGAATTTCCAAGATCTCCTCCCTTTCTATGTTGGTAGAAAAATACAGATATTTTACTTTAGTGTTGGTATTATACATAGCACTTCTAGTGGCACAATATAATAGACCTTTAGAGGTCTCTTTTCACCAATGGCCTAAAAGCTATAACTAGCTAAAACTAAGGTATTGCTCCATTGCAGCTTCCTTGCCACCAGCCTTCAAAGACATGGATATCTTGTTTCAACTTCATTGGGACAAAAATTATTTCAGCTCTTACTATTATCTAAGAACAAATTCACTTACCAGTTGGTATCGCTGAGTATGGTCATAACCTCGTCCATAATGGCAGGATCCACTACATCGCTGTAGGTTATCAACATTTCATAAACCTGACTGGCTGTTGTTTTCCGTATCTACGTGGAAGAGGCAAGGGAAAAGCTTTAGTAAGTGTCTAGAGTCCTGCACAGAAGAGCCCAGTGGGCATTTCCATTCATATTTGTGCTGGCTGATGGAGAAGGGATGAGGGTCAGAGAAGAACCTTTTGAAAAATATTTCCTTTTCAGATTTGTCCCTCAAAAGGAATAAATGCAAGCAGTCCTTAAAACTTTCCTCATGGGAAGGTCTGCAAACATTCCCAGATAAAACTCCTGAACACCAAAGCCACAGAAAGCTGTTTAACGTAGTTGGCTGCCACAGCAGCCGTCAATCTGGGCTACTAGGTGAACACAGTGAACACAGACCCTCTCTCAAAAACTTCATCAAGTCAAAAATAAAATATTTCCAAGGCCTAAGATTGCTATCCCACATAAGATCTTTTCTTACACATACTCAGAAGTAGTAACTCATTTTTATGACATTTCAATTACTCACATGAAAAAGGTAAATTTCTGATGAATTTTCCTGACAAAAAGGACAAAACTAGTTCTTGAACCAGAACCACAACTGTGTTGCTACTGTCGGAAATGTTGCAAAACCAACAGTAATTTATCTGATCGGAGCCCTCAGGACCTAATGGTGAGCACAACTTCACAGTGCTGGGCTTTGCATAAAAGAAATAAACAAGGTAGGTATCTAAATTGCTTCTAATATAAAAGTAGGGATGGAAGGTGAAAAAACAGTATGCAGAATAGCCAGCCAGGCATTCTGCCAGCATCCAGTAGCCTGTTTAAGGTGGCAGCATTGCAGAGAGCAAACCCTTGAGAAATAAAACCTATTATATACATTAATATCTCTTTCAGGTGCATTAAAGCAGCATTGCTAAGTTGTTGTTGTTGTTTAACTTCTAATTATTTTAAATAGGATTGTTGATAATATACAATATCTTCCATACTTACTACAGGAAATGGATGGCAAAGGAGGAGAAACAATTGAAACAGAACTTTCTCTCTCATGTCTCCTTCAAATTGAATCAGGCCACAAAACCTAGAAAACATACAAAAATATAGACAAAAAAAAATCTTGAGTGATATCTCTTGATATTATCACTGCAGAAGTACATTTTGTGGATCAGAGTGAAGATGTGTATTAGAAAAAATGATGGGGAGAGAGCAGGAAGCTTTGCTGCTCCTGAGAAATCTCAGCTGATATTCTGTGTTGTGGGAAAGCAAACACTGAGGGTAAGTGTACTGAAATTCTTAAGGGTTACCGAGATGCCACACACTTATGCCAAATACAAATATGGTTTTAAAGCTATTGACAGCAGCACCAAAGTCTGTGCACTAAAAAAAAACAACACATTCTGGATCAAGCTCTCCCATAGAAAACAAAAGCTGAAGGTAGGATCTTGTATGACACAGGTAAGAGTGAAATAAAAATAGAAGGCATGGGTTACTTTTCATTTTAGGCTTTCCTGCACTCTCAGAATAGTGCCAAAAAAATAATTAAATCAATAAAGTCATTACTTGAAACAGTTATACCTCAATAATTCTGCCAATGAACATTTCATTCAGCTTTGCAATACTTTGACTTTTTTTTTCCTCCTCACCCAGTATTGTTTTTCCTGACTGAAACATTTTTGGTTTGATCTCTCTGCTATCCAAAATGAGTTAGTTTTTTTTTTTTTTTTTTTCTTTCCTAAAATAGATAATAATTTTGCTGGTGTTTTAAACTATTTCTAGTGTAACTGTTAAGGTTTACTCAATTACATATATTTTTTACTGTCTGTATGTGTGAGTCAAGCTCTGCAAGCAAAAAGCAAATGACTGAATGCATCTTTAAGAATGTCAGTAACAGTTCAAAATTAGTTATTTGTCAACAACAGTTCAAAATTAATTTTTTTTCAGATCTTTCACGTTTTCACCTCAACCACACAGAAGATACACATAAAACTCACACAACCTTATGTTACATGTATCTGCGTGCATTTTTCATTTATGTTTCACATCAAATAGACTTAGTATGTTCTGTAGTTAAATTTTCTTCACTCCTTACAAACAGACAAAAGATTACTTTCTTTGTTTATTTCATCAACTCACACTCCTATGCTAGAGCGAAGTTTCCGGATGTCTTTGGATCTTTTGATCTCTTCTTTACAAAGGTTAAATAGCTTCACTGGAAATGGATGGCTGGAAATGGGAAGGAAAAAAAAGGATATGAAATAGATTTAAGCAGAATTTTAAACACATTTGATGATTGTAAAGATGCCAAATTAACATTCAAAAGAGAGGAAAGATACTACCCAGAACTGTTTGTGAATACTTTTTCCAGAGCAGCACACCCTGCTTTAGGTGGACTTTTGGTAAAGACACGGGCTACTTTGGCTACCACTTGTGAACATTATTTTAATTTTTTATGGAAGGGAAGAAATTAGTATTAATTGTTGGTATTCCTACTACCTGTGTGCTGAGGAGTGAACTACCTTTATCCAAAGTGAGTCAGTATCTGCATGGTAATCAGCTAGCCACAGCTTGCATTTACAGCAAAGTATGGTACAATCCGAAATACTATGCCAGGAATTACAACATTCTATAACCAAATAAAAATTATTCAGTTTACGGAACATTGTAGTGCCTTGGTAGTTCCATAAGGCCTTCAATCAAACTTGGCACAAAAGGGGATAGACACTGTTCTTACATACTCTACCATCTCACAGCCTGGATTCCTTAGTGATGCCAGACAACATAATTAAACCCAGCGCTTACAGTTCTGTTAAGTGTACAAGTCATGAAGCCATCTTTAAATATATTGAGCAAATTCTTCTTTTTCTACAGTCTGGGAAATACCATTCTTACAGCTTTCCCAGATACTCATACAAACACAAGTATTGTTATGATATTTCAAGGATCTAGTAAAGAGGGAATGTTACTTTTATTTCAGAACAAATTATTTAATCTTTTACTCATTACACTCAAAGCTGAAGTGCCATAGATGCAGAAGAAACTATTTTATATCTGTCTAGTGCACACAATTACTTCTAGAATGCGTATTTTGGAAATTTCACTGTATTGTGTATGAAAAACAGAAAGCAGAAATCCTAACATTTATTTTCTGCTACTGTGATTCAAAACTGTGGATATAAATTATTGGAAAAAAACTGTCACGTAATCTGTTGAAAAATACAACATTTAAAATGAATTAAGATGGTTACAGGACAAAATGTTTTGTCAAGTTAATGCACCTTATTATACGTAGTTTTCCAGACAAGAGAGTTTTTGTTTTGTTTTTACTAGACTAAAAAAAAAAGGCATATCCTGGCAAATGCTGGTTTGTTGTTCCATTTTTTAACCAAGTCGTTAATCTATTAGTCTAAAGAATGCTGTCTCTACTGCTGTCTCAGTATCACTGAAAAAAAAACACAACAAAACAAAACACACTAAACAAGTAAAGTTGCCACACTTTCAAAGTTGATGATGAGGTATCATAAGAGATTTTCAGAGCTGATCATGGCTTCCAGAAGCAGAGTCTCAGGAGGGCTGATTTAAAATATTCCCATCAGATGCTGAAAGAGCAAATTCCTCGCCATCCACTGCCTGCAGCCATGTCAGCACTGTTTCCAGATTTTAGAGTATGAGAAGTGCAGAAAGCACGTGCATATGAGACACATATGCATATTCTCACGTGCACATGAGAAAGACATATACACGAATGAGACTGCATGTGTCTGAGGACGTGGTTTGCCCAGGTGGATGATGGCGAGAGTGTCCCCTTTCTGAAGGGAAGGTCTATTTTTTTCTTACCTTGGTGACATTTCCCTTCCTTCCACTCCCCCATGATTACACAAAGACATTTTGTAGACAACTAATTACAATACCTGTAATACATGCCTGCCTTTCAGCACAGGACAACAGCGACACAGTGAATTAGGTGAGATTTTAAATTGGTTCAACAACACAGACATCACTGAGGAGAATAGCAACAAAGAGACCAATTGGAACAAGAGCATCTGGAATAAATTTGGTACACATAACCTTAAGTGCAGCATTTTGTGTTTAAAACAGATGCACTTTCCTTTCTGTCATTTGCCAATTTCACATTTGTAATAACTAAACCTAACCTACGTGTGATCTCAAATGACTCAAATAGCTTGGCCTCTTTAAAGGAAATTGAGAAAATTCCTTCTCCTGTGTGGGCACAGTGCCAGCAGAAACAGAGTCAGCATCTGGGGAAAAGGGATCAGTCTAAAGTCTTTACATTATGTAAATTGGGCACACGTGGTACTGCAAAAACGTACGGTTTTTTTTTCCTCCTTGAGGTGAACTCAGTTTGAACAGTTCAGCTGACATCACCTGGGTGGCCATAAAACCAGAGGACAGCCACTGCCATGCTCTTTCATGCTACAGTTTATTAGGCAGTAATAGCGTAACTACTTTAAAAAAAAAATCCACAGAAGCATATAACATATCATTCATCTGAGATCAGCAGGGACATACCATCTTACAGTGCTTTGTAAGACCACCAGCAAGACACTGCATCCACAGTGCATGACCTCTGCTGCGGAATGCACAGATTATGGACAGGTAAGAAACGTCACTTGTATTTGTTCCGGAGAGCATCAGGTCCTGAATTATCATTCAAAGGCTATTCCGTTCACATTTACAGGGCAATGAGTACTATGACACTGATCTTACAGTACTTTCCAAGGAACCAGCAATATACCCAGGCTCTTGGCAGACTGAACTTCTGTCATGATCATTCACTGCTGAGGCCAGCAGAACGTCTCCTGCAGCTACCGGAGCCATAACCAGAAAATAATGCTTCAGTGCCAGTTCTGCCAGTGGCTTTAGTTCGCCCCCATTTACTCTCCCTGCCCCTTGTCCTACTACCAGCAGGGAGCTGACAGTTACCACTGTGTTTTCAGAGTGGCCACTGGTGAGTTGATGATTGATGTTGCTGATTGGTGATGTTGATGACAGCTGTGGTTCACGTATGCTGCCCTGTGCCTGCAGTGGTCACTGCAAGCAGCTAATGCTGCTCACACTACTATGAGCACGGATTCCCAAATTTGCAGTGCACACTGAGATGAAATTATGAGTTTTCAGGTTGTGCAATCACAGAGAAAAAGTCTGGGAATGTTGAAATGTAGTATCACAAGAAAATATTATTTCAGCTGAAACATAGTTACAGAAGAAACTGCTTTTCAACTGAAAACCACTGCTCTGTCTGGGCAGGGAGGGCACACTGCGCAAGGAGGAGTAGCAGGTGAATGCCTGCAGTTTCACACACACAGTAGGGCTATATACACTTGCACTGCTGCCAAAAGAAATGGTTTCCCTCCCCCTCACCACTTTCCTAATTTTGGCACAATTCGTAAGCATGCAGCAGAACAGATCGAGGAACTACTGCAAGCTGAAATTTACTGGAGGAAGGGCATTTTTAACCTGGAGCAGCTCCCTAATGCCATTCATGATGCAGCAACACAAAACACTGCTGCTAGTTCCAGGGAGAGGAAAACTCCAAGGCTCGATGGGCAGGTTTATGCCAGGTAAGGATGAGTGGGAAGTAACAGCCTGAAAAATGGCAGACAGAACTTTTCCTAGTACAGCCTCAAACTAAGCCAAACACAACAAAGGCTGCTTCTGAAAGCCTTTTGATTACCTGGGTGCTAGGTATTTACTCCAATAAATGAACCTGCTGGCAGGTTCAGCAGGGCCCTGACAGAGCAATGAGCCCAGCATGACAACTGCAGATTGCCTTAAACACAAGGACTTCAAACAGAGGAGCAACACCACGCACTCCGCCGCTGTACACAGACTGCTGAGAGAACAGCAACACTGCGAGCTTCACAAACACCAATATTCACCTACAGAACTATGTCAGAAACGTAACGCTGTGCATCGAAACGATCCTAACGATGTGCATCAGCTACAGCTTGAAGGGGCAGGAAACTAGACTGCAAGTTGCACCTCTGTGAGACAGGAGTGACACCATGTGGCCCTTTGCTCTAACAGGAGCACTGAGCTCCTAATTAACGTCAAACTAATTCAGCCAACAGCCATTAATCCTGTTGCAATTAAGCCATGTAGGGTATTACTTGTTCTGGATTGCTAATGTTTTATTATATTAAAAAAAAAAGTCCCAGTATACTGCACAGTATCTATTTTTAACCTCAAAATGCATTTGCAAATACTTCTTTTTATGAAGTGACAGCTAACTATGAAGCAGCTGGGTACAGGCATAGTGCTGGTGCCGGACATCCTACAACCTAAGTTCTCTTGCTAAACCTAGACTCAGTGTAGTGTGGGAAAACATGAGGGGGAGGAAAAAAATGGGAGCCAAACACCCCAAGGACTGCTAATGTTTCATTCCCAGCTTCTCAGAGAAGTTTTTCATTTGCTGCATGACAGGCAAGAAGTGTACTGCAGAACTGAAGCAGGGTGAAATTTGCTCACCAGAAGTCAGACTCCGAGAAACAACCACGCACTCAATCCCTCTTCCTATAGGCACACTTCATATGAAAGTATTTGAAACGGCATGTACACATGTCCTTTCATGCCACACAACAGTTTCAGTCTCATTTTGCATTGTATTTCTACATTTTTATGACGTGGTTCTTAGGAAAAGGGGGTAACCAGTCCCACTCAAGAAACCAGACCCAAGAGTCAACGCTTTTCCATATTCTTCTATGCAAAGAGAATTAGGTGTCAGCCAACAGTTCAGGCAGGCCTCAGAGCCAGGATCCATCCCTTAACCATAGCCAAACGCCATATGCCTAAGTAAGAAAATGCAGACGTTGCACTGAAGACAATTTTGGGCTCACCCAGCTAAATAACGTACCACAGAGCTGATCTGCATGCAGGCTCTTAGAGCACAGCAAAACCCAGGCACGCTTGGCTCTCAGCAGAGCACACACAGAGCACGATTACACCCTCTCAACCACAAGGTAACCTAGATATTAGCAAAAACTGCCAGATGCAAGAACTAAATTCTCTTTCTTACTGTCTTACTGTCTCCAAATTTTCTAGAGTCGGCCTTCCAGAGCTTCAGTATGATAATTAGTTCCTCCACTTCCTACCCTTCATTACAGTATTTCATTCCCTTTCCATTAGAATGATCCACTGGGCTGTAACAAATAATTTTTTACTTTTTTTTTTTGTTGGTTTCATCATTAAACTGGAATCAAATTCATTTGGATCAACTTCAAAACCACCCCCTGCTCCCCATAATCCCCCTGGATTTTATTTCAGACCTTTTTAATAAAGCATTACAATGGCACCACAGGACTGAATTTGAGTCTCGCTTACACAGCAAATGGCTATGCAATAATCCTACCACACGCTTTCTGTTTAGTGACCCATGTGGGGGACAGACATTACCTGCGATTTACACCCATAACCTATCAACTTCCTCAGTGGGGAAGACTGGAGTTGACGTGTTCCAGATCACTGCCATGATTACCAAACCAAAAAGAAATGCTTGTTCTCTTTTTGATGAATTTTAAATTGTTATTGAAAAATGGACTGCTTTATTAAAAAGGGGATTAATTATCTAAATACACACTTGAAAACAAAAGTAGATTCAACTAAAACTTCTGGAACGAGAAAATCTTTTCAAATGTATCTGTTGTGAGTAATTCTTGAATCAACAGATTCCAAATCCAGTATACATGCTGGTAGGATACATTTTGTATAGTACTGCAAATATCTGTAGCTGTGCCAAGATGCTTATGAGAGCCTGTAGAATAGATTTTAATATTACTGAAATTAAAATCATTCTCTTCTGAAACATCTGCAAAAAAACATGATTTCACACTGGAGTACCTTATTCATATTTATCCATTCCTAATCTAAATAATTTCCAGGAGACAGAACTTGGTGTGGAAAAGCTGGGACATGCCTTTTTTATTATTCTTACGAGAATCTTAATTAACTTCTTTGGAGATATTCACATTAACAAAAGCAGTAAGATTTTGGAAGCAATAGCTTGTAGGCATGTTATTTTGCAGCACCATAACATGATATTGCCATTGCTAAAGGCTCACAGTACAATGAAGAATATACTCCAACAAGCACATATTTAGGAAGCTGGTAAAGGAAAGAAGCTAAATGGATCTGATACTGGCCCAAGTCTGCCAGGTAAAACAGACAAATTGAATTTGATTAATTTACTGGTCATTAAACAGTGAACCAGTAACTAACTTCTACACTGATTTGAAAGTCACAGATTTTATCAAGACCTTTTCAAGGCTATCTGGTCCAAAATTTATCACAACTGTCATACTTCAGGAAAATATAAGTTTTTTATCCATATACACAAACACTTAGACCTCCATGCACTCACATCTACAAACAGCATTCAGCAGCAGTCAGCGTAAGATTTAAGAGGCCTGTTGCACAGTGAAAAATAAACAAAAAAGACTTTCAGCAACTTACTTCCCTTGCATGGTAAATATATCGAAACAGCCGTTTGCCAGCATTTGGTCCAGCATTGTCAGGAGAGGTACAGACACCCTGATGAAAGAAAAACAATTTAACAATGTAAATAAACTTCTTGGCATACACATATACACTACTTTTAATTAGAAGCAAAGAAAGAAACTTCCTATCTACCTACATACGTTTAAATTAGAACTCTAATTTACACAGAAGAGGGTTGCTCAGTAACTTCTGTATGTTGGCTAAATCATCCTCCTTGGCTGAGAAGGGGCCGTTCTGTTGCAGCCAAAAGGAAAAAAAAAAAAAACAAAAAAAAAAAAAACAAAAAAAAAATAATTAACAACATGCTTGGTTTAAACTTGCAGGGTCCTGAAAACAAAATTAAAAGTAGAACATAATTTTTTGTCTAGTATCTAAACAACATAGTCCACAACATGTAACAGAAGTTACAAGACCTTCTCAGTGCAGGTAACTACCAAATGAACCAACACGCAATGTGTCAGGTGGAAAAAAAATCTATAGTCATGTTTTCCATTCCAACAGCTGAGAAAAGAAACAAAATAAAGTAAAATCTAAAGTTCTGTTAACAGTTGTGGGTTTTTCTTCTATGGAATATTTTCTGTTATACGTATTTGGTAGGTAAGGCTTAGAGAAATAAATTTCATTACGGAGAACGAGGTACCTTTAAGGAATAATCCTCACATGAGAATTGCACTTCAAGTATTCATGAAAAATCACTACTTAAGTAAAACACAGACAGGACTTACACTGAAAAGTGTGTAGCAATATACCATCCCCAATACCACATCATATAAAAAACTGATGTTTATCACATTGTGCCCCAGATTACACTACAGTAAACACAAAATATTCTAGCATCAGTCCTTTGCTACAAACTTTACCAAAGGTATGCCATACCAAATAACTATATTCAAACAAGTTCACATGGTTCAGGCATGTTTCATTTAGGCACAGTGAAAAAAGATGTTCTATGCATACAATTTTTATTAAGAAAAGAAAAAATAAAATATTGGTAAGACAAGCGTCAAGAATGTCTTCCTCAAAGAACGATTAAAAACAAATCAATTAAAACAAACTTTACCGGTCATTCCGCAGGTTGTCCTCAAAGACCTTGAGTAATGTTTCACAAAAACTCTCCATTTCACTGGAATCATTCTGGATTTTCTTCATGTACTCGAAAAGGCTCTGGGCAGAGTACCTGAGCTACAACAGAAGAAACCTCAAAAATGAAGGCTTAGGCAATAAACCTCGCTGCAATACACAAAAATATAGACTCCACAGAATTACTCTTATCCCTTACTACCTGAGGTGTACACCTGCACTACTGGAAGACTCTTCCAACAGCGGCTGAGTGTATAAATTCAGTATCAACATTTGACAGGAAGATGGCTATTTTACTTTCATTAATCCTTGCTCAAGGTGGGTTTTTAAAATCCTTTTTAAGGTCTGCCATTGTAGCAAAAAAGACCACATTAAAGATTCATTATTTTCTGTCTTTCAAAATAAAACATCCCTAAACCACTATGATTATCCTACTTTACTTTAAATAATAATATTGTTATGGCTCTTAAAGAGCATACAAGAAGTTCAAGAGGTAATATTTATTAAACATGCTGATGTAATGCAGCGAGCTCTTGGGCACATGGTGTTTTCCACCAGGCCACACAAACCATCAGTAAACTCCAGTTAAAAATTAAAAACACCTCAGAAATAATGACTCCTGGTTTAACTTCACTATGCTAATCAGCTAGTTTAGAAAAACAGCAGGAGGAGGTTTCAGTGCTTATGTTTAAGGTTCAGCTGGAAGCTGTCCATTTAGGTCAGACCAGCTGTTAAATATCACGGGCTACAGCCTTCACTCAACGACTGCTCTGCTGTTGTGGGCCCAGCTTGCTTTCAAGCAACCACAGTGCACGCAGGGGCCAGACCAGCTCCTTCTCTTCCACCTGGCCGGGGAGCAGGCCCAGCCTGTAGGCCCCACAGCTCAGCCATGGCCATGCTACCAGGGAGCCCAGCCTGCAGGCCCAGAAGTCACCGATGAAGAGAGGTGGTACCCTCCTGTCACTGAAAACCTTTTTGGGTACCCCAAATGCCCCAGCAATCTAACAGCTCGGCCATACCTGTGGTATCAGGGAGCAAGCCCCGTCTGGAAGCCCCATAGCTTGGCCATGGCCCCAGCAGTGAGCAGGACACCCTCAAGGGCTGCCACAGGCCGTACGAAGCCTCTACTAACACTGATTTTCCACTCCTGAGACAGTTAGGAATTTAGTTTCCAGACTTGTATTTTAATACATTGACCTCCCTTGAGGTTTATGGCTAAAAGGAGAGGTTTCAGGATTTTGGTTTGGTTATTGGGGGTTTTGAGGCACCCAAAAAGGTTTCCAGTGATAGGAGGGCACCACCTCTCTTCATCAATGACTTCTGGGCCTTCACTTTGGTATACAGCAATTGTTTTTTCTATTCTATTTATCCAACGTCCTCAAAGAAACTACCTCAAAGGAAGGTCGTACCAGCACAAACGAAAAGGGCAAGCAGATCTACACATAGGCTGTGCAAAACCAAGACACAGTAGCAGGATGATCAGAAAAACTGTAAGGAAGGTGGTGTTTATTCATTAGCAGGAAAGTAAACTATATGAAAATATGGGTATATGGGTGTGGACATCAACTGGTTGCTCCACACACTTATAAACAGAACATTTTTCAAGTAGGCAGAGCAGACCATACAAACTTCAACACATCTAGCTAACATTTTATCACCAAGTTAAATTTGTATTTCCTCCTCAGATAAAGACTTTTTTTTTCCCCCTGATAACCTCTCAGGACAGTATCTAAGCCATAATGTTAACTGCTCACATGTACTTGCCTGCTAGTGGGGGAATACTTGTCTGCTATTGACCTGGGAACTATCACTACCCCTCTGGAGTCTATGCTCTGCACGGGAGAAAGTGGACAGTTTTTTCCCATTACAAGGCCTACATCAGGAATGAGATTTTAACATTACATCGATCACTTTCTGGAGCGATCTCACCGAAATCAAAGAATTTTTCAGAAAAGACTGCAGATGCTCAGGGTTCCCTCTCGCTGCCACGGAAAACTCAGAGGAATTGATCTACTCCCCCCCTCATGCCTGGAGCTGGGGGCTGACACTGCGGGTCAAAAAGAATTTAGTGATCTGCACCTAACTCATCACAGATGGAAGTCAAGTGAATAACTACTGGAAGAGCTTGAACAAAATCAGCATTTTTACGTACAGATACCTACTAAATGTTCCAGTTTAGTATTGAAGCATTGAAACAGAGGAAGACCTACTAAGGGTCAGAACATTCCTGTAACACGTGTGAAAGAAACTAAATTACACTCAATAAATTACACTGGTTTTGGATCATTTCTAATCTTGACAAATTTACAGCACTGAAGTGGCAGTAGCCTATTCTCCCAGTAACTTGAAAAAAAAACAACCCTGCATATCATTCAAATTTTAGCACAAATGAAACCATGTCTCCCTCATTCTCCTCGCAGCATTCCTTTTAATTCATCAACTCTTTGGAGAGCAGTAACTCTAAAGTTCAAGTCAGTGATATTTTAAGAAGAGCAACAATATAATAATTCACACTTGTTTTTTCCATTTAATAAAAGAATGGCAGAAATAATTCTCAAGTGTATTTTGCTGAAGAACTGTTATTCAAGAAAACTGCATTTGGAACCTGTTCCTTTAAACCAAAGATGCAGTAATTTGCATATAATTAGTCACAGTAACCAGACATTTCAGAACTGTTTGTTCTGATTTTTCACATTATCTACAAATGTCCCAACATTTTCCTTTATAACAACTAACTCATCTGTTCAAAGCCCAATATTTTGTCCAAGCCATGCACAAAGTCACAAATATAACAGGCAAATAAGTCAGTTTTGAGGGGGAAAAAAAAAAAAGGACAAAAAAACAAACATAAAATGTATTATCTATTTGGCAAACAGAATATATTGACACCAGTATGAGACAGATGGGCTTTATTTTTTTTTCGGGTGATTTAACACACATTAATTCATTGGATACTTTTGGAACTGGCTACTATAGTTGTTACAGATTTTTGGTGTCTCCTGGTGAAATCCTTGTACTGGATTCCAGTACAAGGACAAAATGTGTAAAATTCAAAATAGATTTTTTTAAGGTTTTTAGGATTTTACATAAAAATTCTATAACATTTTTTAAAGTAATTTTCACTCCTTGGTGGGGGGTGGGGAAATCACAGTACGTTTTGTGCTTTAGCAAGATTTTATACGTAATGTAGTTAACAGTCATGAAATTATAACCTGACCCCTGAAACTATAGGGTCTGTGAAGCGCAGAAAGAACAGCATTGTTCAGTTCTGATCTTCGTATACTGAGAGGACTTTTTATGCAGCCATAAGAAATATGCACTATTGCAGGCCAGATATATAATTAGAAGATTCTTTTACACAGAGAAAGTGCCCTTTGAACCAAGGCAATGCTGCTGAATGCCAAATCCCAGAGGGAATGACATCTTCCCTTTTTTCAGATTACTTCGAATGCTCTAACTAGAGTTCTTTCAGCAACCACTCTGCCACCACAATGTTTTTGAGATACTCCATTATAGCCCATTTCAGCAAATCTCTCTAAAAAGCAAAATAAAGAACTGTACGTGCTAAATATACTGCTGAGCGATTTTAACTATGGAAGAAAAGCCACTGACCACTGAATTACAGTATAGTCTTTCTCCTGCTAAGACCCTGAGAAGATTTAAAAATAAACCAACATTTGAACTCACATTGTCTTGCAGTATACAACAAAGCCTAAATTTCTAACTTCTACGTCTATGTGTGTATTTGTGTACATATTTTTTCAGTGAGAAAAGGAAGAAAGAAGTTATAAAACAAGCACGTTACTGCAAAACACATACTTGAATAACCCTTTTCCTTCACTCAACATTTTAAAAGTTTGCTTCTTTCATATGGATTTAATAGGGCCAACTCTTAAAATTTTTCAATTTATGTTTTAAATGAGTCCCTGGATATACAGCAAAGATCACTACTGGCTTTGATGGAATAGTTTCAAACATAAGTCATTACAAAAGACATCAATTCTAAATTATATATCACATTTTAAATTCTAAATGTAATTCACCACAAACTGTTTAACCCCAAGTGTAAATACTATACAGTTCGAGCCTCTCTTACACTTCTATATGGCTTGAAAGAGACTTGGGTCACTTTCTTTCCAAAGTCAAACCCCTTGAGAATATTTTAACCAGAACAAGCCTTTAGTGTTAAAGAAAAATGCAGGGTCACAGAAAGTTAACATTTCAAAATCATATTTTGAAAACGCTACAGAAGGCTTTCCTTAAATATACTGGCAGATGGTAAGAGGTGAAGCAGCTACAAGTAACTGAACTGTTTACACTTTGCAAAACCAAGCACAACCAGAACTAGAAAGAAAGAAAGAGAAAGGGAGAGAGAGAGAGAGAAAGGAAGAAAGAAAGAAATTAAAATGTTGAATAAGAATTTTCCTTTGACCTTCGTTAGTAGTCAGAACGTCTGTCTGTTCCTCCACAACTTTCCTCTCCTTTTATACTTATAAGAATAACTTTGGTTTCGGTGGAGCCTCCTATAATTAACTGTTTGACTAAAAGCCGAATTTCATGTGCACATCTGCTATTAAAAAATCTGTTAAGAGTTACATTGTCTATCCCCTAATTATTGTCACAAACCAATAAACACGTTTTCAAACTTTTAAAAGAGCCGTTGCTATGTAATTAGTTGCCAGTTTAGAAACATGAAAATTTTCAAAATTGGTTTAAATACATGAGACTTGCAGACACCAAGTCCTCAGCTACATGAAACCCAAAGGGATATGGAAATCTTTGGATTACAAGTGCAAAACCTATGGCATCAGGCAAAACCTATCATTTGGATGTATTCGTGAATATCATGTGGTAAGATTGAAAAGTGCAAGCCATGGGAGACAAAATGAATGATTACCTCCTTCCTTTTTTGAACAGCAGGAGCTGTTTTGTTCCCTCTCAACAAAATCTTTCCTAACACCTACCACTCTTCTTCCAGCATTCTTAATTACAGACAGCAATCTTATTTAGAAATACTCAAACGCTGTTGGGGTGCTGCCTCATGTTTTAGACCACTATCTTCTCTTACAGGGCCGCTGCAATTTAAAGATTTTACTGGCAGTCCAAAGTATTCTGATGCTGTTTTGTATTTCTCTGCAGTGTCCTGCTGAACTGTGTCCTTACACAAATATATTGCTTCTGTGTGTTACATCTTTGGCTACACCAAGTAGCAAAAATGTTAGAAGTCAAATATCATGAAACCAAGAATACAGAAACTACCACAAGCTGTAATGGAAGGACAGACAGATACACTAAATATTGAAGTCCTGAAGATTTTGGCAGCTTAACAACTACCAGAAACAATGATAAGGTGCTGTCCATAGACAGAAGAATGAAATAGAGATTGCAAAGAGCAGAGAGTTCAGACAGACATTTCACGGAATCACAGAATTGTAGGGGTTGGAAGGGACCTCGAAAGATCATTGGGTCCAATCCCCCTGCCAAAGCAGGTTCCCTAGAGCAGGTTGCCCAGGTAGGTGTCCAGACAAGCCTTGAATATCTCCAGAGAAGGAGACTCCACTACCTCCCTGGGCAGCCTGTTCCAGTGCTCTGCCACCCTCACTTTGAAGAAGTTCTTTCTCATGTTTGAATGATAGTTTTTTGTAATGCAACTTTCGGTATCTCTTTGGCATTTTTTAAGAAAACGTATCAAAACAAAAATCAAGAAATTTCTAACCAAACTGTAAACACATACTGACAATTACAAATTAAAATCAGGTATCCTTTAAAAGAAAAAAGAAGAATGAGATTTTTAACACAGGAATTTTATTAGAAATGCATTCTCCAAGCAAAGAGAAAAGTCACCCTGCTTTCTTACCGTTGTCTCCGTTAATCCACCAACAGACACTGAGAGACCCAAAAGCACATAGTATTGATATGTCGGTAAACCCAAAAGCTGGGTGATTCGAGGGAAAGCTTCTGATGAGGCGTTCCAGTTTAGAGTTTCTGTCTCTGACCTGGGGAAAGGAAAGAAAATTAAAATGTGTGTGCATTGTCTTTCATCTCCATACAGTCCTAAGATACCTCTCTCATCCTCAAGCAGCATCAGTGAAGAAAGGCTCTGAATTACCTAAAAAAACAAATTAATCATTACTCCAACATATGAGGAAAATACAAAACAATGCTTCACTTTTCTGGCTGTGGCTGAAATTATGTTCAGCTTCTTGTCCAGATTCAGATAAGGGATTTGAACCACAGTTTCCTTTTCAAAAGCACTTTTCTCTACACCAAAAAACAACTAAATGTAATTCCATTACCCATTCTCTCCCACCAACAGCTAGTTGGCAAGTGATAGAAAGAAAGACTTAGATCAATCAGTAGCCTACAGACAGGCCACTTTTAGAATTGCAGGAGGCTGAGATTCTGCTGAAACAAACAGAATGGGGATACAGAGTTGGATATTGCTTGTCTCAATCAAGGGTGATAATCACCATTCACAAGCAAGTTGCTCTCACTGCTTCTCTCTTGCTTTAACTAGAAATTCTATCTCAGAAAACTACTGCAGAATTGTCATTCTGATCAATCAGTCTTCTCCAGTAGGGAAAAAAATCAGGAAGAGGGACTCCCAATAAATACAAGCTTTCACATTATGAAGAGAAAATGAGATTATGAACCGCACATTTCATAAACAGCAGGTTTATGAAAGCCCAACTACCAGCATGTCTGTTTTACCAATGGCCTCTCAACTACGAGGAAATTCTTTACTGTGAGGGTGGTCAAACACTGGAACAGGCTTCCTACAGAAATGGTTGATGCCCCATGCCCATCAGTGTTCAAGAGGCATTTGGATAATGCTCTTAGTAATATGCCCTAACTTTTTGTTAGCCCTGAAGTGCTCAGGCAGTTGGACACGATGATGTTTGAAGGTCCCCACCAACTACTCCATTGTTCTATCTACTACAGATATCATCTCTACCATTCACCATGAAATTGGCCAATGGGTTCAGAAATTAAAGAAAGCATAAGCAGCATTACCATATAAGCCCTGTCTCCTTAGGAAATCATTATTTTAACAGGCACCCATGCTGAAAGTTCTTGACTATTTTATACGTTTACGCATATTCACTGAACGCTTCAACAAAACTCTAAGGAACAGCACCAAATGTTCCTCAATAAAGTATATAACCATATTACGCATTTGGCACAAAATTTGGATCAGATTGCTTGTGTTAGGTAAACTTTGTGTATGCATCTTCTTATTTTCACTGTTTTAGGAAACCTTCGTCAATGTATTACCTTGGAAATATCCTCTCTAGCTCTTCTCGATGAGGTATATGTGGAACTGGAGGACGGTCAAAATGTAAAAGAGTAAGGAACACAGATCCTGCATGAGCTCGAAATTTATCAATTTTTTCAGCTGCTTGTTGGGCCAGCCAGCACATAATCTGTTTGCAACTACAAGAAAGAGAACAATTCATCACGTAATACAAGTGGAACATGTATTTCAATTTTAAATTGTTGCAATTATATCAAAAAATACTCTGATATGAAACTAGTCTGGTTTAACACTTTATAATGAATGCACACATTATTTAAGATATCAACACGGTGACAGAATGTCTAGAGCTTCGTCTTACATATATCAATCAAAAAATGCCATGACTAGTATTACAGGGTTTGATACCACATTTCATCTGAAAAGATACAATAGTGCTTTATGGATTGGATGAGCTACTGTATTTCAAATGGAAATAGAGCAGGAATCTTGGGAAAAACACATTTTCAGTTGTAAAACTGCAGATATACCAGTGTACAAGGTCTATCCCAAAATCACATATATCCCAAATGAGGATTCAACTCTGGCTAGTTACTACCAATACCCAATTTTGCTCACATTCATAATTAAACTCCCAGCAACTATGTTCTTCAGGCCCTTTACAACTTCCAAAAGGACAACTAAGATAGTAAAAACAGCTAGAATCCTTCAGTTACAGCAAAATCCAGAACACATAGAACATGTGATCCTTTCTCTTTTGATCCAGCTGGCAGGAATACTCTTCTATGTTGTACATGAATAATCTCTGCAACAGAAGGAAGCCCTTGGACAATGGGCACTGGCTGAGTACCATATATCTACAGAATCCAGTATTTTCCTTCCAAGTGTCTCAACTGAAGAACTAATAGTCAGTCACTTGTTTTTAGTGGTGGTTTTTTATTTTTAAATTAGAAATTGAGTATATATCCAGCTAATCATTGGATATGCTCTATTCACAAACCAACACCTATTGAGAATTATTAAGAAAGTTTTGCTGTAGCTCAAGCTAAACTTAAAAATCAGTAAGTATTCTTTCATTTACTGTTAGAAAGACTAAGGAATACTCACAAAATTCAGAATCTGAAGCTCAGTGTAAATTTTGTTTTCCTGTATTTTCTTACTAATAGATCTATAAGGATGACATTCATGAAAACAAACTTATCTCCACATTTTTATCACATTCCAAATTAATGATGCAATCCTCTGGGTAAGCAGGTGAATTTGCTTTTTATTTAAGTGAACAATACTGGCAAGCTCCACAAAGGTTGCAAGTATGGCACAAATCTCACAGATGCACTGTATTTTAAAGGTGAGACTGCCACACGGTTTCTCTCATTCAGGTTAGCATCTCTGAAAAGCAGACACAATATTCTCAGCACCTGTACGGTGTAAACTTGATGCACTTCCGTCATACTCAATAAAGGAGTAAGTATACAATACATAAGCAATGCTTTCTTGTATGGACTGGAATGTACTTGTACAAGATAAGACACAAAAACAGAACAGGTAGCATACATGTTGGCATTAATTAACTCCGCTTCATTCTGAACCAGCAAAAGCGTCACTTCCATTAAACTTGTCATAGCAGCTTTACGTACCCTGTTGAAACAGAAATACATTAGAGTAGTTACATCAGAACTTATTTAAATAAACACAGCAGCAGTTAAGTTAAGCAGACACAGGCAAAAATTTAAACAGGTAGAAAACATTGAAAGCAGTGACCAACGAGAGCAGCAATCATATTTATGGGAGGAAGAGGAGTGCACACAACTGTAAGCACAACCAATCCCCATTCCATAAAGCAAAGCCCTCATTTGCACTGACAGTACAACAGCCATCTTACTTTTGCAGGCAAATCCCCTGCCTGACCATCTTGTTTTTCATTCCAACCAGATATCATCAGGTTTATTCTTTATTTTAAGAAGGTTAAAATTGATAACAATTAGTAATATTTAGTATGCAATCAGATGTTTTTAAAACAAAGTGCTTTGTCTGCTCCAAATAATCTTCTAAAAATGCTAATCCCCCATTTTCACATTGAGATATTCAAGCACTATTAGTGTCATATTCTTCTGATTTTTTAAGCTTAATGCTTCCACTGATAAGAAAAATAGTCATTCTGAATAGCTTAAATACATATGCTAAATAATAATTAGTTCTCTGAAAATGATCAGCTGAGGTAACATTAGGATGTACTTGAAGTGCATCTTCAAGACCAGGACCAATATGTTCATCCTTTCTCAGTAATAATTAAAGCATAAATATATTGAGGTTTATGAAAAGGTACACCTGTCTACTGTGAAATTACATACTCCTGTCTCAAATTTCCAAAGTAAATTGAAGAGTTGTCCATGTAATCTAAAACTGGGTGGGACATTTGTCATAACAACAAAAAAGGGTAAATTACATCATTTTTTCCTAGGTAGCTTAATATAAGTTTGGCAATCTTTCATCAAAGGATGTTTTTCTACCTTTTTCATATAATATCTGACTTTCAGATAGTCTTGTCTAACACCTGTAGACAGATTGGACAAGTCCCAGCAAACAATCTGTCAAAAGAAATGTAAAGTTTGCATATGGAAAGTAAAGTTGGTTAAACTTTCCCACGATTCCCTTAAAGAAAGATAAAAATTACACACCAAAGAAAAGGCCTCTCTGGAGAAATGGCAATTCTCCCCCTATCTTTCCATCTTAGTCAATGGTTTAAAAGAAACATAATGAGAAAACATTCATATCTGAGAGGCCACAGAAGTATTTAGCAGGCAATAGTTTGCTAGGAGAAAAGCTTCCCCTTCCCCCTTTTAATTTACATGTTTTGACTGTTGATTTTGGCTGGCATTGTCAAAGAAGCTTTAAAAGAATCCGGTGCTCAAAGCACATTTGAATTTTAATGGCTGTTGGGAATTTAATTTCCTCAGGATTTCTTTGAAAATTTCCACTTTGTAGAGTTGTGTTTTGTTTTGTTTTTAAATTAAGACAAAGACAAAAGGATTAACAATAGGCATGGGGAACTTATCTGAGAGCTGTTACATGTGGAAGTTAACTTGAATAACTAATTATACTTAACCATCGTCTTTCTTATCTACGTTAGTACCTCATCTAATTTTGAAAGCAGAAAGCTTTCCTAAGCTTTCTGTTTTTCCTCTTAGCTTTCTCTGACTCACCACACCCTATATGCTTGCTCTTACATTTTGTTTCAGCTACACTTGTGTCACTGTATCCTGTAAGTTAGAGGCTCACTCACCTCCTTCTTGCTTTTAGACAGCTGAGGAAGAAGGTGAGGGAATGCCAAGATACTTCATCCCTTGCGCAAGCTGGAACGACCTGTTCTTGATCCTTACAGTTTGCATCTTTGTTTCCTCTTCTAAATTTGAGAAGTCAAACACACCCACTCTTCTCTGATTTCTTGTCCTGTTATTTCCCTTCTTCCCAAGATTTCTTTTGACTGTCCTTTTACATTGTGGACTCCATTCCCCACACAACCTTGCTGTCATACTACAATTCTAACAATCAGGAATGAAGGCTAAGGTGCAAGGTACGTACAAATAACTAACTAAAAGTAAAAACATAAATAAATAAAAAGCAAATAAATAAAACTACAAGCACACATTAACCCCGGCTGATAAAAGTAACTTATTTTCCCTGAACAATTTTAAAAATCACATCTGTAAATAGTATTGTGAAGAACCTAAAGGTTGCTCCAGAACGGGCCTGGTTTGCTTGCAGCAGGGAGGAGGGAGCAAACGACTGAGAGGGCTGCGGCCACAGAAAGAAGTGTGCTGAGGAACAAGGCACCCTCCCTCCCCTGCCTGCAAGGTACAGCTCACTTCTTGCCCACTATAACCCTCCCAAGTCAGCAATTACCACCACAGTTTGCAACCACCTTCTATGAGATCTGCCAGCTTTGCAATAGCCACAACATAACTAGTTTGGAGCCTTTTCTTTCAGTAGCACTCTATCATTGCTCACCTGCGGAGTCTTAGCTGCAACTTTCAGTAGAGTAACCTCAAATATTTATATTTTTAAAATTAGATTAAATGGAAATTATGTTTCACGTTTGTGTACTACTGTTGAAAACACCCTTTGCAGAAGAGGATAGTAGCTGTAAAATTTTTCTAAAGCATTTCATACACTCTGCCAGGCCAGGATGGAAACTAAACACCAAAGCCCTTCAATGTGACTCAGCACTGTTAGACAACGACTTCTTCAATAAACTGGAAAATAAGGAAATCTTCTCAACCAACAAAGTAATTTCATACCACTATTTTTCACGTACTTCCTTTTCCTGCAAGGGATGCAATAAAAGCACACATGGACACTGGATCTGAAGAATCAACAGGTGGTTAATTTACAGTCCTGAATATGCACCCCTGTACCCTGAGGTGCCTCATTGAGTTGGCACACAGGTAAGTATTTTGGCAATAGCTTTAATCTGGCTAACTTAGGCTGCAGTCAAAATGCGGTGGTTGCATTTCAGTGTCCAAGGAGCCTGAGTTCACGGTAAAGTAGCATTACATGGCAGATTGTTCCACTGCATCTCCATAGCTGGCATTGCTCACGCAAACTGCACTGATGCTATTTGAGTTATGCTTTCCTGAGTTGCAGACATCTGACTCGAGTTTTGTAGACAGATTAGAAACCACCACTCGCATGCAAAGCTTGCTTGTGGTGTATTTAGCGTTTACTCAGATAAAGAAATGGAATAGTGGGGAAACAGACAGCATCTATCAAATGCATAGTACCATGCCATTACTATACGATAAAAAAGTGTACTACCCACACTTAAAGAGGACTGATACCATGTGTATAGAACTGTACCTAAAAGCAATACACATCTACATATTTTCAATTTAAAATCATGGTTTAAGACAATAAAATCAAGAAGGTTTTGTCAAAACCAACATTTTACTCAAAATCAACTTCCAACAAGTAACAGACAAGTAAAATTAATCGATCCCATTTCCTTTATTAAGTTAATGACTTTTCTATACAAGGATTAAGTGTTGCTGTTCTGATCCTTCTACACAGGATCAGAAGTCTTGTATCTGAGATTAACAGACACTGGATTTATTCTTGAATTGGTTAATTTAGGAAGTTATATTAACAAGCACTGGTTTTAGGCTGGGCACATTTCTGCTCATAAATACATTCAGAAAAGTACCGTGACAAGAGAGCCTGTATGTTGCCCTTATACTCATTTGATCTCCAAGTTTTGTATTTCACAGGGTTTTCTTACCCCATAGCTACCTTGTGGAATTCTACACGATGAAGTGTACAGGAAATCTTCACTATTGCTCCTTCAAAGATTGCAGGAACTTCTGATCAGTAAATGATGTTAAATACTGAATTACAGATTTTTTGGAAGTTAAACACAAACCCAGGGAAGGACACAAGCCTTAAGAGTGCCTTGGTTTCATCCGTTTAGAAATTGCCTTTTCAGATCAGTATTGCTGAAGGAATACAAAACACTCAGGTGAATGCTATCTTTTTAAAAATACATTATGGAAACTGTGAAGACTGAAGCACATCACAAAAACACAACTGCCACAATCTTATACCTCTTACTGTAAACTTCACAACAGTAGACACTTAGAAATCATAACAAAGTTATGATTTAATTATTTCTGAAACCGAAGAGCTGCATTCATTGAAACTTTAAACTTACAAATGAGTCAACACCACGACACTTTAAATTTATTTCTATTTTTTAAAATCTTGGTCACTAACCTTGAAAATTTGTCACTCACAAGTTATGCAACTGCTCCCTCTCCTGGCAAAAAAAAATCCCGTGAACGTACAATAGAAGAGCTCAATAACTGAGCGCCAATGTATTATTTTAAAGAAACTAGAAAATTTGTTTTAAATCACTATTTTTTTCCAACTAAATACATTTCTATTATTCAAGAATATCATCCACAAAATAAGAGCAAGGCAAAACTTCAGTTTCATGTCTTATTCATTTCTGAAGCAAGGCTCAAAAAATTCTGGTCAACCTTTCTTTTCACCTTCCGTATCTCTTACCCCAGTGTATTTCTACCTATACCCAATCCTTGACAAGGTTGGAGTGCTTATTTTTAACAGGTTTCCAAAAGACATATATATATTTTTTTTTAACTAGGCATCAAACACGACAGCTAAGTTGAAGTCCCCAATTGCAAGGCATCTTACCATCCTCCAACATCTCCTCGGCTGTCTGTGGTGTAGTCAGTCACACCATTAAGTAGCGTAGCATAAATCTGAGTAACATTGTCTTTGCAGACATATTCTTCCTGAGATCCTTCTCCCTTTACACCTACTGTTTGGCAAACCCTTCAAAAAGAGAAAATGAAGTGAAAAAATAAACACCACAACACTAGCAAGGGGAAAACATTAAGATCATAGCTTTGTCCTGTTGCTTAATAAACTTCCCTGGACAGACAGTATTCTAAGCACCTTTTTTGGTTGTTTGTAGCAAATATTACACAGTATGCAGAATATTTCTGAGTCTACAGCATTCTACTTGAGGATTTCTTATCGGTGTTCAGGTTTAAAAACAAAGAAAAATAATGCCAAGAACTCAACAGATAAGCAGACTGTTTGTGTGTCTATAATACTATGAAAAGAAGCATGTTCACTGTGCCTGTCAGTTTTCTACTCTTATTACAATGAAATAAACAAGAGCAAAGGATTAATATTACATGCACTGAATTCGACATTACCAATTCTTTTAACCGAAGGCATGGGTAACATAGGAAAGAGATTTTTCTTCACTGTAACAGTTTAAAAATGTATATGCTATAAAACTATTAACATTAACTACAGTGTGGCATGTCAATACTAAAAATATGTCTTAAGATAAAAAGTACAACTTCTTTAAAAATATTCAGTTTTTTTTATTGAGTGGAAAAAAAATAGTATTCTTCCTTCTCCCTAAAGCTCACTAAATTGCTGCCAATGAAAAAGGTGAACTTTGCAATATATTCTAGTATTCGGCTAATTGACTTAAAATGAAAAAAACATCAGAGTCTGTACTCCATCATTAGATTTGTGGTAATCCTCTGAACCGAAGATATATTGAACAATGGAGAGGCACATAGTTCCCCACTAAAAATGAGTACGTCACAGTGTAACTGATCTCAAGAACTACGGTGTGAGCTTGCATCAGAAAGCAGAATGAAAAGTAGAAAACATCTAGAGAAATAATTAAAAGTAGATAAAAATAAAAATGACAAACATACTTCGCAATTGCTATTAGGGCATCTCTTCTGGATTGTGCAAAGCTCACATCTTCAGGGGAAATTATGGTAGCTTTTTTTAAACCTTCCAAAACCTGAAAAAAAAAAAAGATACTTAAAACCATTATATTATTTATGATAAATGGCCTACACTTAGAGGTGGATTATATATGAGAGAATCAAGCACACAATATTATTTGGTTTCTCACCATGACTTGTCAATAGGCCTCAGTTTTCCCTTCAGACAAGTGTTCCGTTGCAAAGGGATAATTCAGCCTCTGATTTTACCATTAACACTACTGAAGCAGGACTAAACTTTAATTACTAGAATCTACGACAAGCTAAACTCATGGTTTTCTGGAGTTACTGTATATTACAATCCTCAAAACTCTTTAACAAAGACCTTTAATTATGATCATTATTATTTATTTGATTACGATCATAGGTTTCATTTGAAATACATTGTGCCCTCTTGTCATGAAAACGACCACATTCTCTCACCTGTTGGAGCCTGCCCTTTAGCAGAAATCTTGGAAGAGCCCCAAGAGCTAGTGAAAAGCCACAACGAATCATTTCCTCAGTATTTTGTAGTCCTGAAATGTACCGTGTCACCAGCTCATCTACAAAAAATACAATTGCAAAGTGAAAAGCGACTACCACATCATTATCATTAGATATTTTACTAACCAAAAAATAAAAAAAAACACAGAAGCTAGAAAATTTTATACTTCATCGAACTAAAATACAGAATATCTTAAATTTCCTATAGAAAAAAAAAAATAATAAAAATTTAAGACATTCACTGTTTCATGAAGAAATTCTTATTTTTATTTCTCACTTTCTAAATATGAAGTCCAATATTTAGGCACACTATCCCTAGTTATTCAGAAAAAAACAAAATTCTCTATTTAAAAAATTTAATTTTTTAAATAAGCCTAACTATGAATTTCAGTGTAAAATCAGAGGAACAGGTTGTATTATGTTTATAGGTCATCGTTTTTCATGATCAGACAAACACTATTAGGAAATTTTTGTCTGGGATGGATTTGTCAAGGTCAGTTACTCAACTGTTCTCCCAAAAAAAGTCTTTCTTGAACTGAGGATTTAAAAACACACACACAGATCATACTAAGCAATGAGATAAATTCATGTTACTTTATGTAGAGAAACAAAAGAAAAAAAAAGTTGGACTTTTTACAGGAGAAGTCTCAAGAAGTGACCGCTTGGAAGCAGTAGATGCTATTCTCAGGGTCTTTGAATTGCTACGTGATGAAATAGGGACAATGGCTCTGCAAACACTAGCACAGAGGAAAGGAATGAAAATAAACCGAACTATGTATGGGAAAAGAATGCTCAACAAAGAAGTGGTATGAAGATGATAATGAGGATGAAAAACAAATCTCTGTATTTCAACTGTAGTCTTCATCACTGACTTAACAGACAATATACTTCCTTTACATGATTTCGCAGCTTTTACATGATTTAAACTCTTCTGTGAAACACAAAGGAAAGCAAGACAGTTCAAGAAAAAAAATCTAAGAACAACCAAGACTGCTGCAGAGGACACAATTCTGACGGAAAAAGGAGAAAGGTGGACTTAATCGCTTTATTGAATATGTACTTTTTTATCCTCAAAAGGGAAAAAATGAAAAGAATCAGAAATCCCATGAAGATTACATAATTCTGCCAT
This sequence comes from Anas platyrhynchos, assembly GCF_047663525.1. Taxonomy (NCBI): domain Eukaryota; kingdom Metazoa; phylum Chordata; class Aves; order Anseriformes; family Anatidae; genus Anas; species Anas platyrhynchos. The sequence goes on from NC_092605.1 coordinate 7,094,998, forward strand.
TGCTTACTGTCATCTAAGATTTAAATGATTGAGCAATATTTGCTAGAGGAAGAAAGATTAGTTACCATAAGAAACTACCCTTTAGTCATAACTCATGACTTTTTTTTTTTTTAATCCCTACGCAATTGACAGGCCTTAACTAGTTCCTCACATCAGGAAACCAGTTCCCTGTCCAGAGGTTAGCAATACCTTCATATAAGCACATCTATTATTTAAAAACTTCCAAACCACTGGAGTGTAAGAGTCTTGAGGCCACAGGAAGACGCAATGCTTGCTTGGACTGCAAGATGATCTTAGACAGTAAGACTACTACTGTTGTCTCTTTAATTGATGTAACTTTAGGACTGATATTTTAGGAAAAATGTCAGAAAATTAAGAGACGGTGAAAAATTAAAAATGTTCTTCCATCTACAAATCTGACTTCAATTATGTCCCTAGACTATCATGGCTATATGGCTAGTTTGATTCTTCCAGACGCACAGTAGATGAAAAGCTAACACAGAAAAAAATGAAGTTTAACAGGCATCCAACAGTATAGCATCAAAACAGATGTAACCATCTATTGCATGTTCTTCCTCTCTCCCTCTTGATTTTGAAATCCGTCTGCGTTTTCTGCTCCACTTTTACAGAAGCTTGAAACTCCATACTTACGTAAAAATGTGTTACATTAACATTTCAACTTACTTTTAGCCTTCTTTGACGCAGCATTGTCTCCTCCTGCCCAAAGTGTTATGTTTTTTACAAACATTACTTTTTCATGATTTTTTTAAAAAAATCTCCTTCTGTACTACATTATACCTGTTCATGCTGCTAACAAAATAGATTTAAAAAAACAACAAGCAGGCACCAAACCTGCATAAAGGAAAGGTTTTTTTTATTATTTTTTTTTTTTGTTGTTGTTGTTTTCTAAACAAGAACATAGAGATTTAACAACATATAAAGATTTAAAAATCAAGATAGGTTGCTTTCATATATCAGCCATAACTTCTTTAGGGCATGTATTGCACGTTACTCTGTATGTGATAGATATCTAGCTCGTTCTTAGTACTACCATAATGGAAGTAAATAAAAAGGTATTCCGTTACCTGGCTTAGGCATGATACATGACTTAGGAATAGCAAAAAAAAATAAAAATAAAAAAACCATTGTTTGGTAAAGTATATATAATTTCACTGTAATACTTAAAAACACAAGAACATAAGTGCTGTTATTCTTAAAACTAATATATATAATCCAGTGATCTGTCTCTAATGGGCACAATACAATTTGATACTTGAAAGAAAGCAAGGTGCATGAAAACCAGAATGAAAAACGTGTCAATTCATATGCCCATAAAAAGTTTAAGCCTACTCCTGTACTACTTAGCCAAATCCTAATCCCATCCTTCACATGCACAGTTAGAAGAACTGGGTGTCTTTGTGAGCCTTCTCTTCTTAGCTTTGCCCCAACGCAGGTGCAGCACCCGGCACTCGGCCTTGCTGAACGTCATTAGGTTCACATAGGCTCACTTCTCAAGCTTGTCCAGGTCCCTTGGGATGGCATCCCTTCCTTCTGTGTATCAACTGCACCACTCAGCTTGGTGTCAGTTGCAAACTTGCTGAGGGTGCACTTGATCCCATCCATTGTCTATGTTCTCTGTTTCACAGCAGGAAATAGAAAAGCACTCATGTTCACCTCCAGTCTAAAACAAGCAAAACCCTGAGGCATCTTGTAGACATTCAGTTGGTTTTATCATTCTTTCCTGAAGCATTTGAAGGTCCTTTAAAATTACCGATGCTCTCCCCACCCCCATTTCATCCAATACCTCCAAAGTGCAAGTTAGGTCCAGCCCAGTTTTTTCTACCTCTGCTGTAAATATGAATCATTATTACCCTGTAGAGCTGGATCAGCTTCTCCCTTTTCATTGATGTAATACTCATTACACAATGCAGCAAGTGCAGAGACTGCAGATTCCTGTAACAAAGGCAAAATTGTGAACTTAATGCATTTACTATATTAACATATTTTATGATAACTGTGCTTAGAGTTAAAAGGTTAAGAAGAAAGAGAGTAGATTAAAAAAAAAATTATTCCCTTCAGCTACTGCCATTTACTTTGCCATTTTACATATTAATAGCAATGATACTTATTAATATCCATATTCTTGGAATACAAGAAATCTTAAATGATATACACAGGAGTCCTCTACAGCTTCTTAATTCTGTTCTCAAAGACACCTCAGACTCATTCTCTATGTAAAATCAAGGACTTGAAAGAGAAACAGCATTCATCTAAATAATATTTCAACTACCACAGACATTATACCAGCAAAATACAGAGAATTGTCTAATTACTGTAGATCCCTCACTTTCTAAAGAGAACAGTTTTCACCTTAAAGGCATGAAGCTATATTACAAGAGTGTACTTTATGTTAGAAAAAAAGATGACTTTTCAATGTCTCACGCACTGCCTTTAAAATTGTTTATCTCTAAAATATATATATTGAAATAACTGAGAATTGACATTCACTGAACACACTTTGATTAATGTTAATTAACGTTAACCAAACACGTCAAAATTCTCTACAGTCTATAATGAATTTTCCTAAGCAAGATTTAGAAGTTCCAGTTATAAGACATACAATTCTTTGAACAAATTGCAAATACCAAAAGAATAGTCCAAGAATTCAAATTTAATCTTTTAATTTTTTTTCAGTGATTTGGATACATTCTAGTGTACTCTATCTTCTGAGGAAGCTTTTAAAAATGAGCTACCAAATACCTGCAGTGACGTTTTATCTTATTTTAAGAAATTAACAAAATGAACAAATCATGCTATATTCTAATAGTCTCTGTGACAGCTATAAACTCTAACAGGGCAGATTAAAGTTATCTTTTTAATTTAGAAGAACCTTTAAGAGTGCTTACATAGTAAGCATACATATTATTACTCAGGAAAATTAAGGCAAATAACTGGAGTTGTTAAGACCACGTACATAAACAAGCATGAAATATATCCATCAATGGATTTAAAATTCAGAATTAGAGTAGCTCAAGAGCATATTAAAAGGATTTGTTCAATGGAAAATTTAGGCACACTGTCCCAAGTAACTTGTTGATTCACACAGATTTTCCCACTGTAACACTCCCTTGGTATATCAGGCCTGAGGGCACTATCCAGAGATGCTTTTTTCTTCTCACAAAAGTTCTCTGAAACCATTCAGAAGTACTACAATCAACATATCTTACACGTATTACAGACACGCATATTTCAGAAGATTTCTTTAATATTATAGACAGTGGCTAAAATAGACATTTGATCCATGGTATACATTTTGAGAAAGGAAGTCTAAGATTTAAAAACTTCATATTTATATAAAAATGGCATTGGGCAGCCTAACAACCACATGAATTATAATTGTAGCAATATACAAGACAAACCAAAATTATACAAAATTATTCTATATAAAGCAGAAGAAAAATTCCGTATCAATGTAATCATATGGCAGACAGCAAGCAGCTTCAAGCAACCATCAGTGACTCCTCACTGCCAGTCCATTATCAATGCCAGTGACTGTCAATTTGTTTAAACACGCACACAAGAACAACCTTTGTGGTAAATATTCAAGCATTAAACAAAAAGGCCCCTTTGAATTTTAGAGAAGGAAGAACTACTGTACCTTTATATGCTGTCGAGCAGTGCTTGAAACAAGAGGGAGACTTCTTAGACTGTCATTTATTAACCACTGCCAGCCGCCTGAAACAGTAAGGAATATACACAGTGTTATCTTCCTTCCTTTCTAAACTTCACATTTTCTCTCCTATTCTGCAAAGACCAGCAATTATACATATTTACTTATTTCCTTGGTTTTCCAAAATAAACGAGGTTGTGACTCTTAGCCATTACAGCTACTCTGGTTTGTTTTACAAAGTACACAGTGCAAACATTGATTCTGGTCATACTGAAAACTTAATAGGAAAAAAAATTGCAAACAAATCTACTAATATTACCATTGGTTGCAGTATTTGTGTATCTTTTTGAAATTTTGATATTTGTTAGGCCACTCAACTTTGCTGATCCTCATTGCTCCTTTGAAAAACACAGTTCACTGATGTATTATAGCATGATGAATAACTACTGAGATAAGGAAAGGTTATTTAAAATACCACATACCAATTATTGGATCTCCTCTAAATGGCATTTTTGATAGTGACAACTTTTCAATTAAAGTGCAGACTGTAAGAAAATAAATTTGACAAACAGATAAATACAAAGAAAATGACAAGTTCCAGCTACTTTGAAGATACAGGCACATCGAGTTACATACGCAGTAATATTAAATTGAAGAAAATTTGCAAAGAAAAGTCCAAGATATGTGAAAGAAGAAACCGAAAAGAAATCATACTGGAGATTCTTACATACAAAATAGCTACCATGCAGCAATTGCTCTTTGACATGAGTACCATCATTCATGCAAAGGCAGTGCTTGCTGGTATGGATTCTTTCCCCTCAGCCATTTCAGGTACCCATTGGTCAGCCTTGTGTTCCTACACCAGTTTGTAAATGGCAATGGCTTACTAACTACAACACTACAAATTGGACAGTTTTAATACTACAACCACTAAAAACAAACAAACAAACAAAAAAGAAAAAAAGAAAAAAGACACACAAAGATCATTATAAAATGTGAACGTTTTTCCTACTTAGCAGCATTTTTAAACCTTCACAGAGCGAAGCAGTTTTCTGTTTACTACACAGAGCTAGGAGCTACCTAACTGGATGGCGCTTTCTTTCCTTTGATATTCAGAATTCGAGAAAATGATGTAATAACTAACATTGCTTTATTATTTCATATCTGTACACTTAAATGAGTTCTGAACTTATAAAAAACATTTACAGAATAGTATTTTTCTGTGTGCGTGTTTCAAACGCATTTGGGGGAATAAAGATTAACACGGAAAATATTGCAAACTGTTATGCAGCAGATCAACAGCAATGCTCAAATGAGAACTCAGTGCTCAGCACACTATCACTCACCTACTGGTGATCAGTTAAAATATAACACGCATCAGTATAGAATCTGACTGCTTTAGAGTTGGTGGAGAGGACAGAACAAGCTACTATATAATGCCACCTTCTTGTTTTGCTTTCCTCCCACAGCTTTATCTTTGAATCTTACTCCAGGCTCTGTACACTGTTCACCACCATCTTCATTTATAACCAACTTACTGGGCTCCAAACCTACTCTCCAATTCAGTCCTCACTATGGTAATGTCTCACAGACTCCCCATGCTCCGACTCCATTCAATATTGCATGTCAGCTTCTTTGTTCTGATATTTATTCACAGACAGATTAAGTACAATGTGACTAAACCCAAGTCTCTTAGGGTTCCTCTTCAGTTCTCTGTGCTTCTTTTATGCTCTATTGTGGTTAAGACCATCATCTTCATTAGACATGCATGCAATTTGTGGAACATTTTTAATTCTTCCCTTATTCCACCTACACGGCTGTATCATGCCAAAACACCGCCATTTTTACTTCTCAAATACTGTGAAATATTCAGTTGTTTAACAGCTAAAAGACATAATAAAAAAAAAACAGTAGGTGTAAATAACTATTATTTCAGCCTGTGTTATCGTGTCAGGTCTGTAAACTTATTCAAGATGCAAAGATCCCTTTGTCCCTTTGCCCCTCTACCCCTCCTATTCGACTGCCTTTCTGACTTGGTACTGAAGCTTCTTTACCCACTAACTTCGAAGATGTGAATTAAGTCATCCAAAGGCAGAATCTGCTATCCAGCGTTTCTTTTATTCAACCTATGAACAGGAAACTAAGTTTGACATCATTTTCTGGATACCCAGGCTACCTCTTTCCTGCAATGCCCTTACTTTTTACAGTGTTTCAGTACATAATGGTCATCGAAATCCACATGAACTCACCATCATTTATGTAACACAACCCTTTTCATGAACTGTTGTTTATATGGTCTTTATTCTTGACCTTTGCACACAGTCATATTATGATAATTGATTAGTTACATGATCACATCTGCCTTAGTGGAGAGATCACATCTCTTCTGGATAGGAACTGGAGTATCTGAGGGAAGGAAGCCAATTCGGCCCTGAAGAAAGTTAGTTCTGTGCAAAGAGTGTGTGACATAAAACCAAGAACTACCTTCAACTCTTACACAAACACGGTAATTCACAAATGTGCTGGCAAACAACATTCTGGCATACATGACTGTGCATTAGCTTTCAAACTTTGTATTTTTAACTACTGTGCATGCTCTGTTTATGCATTCAGTGCAATGTATATAAAACAAACTGAAAAAAAGTAAACAGAAGAATTCATTATTGCAAATTCTGCCTTCACACCCCAGCTGTGATACTTACCAGCTGGTCTCATCAGTTCTCCACCTAAACCCCTGCAAAGCAGAAACAGAGGCATCAGAGCATAACCCATCACAAGCAACCTAATGCAAAAATAAGACTCAACCATTTTAGAATGAAAGCAGCTCACAAAGTACCTTCATCTTTTGTACCTGACCAATGCTAAAATACTTCTTTTTAAATTAACTGTTTTCTTGACCTCAGCATGATTTATACAAAACCTTCCTGAATATTTAACTTTCTTCTTCCAAGGAATGCAGACCCAATCTTTCTAATATTAATGTGGATAATAAGAGACTGTCAGGTTCATTCTTTTCTTTTTACTCGCCTTAGAAGCATTAGAAACCTGCAGAACTTGCCACAGGATTTTTCAGTCCTACAGCTTCTGTGAGCTTCTGACTTGCACAACTGAAAGGCAATCACATGCAATGTTTTAACAAAACCTTTACCTCTGGAAACTTCACTTACCAGTTCCCATTTTCACAAACATTAACTGGTTCACTTTCCTTACAAAGTTTCTCAACCTTCTCTCTTCACCCTCCTCCTCTGTGCTAAAGACCTCTCAGAGCTGATTTTGCATTCTTCACCACAAGAAAGGTGGTACAAAAAAAATCCAACAGAATCCAACACATCAGAAAGGAGAAAGAAATAAGTGGCTTAAGATGTTTAAGACTTTCCTGGAAAGAATGTGTGTTACCTAAGAATGGCCTTACCAGCTCAGACCTGAGGCCTATCTAGTCCAGTCTCCTGTCTGAACATTAACCAGGCCACTGACGGCACCAGGTTAAAAGAAAGTTTAACACCATGAAGAGAAAGCAGAGAGGGAGAAGCATCTTGGAAATTGCAGGGCCTGTTTCCATTCTGCAGCCTTTCACGTCTCTGGGCAGAGACTTGTCTCCTTGCACCACTGAACAATGTCTGCTGGTTCCCCGGATATCCCCAAGGCACTGTGAGCACTGCTCGGAGTTGTTCTGCTCAGTGTCACTCTCTGTCGCAGCATTTTCCCATTTTCTGAACCTTTGACCCCTGCCCTTCCTTCGGATATTTCCTCCCTTGCCTCCTCATTCTTGTCTCCCTTCAGTTCTGCTAGAACATTTCCTCCCTGAGGTGTGCCAAACCCTTAATCACCTGTTTGTATGGCCCTGCTCTGGCAGAAACTCCCAGCAAGGGGGAGGAACAACAAAGGCTTTTTGTTTATATTATTATTTTTTTTTATAGAACCCTTTTCTTCCCTCCAACCTCCCCACAATAAAATTAGTAGCTGTGCTCAGAAGGCAAACCTAGCAACCCTAACAACTATTATAACTTTGTTCTCCAATTTATCCTTTTATATGAGCTTCAAAAGCCTAAACATTTTAAACAAGTTTTTCCATTCCATACAAGTAGGTGCCTCCTGTTACATGCACTTGGCTTTCTGGCTGCTCAACATTTTCATTGTTTTTTCAGGTAACGCAGAGCTGCCAACTCCACAATATTCTCATTTGCCATGGATCAGCAGTTCCTTTAATTGAGAAACTTTGCTTTTGACAATCAATACATTATCACATCAATCAAAAATATTATTACACAAAAATATTATTACATCAATCAATACTTTGCTTTTGACAATCAATACATTAAGCTTTGTGCAATAATCTACAGCTCAGTTTATCATCATTGAAAGAAAACACAGATTCCACATCCCCATGGTGACAGGTTCTTTGTATTATCTATCCCACCTTCCTGCCATGCTGTCTGCTCTCCAACTTCTAAAGAATTTATATTAGAAAACAAAGAAGTGATCTAATGAGGTGATACAGTGGCAAAAAAAAACAGAAGAATGATGTGGTACGGCTTGCTTCCTCTTCAGTGTTTCTTTTCCCTTATTTTGTACCTCACCCATTCCTTGCCTTTTGTCTGTTGTCTTGCTGTAAATGAGTATAAAATAATCATCTTGTAAGCTTGTTTGGTGTGCAACAGAGTCTGCTGATGCAAGGATTCAGATATGGACTTCTGTTCTAACTACAAAGCAAGAACTGAGTCATAAAGGCTGCTCTTCTCCACTTCTACAGACTGCCAATAAGGAAGTCAGGCCACTCAAAGCTACTCTTATGCTAATAATTTGACAGCTATCCCTTCCTTTGGTATTACATCAGCTTAATTTAATTTCAGAGTTTAGAGCTTCACTGAGGGTTGTTGTCCCTGTGGAAGAACGAAGAACGATGACAGCCTTGCACAGGAAGATTTCCACGTAACACAGAAACTATAATCAAATTATCTTCGAAGGCACTGTGATCCTGTGTGTTCTTCTCTGCAAAACTTTTCAAGTCATGTCCTGTCTACACAGCACAGTATGGCTGTCAACATATATATTTTTGTTTCCTTTTCTACAACTCACATGTATTTTGCTTTTAGAACTGAGAATTCAGCCATAACCCTAGATCTTTCCCCAGTCAGTGTTTACTTTGTCAAACATGATGTGCATCTCTCTATTAACTTTATCTTGCTCTGTAGTATTTCACTAAATTAAAAAGATAGAGATCTACCTAATTCAGAGATTCTGAATTTTGCTGTACAGTCAAGTATTCTCTCTTTTTTTATTCCACAGGCACATCCACAAGTTACATCATATTCTTAGATGTACCTGTTTCATGGTTTAATTACTAATTCAACTTGTAAATTGACTGATGCGGTGCCCAGGTTCCATTAGCTCCTAAGCATTGCTTCCTATGTGCAGTTCCACAGCAATGCCTCTCCACTAGAAACATTTTGGAATTCATTACAATCAAGTCATGGAAAACAATCAAAACACAGAATCCCTTGTAGAGCCAATGGATTAAGATTGCTGAACTACGTATACCAGTATATATTGTAAAATTATGCAAGCCCGAATCAGAATCAACGGTGCTGTTTTCAATTCATATACAAATTCAAGGAACTGTTGTAGATTTTAATTTTATTTAAAACTTGATTTTCAGGATAAGTTCAGAATTCATCTTTAAGATTATAAAAACAGCATTAATTGAAGGAGTTTGGAATGAATAACGTCCATGTTTTCATAAACATCTGAATCTGAAATTAAGATTACTGGAATATCAGAGGTGATTCAATTGCAAATAATTCCCAGAAAGCTAAGAACACTTGCTGAAATATTTTCATCTCCATATGAATAGTAACTGATTATTTTCCATGGGAACAATTTGTCCCACACAGAATTCAGCTATCTTAAAGGCCCAGTTTATAAATTTACAGGCCTTTGAAAGTACAAAATATCTATATAACAAGGTACACAGAGGCAGCAAGTGATACCCTTAAGCACAGATAAATAAATAAAAATCCATGTACGTAATAAAGCTGCTATTGTCATCCCCTACAGATGCAGAAATTAAAACAATACAAACCTTAGAAACACCTATTTTTAGGTTACTGTAAGTTCATACGCTGGGCATACACTTTTTTATAGTATTCTAACACTATAATACTGCATGTGAAATCCTGGCTCTATGGAATAAGAGTTTGCCCAGTGCCTTCAGTTAGAGGCAAAAGAATTTCACCTCACAGCTTTTTCAAGTACATGAAACTATACAGTACAAAGTGTTATTTTGAAAAAAAAAAAAAAAAAAAGCTGAGCAGTGGATAATCCAGCAAATAGCAGTAAACATCTGTTAGTTCCTTTTTACACGACGTTCCTTCCCAATCTGAAATATTTCATTGCTCTATTCAAACCTTTAAAGCTGGCCTGAATATAAAGCATAGCATAAGCAGCCACGTGTCAGTTAAAAACAAACAAAGAAAAAAGCAGTTGTAAGTAATCATTTTATTTTTTGCAACGGTACCTAGAGCACAAACTCCTAGAACCACCATGTTACTAGATGCAAAAAATAATTCAAACTTGAAATTATTTTTAAGATGAACTTTATTGTAAGGCTGGAATTATTTGCTGGTTCAGTTTATATGCCTAAAAAGCTTTTTTACATAAATGACTGCCAAGAAACACATTGCCCTGAAACCATCAAGATTTGCTGCAAACGTAAGGGTCTTTGAAATAAGAAAAGTTTGTCTTTTGCCTAGTACTTGTCAACACCTACAGGCTACCTTCAACCGTTCTTTTGGAACGGTTGAAACTCTGAAGATGGCTGTCCACGAAAATCACTCCTCTGACATAGCTGACTGTAATACCTGCAGCCCGTCTCTCCATATGTTAAAAGAATGAGATCAGAGCAAAACTCAGCGTGCAGCACATTGCACCAACTGAATCATCCCGTGTGGGTGTTGCTACCAAACACTGTGCTTCCTGTCGTATTCTCTGATGGGAACCCTGAAGGCCCAGGAAAAGAACATTTGCTGAAATACAGAAGTGCCATGCAACCACCTGGAAGAAGTGCAGTCTGTGTCTGTAGCACTTCCATATCCATTCCTAAATTATCTCGTTACCCAACTCTGTGCATTAAGACCTATATTACCAGACTCAGAACTGGCTACAAGAAAGGAAACAAAGACCAGAACATTATTCAGGTGAATGCACAGTCAAGAATCCTGTATCAGATGACACATTTTAAAGAATCTGAACAGTAGTTAAAAAAAAAATAGAGTTTTCTTGAGGATTTTTCAATGCTGAAAACTAGCACAAGGTCTTAGATGCATTACAGAAGTATACGCACTACAAAAAAGGTTCAATGCTGGCTTAATGGAAGTAGTGGTATACAAAATCAGGCTGACCATTAACTGTTCAAACTGGCAGACTGATTTCCTATCCCAAGTAAGACAGTTTTTGACAACACATGCCACATGTTTTTGTGTCAAGTTTTTATCTAGAAAAGTAATGCTTAAAGCAAATAAGATGAGCTTTTTTTTTTTTTTTAAAAAAAAAAAATAATAATAACTCCATAATATAGCCCATAAAGCACAAAACTGACAAACACTCTGTTGAAGTGGTATGTTTTGCATGGCTTCACTCACTTGCTATAATTAGTGACCATTTAATACAGAAAATCAGGCAATACTCAGCTGGAAGTGCACATGCAAATGCTTAAACCAACCAGCTCCTCAAGACAAACCAGTGCATCAAATGTGTCAGAAACAGAACTAATGAAAGGAAGTACATGCTGGATGTGCCTGGACTTGCTTTCTTCTTTTTCAGCATACTATGTTAGGTCCAGGAAAGCTCTTATACAGGAAGACAAAAAGACACTGATATTTTTCAAAGATGTTACTAAAGTAGAAGACAGGAGTTTCTACAATTAGCGTAAACAAATTTGATTACTTCAAATGTTCTCAAAATTGAGAGGCTGTGCAGGGAAACTCAAAGCTTTGCCTGTGTTCTGTCTGAAGGATAATTCATGGACATGGTTCCAAATCAGGTTAAAGACATTACCAGAGCTGCTAAACAAAGTAAGATGGATAGTTACATAAAGGTTTCCATTGCAGCACTGTGGCGTTAACTTTTTTTTGGCTTGAGTTACTTCGATATTCAGCAAAAACCTAGGAGTTAGGCAATTAAGGTCATCACGGCCCATTTTGCAGTTCAAAACGTGTAAATTACAACTTCCATAAAAATAACAGAACTTGTACAGTTTACTTCCTTTTCTTTCTCATAGGCCAAAGTAGGTTATGAAAACAGCTTGATCAACACAATTAAATCAATTTAGTACAGAAGAAGATAGCTGTTTTTTTTGACAGAAGTGAAAGTGAAATATCTAACAATCAGTTGAGACATGTGACCAGACGTTTTTCATTTCAGGAGTTTAAAAACTAGAAACACAAATAAAACACATGGGTTTTCAACATTCCTTCAAGACATTATTACACTGAAAATTCCCGGTAGCAATTTCTCAAATGGAAATCTTTGGAATATTATGTGCAACAATTACTCATCACAAAACAAGTTTGGCTTGTTTCACTAAATGCTTGCCTAGCAATACTCAAATTGCTGTTTTGTTTTTATAACCTAGTTTACTTTTCTTGTCCAATTTTAAAACATTTTATGCATACCAATATTGTAAAATATGGATTACAGTAGACATCTCTGTCTCTGCCTAAGTATTAGAGTAAACAGCAATGAATCAATTTTGCTTGGAGTTGAATTAGAAGTCTTATCTAGGATGAAAACATTTCTGTAGGCATCTTATAAATACCATTAAGTGCAAGAAGTGCACATTATGACAAAAACAAATTACACCCAAGCTCCACCCTGACATTAAAGAATTTATGGGAGCCAAGACAGCCACCCACAAAGACACTAATATACAGTATCAGCATTAAAAGTATCCTCCAGTGCAAGCTAACCTTGGAATGGAAGTTTCACATCAGTACATACACCCCTCAAAAAGCAAACGTTAATATTTTTTTTCAGGAATATTGAGGATACAAAATCTTACATAAAATTATTTAAAGCATAAATTATAATTACACACACACACAAAAAACCTACTTAAGATTCTACGGTTTCCAGATACATCATGTGCAAAGACGTGAACTAGATAACTGCCTAAAAGCCCACACCATTTGTCAGTTAAAGAAAAAAACTCATTCACATATACAATCATTATGGAATACAAGTCATTAATTATGTTTTGATTTCTTTAAATTTAGGAACAAACCCTGAAGTCACATACCAGTTTTAATTCACATTTACTTAACTGTTACTTAGGCAAGCTCCTTTTAGTTCCTGGAAGCTTCAATAAATAGCAAATGAAGAACAACTCAGTGAAAACTCATTTTCATTTTCTTTGGCTCAAGAATTAAAAAATAGTATTGAATCTTTTCTAATACTTCTGGCCTACTCATTATGCAGCATGGAGAAAGTACTTCTAGAATTTAGCTACAGGTCCTTTAAAAAAAAAAAAAAGACAGTAAATTTGTACTGAAAGGTTATTTCTGCAGAGCTATTTGAACCGCACAAGTACTTATAGGACAGGTGAATAACAGGAAAGAAATCCTTTACATACTGCTGAAGCCATGAATTAGTGAACATATTCCGTTCCTCGTTCTTTCCCTTCTTTAACTATCTCTGTCACAACATTACGACCAGTACTTACCACTTTCCCATTAGTCTAACATGCCTGCAAGTCGCACTCTCTAACACCACAACCATTTTAAAATGGCCTTGGTCTCCGTAATAGGTAGACAAAGCCAAAAGAATGCACGCGCTCACATTCTGATGAACTGTGCTAGCCTGGCAGTCTATGGTATGTATAACTAATTTGTACAAACCAAAAAAGCCCCTACATGCTACTTTTCTCATTATTTCTACTGATACTTTCCAATACAGAAAATAAATTTGTTAGTCTATTTTCTTACCTGTACAACTGTCGACCGCAAAGCTGAGGAAAAAACACACCAGTATTAAGAAAGTTCTCTTGAAATAAGTGTTTTCATTTTTTGTCTTCACATGCAATGTCTATGCACTGTGTGCTACACAGCACTTGGAATTACTTTAAAATTAAAAATCAAAGTAAAAATATTTTTAAAGTACACAGTTTTATGATACTATTTCCAATGACACATCGAGAGTATATCCGACCGAAATTTACATTCAAAGGAAACCCATTTAACACATTCCTAAAGCACTAGGTTTCTTCATTTCAAATCCTAGCAGCTCCTGCACATACTCTGCAAGCTTGTTCTGCTTTTTAAAATACATTTGCTTTCCACATTTGGCCCTTTTAAAATAACCATATACTGTGTTGACTAAAAACTCAAGAGTATCTGTTAGCTACAGATTGAACAGAAAAAAAAAAAGTTCAATTGTAACTGCATTATCTCATTGTCGACATTACAGTATATCATCTTTAAAAATCAGAGATTATCAAATTTAGCTGTAGTAAAACCTGAAAGAATAGATTTTTTAAAAAGAACGAGCTTACATAAAAACTTTGCAGATTAATTATAAACAGACAAGAGCAGAAATTGGAAAATATCATAACAAATTAAGGCCACGGTAACAGAACAGATAGTGCTGATTAAGCTTACAGGCATTTCAACACAAGAAAGTTAAACAAGGACAAAGATGCCTTTTCAACTTGTAGCAGCAGCACAGAATTTAACAAGCACCAACATACTTAAAGCCTAATGGGTAACTGGTGAAGCCTGACAGCTTTAGTCAGTCAGAACTGAGACTGAGGGACTACAGATACTGCAAAAAAGAGCAGGAGCCTGAATGCTGAAGAACTGTCTGTTCCACAAGGTGAAGAAATGGGAACCAGAATTAAAAACCAACAATATACATTATTTAAGATTAAAGGGACAAGTTCAGCAAAATTATCTTTGTATAAGTGTTTTAAATTTTTATGAGCAGGACAAGACTTCATTTGTCCTATCATGAAGACATCCTAGATAAAGACAATGCATCAGCTGAAATCCAGAATGTGACTTTTGAAGTCCATAAACAGGTAAATTACAGATGCAAGGGTTTAGCACTGAAACTATGTTATAAAAACCAAACAAGCAAAACCAACCCCAAAAACAGAATATAAAGGACAGAGAACAAATAGACTGAGTAGATTTCTCCTGAGCATAGTCACATTAAGGGAACAGCCATACCATCTATCTGCAAGGCTGATCAGTATGTATAGAAAGGAAGGGAAAAAAAAACACAAAACACCAGGCAATATTTCAAAAGTGTAACTGATAGAGTAAGTGCCTTAGCTAAGAAGCTGGCAGGACAGAAAGGGACCAAATACAAAATTATTGTGAAGTAAGAGACATGGTCCACAACACTTACCAAAGAATCTCCTATAATGTGTCCAAATTCATATTTGGGAGATTATTTACTTTTGGCAAGTGGAAAAGAAGGGTGGAGAACAACAACTGTCCTAATTACAAATGTTTGTTTAAAAATAATACAACATACCACGTTACAAGATACATTTATACTTCCTACAAACCTCTTGATGGATTTGCTTCAGTCCCTCCAATGATTTTTCATTGAAATAATATGTTACAGATCTGTAAAGGTATACAAAATTTTTAAGAGATTTAAGAGATTAATTTCTTAATCATGCTACAAGTTACTCTTCTTCCATGACTTAATGTATTTTAAATAGAAAAACAATCATTTGACTCCCACACTATTCTCAACAGAAATATTCAGTATTTAATTTTAATGAGTTCAGTAAACATACCAGTAAATTCTTTCCTTACTATGTAGCAAACATTCTTAAAAGATTTTTAAAAAGTCATTTATTAATAATACTATAATAAATATACACAAATAGCTATTCTCATTTCAGTTGTACTCCACCACTTCTATATTTTTTCCATTAATATCAAGCATTTCCCACTACTAAAAATGCTCTACATCTTTTTTTGCTAACTTTTCAACTTTATTCACATGCACAAAATATGTTACTTGAAAAGGCAACTCTTAAGATTAACACAAACTCTTTTGTTAGACACTACTGAGAAATATTTCTCACCAAAGTCATAAAAAAAGTATATACTTCATACCTTTCATCTGAATTCCACTCAGTATATATAGCTCGTACAATGACATTGCATTTATTAAATGTCACCCTTCTAGATATATTTGTATGAATGCATTAGAATGTTTTCAGAAGTAAAATAAAAAAAGGTTAGTCACAGTAATTATCCAACTTTTGAAAAAGGACCCAGAAAGTCCATTATAACATATATATATATATATATATATATATATATATATATACACACATACACACATCGAAGAAATACATATCTGTGACTGTTGCAGAACTGTATTTATTTTCAGTAAAGTTTGTATTTTGGGGTCTTATCATCCACTGCCTTGATCTTAAACACCTGCTCATCCCTATTTAAGTCAAGCTAGTATAAAATTCTACCACTAATGTAGATTCTAAATTCTAGTTCTGCAATAATGACTTCCAAACATTTTTCATAAATGATTAATGTGAAAGAAAGTAAACTCATTTCTTTACAACACTAAGGCAAAGACACTGCCAAATAATTTTGTCAATTATTCTGGGTATATCTCTTAACTATAATTCATGTGTGTGTGTATATACACATCCCTTCCATTCAACAGTACTATTTAAATCAATCCAAATCAACAAGCTGCTTCTCTAATGCTGAAGATGAAAGACTGTTCCCTCACCAGGAAGCCAAAATACTTCTGGTGAAGGGCTGGTAGTGCAGGGATGGGTTAATCTGTACTGAAACACTATCTTTGAATTCTCCAAGTAAGGCAATAAACGATCTCACTTTCCAAGATGATTTTAGACTTAAACGTAACATCACCAAATAAAATGTGAAGGCTTGATAACCATACAAAAATTCAATGGAAGAGACATTTAGTAAGATGGGATTTCCATAATTATACTGAGGAAGCTTTCACTGTATCAGACATGAAAGGAAAATTTATAGTCAAGATAATCTAGCATTTATACCTATTATTCTCTTCGGCTAGTTTACACAGTGCATGGGTGATCTCAGCACAGGCAAGAATTGCCCCATGGCGTGTGTGCAGATCTGTGCCCACTGATAAAGGTAGCAGTCTTGGCAAAACTGAAAGAGATTAAATAATTATTTTTTTAAACAGAGCATACTGACAGATCACAGTTCTAAATGTAAACATGTCAGCCTAGAAATAACATTGGAAAACCATTTCTGGAAAGTCAGGCCAATATATTCTCATCATTATGTGAGAAACAAGTTTTAAAAACACAAGTAAATTCTGACAACACATGCTAAACCACACCTAGAAATTTTGTGCATACAACCTAGCTTCCCTGTTTGGCATAAATAAAAAACATTGGCATTGGGTTGGCTGAGCGGTAGAGAAAACGAGGCTTGTAGCCACCTTCATGGAATTTTACTTCAACGTAAACTGCCACTTCCATGCCACTGTCACCTTTCTGACCCTCCCTAGGGAGTCTAGGTAAGATCTGTAATCTGGGTTTCAGCTGCTGTCTTTCAGGCATAATAGAAAGCAGCTAGTACATCCTTGGCACCTTGAGTGGGCCGAGCAAAGGACTGTGAATTCATTCAAGAAACATTTGATTACACACACAACGATCAGAAAGAAATTCTTCTGAAGATGTCAGACTGGACAAGACAAAACAGATTCTATGCAGAACCTGTTATGAGTTACCTACCCACATTTGCCATGTATTCAGGAGCCCGTGGAGTAAGGTTATGCAGAGCCTTAGTTGCAAGTTCTCGAATAACACTGAAGATGTAAAAAAGCATTTTTGGAGTTTTCTTGTTAGCAATTTAGTAGAAGTAATGTGTTAAAAAAAAACAAGGTCAGGAAGGGCCTCCTGCCCACAATCAGAATAAAGACCCTAGCAACAATAACAGATGTGGTATTCTCTGTCCATCCTAACCTTCCCTCCTTAAAAAAAGCCAACAAAACAAAACAATGGGCCAAAGAGACAGCCTACAGCTAGCTTTTAGCTATATGAATAGACCTTATTGCTGAAAGAGACAAAGAAAAACATAAGTGTGGATGGTAGAACCTGAGGGCTCATTCTATACATTGGCAGGGACACTACAGTAAACTATTATTATTTCTCGTGATGCAAACTATTATCAGCACTGATATAATCTCATTTGTGTTATATGTACATGTTTTAATCTTCATGAACATTGAATATGACTAAGCTCTATCTCCATGCATGAAATCTACTTTAATTATGATAATTGTATAGTGCTGGTGTTTACCACTCACATACACTATATACCATATAAACGTGTTTTATTAATCTATTAACAGATTGAGGTCAAAATTCATAAGCACATTTTAAGTGACAATATGCTAGAAGGCATGGATGACGTCAGCTACTACTTGCCTATTCCCCTCAGTCAAACAGTGTTACAAACTCTGTTTTAAGTAACATAAGCATCACATGCAGAAAAGCCAATTCCTGGATGTTAATGTAATTAGACTTTATGAACTTACCTATCCCAGTGGTTAATCTTCATGTTAACTAAATGATCGATCATTGGTTGTGTATACTCAGGAAAACCAGCAATATACACACTGAAAAGAGAAAGATCTATATGATAGAGAATCAACAAGTGTGTGCATTTTAGTACAAGCTACTCCAAAGATTAAAATCCTCTGGTTTTAAAGCAAGCAAAAAATTACTTAACCATGCCTTCTCCTTAATGAGACGCAGCTGAATGAAATAAACAATAGTAAATATTTTACAAGTACTGTCAAATATTTAAATCACTTTTGCAAAAGTCTTTCAGATTCTCTTTAAAAACTGTGATACAAACAAAAAGCTTGACAACAATGAAAAGCAAAAAATAGTCAGTTCCCATTGCTACATTCTACAAAATGGGGAAGTACACACATATAGTAGTAATTTTAGATTGCAGAAATGTGTTAATATAAAATACACACTGCACAATAAAATTATGTTATAGAAATGTGTTTTATGTTCCCAGAGACAATATTCCAAAAATGAATAATGGTTTTGATTTGATCCTTTTAAAAAATAAACATACAAAAAGTCAATTATGACAAAAATATTAATGCTGCAAGGTCAAGACCTAACATGCAAGGGAACACCGGAAGTAATTAGCTAGGCAGCCTGCATAATTACCTGACTTTACAGACAGATTTGCTTTCCAATCTTCAGAAGCATCAACTATTGAAAGCTAAGGTCAACAGAAATCTAGTGAAATGTTTTTTAAGTGCAACTGATGTACATTAAATAATCTTGGAAAGCCAAACAACCAGTAGAATGTGTTTGTGTCAAAATGGCGTGCACGAAAAGACAAAATTAAGGACACATAGATTAACTTAACATCACCTTCTCGTATCTTTTGAGTGATTAACCTTGCAACCATAACAGCATTCCATTAATATACATGTGTGTAATTAGAAAAAAAATAAGTAAAAATTAAATGTTGTTGTATGTTAACACACTGATATTTACACAATTCATCAGAAGAATTAGAATCTTTAAATCCACAGTACAACCTCAGTCATTTGAACACAACACACAAGTGCCACCTGCTACTGCTACGAGACCTGGAGGGGGATTACAGGCAGGCTGCCAGCTGGATTGATGGATTGTTGATGCCAGCAGAGAAATGGTAAAATTCATTGCTCTGTTGTTCCCTTCCCTGTTCTGGGAGAACACGCAAATTCCCTCTGACATAGCAGAAACTCTTCTCTTCATGACAGCTTTTTGGATCTTAGTTTTAGCACCAACCATTCTTTCAAGCCATTTTACTCTGAACTTAGTTGCACAGCTCAAAGTTGGATCTTTTGGACAGTGTTGGTAGTCCACTCTCACTTCCACTTTTAGTTGATAACTGCCTTTAGCTAGAACCTTCAAGTTTTGACCCCGACTGAGTATTTTATACAAATAGGCTTTTATACAATTATAGCCTTCCTGACAATGTTGTTCTTTATTTAGATTAACAAAGTTTCTTTCTGAACTCTACTTTTACACAGCCCAGAACTCCTGAAATCAGTCTCGTTACTCCCAAGTTCATATTAAAATAGGACATAGGCTTCCTCCACTTTCATCCTCAGAAATGGATTAACATATTTACGCTGAATCTTCCAAAGAACAGTCAGCAAAAAGTTTCCAAAGAACAGCAAGTATACAAACTTTGCATAAAAATACCTGGATTTGGAAGGTTAAGCAACTACTTACATACACATACGTAGTACATGTATCTAAAAACCTATATTCTTGTAGAGAAGCAGTATCATAAATCATTTAATAACCAAAAAATATTCAACTGTAGAAACTGACACATACTTATTGAGCTTTTGCTGCTCAAAGTAGATTCACTAGCACAGACTTTCGAACCTGCACGGTTTCCTTTCATATAGCAGCAAACAGCGTACCAGGATTTTATTTATCTGGGTGGGAAAGAGAAAGCTAAAGATTCTAGATCTGCAATATGAACCTCAAGTAGCTTTTTCCAGCTACATAAACAATTACACCACCTTAAGGCATACCGATCAGAAAGGTTCATTCTTCCTACCACATCATAATGATACATGTTTTCTGTGCAGTCAAATATATGCTTATACACTTTGCTTTGATGTTACTCAGACAAAAATAAGGAAATAATTAAGTATCGACCCAAATAATTACATCCTGCTCGAAAAGCAAAGTGGTGAAGATTTTAACAAGTAATATAATGTATTAGATGACAAATAATTTACAAAGAAGAGTTTGATTAATAACACTGAACATGGTTTCAGGGAATCATGCTACTAACTGTATAAGATTATTTATAAATAATTTGCAAATTTATTCTTCCTGTTACACAACTTGAAGAAAGGCACAAGAAGTAAAGAAAAAAAAACAACCTTCAAACATTTTCACTTAGGTAAGTAACACTCCAACAAAACCTCTAGAAATCACAATGAAAGAAGTAATAAATGAAACATTCAAGAGAAAAATTATCACAGCTCTCAAGAAGTATGAGAACATAATTAACTTTCAAACTAAAAAGAGAGAATAAAAAACATGTGTGCCAATTTTGAGTATCTTCAATTTTTTTCCTAGTATAGAAAACCAGACTTCCAAAATTTCCATTGACGGTCTACCAATCCAGGGCAGCATTGAATACCAAGCGCCTACATTTCCCCATCTCAGCTCAGTAGGCGGGAGCTCAGGGGAAGAGTGTAGGAGGAGGGTGTGGACCACAGAGGAAAGACAGTAGGTAAAAGGTGAAGATATGCACAGACTGGAATGATTATGCACAAAAAGGGACAATAGGGTGGTGGCCAAATTAGTGAAAAATACTCAAGAAGAGAGACAGGTACTCAGTGCAAATTATCTTTAAAAAAACGTTCCTTGGAAGTTACGAAGCTGGTAAAGAAGCATAAGCCTTTTTACTTTGCTATTTCTCTTTCCCAAGAATCTAATCTCTTCAAACCTTTCTAACCTGTTGGCTTCTCAGAGCACCATGCACCATAGGGCTATTTATCTTACGTATCTTAAAATGGTCTGAATCACCTCCTGTAAGTGCCTGTCTCTTTGCATTGACTACAGAGAGAGGCCAGACAACTAGGCTAGACCGTCTGTCTTCGACATACAACTAAAGGTAGAACCCAGCCCTCAGCCTTTTTCATCTTTTCATGAGGAAGTGTAATCTTTTGTTCATTTTAGTCATTCTGTGCGCACAACTTGCCTTTGAATTCCCCTTACTTCAGCTTTATTGTACTTTCAGATAGCTGACCAGCACAGAGCATGGCATTCCAAGAAAAGCCACTGATTTATAATAGCACCACACCAGTACTGGTATTTCCCATGACATTCTGTGCAGAATCCATAATGCAGTGATCAGTTTGGTTTTTCAGAATTGCTGCATACTGTGGTTAGAGTTTCACTGAGCATTCTATGAAAAATATAAGCACTCAAATTAAGGGTCTACAAATTCAACAACCCATATCTGAGTCTAACTGCCATCATAACAGCCTCTCCATTTGCTCCAGCTCTTCAGAAGTCCCTAATCTTATCTAAGCTCAACCAGCCTAGACAGTTTTGTGACACCCACAAATAACGTCTCTTGGCTGCTTCCTCCAGTTTCAGTGCATCTATAAAGTAACAGATCACGTAGACAAGTTGGAGGAACATCACAGTCTCACTTTCACCATGTTTTATATGTAATTAGCAGTTTGATATAGAAACAAGGAAAAACAAGTTTTCACGTATTAGAAAAACGACAATAAACATAATATTGTTTGTATTTATTATGTTTATTGTATTTTATTGTTTATGATTATTGTTTATGTTTACTGTAAGGTCAAACAATCAAACAAATACTTCATTAAATAAAAGAGGTCCCTTATGTTTAAGAAAGCATAAAAAAATAACTTACCTGATAGTCAGATAACAGTTAACTCTGTTACCAACAGCAAAATAATCAGCTGCAGTTAAAATGTCTATGCCATGTGGAAAAGTGCCCTACGAACATTGTAGATAAGAGGAAAAAAAACAGAAAATAATATTTTAAAATGTATTTTCTGAATAGACAATGTATTGAAAATAATCCCCTACTACTGTACAACCACTAAAAAAATACAATTTAATTTCTAATTTATAGTAAAATCACTTGCACTAAAGAGATAAAGGATATTATACAGAAGCAGCAAAATGTCTAGCTTCACTTGTGAGTCAATGATAAGCCAAGTAAACAGCAGCAGGTAATAAACTATGCAATAGCTATTTTAACACTTTCAAGTCATAGCCATGTATATTATTTGTTGATTGCATTATGCATGCACAAAAAAAATCTCTAAAAAGTTTAAATAAATGTAAACGTGTTTTTTGGATTATGCAAAGGAATGAGCTTCTGTTGCAAGTTTTCTGAAATGTAAAATTAGGAATTGGGCACGAAAATATGCATCACATGTAGAATAAATGGGAGCTCATATACTTTTATGTTGCTACTTATACATGTATTTTATGATTTATTTGTTAATGAACTAAAGAATTGTTTGTTTTTAAAAAGAGCACTGGCTCCTAGCAAAGTCTGCCACGTTAAATCCTTAAGAAGTATGATGCTTCTGACATCAATGCTCAAAAAATTATGGTTTCAGAAAATTAATTATAATCCTAAGTATGTAATCACCACCTAAGATTTGTCTTTTAAAACATCAATAATATAATAAAATGTCAGAAATTCAGAATTTTGATCGGCTATAACTGACTTAATATAGTACTACGCAGCCTGGCTGTGTTTTGGAATGGAGGAGGCAGCATAGCCACCACAAGCCATAATTAAGTATAAATGGAAAAGAGCCAACTGAAAGACACTATGCTTACTTACAGAAGGGACAATCATATGATATTTAAGCAATAAGGCTATGTGGAAGTACAGGTTCTGGATATGATATAGTTTTGTTTGTTTACAGTTCACTCAGCCCTTCCACATTAGGATACAGCCATGAAAAAATAGTAAAAAATATCTTTACATCTATGCCTGAATAATTAAAGAAGCACACAGCACAAGCAGAAGGAAGGTGTCAGCTGCTGCAGAAGTCTTTTGCTGGGTAGCATACTGCCAACTGTCCAAAAACCAAGGCCTGCAATCTGACTGAACCAAGAAGAGCAGACAGAATATGTACAGCTCATACAAGAGACTACTTGCAAGCCCTAATAACTCAAAGAAGAAACGATTGCACTCTCAAAAAGCCTCATGAAACACCAATTTGGAAAAAAAATGCACAAGAAATACCTAACCACTATTTGTAGCTAAACAAGGTGACATACTGTGAAATATGTAAGAAATGTAAAATGTAAAATGTGAAATGTAAAATATGTAAGAATATGTGATATTGTACATAAGGCAAAATCACAGCTAAACAATTTCAATTCTAGCTTGTACTTGGACCGTGCTCTTTATAACTGGACTGTAAGCATGCCAGTTTCATGCTGTCTCATCACAGGTCAGAGTGCCACAGTGCATGTGTCAGTGAGACAGGAAAATTCCTAAAACCAAGTTCAAGAGTACAGAGGTCATGGCTTTAGAGGTCATGACTTCCATTCCATCAAAATATTTGAAACTTACTTCTCCAATACAAAAGTTCATCTTATTAGAAGAATGGGTTTTTGCCATTATTTATGCTTTATATATATTCTGCAATTTTTTCAGTGTTTTCACTTACATGAAAAGTAATTTACAAGGCTTGTTCTTCTGAGGCCATAAAAGCAAGTTCTCAGATTTAGGTCACGTTGCATTGCAAAGGTGAAGCAGGCAGGAATAAGGAAATAAGCAAGGTCAATTTTTTTCTCCACGTATTTCATATCACCATTGTTACTTCAGATGGAGAGTACGTTTCAGTTCCTTCCAATTCAGAGAAAGGGTGACTCTTTCAACACCTTACATCCAGGTAAAGGACTTTAGAGGGTGTATCCACTGATTAAGTAATCATTTTCCTAGGCAGTAGGGAATAGTTCAGCAAATAAAAACTTCTGAACTTCTACAGGAACTAGCTGGGAGACCGATACTGCTCTTCATGCCATAACTTAATTATCTTACTACTGACTCCTCCTTAGCAGTCCAACATGGTTGCTGAAATTGTGTTTTCAATCAGCATCAAAAAACATGAATTGTGTCAAAGCAGTATTGTTAATTTCCGGTTGTAAACTACCTCTGACCAAGCAATAAAAAGCTCTACGGAACTTTTCCTACATGAAAGCATTTCTAAGCCTACAACACCCAAGAGCCCTGTCTCTTCTGGAACTAAAGGCAGAGTAAGGTGTTTACTCCATTCAGTGCCTTATGAAGTGGAATCAGGATGAGTAGTTTTGTGATGACTAACCTCTTTGAGCAGTAACTATAGACCCAGGGAAGAATCAGGCTGGCTTCTACTTATCACAGACCTAGTTGGGTCAGGTCATCAAAAATACCTACCCTCTTCCTCCCGGTCTTCTCGCATCCTTTCTCTGCTATTAACCTCATTCTGTCTAGAAATTCACACACTACTTCAGGACACATTGCTTAATAACCATAGCTTTAAAGGAATAATATCCTGGCTCGTAACAGAGATCTTGAGGAATGATAGCTGGGAAAAGCTAAACATCGCATTTTAACAAAGATGCCTTAAAGAACGTCTTATTGAAATCAAAATTTGCTTGAACCATGCTCTTAACTCTACATGCCTTGCTTTGTCAGAAGAATACACTAGCTGAATTATTTTCCACCCTGTAAGTTGTATTTTCAGCTTTATTAATTCCTGAGGAGAAATGAGGAAACTTCGAAATTGAAGTTCTTATCCTATTTGCTTCTCCAGCAAGGTTGCAAATCAAAGTTCTTTGAGCTTTTTAACAACGTAAATCTTGCTAAATTACATAGGAATCTACCACAATACTTTTTTTAAAAAACTTAGATTCCTTTAAAATTAATGGATTTCTCAGGAGCTTCTAGATGGTAGCATTACGATACAGCAAGCACAACCCAAATACTGGGTTTAAGAATCTTAAGCCTAGCTCGTTGTCTTATCACCAAACCACAGCAAAGATTGTGCAGCACACTTCAGCTCTTCCACTTGTTTAAAACTGGAATGCCAGTGGGACTAAAGAATAACCCACACTTGTGCTTTTCCTGCTTTAAGAGCATTGCAACTTGGAAGGTGTAGAATGGCTGCGAATTTTGCTTCTCCAAATGACTTACAATTACCAGATAGCCCATCTTCTTCCAAAACCAGAATACTAAAATAAAACTCACATCTCGGGAAACTATTGCGCGAGAACCTGCTTACTGGTAGTGAAAATACATATTTTGTAACGTTCTCCTACTCATCTTCTCTGAAGCCACAGCATCTAATTTTGATTTGAGGTACTACACGTTTACACTCATCTCCAGAGCACACTCATGAATGAAGATTCAGGAAAGTTACCGTACCTGTCTCCCAACATTCTCCTGGAAGGCAGCCTGAAGAACAGAGAACAAACATACCAAAACGAGTCAGGTTTGCTTTTTGATAAACACCAGATGAATTCAAAACACACAACAATATAAATGACCCATGGCTTTTCTTTTTTAAATAAAGTAAGCTTTGTTAATAGAACAAGCCCACAGGGCTTTTTTGTTTCTGCGTCTCTGTGCTCTAGTGTTCTTAAAGCTGCATGTTGCATGACAGCAGTTTAAGAATGCAAGTTTATTAAACTAGTCACACCCAGAAGAGTGCTTTTGACTACTGACACAAGGCTTTGCACTAGAGTTGAAAGTCAATACTTGGAGACAACAGAAATTGAGACAGTTTGCTTTTGCCTGACTACTGCAACATCACTGGCTTATAGTAGGCCAAGTCTGATTTTTGTTCAGTGCAAACTTCAGACAAATATCAAGAACAAGTATTTGAAACAATCTGAAACCACATTGAAACAGTAAAGGTACAAAATCTGAAGGCAAAATTCATGTATGTTTCTCGTGTTTTCAATGAAAGAAACTAAAAATCTTCCAAACTGCAATACAACCATAAAGTTAATCTCTCTACCTGTACTGTATATAGAATAAAATCTACTCCATACTCCTTATTAGGCCCTGAAATTTCTCTCAAAAAGTCTCCATTTATTTTTTCTCTAAAGAAATTATAATCATAAGTACAAATAAAAACTTCTCTAAATTTTAACTCTTTTCAGAGACTAGTGTCCATCATTATCTGGACACTTCTCTTTTGTAATGTCCCTCCATCAGTGAACACAAATCTCCAGGAAGGAATAGCATTTACCACCTGACAACTGATATTTAATATACAGGGGTACGTTGAAGTCCCAATCTCTACTGAAAATGTTACAAGAACTTCAACAGACAAGAGTTTCTGTATTTCCTACATAAATACGACGCATGTGGTAATCCACCTGCAAAAACAAAAGGTTAAGCTCACCAAGGTATCGTATTCTACATATGGAGCAAGCACTCAGAACACAGGTGAAGCAAGGCCTAATGAAGCCAGTCTCCCACTGTACTTCTGAGGTTACGTCTGCTTAGGATAATGACTGCAGTTCCTGTAGACTTGCCCAGGCTAGCTCAGCTCCTTCTCGCAGTGCATCCATTGCAGGACTACTAACGCAGGCCAACTCAGCTGCTTATCCACCTTGCAGGCAGGTTTAGGAGCCCACCTTAGTTTGTGCGGTGTGGTGTCGTAGCCATGCTGCCAGCACTGCCCCCAAGGTAGCTGGTTTAGGATTACCTCAGGTAGAGACTATCCTCCGCAGCAACTGAAGCGTAGATACACCCTTGGGCAACATGTAAAGCAGCCTTCCAGAACAGGACTGCGAGCTGCAGCAATGCCCTAGACTTCATCATCATTGTACTTTCTTTTAAAAACATACTGCTCAAACGTGCATTACTGATACAAAATGTAAAAAGATTTTTTTTTCTGTTGTTAAGATCAGAAACTTTACCATCCAAAGAATGTAATTCTTGTCTCAAGTTTTCTTCTACTTGAAATATATCTGTAGGCCCAGGTCTAAAATATACTGTGGTAAAATCATTGTAAAAAGATCTGTAAGGGCCTATATATGACATAGAAGGAAAACAGCTACAGTTCATATACATTTCATTGAGTTTTTTACTTAATACAGGAATTTTAAAATTCCAGTGCTAAATCACCATTTCATTTTCTAACTCATTTAGAAAGGTGATCATGAAGGTGGAGAAGATACAAGACCAGCAGCATGGTAGAAATAGTTCACATCATCTGATTTATTTTAAACATCTAATTTAGATGTTGGCTTACACCTAATTGCATAGTTTATCTATTAAAAAAATACAACGTGCTTATGAAACCAGATAAATATTTATAAGGCAACACTAATATCAATTTCAATTTAGTAGCCCTTGAAAAAAGTTTTCAGTTTGTTCCCACAAAAATTGAAGAAGTAGTAAAACATTGTATAAGTCATGATTTTAAAAAGTATCAACCAACCATATGTAAAGAAAACCCTCTCTTTAACATGTCAGAACAGAATACAGCCCTATCCGAGGTCTCTTATTCATGTGATCATTCTTTATAATGATTATTCATGAAAGAGTTGCAAGAGTCAGCTCAGAATGCGTTTAGAGCTTCAAAAGAACAGTCTTGTTTTATTCTCCCTAACCTCGGGGTTCAAAATATCTCTATATGCTATTGTGTTTTATTGGTGCTCCGCATTATAATACATCACATATTGTAATAGATGGAAAATCTAGTAAAACATGTTGTTTATTTAAACATGCATTTAACTGTAGTAATGATTGGGAATAATTAGGACTCCCAGGTATTTTTCTTCAAAATTGTAGTAATACCTGGCAAACAAAGTATTTATTTGCCTGACTTTCTAAAATGAGTAAAGAGATTTTAATACTTGCATAACTATCCATCAAAACAATCCCAATCTCCCAAACTTTGTCCAGCTCTAAATTATAATGTACTAATGGGGAGAAAAAACAAAAACAAAAAAACCGAAACTCTTATTGACGGAAGATAATCAAATTACAGAATGCTTGATATCCTGGCTTAAACTACAACAAGAAAGTGACAAAATGTCTGTAGTATGTTGTACTCACTTGAAATACAAACACAATCTTCATTAAGCTTATAGCATTTGTATATGGTTTAGCACCATATTTCATGGTCAAACTATCAGTTTATGTTTAAGCACAGAATCCTAATGAAGATTACTGCAACTAAAAGTAAGCAGTACTCCTGCACTGGGAATCGTGTTAGAAGTATCTTCTTTACACACATTACCCACTGACTCCTACAATTCCTATAGAGCAAATACAGTAATTTACTTTTTACCATCTACGCTGTTACACTGCTCTGTGCTGCTGCGGCCTCACCTTGAGTCTTGTGTGTAGTTTTGGGCATTACAGTAAAAGGACATAAAACTAATTAGAGAGCATTTAAAGGAGGGCTACGAAGATGGTGAAGGATGTAGAGTGGACGATGTGTGAGGAGCAGCTGAGGTCCCTTGGTTTGTTGAGCCTGGAGCAGAGCAGGCTGAGGGGAGGCCTCATGGCAGCCTGCAGCTCCCTCACGAGGGGAGCTGGGGGGGAAGGGGGGTGGGGGAGGCACTGAGCTCTGCTCTCTGGGGACAGTGCCAGGACCCGAGGGAACGGCATGGAGCTGGGACAGGGGAGGGTCGGGCTGGTGGTTAGAGAAAGGTTCTGCACCCAGAGGTGGTCGGGCACTGGGACAGGCTCCCCAGGGCAGTGGCCACAGCACCAAGCCTGACAGAATTCAAGTAGTGTTTGGACAACGCTCACAGATGTAGGGGTTGGTATCTGGGTGGTCCTGTGTGGAGCCAGGAGGAGGACTTGATGGTCCTTGTGGACCCCTTCCAACTCAGGTTATTCCGCGATTCTATTATTCTACATTCCTTTATAGTTTGCACGGTTCTTAGGGAAGGCAAAGCTACCTTTGTTTTTCTGTGAGGATTTTATTTGAATAAAGTAACTTAAATTAGCCAGGAATGGTAAATTCTACAGTTTCTATAATTTAGGAGTTGAAGCCTGGGGGGAAGTAGCACTACTGTTACTCTGCAGTTGTACATTATGCAAAGGATATACATGTATCAGTACTCAGTGACCTACAGCATCTTAGCTTCCATGCTTTGGTTTTAACCTATTTAGACGAGATGATTCCTGATATGATTACACAAGAACTGACTCATTTCCCTAGCAACTGTGCTGCTCCTTCATTCAACAACTTAAACTCTCAAGCAGGGGTGTGGCTAGAAAAAATAAGGATGCTGTCCAGGTATCCCTGATTTTTTATTTTTTTTTAGAAAGGAATTCATAGGGAAGTTTGTTTTTTTAGGAATATGGACACTTGTGCCTTTGACCAGCATTGTTTGCCTCTGTGTTTGCTTCATAGGCGCAGCTACAAGTACCGTTACAAGGTTCTTTCTTTCAATTTGTGTTTTCTGTGTTTTTGTTTTTTTTTTTAAATCTGTTATACAGACAATTTTTCTTTTTACTTTTTTTCTTTAGAAAGCTAATGCAATACATACAACATTGACTTATAGCTTCAAAGATGAGATGTTACTTCTTTCAGTCTTTCAACTATAACCTATCTTCCAATAATCCCTTTCTCTTGAGAAGAATTATGCAATTTTTCAGTTTTCAACAGCACAAGTATTTTCTACACAGTGATCTCACTTTGGTTTCAGTCCTATTAACCAGATAATGGTATCTGCTTAAGAGGTGTATCACTTCCTTTAACAAAATTCTCTGTCCTACGAAAGAGTTCTGTAAAATAACTGAAAACATTTTGAAGGTTAGTTTGAAGGAGAAAGATTACTCTAGAATTTTGCAGCTTTATAGATGTAGCAACAGGGGATGAACAATTAGAGAAATATAACCTCATAAAACATACCACCTTGGTGACTTTCTTAAGATACAGAGTCTGTATATTACTAAACCTTTTGTCACACTATGACTAGAAAACACCAAGTAACTCTTTCTTAAATACTTTATGTTATCCAACATGACAAAAATACAGCAGACTGTATTGTAAATTGTGTCCATAAATCAAGATATGAAACTGTGGATTATATAATTTAGAATCTAAATTCACATCATAATTCGAAGGATTTAATAAAACACTTGTCTGCTCACTGCACACACATACATTGCTTATAACTGTAGTCTCAGATGAACATGCTACAAATTATGAAATTAAAAAACAAAACCAAAAAATAAACACAGGCTAGGATGTGGTAACTTACAGAAGCAGCTCTTCTGCAATTAACATCACGATCAAATACTGCAGCAATAACCAACGCACTGAGGAAATAAAATATTGATTATAACTACCAAAAATACAAGAAGAAACATGCAATATCATTTCATTATTTAGGATTCCAAGCAAAACATTCAAAATATTCTCTAACTAGCTTATTTTTTTAAAATATAATTCTAAAGTAAAATTTGTGTTGAAACAACCATGTACTTCCTTGTTTCTGTAGTTTGTGGACATTTCCATGGCATAAACAGACAACTGCCATCCTACTATAGCAAAACAGTTTAAGGAATATACAAATACATTTAACTACATAAGAAGGTTTTATATTTTAAATATAGCACGAGTACAAACTTGGACATATCTAACATCTCAAATGCGAGACAGTGCAACTTTAAATTAAAACTTGGAAATACAGTTTCTCAATAGCCAAATACACAGTAAGTCTTAGGTAAGGCTTAAGTAAAACTAAAAGTTAAGCAACGGAAGCTTTCAGCTATCTGTACAAGCATGATCACAGGATTTAAGTAACAAAAAATCAGTAAACAGTATGTAAATTCTGTTTAAAAAGTGACACTTTAGGATAAATTCAAAAACTTCTTTGCAAAAGTTTATCTGTAGATATACAGGTATGATTATACAAAGATACTACTTTGTGAATGAAATCTGACAACCCTCCACAGTTCAATTCTTTTTACTACAACAGAACCACATTTAAAAACCTGCAACAGAACACAACAGAGAGAATATATCCCAGGACATGAAGTCTACAGCTTTAGAAATCCACCTCCAGCATTCAATTAACTTCAGTGACAAATAAATATCACTTCAGGAGAATCACTTAAGCAGAAAATTATTCCTTTCAAACTCTGAAACTCTTCATTACATTATTTATTGACTCCAGGCAAAACAGGAAATAAATACTGGCTGAAAAGTAATTCCAATGTAGGTTTGCTTTAGCATAAAGATATTAATTACACTGATAATATCAAACTTCCCTGGGTAATGGCTATCAGTTTCCTTACTGGGCAGGAACTATGTTCTTAAAATTCACTGAAATGCATAAACTGAATTTACAGAGGCAGCAGTGATTACCTCCATTAAGGGAAACAAGAGACAGAAAGAAGGAATGAAATAGAAAATAAAACACAATAAATGCAACATTTTACTACAGAGGTGTAAAAATTGTTCTAAAGATAGTCAATCCTTTCTTATTGCTACTTGCATGAACAATTCCTTTCCCTGCCAGAAAGGCATCAAGCAATTACAAGACAAAAGGAGGTCATCCATGTGATAGCAACTGGAAGAGCAAACGTTTATGAGGCATTCCATTAGAAAGAAGCTAATGGCTAATTGTAGAAAGAGTGCTGGGTCAAACATTATCTTCATACCTTAATCTGCTTCTCTGGCATACAGATAAACTTACAAATCTTTTTATAGGAACATTTCGGAAGGATTTCACTTTAATTATAGAACGCTCAAAACTAAGGAACTGCCTAGAAACGATCCAGGAAGGCAAAAAGAAGCAATTTTCTGCTGGACGTTTCCAATTATATGGACTATATGATAAAATATGATTTTGTCTGTTATGCAGAAGTTCAATATTGTTCTATTCTGAGTAAATAAAACCAAAAAACTCATCAAGCCAGGAATCATCTGCTCAACTCATCTGCTTGCACTCAGCAAGCAGAGTGCTGCCTGTACTATGTCAAAGGTAGCCTGATGTTAAGTGTTGCAGAGTATTTCAGAAGAGCTTTGCTGGGTCAGATTGAAATTCTTCCAGGTCATTGTTTTGTCTCCAGTGGTAGTGAAAAGGGACACTTCGGGCTGAGTGTAAGCACTTACATGTTAAATATTAATATGCTAATTTTAAAAGCTATGTAAGTCTTTCTAAATTTCAAACGTTAAAAGTTTGTCACTGGAGAATAAATACTGCTCCTTACATTTCGTATTTACACTTAAAATCTGGTTTATTAAATATGATGAAAAACAGTTTCAGATTGTTATATACAACATGAGTTTCTGACTGATGTTTCTGCTTATAATTAAACAGTACTTTTTATTTTTTCTTATTCTGTTACCTCAAGAAAAACTTGTATAGGTAAAACCAGCAAAACAACATACTGTCTATGCGATGCCACCTGAGCTATTCAGTGTGGTGACTAAATAACATGTTTAAGAAAAAAAACACACACACTCACACACACACAAAAAAAACAAAAACAGGAATTTTGTCATTACCACCCAGCCTGATTATATTCATAAATCATACTGTAGTCATTGTTTTATGTTAATCCTTTCAGTAAAAGTATTTTAAACTTATTGAACTACATGAATAATTTTTTCAAGTTAATTCGTATTTTAAAATGCAGGCACAGTCTGCTGCAACACATGGATTAGCAAGGAAAGCAACATGCCTAAGATGAAACATGTTAAAGGTGTCTTCACCTGTCTGCTTTGTCGTGGGAGTTTATGTGATACTCCACCAGGATTTCCTAACATAAAGAAACTGTTTATGTCAAACAAAGTGGGATATTTTTTAAGCTAGTTGAAGAATCATGTCTTGACTTGTCTGAAATATACCACACCTGACTACTAACAGGTAGAGCAAAGAGTGGTTTTGCATCTCGCAGTCTCTATGAAACACCTTTTGTAGTTCCTTGAGGTATATTTAGCCTGTAAGCACCACAAGCTACTAAGGGTACAATAAGCACACAAGCAGATTTTAAAAAGCAAGCTGCAATTCTATCAGTCTACTGATCATTCTTGCTTTTTTCCTGCTCCCTTCCATTTACCCCATGTACGCACTTAACTGGCTTCAGGGAAAGTTAACAGGACTCAGAGCAGGTTACCAGCTCACTTCTTTAGCCTGACGCTGATTTCACTTCCTTCTCCCAACAAGCCAGAAATAATCAGAGAGCAGAGGCCAGCCAGGTGATGGGCATCAGCACACAGAAATATCAGGTTTCCCTCTGCTTATATGTACTGGGTGAACCACCAAGTAAGTCTGAATTTCCTTTATCGCCTGTGACAGGTACACTATACTCACAAGCAGCTTATACGATTGCTAACCTCTGAGAGTTTACTGCTATTAATTCAAACATACCACCCTGAAGCTGTGGGAAGAGAAAAAATAAACTCTCAAGCCTCTTGCCAATTTGGCACAAAAACAGAATTCCCTTCCTGAACTCAAAAAAGGGAAAAGTCTGACTTGTAACATCACAGAAAACTCTCTTCCTTACTAATAGCATTAGGGGAGGGATGGCTTAACAATCATCACAAGTGAAATGGTTTTGAACAATCACAGCAAGTTAAAAAGAGGAGGAGAGACCAGCATCAGAGAGGAGTCTGCTGAGAGCTGCTGTTGCAAACAGCCTTCTCATACCTCTTTAGCTGTACCAGTACCCCAGTTGTGGCTACCTGGTGAACTGGATGATGAAAACAGACCTAGGCTCAACTATACATTTATTTATTTTTAATCAGAGAAGCTCCCCATTCACTTTATCACTTCTGGCTGTGTTTTCCTCAATTACAGGAGCAACAGAGATGAAGCATGCAAAAGTGGCTGCTTCAGCCAGCATTAGTAGGGGAAAAAGCCCTTCAGACCAGTCTCAGGTTTAATTTCTTCTGTTTAGATAGGCAAGGAGAAAATAGAAGAAAATGATAAACACAGTGACCAGTCCCATTTTTGCACTGCACACTTGCAGTCCCTTCTAACCCAACTACTTTCTGCTAGCCACTCAAACTCCCCACTGCTGAATCCAGAGTTACGCAGTCTTTTTAGCATGTTGTTGTTACACACATAAACGTCAGCATCTTCAGCGTGTTACTTCAATCCCAAAGTTTTGGAGTAAAACATTGGAAGTAAAATAAATACACATGTAGAAGACAGCAATAAAGAAAACGCTCAGTTAAAAAGCCATATGATGCCCCTGCAGGAAATAAGTTTACACAAGTGCAAGATGCAGTAGGCGCAGAGTAGTCTCTCCTCTGAAGGCAACATTCACATACATGAAAGAAAAAGCTATTCTTAATATTTCATCATGGTACAAGATGTAGCTCAAAGCAATGCTTCAGATTTCCCCAATTCTGCAGGACAATCTTGCCCTGGGGCAAGCTACATCATTTATCCATAGCCACACCTTCCTTTTTTTTTCCCTCTTCAAAAACAACACACCACCGCAGGGAAGGCAAAGCTGCCTGTACTCCTACACTGTATGCACGTATTCAGATCCCTCTAAATAATGATCTATTTATTGATTACCTAACTAAACCATCAAATGATAAATAAAACTATATTCTGACCATGCAATAGTTTCATATAATTATGATAGGCAGCAACAACTTAATTTCTAATTGTATAATAGAGCAAAAGTACATTTTCCTCTTCAGTTTTTGTTTAGGTTTTAAACAAAACAGCTCTGCTTCTTAGTGTGCACCTGCCACTTTACAGACAATAATTTCCACACCCAAGGGGGCAGGAATCAAATTACCTGCATTTCCAAGTTATTAAATTATATTTAACTTTCCTCATAGGTAAGCTTAAAAAGAGTGCATGCATGTGCAGACTGGGAGAGGAAAAAAATCTCAGTCAAGCAGTGCTTTTAGAAAGATATGCCTGAATAGCAACTTCAGTATGTGCAAGTATTTCAAAATGTAGTAAGCTGATCCTGCATTAAAAGTGAAGTTTCATCTACTTTGCCAAGAATCTTCTTTTTGTGGTCTTGAAGCTTGAATACATCATGCAAGGTTTTAGAAACCAGTTTAACTGGACTTCTAAAAAAATAAACAAATGTTAGTAAGCGTATCTTGTTGAAATATGGATAGGGAAAAATACCAACAGATACGTAAAAATTAAAATTCTCAGGCAAGTATTTCGAATAAGCATCCTCTGTCAATTTTTTTTCTTAATAAGAACGGTAAGAAGAGTGGTCACTGTTTAACCGTTTTACCCACTCAACACCATCTAGTTACCACCAGTTTTTCAGTGCACTTGCTCTACTACGATGCCCACCTTGTCTCTTGACTCTGAGCATTCTTACCAGGCAACCAGCTACTCACGCTCCAAGCTCAGCATTATCTCCAGCCAGTTCAACAGCACTGCTAAAGACTGTGAAGGATATACCAGTCACAATTTCTAGCACCATGACAACACAAACAGTTCAGGATCTCAATCACTTATTACATCTTTTTAACGAGGTAGTAGCTTTCTTTCCAGGTAAATAATATATTATTTTTCTCTAAGAAACTAATAGTTTGTATTCTCATATAGGCAGATATTTTTGCTGTGTAATTCAGCTCACAAGGGATATCATGTACTTTGTTTCAAGATGCTGAGTTCTGCATTTTTTTTAAGGGTAGCAACAATTTGCTTGTGGCTAGAAGTATGACTCTTCTTTAAGTAAAACAGTGACACACCTAAGGCTAGATTTAAAAAAAAGAGCTGTATGTAATTATTGGCTTGCTGACACAATAGGTGAAACTGTGTGTCATACCCTATTTGAATATTTTTTTTCTACTGTTTCTCTTTGCAGTGGCAATTCTACCTTCAAGAGCTGATTGTGTTAAGAAAAGGTACAGCCAACATAACTACAAAGATTTTTAAGCAGAGCCTTACTATAGCACTAATACTGGCTAAAGTATTATGCAGCTTTGTTATAGAACTAAACATGTATAAATCACAACACTTTACGACTGAAAATAATAAATTTTCAGTTCCCCCCCAGCTGTCTACCCTCCATTTCATTCCACTCCACCAACTTAGTCGAGACAGGTGAAGTTGCAACTGGCAAAGCCACGGTGGTAACTTGTATTACTTTTGGTAGAAGACACCAGTTATTTACACCTGATGTCTTCCAAAATATATAAAAAAAAAAAAAAAAATTGTTTCCAGAACACACTGAAAGCTAAAAGACAGGAGCATCTTCAGAACCACAGAGCTCTTCATAATTGTGCAAAAGCTTTGTAACAGTAAAACAAAGTACCACAAATCATGTAAAATCAAAATAGTCAGCTTGCACCTACATATGGAGAATAACATTGATTTGTATTGTGGTAGGGTAAAAGAAGTAAAAGAAATATATTGCTCTAAGCATTATGAATGGAAGAAAAATCTGAAAAATGGAAGAACAGAACAGAATGCTGATAAACTGAATGTTTCTAAATTTGCACTTTGGCTTTAAAGCTTCTCTTGGAACAAGCTTGCCAGACCTTTAAACAAACCTTCAAGTTGTTCAACTAAGAGGATGGAAACAGAGGATTTACTTCCACAAGGCTGCTGACCAAATCTACAAAAAACACTAGCTTTGAACAAGACCTTACTATTGGATTGCCACACTCTTCCTGATGTTTTGCTTGCAGCCTGAATATAAATGTATTCCTGCTGGTTTAAAGATAGCAGTAACTAACTTTGCATAGCCCTTAACACCCTCTTAGAAGTATTTGGTAACATTCTACTCATCCTGTCACTATGTCTTCATTGCTACCATCGTTTGTGCTGGTTTGATTAAAAAAAGAGCCAGCTAGAATAAAAAAAAGAAACACAACCCAAAATACAATCACTGTTTCACTGTGCAAACATATCTTTAGGTACTTTTATATTAATAATTTACAATAAAATCAACTGGAAGACTATTTAAACATGACCATTGAAAATAAAATATTTCCTTAATAACTTACTAGGGCAAGCATCACTCACTACTTCTATCATGCTTATAACTGAATCAGGCATTTCCTAGAGTCCCAATTCTCTTTCTGAAAATCATCCAGCAGCTGTAGATGGCCTCACATTCCAGAACAGCTTGGTGTTACAAGACTCCTCTCCTTGAGTCTCTAGACTGTTGTGGATGAAACATGACGAAAATAGCATGAAAATGCTTTACCAGAAACACAACGCTAAGAACCTTAGCATTTTTTCCACCTGTTTACTTTGTAGAAAAGATAGCATTAAAAAAGAAGGCAGAAAAACAGCATTCAGCCTCAAGAAATGTGACAGCAGATTCTTAGACAGAAAGATTTTATCAAGGCCTCAAAAAATGCCATGAGCAAGTACCACACAGGTAGAAGACACTGCCCTGTGACCCTTCGTGAAAGGGCCAGTATAGGAAAGTGAGGATACAAGGATGAAAAACAGCAAAGACCAGAAAGGGGAGGGCACACTACGCTCAAGGAATAAAAATGGATATGTAGGGTCTACAGACTGTCCCAAGGAACTTTCAAAACTGGCTTAAAGAAGAAGGAACAAGACATTCGAGGTGCTTGAGTGGGTCCAGAGAAGGGCGACAAAGCTGGTGAGGGGCCTGGAGAACAAGTCCTACAAGGAGTGGCTGAGGGAGCTGGGCTTGTTCAGCCTGGAGAAAAGGAGGCTCGGGGCGACCTTATTGCTCTCTACAGGTACCTTAAAGGAGGCTGTAGTGAGGTGGGGGTTGGCCTGTTCTCCCACGTGCCTGGTGACAGGACGAGGGGGAATGGGCTTAGGTTGCTCCAGGGGAGCTTTAGGTTGGATCTTAGGAAGAACTTCTTTACTGAAAGGGTTGTTAGACACTGGAACAGGCTGCCCAGGGAAGTGGTGGAGTCACCATCCCTGGAAGTCTTTACAAGACGTTTAGATGTAGAGCTTAGGGATATGGTTTAGTGGAAGACTGTTAGTGTTAGGTCAGAGGTTGGACTCGATGATCTTGAGGTCTCTTCCAACCTAGAAATTCTGTGATTCTGTGATTTTCTTTGGGCATCTGCTGAGCTAAGTAAGCAGTGCTGCATTTCCAAACAAGGCTGTTTGGGTGTGATTGGAATAGTTCTGACAGCAGTCTGGAAGCAAGGCAGCACTAGAACTAGGATTAGGTTTCTGGGACCTATAAATATATAGTTCCTATATATATTTGAAAGTAATACTAAATGACTACTGATTAAAAATCTGCCAGTGGAGACAAAGATGCCTGAGTTGCTGATATGAGAGCACACTAGCAGTCTGCCAAGAAACTGTGAGAAGCTACCTCTGTGTTTACAGTGCAAATCACCCATTAAAGACACCTTGAAATGTCAGCAAATATGCTGCCAACAAAAAGACTACCTACTGAAGAGAGAATTCCACAAGACAAGCAAAAAGAGGAGGAAAAGCAAGAGAAGAAAGAAGGAAAAAAGGAAAAGGTAAAACCAATTTCTAGCTGCAGAAATATCCTTAGTGTTGGGGGAACCAGCACCAAGTTCTAGTCCACCGTTACAGTATGACAGATGTTGACTGAGGTACTTTCTGAAAGTCTGACTTCTAAGAGTCTTGAAACAGAAAGAACAGGCTGAAAAAGAAGTACTTGCATATTTCCCCTTTCAACTAAAAGTAGTTTTGTCAAAGTAGTCATTCTAGACTGTGGTACTCTATGAAAACAAAATATAACAAAAGAGAAAATAGTTCTGTCAT
Organism: Anas platyrhynchos; assembly: GCF_047663525.1. NCBI lineage: Eukaryota > Metazoa > Chordata > Aves > Anseriformes > Anatidae > Anas > Anas platyrhynchos. The sequence continues at coordinate 7,133,913 of NC_092605.1, forward strand.
GTATTTGCTAAATTTAGCTAGAACCTGCTAAGAGCTATAATAAAAATGCTTTTTCAGAAGTGATATATTACTAAAAATTCAAAATCACCACATAGAGTTCAAGTTGTTACCACTTTTATAAACTGGAATTGATTTAATTTTAAAAGTATTCTTTACTCAAAATAAACTTCGATCTTCAACATTTCAGAAGGAAAACTACAACCCATACAGAAGCATCTGGAAGTTCTGAAATGGGTTTTTAGGAGATCTGAAGTCTAGTTTATTCCTTTAGACCTAGATCAGCTCAACTTGCAAGTCAATATGACATGCTATGTTCTTTGCACCGTACAATCTGATAAAGTACCATAACTCCTGGATCATTAGAAACAAGTGTGCATCTGAAAAAGTAAGAAGTAACTTCTGTAAGTTTTCTCCTTTTCTCTTCTACTTTGACCCCATAAAGCAGCTCTGAAACTTCAGAGAGAGAGTGTGTGTGTGTCAAATATCTAATTTTAAATGTCTTAAAGAAAGGGCATTACTCTCCCACATCATTAACTTTTAGAGGATACAGCATGAGACTACTAAATTAATTTCTAGTTCCTCCTTAGTTTTGAACAGATTTTTAAAATTAACTGTACTTGGCTCAGTTTCTTATCGCAGCAGCTTACCTTGAAATCTGGTTAATAAATGGAATAAGTTCTGAGGGATCATAAGCACGAGCAAAGGCCCAGCACACATAGCACGCCGCATCTCTCACATTGGAACCCACGCTGCATGATCCCCTCTTCTCATCATATGTCAGAGCTTTCAAAATGACAGGAACCACTGTGAAATGGAAAAGGGCACAAAAGCAACAATTAGGACCGTACATTGAACCAGACGAAACGTATGAGAGTGATCATTAAAGAAAAGACACAGGGTGAGCTGTGTGTGTTCTGAAAGAAAAAAAAAAGAAAGAAAAAAAGCATGGCTCTTAGTATCTGCTAAATTGACTAGAAAGAAAAATTTTCATTTTAACACACCATTTTGTTTCTTTGCCAGTAGCCATTTACTTTTTATTCCAATCCCATATAGTTCAATGAGGATTAAAGCAACAGGGTTCCATATGAAATTACACCTTAATTCTACAGCATGTTATTCAAAAAAGTCTACCAATTCCACCAGAGAGTTACTATCATGATAAAAACTTGACGTTCTTTAGTCCCAATATGCTGCTAAAGATAAAAATGCAATACAAATATGAGCAGGTTTATTTCTGTTTTTCCTCCCAAGTAAAAGGAGAATTGAGTAGTAGACTCTAGAAAATGCTAGAAATCTAGAATTGCCTCACAGAGAATGCTTTTTAGCAACAGCCTTGTGCTTGGGAATTTCCCTTAAGAGAATTAGAGTAACCACTGATTATTTTAACAAAGGTTTATAAATATATTATACATGAGTATCAATACCAAGCCTTGTCCGGTCACAGCTGCAATGGAAAACAAGTATCTGCATCCATATACCCTCATTTGCCTGTAGAAGGATTTGACTAAGTAAAATTGCTAAGTATTTGAAATGTTGACTCCTCTTATAAAGTAAACCTTTTAGGCCCACTATTTTTCAAGTGTATCTTTGTTTATTTAAGGAAGACTGATAACATTTATTACTCAGCAATACATGTTTAGAAGTCAATTTAGAGTCCAAGTAATTTTCGTAGGGTCAGGTAATTTTAGAGTCAAAATTTTTAAATGTCAAAGTGTTAAACTACTGGGCTACAAATGGTACCGTAACAACAGCATCTATCGCTAAAAAAAATGCTTCCTAATAAATACAGTATTGTAACTAGCATAAAAGACTCAGTACTCATCTATGATTAGCCACCATTTATCACAGCACAAGTCCTACCTTGACAAATACTTGTGATTAACAATGCCTGTGAATCATCAATACATCAATCTTGAAAGGGACTTAAGTACACTCTTTGCTTACTCCTAAATCAAAGTGACAAGTTCACCGTTGCTCTTTCGTTAAGCAACTTGTGATATATGATTCTGTGCAGAGCTGTCGAGCAACTTCAGTGCAGTGTTTTAAGTTCAAATCTCTCAGCACTGCCACAGCACACAGAGCACAAGGACAGAATTTGCATAAAACTGCAATGCCACCTAGAAATGCAAACAGGTGGGCTTTGCTCTTGTTTCTGCTTCCACACCCAAAACAAGATTTAACAGAATCCCAGACTAGAAAAGGTCCACTCTGAGAATCTAGCAGCTTTTAAAAATTAACATGTCCATTAATGTTTCCAGCAATGATTTAATGGATAACCTGAGTGACTTCAGATAGAAGAAAAGGCCTACAAGCCATCGACCCTGGTATAACACATCTCTGTGCCACATTTTGTTGAGGAAGCCCCAGACAGGATGCTGTCACACAGCGTAAGCCCAGACCAAGCACTGGAAACAAATGACAGTTTTCTTTTCTTCTCTTTCTTTAGTTTTAAATCATATTGGGGGAAATAAGAGAAAATAGGGTAGTAAAACAGAAGATCAATGAAAATCCTAGAACCTTACCATAAAGGTATTATAACATAGGTACTGTGATTATAAACAACAAAAATAAGGTTGCGAAACCAAGCAGAGGGAAAACTTCACTTTCATGCTTGTAGGTCCATCAAAACTCTACAAGTCAAATTTTTCTACAGATAAGGAGAGCTTCCGAAAACTTGAAGAAGAATTCTCTTTGCAGTTCTAGCAACACACACTGCGGCAGTTTAACAATTACTGTATGTATGCAAGGCTCCCTGGAGGGCTTCCTCCTGGTATCTGAAAATCCAGAAATACCATTTGAATATTTCTCTCTCTCTTGAGATGGCAAATCCTTGGTAAGTAAATAATGCCAGTAAAAACAACAGCCTTTAGGAGAGAGGCAAAAAAAAAAAAAAAAAAAAGCGATTTGTTTTGAATTTCTTTACAGTATCAAATTTATCAAACACATCTTTATTCCTTAGAAAAGGCTTGTCACAAGATGATCCCATTGTCCCACTGAACAAGGGTTGAATTTCACTAGCAAACTGTGCCTAGATATACTTGAGCAGATAGGAGGGGCTACTTGAGCAGAGGAGGGCTACGAAGATGGTGAAAGGCCTGGAGGGGAAGATGTACGAGGAACGGCTGAGGGCACTGGGCCTGTTCAGCCTGGAGAAGAGGAGGCTGAGGGGAGACCTCATCGCAGTCTACAACTTCCTCGTAAGGGGGTGTCGAGAGGCAGGAGACCTTTTCTCCATTAACACCAGTGACAGGACCCGCGGGAACGGGGTTAAGCTGAGGCAGGGGAAATTTAGGCTTGACATCAGGAGGAAGTTCTTCACAGAGAGAGTGGTTGCACACTGGAACAGGCTCCCCAGGGAAGTGGTCACTGCACCGAGCCTGTCTGAATTTAAGAAGAGATTGGACTGTGCACTTAGTCACATGGTCTGAACTTTTGGGTAGACCTGTGCGGTGTCAAGAGTTGGACTTGATGATCCCTAAGGGTCCCTTCCAACTCAGGATATTTTATGATTCTATGATTCTATATAATCACTCAGTAATTAAGCATCAACATATTGCTACCTTAATCAAAACATAGGCACCACAAGTGGATTAGGGAAGCGTTAAAATACCATTTCAATTCATTTTAACATAGTAAGAGAAAAAAAAACAACAATTCCCATTCAAGAGCAATGATACAGCAAAGATGGATGCGTATTTTGGCACTTCTCAGCTCTGAGAGAAACTGCAATAAAAATCTTTAAAAATGTTGACTGGCCTGTTTTGAAAAATGCTACATCAACGGATGAAAAAAATGGAATTAGCTGGTTCTACAGGAACACTAAAACAGACGCCAAAGGCAATTTTGCAAAGCTGCTGCAAATTTCCTTCAGCGTGAGGTGATTACTCCAGCTACCTCAGACAGCTGTGAGCACAGTCTCATCTCTCTGCAGGCTGAACAAGAAGCAGAAGGACTCACAGGCGGTGCCTTGCATTTGTGTTGTCTGACATGGTTTTCAGTTCAGGGCCTTCATTTTCCACGTGGTAGGGGCAATATCAGTTGGCCCCTAGCTTATTTGGGTCAGTCTCCAAGACAGAGGAGATGCTGCCAGGAGTCTGTAACAACAGGAACTGAGGAAATGCAATGAAGAACAGCACTATTATTGGGAGCACCTCAGGACCTCCCCGTTATCACGCAGCAGTGATTTGGACTTGCACCTCTTTGTGCTCCTGTGTCCAGGACTCACAGCATTGCTGCTGCAGAAGAAACAGCACGACTGCAAGTCAAGAGCAAACACAGGTCATGCAAAGGAAGGATACAAAAGTGGGCAGTTAGAAGACAGGAGGAAAAGGGAAAACAAGGTGAGGTACATGGCAGAGCTAAGTAGAAACAAATACTTCAATACGGGAACCCTGCTGAGGTCAGGGTCATCTCTTCAGGCTTGCATTCTAACACTGGCAGAATTTACTGGTGAACTGGGGACTCTGGGAAATGCTGTGTAATGATCGCTCCTGACAAATGTTTCTCTGCTTGAAAAAGGGGGAGATTAGATAAGAGAAACTTCAGAACCAGCATTACATTTCCTTTCAGAACCAGCGTTACTTTATATTTAAGTCATAAGAAAAAAAGAAACACCACCAAAAATTTCAGGTTTCCCTTTATTCTTTACCCCGGAGTCTTCAAACACAATGCAGTTGTTTTCGGCTGTGGCTTCTTGCAGTCCCAGCAGAGCCCGCCTGCAGTCATGGAGGAGCAGCACAGACAAAACACCTGTAGCATCTAGCCCACTGTAACTGAAGTACCTTACAAAAGACCTTCCTAATCCCCAGCTGGTAGTCTCTGTGGTTGCATTATCTTATGCACACAACTTTTCATCTTCAGTCTAAACAAAATCCAAACTTAAATTTTGTTTTTCTCCAATTTAAAATGTTTGCATTCATACTCCTCCAGAGCTTTGCTTGATACACAACACAGCAATGATGTTCAAAGCTTTGTAGTCAGCTCCTGCATTTTGTACCTGTTAAGCTATTCACCATTATAACCACCTCATAGGTATTCAGTGTGGGCAGTGTTGGACTGTGAAGCTCTCTCTTGTTTCAAATTTTTAGATTTAAAATCACATTCAACACATACCTAAGATGTACTCCACCAAAAAACACAAGCAAAAAAAAAATTTAAAAAAAATCAAGAAGAAAATCCAAAGTGAAAAGAAGAGCAGAAATAAATTTGTTTGAAATTATTAACGAGGTTTTGTTGTTGTTTTGTTTCTTAAATTTAAAAGTACAGGTTAGGAGATACAACACAGAGAAGGCCTGAAGTGTTACTTTACTTTGAAAGTCACCATTTGTTTCAGAGTTCTGCATTAAAAGTTTGCCATTAAATATAGAGGGTAAGTAGTGTCCACTCTCAAGCCGAATATTAAAACAATATCCACCTGTTTAGTTCTGTGAACGCTCAAAAAATACAGTCACCTTTACCCGTAGCCTAGAGGTATTAATAAGCACCTGTTACGCTCCACCCTGCCTTACCTAACAACATAACTGCAGGTTGCAACACAGCGCTTTGCTCAAGCCTCGTGAAAATGAAGAAAACTTCTGGCTTCAAAGCCCTGCAAACAGCCGATTTTCTCTAGCATGAGAGACAAGCTGCACACACTTGGCTTTCTGAACAGAGATGTTAATCAATCAGATGCTTAGCATCGCTTAGTTGCGGATGATAACCACTGAACAACTAGTAAAGAAACCGAAGGAAGACATTGGATACTGAAAGGTCCCATATAACTAGAACTATTTCCTTAAAAACTACTTCTAAAAAATATCCCATACATTTACCTAGACTCTAACCGTTGCCATCAGGACTACTATATTATTTCAGATTGTCATGTTTTTTATTTATTGCAATGTTTATCATATAAAACATACAAATACAGCAATTAAACAAACAAACAAAAACCTGTTCCTTAGCCTGAGGTCTTGTCTACAAAAGAAAATTGCAAGAGTCCAAGTCAACTCTGCTTCACTTAGAACAGACTCATGCACTGAATCTCAAGTTTAGAACGAACTGTTTGAATTCAGTTTTAAACGAAGACTATGCCAGTCTTAAAACAGAGGTTAATGTTACCTTTTAGATAGTCTTACATTTTGCTGTGGATCGTTCATGCAGAGAAACCTTCTCAAATCATAATAACTTTATTGGAAAGTCTTCTATTTTAGAATGATAAAATACAAGAAAAAGTACTTCAGAGTAATGGAGGTCTGCTCTTACTGAAGAGTTAAGATATTGTGCACAGGTAGCATCAATAAAAAGAATTACTGAATAATAGTTTTATTCAGATTTTGCTTCAGCAAAACAAAGTGATTGCAGAAGTATCCTTCGGTAGGTTCATCTTCGGGAGCCTCAGGCATAAAAAAAGTGTAAACAGCTGTATCTACAGTACGTCAGCTTCCCATGTTTTAAACAGCATGCCCATCACTGTCATTCATATGCAAAAAAAAAAAAAAAAAAAAAAAAAAAAAAAGGTGAAAGAAATAGAACCCTTTGTTTTTATTGAAAAAAAAAAAAAAAGAAATCAGATTTGGGACCACAGGCTCTTGCATGGCACTCAAAGCTCTTTTAGAAAGAGAGGCAGGTCCTAACCGTAACTTCATTAGGGCTGTTATACTAATATTTAATGTATCAACACAGATGCAAACATAGATAATTTTAGGTTAGGTCGATTATCAGAAATAAATATTTGTTTAAAGCTCTGCCAAACATCTATGATTTGTTCTCCTGTTTTCTATACAGGCTGTCTCCTTCAGACTTTACTTTTAGAAGACTATTTCAGCCAGAGGATGGGTTCTCCAGCAAGTATCAGAAAAAGCATGTGTTGCTTTGTTGGAAAATTCTCAAGTGTTTCCGTGAAAAGCTCTAATACTGCAGCCTGTAGGGCAAGTGCCTAAAAACTGTCAACAGGTGGCCTCTCGTCTCTCTTTCCTGCACCCAAGTTTGACCTAGTTAGGAGCTTGCCAGAGAAGGGACGAGTATCACAGCTCGTGCACACTCAGAAAATAGGTTTGAATTTAACAGCTGAAGCAGCTTAAGCTGCCCTAAGTTTCTCACAATTCTGAACACTGACCCATGTTTATAGGGCTACACACACACACACACACATATATATATGTATGCATGTCCACAGACCAAACAAGCATTTTCTAACCCGTGACTATGAAGGACTGTGTCTGTCTGGTTGCAATCTCAGTTCAGTCTCTCCCTACGTAATGAATTAAGAGAGTCTTTAATTATATGATCACATGATATTTTTTTTCCATGGACCTATCTCAGTCAGCACACAGGAAAGACCTGCTCCAGCAATGAATCACAGCTGGGCACCAAAGGAGATTGTTGTCTGCCTCGCTGCTGAGGGTGGAAAATAAGTACTGCAGAGACTGGCTTTCAGGCAGGGAGAAGGGATTGCTGGTTGAGCTGGACGTTGCCCTAAAGAACTACATTCTAACTACATCTCCGCCAAAGACTTACTGTTTGATACCACTCGCATTACTTAAATACAGTATTTAAAGAAATGGACGCTGGCTCTCATTTCCCAGGTATCTGCTTCAATAAAGTAATTGCAAGTTGCAGAAGTGCTACAACGCTGAAATTGGAGCAAGCTTTTGAGTGTGGCAAGGGGCCAATGCGGAAGCAGACAGATCTGGATTCTGGCCAGTCTATCTCAATATCATTATGTAATGCAGCCAGAAAATCTCCAAATCTGTAAGCACCCCCTGCCTGGTTACACTGCCAGAACTACAGCTGACCTAAGATAGTATTGATCTACCTTCCCTTCTACGCTGAAACACTGGGTGCTAAACGTTTCAGGGATTAACCTACCCACTCATGCCCAAGGCCATATGAGAGTCTAACAGAGACCTTCATATAGGTTACAGCTAACAGCTCTTCCTTTAACTGAAGCAGTCACAAATTCCTTTAACCGAAGCAGTCACAAACTGCAGTTTAAGGACACGAAGAAGCAGGCTTGTGAAGGAATCCTACCAAGTGAGTGAATGACTTCCTCCGAAGGAGGATAAAAATTTTGCAAATTCATAACGCTGCACGGCAGAAAAGAAAAATCACCGGAGAAACCCCAACCTTTAGGCTAAGGTTGTGCAATACTGAGATCAACCCTACAGTGAAAAACCTAGGAGCAATTCATTGTCATTTATTCCCTGCTTAGCATTTATACCATTTCTCAGTTGCACTGGGGGAGGAGGGACTTTTCCTGCTATGGCTTCAGCTACAGCATTTATTCTCTCTGGTAGAAAAAAACAAATCTGCACTACTCTTAATGCCTCCGTGCTAATTTGAAAACTGAAAATTCGAAAATGACATTCACATTCAAATTTTTAAATATTATTTTCAATATCAATATTTAAAGTTAATTTTTAAAGTTCACCTGGGTCTTAGAAAAAGAAATTCCTCTGTAACCAGCCTTTCAGGTTTGGGTGTTCTCTATTTTCTAAGCGTCCACCTAAGACAGGTAGATCTTTTTTCATTTCTTCCTGTATCTATGATGAAAAGTACCTGAATGCTTGCCAAAAGCCTAACAATTAACTACCACTACAGAATAGGCTAGCGCATTTCAGAAGCCTGATTTCCCGATGTATCCTCCTCCAAAAAACAAGGCAGCTGCAAATCGATATCAAACATCTAATTCTGGAATATGAAAATTAAGAAGGTAATCCTTAAAGCCAGAATTCTTACACAAGTTTAAGAAGTTATATAATACCTTCCTATAAGACTATTTAAACCCTCATTCTAGAACACTCTTGAAATCAGTATTGTTTCTATTTTGCTGTCAGTTTTTTACATTTAATAGGTGGCACAATGGCACTGGACAAGAAAAATGTCCCTTCATTGCACACAGAGCTTTTCAGACTTTTAAGTATGGCCAATTCAGTAGTATCATTATCAGGAAGCACCATTCTCCATACTATCAAATAAGATATACAGGAATCTCCCGTCTCATCAATACGAGCTAGCTTGCAGGCACTTTCTTGTACCAGAAACACCAGCACAGATAACCTGGTACCACCACAGAGCACATACCTGCTCTAACCCAATTTATATGGTATTTGCAACAGAAACCAAGGGAATTTCAGAACTGCAGAGAGAAGCTGTGCATATACAGTCCTTCAAAGCCGTAACATATGCCATTGAGGTAAGCTGCATCTATCTGAAATCTGACAGCACAAGAGACTTCATTTCATAACAACTGCTTGCCAACAATATACGTGACAATGGGACGGTTTTAAAACAGAGTTGAATCGTCAACTGAAATAACACCAGCGTTTCCTATTTAAACAAGGTGCTTACCATTCAGTACAAGTAATACACAAAATATTTCCCTGTTCTAGGGTCTTTTGGGATACTGGCAGCATTGTCTGACCTCTTTGTCTGAAAAGGTAAAAATCATTCTGATTTCCACACTGAATAACAAGACATCCTAACATACCAAGTCCTTTCTCAAACTGCCTCACTAACAGTACTTTTCACCCTGGATTTTAATACCCATTACTATTTTCTTGCACTTTTTTCCCCCCTTTACTCTGACAGTCATTTATAAACAGAATAAATAAATGATATTTCTTCATAAGCTGTTTTTTTCCCTACACTTTCTGTTTATTTTGAGTGACAAATCTAATTCGAGATTTGGATCGCTCACACTGACCCACCACTGTTACACTCTGAATTAGCCACTGTTTATGCATCTCACCAGCATTATTAGCTTCTGTTTAAATGTTGCTTTCACTGTAGCCACAGTTTTAAAAAAAAAAAAAAAAGTGGGGTGGGGGGAGAGGGATTCTTTCTGTCTATTCACTGTGAATAGGTCAGGGTATAAGAACAGATCAAGAATAACATCTTCCTGGCTGGAATCCTTCCAATATATGCACCAATCCACTGCAAGTTTAACCACGCAGTTCTTCCAATCTTCCTGCCCTAGCTTCCTCTTTTTGCTTTCCAGAGATGGAAATGTTTCCAACCTTACTTTAAACCTATCTGGTTTTATGGCAAAAATATCATCAACCACATAATGCACAAAAAGAAAAAATAAAAAAAAGTTATTTTTGAATATGAAACATTAACAGTTCTACCACTGATTTGATTTAAAAAAAAAAAAAAATAGCTAAAGGGGTCTAAACTTCCTCTGCTTAAAGCTAAAAAAATTAAAAGCTAATTTGAAAATTAGCTTTTAATTTTTTTAGCTTTAAGCAGAGGAAGTTTAGACCCCTTGCCATTTAACAGATACAGCTGTGATTATTCGGTGGTCACCAAGCTGTTGAGAGTTTAACATGAGAACACTTTTAGTCTCACCACTGACATATTAAGAACGCCTAGGAAGTTTCATGTTCCTATATATGACACACCTTATTAGCTAGAAAGTTTATACTATGCTGTCATCAAGAGAAATTTTAATAACGTCCTTTCACAAGCAAACCAGAAATTCAAGTAAACTAGGATTCTCTTGTTTGTTTAGTATTTATCCCCACCCAATTAAATAAATTAAAAAAAAAACTATAAATAATACTCTGAAGCCTACAAAACCACAAATACAGCACAAAACAAAAGATGTGAAATCATACTGAAACCACACTAAAATATGTTTTTTGCCATTACACATACCCTGTACACATTTCATTTAAGAGTGCTGCAATTCCAAATGTAGAAATTCACACAAATACATCATCATACCGCAGAATTTTCGGTAATTTTTTGCCATTTTGCTCAAAAGAATGTTTTCTTTACATGCACATGCAGCTGGGTGACCCACATTAAAACAGCAGAGATTTTACAGCTAAATGATAACACGTAACTTCAAACTCAAGAACTTAACAGATAAACTGCAGTTCAAGAACTCTGGGTTAAAAAAAAAAAAAAAAGAATAAAGTAGCAGATTTCACTTCTGTTCTATATTCCTCACTTTTAAAATTTAAGTAGTAGACAACAAACATTAATCATATACATGTACATCCTTATAAAATTTGACATGTTTCAGAGAATAACTGAAAGCTAAAAATCTTTCAAGTCTCGGAATATTGACTGCATGCCTCATTGTTCTCTTCTTCATGAGACTGGCATCACTGCAGCACACTGCTGCTAATGTCTCAAAGAAAATAAGTGGGACCAATTTAATATATTCTGGAACTGCCCGTGGTACAACTCAGATTCTACTACTGGGTTCCTTGAGAAAAACTTGGCTTCACATAGGTGAGAGAATTGTCTCAGAATCTCTGGCATAAGTCTTAAATCAAAGCAAAACCACTCTGCATGAGAAACGCTTTAAGAATAATAAATTTAAAAAGAATTATAACCAAAGTATCTAGTAGAAACTCAAGAAAGGCATATTTTACATCTCTGTTAAAAGGGCTGATAATGAAAAGAATGACTATTAAAAACACTTCTTATAAACAGTTCATAGTTTTGCCTACAGTCTCAGTTTCTGATGTTACCTACTTCCCCCGAGATGTTTCAGTGCCCAAGGGGGAGGATGGGAACAAGAAGGAAGATCATCCTAGTTCCAGGCCAAGCACTAACAATACAGGCCACAATAAATATCTGAAAATACGATCTGCTGTTGCTATTAACTGCTGAGCTTTCATTCTTTTCCCATACAAATAATTTGCTCTAGTAATCAAGAACAAGTGGCTCACAAACATCAGCAAGGTAATCTGCCCAGACATATCTCCCAAGTCAGGGACTGGAATCATTATGAAAAACAAAGGCACATTTCAAAGCTGTTATTTGAAAAGCATTAGGACTAATAACTATTCATATGGGATACAAGAAAATAGTTATGAGAATATTGTACAAGAATCACGAACTGTTTTGGGGCCCAGCATGAGTTACACTAATTACAATGCAAATACATCTGCCCCCTTCTGGGATTTAAGAACAACTTAGTTCAAACACGCTGATACAGATAACAAAATCTGTCAATAACTTCAGTTCAAGTAATCAAAGAGAAAGGGCTTTCTTGATCATTTAGCTCAAAGCCATCCATTTAGACACAAAATGAAGGTGATAAATGTAGAAGTGAGTACTGCCAGGCACACAGTTCTACGGCACTTCATTTATAAGGCGAGATAAGCTTCACTAGTTACATGTCTATCAGTGCTCAGCTAAATGCCTTTATTCTCATTAATCTTTGATCGTTCTTCTTTCTTGGAATAACGAGTACATACATTTATAAAGCATCTCTAGAGAGATACAGAAATCTTGCTGATGACTGACAGCCAATGGACATGGAAGTCATTAGAATGAGCCCAAAGGAGGGCCACAAAGATGATGAAGGGGCCAGAGCCCCTCTCCTGTGGAGCCAGGGTGAGGGAGTTGGGGGTGTTCACTCTGGAGAAGACAAGGCTTTGGGAAGAAACTAGAGTGAGCAGCCTTCCAGTGGCCTTTCCAGGCCTAAAGGGGGCCTACAAGAAAGCTGGAAAGGGACTCTGTCAGGGAGTGTAGTGATATGGGACAAGGAGGAATGGCTTTAAACTAAAAGAGGGTAGGTTTAGATTAGATATAAAGGGGAAATTATTTACTTTGAGGTCAGTGAGGCACTGGCCCAGGCTACCTAAAGCAGCTGTGCCTGCCCCATCCCTGGAAGTGTTCAAGGCCAGGCTGGATGGGGCTTTGGGCAACCCAGCCTGGTGGGAGGTGTCCCTGCCCATTGCAGGGGGTTGGAATTAGATGAGCTTTAAGGTCCCTTCCAATCCAACCCAAACCAAACCATCCTATGATTCTATGACATCCTCTGAAAGCCAGTACCAGTTCTGGCTGATACAAGGCAATGTCAAAACAGCAGAATAATTCAGTAATTGGGGCTGTTCTTTGCTTTAGAGCAGAAACCAAGAATTATCTGATTAACAGAGGGGTTGATAACTGACCAGAGCAACACCGGACACTCTTTCATACATCTAGGGAATTCTCAAGTATTGAAAACAAAAAAGTTAGGTAATCAGCTTATCAAGAATGGGTTAAGTTAATCCCAATTGTGTGTATGGTTTCTGCTATTGACACTTTGTTTTCTGTTTAATGCCACAGCTCAGAAAAAAAAAATCATGTAAAAACATAAAGAAACAAGTTTGTAACATTTATAGAATGGGCAGTTTCATGCTAAGTAACTAAACATATGAAATTCAACTACTGCAATGCAACACTTCCTTGATAATGCCCAGGAGACCGAATTTTAAATAAAATTTAGATTAAACAAGTATATACTAAACTACACAAAGAAGCTATAAAACTACAACTTCAGACCTTCAGAGATATAAAAACAAACACAATTGGAAAACAAACAAACAAAACCAACAACTTAGGAAAAAAATATCAATAAACATGTTATGTCCATCCTGGTACTCAACTGAACTCAACTGAGTGTTGCGCTCAAGTAAACTAAGGAGGGTGTTTGCTAACAGGCAACTGGCTTCAGTTTACCAAATACACACGATGCAAGCATAATGAGTTAACAAAAGTAAGTGATGAAACCACATCACTGTAATCACGATTTATTACTTCCAGAAGCATACACAACAGGGAGCTGCTCCTCTTCTGGTGTCCATCAGCAACAGATGTGGATTTTTAATAACATCCAAGCACCAAGAAAAGTACCATTTAAATTATCTGTTTGTTTTTTCCAGTTTTACTTTGTTCACAACTGATTTCAGCTGATCTGCCTAATAATAGCAACTTCCAGAGAATAACTGGATTTAAAGCAGGCTCCATATTGTCCTTGGACCAAGGCAGCAACCAGACATCCCATCTCCCCTTCGTGTACCAGATCAGGGAAGGGGAATAGGAACAGAGGGGAAAAATCAAAGTTCAAGTATCAATTGCCTCTTAACCCAATTCAGTCACCTATATATTACACGAGTCCTTCAGGTGCTAGAATTTTCAATTTTCTTTCAAAACAAAATATCTGATTCTATTCAAGGAAACCAACCTCCACCCCATCGTATGAAAAAAAAAGATAAAAAAAAAGATGGTACTTACGTCGAGCTACAGATTCACATTTGCAGAAGAAAAATGACAGACATGTAGTTTGATATGTCACACAAACGTACTGACTTGAAAGAAAGGCTATTCACTAGCAAATGATGACTACTTAATAACATCTTCAATGAAGAAAGCAAAGGACTTTTCCCCTCAGGTATTCTCAGAGAAGTTTCCAAATGCAGACACTAAAAGGTCTTTCTGTACAATTAAATTTTCCTGATATTCTACTTTTCTTCAAAACTAAATAGAAGAACAACGATGCACTGCAAATACTTTTGTTCCATCTAAAGACTAAGGGTTGACAACCAGACAGTAATATGACATCTCTTTACACTGCTAAGCTGTGTCATAGGAAAGCAAATATTAAAACAAAAAGGAAACAAACACCCCAAGACCCATCTTTCTACCTTATAATTAGCAATTGCTTGTATTCATAAAATTTTTCCAGCAAGTTGCATTGGCATTGCAACAGGAAGGATGGTAATCTGCACACCTAGACAGGAAAGGAGATGTCCATACGTCATTTGATCAAGATAAAGGCCACATCATTAAAATGATTTTTAGGGCATTGCTTTACAGACAAGTTTTGAAACAACTATATCAAGTACAGAGTTCATCATACCTACGTACTTAAAAGTTTCAAAAATTTAATGTCTCCAAGCCATCAGAAATAGTAGTCAAAAAACTCTTAGGTTTCATATTCAGTAATAGGAATGGAACCAAAAGATTTTCCTTTTGAAGGACCAGCATGCGGGACATTTCATTAACAAGCTCTGCACTGTCACTAGGTAACTGGCAAATACACTAATAAGTTTGTTATTTGTAAACTCTCAGTAAAATGCAACTACGAGCAAGTACCAGCCCTAATCAGTGGATGATCGTCACACTTCCTCCTTTCACCGTGCAGTTTTACTGCTCCTGAGCAAATGCATGGACATGATAATCAATTTCTCACCGAGGTGACTCCCTTCCACTTACAGGATCTGTATATTTGACTGCTGATTATAGGCAAGCTTTGGCAGGTTCCTGTGGCAAGCTTGGAGTTAGTTCAGTCCCGCCTTCAGAGAGGAGACTCATGAAGGACACAAAGATTTAAATAAAAATTGAGAGGGGGAGGAAAAAAAAAAAAAAAGAGCAAGAATATTAAAGCTACAAAGGCATTTAATAAAAATTGTCAGTTTCTACTAAGAATGTGTAATTACTATTTTTAAGCTTTGCTACCCCCTGTGTACGGTTGATTTTGCTGCTCACAAGTAATTTCTACTGAAGGTAAATGTATTAAAAACTCAGCATATTGCCTAGCCATTTTTGACCCCACTTTGTAGATTAGTGCTCAGAGGAACAGACACAAAAGTTTAGAGTAAAACTTGGTTGTTGGAGGGCACAAAAGCGACAAAAGCTCTCTTCGATAGCTTAGATGCTGAGGTAATGCTGAATGAAAGCAGTGGACGCAAACAAATGAATCGTAGCTTCAGGCTGGAGTAATATCAGGTGCATCTCTACACCCTGAGGGCTCAACTCCTACACTTCTTAAGTCCCTCCCCCTGAAACAACCTCCTGCAGTTTCACTTAGCGATCGGGCAGCGAACAGGTACTTCTCTCTCAGCAGTGACAGCTACAGGTTAGCAACAGGGATCACCTGGAAGCTTTCAGACATCTCTCTTTCTGGTAAGTGCCTTTATTTAGACATTTTTTTCAAATAAAATGTGTTTATATTAACAATTAGAAAGGCAGTCAGAGGTGTGCATTTTTCAGCTGTCTCAGAAGCCTAGGTTCCTCCTAGCAGGTGCATTTACTGCACTGGTTTAAGCTTTCAGCAGAAAGTTTCAACAGGAGAGGCAAAGATTTTAGTCTGTGAGACAAACTGGCTCTGAGAAGTTTTTACAGTAACTTACACTTGTTGGTGAAAAGTGTTTTAAGCACCTTTTCCCATGGGGAGAGTTAATGCATTATACTGAAGAATGACAAAAAGACAGACTGCTTGAAATTGCTACATTTAGCCTGCCAACTCTCCATAATATAGTAGGACTGCATTAATCTGAAAAGCTTGTATGGAGATGACATTTTCAGTTTCAGTTTTGATTTATTAGTTTTCCAGCTTGTGGGAATTGACTAAATTTACTAGAAGAAAATTGGGTTGTTTTAAGTTATCCTTTCTCTAACCAATTAAAGTATATTAAGATGTGGAGTTATTAACTTAATATTTATGGAGACTTCTTTCTTCTTATCCCCACCACCTGAGCAAGTTGGCTATCTCTGCCGCTGCACTTCCTCTCGCGCACTCGCACACACACGGGAGCACGCAGTCCTCCGGTCCAGACCTTCAGCACACACTTCCTTCCCAGTCCTCGCCAACCCACTCCTCTCGCCCATGTTTCCTCCTAATTAACAAACAGTTGTGTTAAAATTTATCTTTCAGTTTAAAGGAACTGGAAGTTTAGAAGGGAGTGGTAGTTAATCACTGGAAAATCTCAGCTAGAATAAAACTCACAAATCTTGTTCTTGCAACACTCTAGGTAGGTGACAATGGCATGTCCTTGAGTTATGCAATAATGCCACATCACAATATTTTAATTATAGCATGTCCTTCAAAATGTTCCACCCCAGTGAGTGCTCCTGGTCAGAGAGATCAACATCACCAAAGGATACTGCAGTAATAATGGAGTGTGCATGACAAACTGTTACGTAGTTTGCTCAAGCAGTGTCCTAAAAAGAAACATAATTACCAGCTCTGCTTGTAATAAAAGACATTTGGAAATTTCCCCTTTGATCAACTGGACATCTTAAACAATTTAGACTACTTAAAAACCTTAAAAAAAAAAAGCATATGTATGTACATATATATGTGTGTGTATGAATACACAGGTGTATATTTGTATGTATATACTTATACACAAAAACATTTTTGTTTATGTATTTACACATACATGCACTCAATGCTAAATAATATTCTTACTTTCTGGACTTGTTAGCATTTTTATAAGCAAGGAGGTAGCAACAACATACTTTAAAAACTGGACGAAAACATGCTGCTCTCAATCTCGGGCTGGAAAGGGCTCCAGGCTGGGACGCTGTAAGGAGGAATGCTATCGGCACAGAACAAGCAACTAATACAACCTCACATTTAACCCACATTATCAGAACAACTTATTTTCAGTAAGAATATAAATAAATACCACTACACTTCAAACCTAAAAAGAGAAATCCATGATAATCTGTAAATACCCAAACTTCTAAAATCAGGTATTCAGGAAGTAAATTCTCAATTAAAAAAAAATAAATGAAATGTTGCATTAAAATTATCATCCTACTACTGATGATTTTTATTCCCATTTTAAAAAGGATATTAAAAGTTAGTATTTAAGTTTAAAGGGAAAAGCAGCTACTTATTTTGATTTTTCTTGCTAATTCTAAACTTTAATTTCAGTAGCACAAGACATACACTGTAAGCAACTGGCATTATTTATAATAGAGGCAGTCATAATTGGTTGCAGCTATTTTAAACCATTATTGTTTTTTCCAGTTTTATGTGTGCGATCAAAGAGTTTTAATTTTTTTTAATTATGAAACATGTACCTCTGCCAGACACTGCTGTGTTTTACTTAGAAATGGGAAGAGAAATTGTCCTTCTTGGTTTGGTTTAGAAATGTTTTACTACTGGCATTTTTAAGCTATATGAAAAAAAGGGATTAACCAGTAAAAGAGACAAACAGAATATTTGTCTGTCTGACACTAGCCTAAGTTTCCTAAAGGGTAAACACCCTTTAAAAGAAGCTACTCGTTCGACACCTTGCAAGTAAGCAGCACGCAGTGGAAGCACCCCTGTCTGCAAGCTGAGCATACCATCAAAAGAAACAATGAATTAAAAAAAAAGCGTTTGTAATTCTGTCCTGCTATACACATTGCAAAAAAGCTGCCAATGCTCTAAATTTCTAACATTAGAACTGCAGCAATGCATTTTATCTTGTTAAAAAATGATAGTTAATACTCTGTTGAACAGGAATAACTTGAATCAAAGTTAAATACCAAGTACAAAGTCAGGGTAGGGGGGGGGGGGGGAACAGGACACACAGGAATTTACACTATTAAGCAAAGGAAAGCTAGAAGAACAAGAAAATCTAATTAACATCTCCTTATTATAAATACTGCACCTGAATGCAAATTCAGACTGTATCATAAATGGCTAAACTAAGAATGCAATGAAGTTTTGACAACAATATCTTTTTCTTCAAGAACAATTAGTACAAGTACTTTCAAGAAGATATGAGGAACAACAGGTACAAACTGACTTGATCAAGTCCATTACGAACTGTTCAAGTTAGTTATACATCATTAGTCAAAAATAAATACAACAAATTCACTTAAGGGAAAAAAAAAAAAAAAGAAGACCAGCTAAGCCTCCTAAGCTCAAATATTTTATATATATAAATTTTATTATTTTTTTTAAGTAAAAGTGTTAATCTTGCACAAGAATGCTGGTTATCACTATTTAAAACAGTTTTCAAATACTATGTTTGTTTTTTTAATTTACTGAGCTCCATTTTAATCAGACTCCAATGACAAGGCTTTAACATGCTGCTGTATATTTCTAGTGATTTTCTTTTACATTGTAACATTATTAGTCTCCAACTCAAAAAAAAGCTTTATTAAAAACTGAGAAAAAGCTATTAATATTTCTATTTCTTTAGACTATCACATAATTATTTGTTAATTTTAAGAAAGTTTTTTTTTCCTATTTATAGAGCAGGTGTGCATTTTTTTTTAAGAATGTTTTCACAATTATTATTTTAACAAATTAATACTTCTTTCACATCAGAAAAAAATATGTATTACAATTTTCTAGAATTACTATACCTGGTACAACAAGCAGCAGTTCTGTAGCTTTGCCTTCAGTTTTCATAATGTGTTGCATGCTATTTTCTAGTAAACAATCTCTTATTTAAGAAATGCAAAAACATCTCTACTTTAACTAAAATCTCACAGCACATAATCACCAACAATTCTTTTCATAAACTTGATATTTTAATAGTACTAAGTCAAAGTTCTATGTAGAAAGCTTTAAAAAAAAATTAAAAAAGCAAGCCGTACTAGTCACTCCTACAATTAGTATTCCTGCAGTTTCGGGTAACACAATAGATACAGTACGTGGTTTTGCAACAGTCATCATTTTGATAATGATGCTTATAGTTCATGATGAAATCATCAGTTTTTAGATCTCTGCCATAACACATCCTATAAAATCATGAGAACTTGACTCTGAGAGTTTCTCACGCCTTCAGAATCAGTGAACATAATGGAACAAGCTGATACAAGCCCTCCTGACTTATCTACTGAGCAAATCATTAGGCTGTATAAAGTATCCACAACCTTACTTTTTCTGAAGAAAGGCAGATAGATCATGCTCCTGTAAATCAATTGCTGTCTGCCACTTTTTATGTGAATTGATACACTTGTGTGTCTGTGTTAACCACACACAATACATAAGGTGCTGCACAGCACAAGAATGTGAAATGTGTTTATCAAGCAGAATATTCTATTAGTCAGATATTGCAGAACTCATTTCTCTTAATTGAATTAGGAAGAGGAAGAAAATTGGTGTGGTTTTATCCTTCGAGAGATTGGCCACTTTTGAGGTATCCACTGAGATTAAGCTGTTAGGAAATGCCATGCCAGTTAAAAGAGGGGGGAGTTGGTCAGTGTCTGAAAGAGCCAAGTCAGCTACCCAAGTGCAACCAATCCACTCCACCCTCGTTTCACCAAGCAGGAAATTCCCTCCTCTCTTTCCCCAACCGGCCTGACAGGCTTGCCCCATATCCAGCTGCTGCCAGGACCTGCCTCTTCTCATTTTACCCACCTCCACTTCTCTCTCAACAGCTCCACCTAGATTTTTCCTTTCATCTTCTGAATGAATGTTCCTTCAGTTTTCAAAGAAAACTCCTTCAAGGCCAAAGCAGCTGCAAGTGACTAGCACTGCTTAAAATTAGGACACTTCTACAAGTATGTTTAGGTGCTGAAGGATGTTAAATTTTAATATATGTCCATTTTAAGGCTGGCATCTAGCATTTTTGTTTTGTTTTAAAAAAAACACAAAACATATTATATATAATATTAAGGGGAATAGAGTTAAAAGGATGTCTTAGTTTGTGTTTAGTTTCAGTACTCCTAATTTTAACCTTTGTATTACAGTTCCTGTGCTACCAATTACAAAAGTTGTTTTCCGGCACCCCCTCTTCCCTGAGACACCACGGGAGTTGGCTTCCTCTTTTCACCTGGGAAGAAGGATTCCAGAAACCTGAAAAACTGGAAATATCAAGAGGCTAAAACTGAGGAAAGCTAACCACAAGAAAGTTTTTATAAAGAACCATTACATTTAATTGTTTAAAGCAGCAAAAAAAATGAGTCTCCTCAAAGAACGTAAACCAAAGAAGCCTCATTACATCCCAAGACCACCAGGAAAGCCATTTAAGTATAAGTGCTTTCAGTGCCCCTTCACTTGCAATGAGAAATCTCATCTTTTTAACCACATGAAGTATGGCCTCTGCAAGAACTCCATTACTTTAGTATCAGAGCAGGATCGCGTTATCAAGTGTCCAAAGGCAAGCTCCTTGGAGCCCAAACAGATCAACCAGCTCGAGACTGCGGTCAAAGCAACTTCTTCTAAGTCTGTCACCAATGGACTGTCAAATCTCGATTCAAAGCCTCAATACGCTTTTCCAAAAGAAGATGCCAAGGAAAATGTTGAATTACAAAACCAGGCAACAACCACAGCAATTCAAGGACAAAAACCTGCAATTCAGAAGGATTTAACCCCTGCCAGTACTACAACAGAAAGCGCCATCAGCATGCAGCCTCTTTTGGACAGCATTGTACGGCCCTCAGCTTTTGTTCCTGTAGGAGAACACAGAGAGAGCAAAGGCCCAGAAACTAGTGAAGTATCTGAAATTATATCGCTCCCTAACAAAAGTTCACCTTTTCACACTAAATCTGCATTTCATGCACCAAGTCACCCCTGGAAAGCAGGTTCTCCTTTCCTCCCAGATTTTCCACATAAAGTTCCTCCCACAAAAGGGTTTGGTTCCATCTCACCTTACATGCAGCCGATGATTCCAGAGTACTCGCCCCATTTTTATGAGCACAGGCTGGCCATCTACACACCTTACTTGCTTCCAGGTAACTCAGAGTGTGAAAGCTCTGCTCTGTCTGTCTATGGCACACAAGACCAAAGACATTTTCTTCCCCATCCTGGGCCACTTCCAAAACCCATAAATCCATCAGCATATGAACACTATCGATTGTTCCAACAATATCATTCCACTCCTCCTATACCGTATGGATTTTGTAGGCCAACCGATCCTCCGTTTTACCGATTTTCACACGTAGCTGGTATTAACAGGGATCAAAGCTCTCATCTAATGGAAGAAACTACCTTGTTGTATCCAGCTTCTTTAAGTCCATCCCAACAATACCCTCTAGGTTCGCATAAAAAACAAGCGGACTATGAAAAAGAAATGACATTACTGCATGCCAAAAGTCATTCCAAAGACGACCAAAATGAACGCGAGAATGCTAAAATGAGCCCTCTGGCAGGAAGTGCAGCAACAGGCTCCCCAGGTAGACCTAGCCCAACCAACTTCACCCAGACAAGCCACGCATGTGAGGGCTTATTTGACCTCTCCAACAAGTCATCTTCTACATCGCTTAGCAAGTATGATCAACCAGAAGAAAACTTCACAGCTTTCAGACCTGTGAGAAAAAGCACTGATCAACCAACTCAACTTCAAAGCGTGCCGACACAGCAAGATCGCAGCGATTCACCTACCAGGTAAAATAATAACATCACTTTGCAAGGTCTTGTCAGACTTCTTAGGGGCACACAAAGGCAGCACGTATACATTTCACGCAATGCCCTTAAAATACATTTACATTTATAGTACCAAGATAATTGTTCTATGTGATAGATCTGCAAAGCAGATACAACTGTAAAGCTCCCAGTTAGACGGTGAGTAGAGCACTCGTTCACCTGAAGAGCATCGGGTATCTGTAACGCCATCACTACGCATGTATCTGTGTATTTCGAGAAAACACGTGCATTAGAGTGAAACCTACAGTGAAAGGGACATGGGGGAGGGAAAGGAAGAAAAACAAAGTGGTCAGACTAATAACCATTTTTTTTCTCTTTCTCTGTCCACTTCCTCAGCCCCAATTTAAAAGAGCAACTGATAGTGAATTCTCTTTTGTTCTCTCTTCTTGCAGCATTAATGTCACTGATGAAGATTCACACACACCTAATGAATGCCCTAACAATGAAGGTTCACTGTCCAACACCGAAGAAGACACAGGAATAGCTCCCCTTAACCTTTCAAAAAAGGCTGACACAAATGCAGGACCTGCTCATGAACATGCATACAAAACCACATCCAAAACAGAAAGTCAGAACTTTCTAGAACTGCAAGATATGCCTCTGAACCTCTCGGTAAAAGATTCCTGCAACACAGGAAACCTGAAAACATCATCCCACAGTCCATCTCGTGATAATGGTGCTGCTACTTCTCCAAACCCTGAAAATGAAAACTCTACCGCAGATGCGTGTAACCCCAAGAACCCAACTAACAGCATCTGCACCAAATCTTTCCTGGCTCACCGTAACGAAGCTCAAGACTTACGAATAATTGACAGTTGTGATGAACAGAAACAAACAGCAGCTGTAGCTCTCTGTCAGCTGGCTGCATACAGCCCTAGCAAAGTTAGAATGGACAATGAAGGGCAGAGTCCTCAGGATTGTAATACTTCATGTACAAAACCTGCACTTAATTCTTCTGATACTCAGGATACTCAGTGCAATCAAAAAGTAAAAGGACAAAAAAGGACAAATCAAAAAGAATCAGCAAAATCACAGCAAGGCACTAAAAGAGTAAGGCCAAATGACTGTAGCCGAGTCTTTACTTTAAGGAAGAGAACAAGAGTATCTTAATGCTTCCCTTTCCAGTGAGTTTCTAGTTATAGAAGTTAGTGACCAGCTACATCAGAAAATGTCTATAAACCATCTCTTATTGGATTTGGTCCGTGACAAGATACATTCAATCTCTCCTTTGTAAATAATGTTCATATTTTTATATTAAAGTTTTTAAGTAATTGAGCTTTCCCTTGTAGAAGCTCAGACTTTGATGAGTGAATTTTTGCATTCATTACTAAAGCCAAAGTACGTTAGACAAAGCTCTAAGGTTTTTTGCAATTGTATTAATGTAAAATAATTTTTACAACTTCTTTTCTTACAAGATGTTTAAGCTCCAGAAACAATACTGTTCAATAACATACTGTCAGTATTTTCAGGCTTAATTTCATTTAATTTTTTTTTGGTCTTTTTTCTTTGGAAAACTTATTTCACTGTGCAGTAGTTTAAATAAGCTTAAGATTAAACCTGGCTATTTACAATTTACTGTAAAAACTGTTCTGTCTATGAATGCACTTCGTCTTTATGCCATAATGCAAAACAGACCAAATTTAGTTACTTAGAGGCAGATGCCAGTTTAAACAGACTGATGCAAACCTTGTAAAAACAAACTTCTCTTCTGTTGGCTAAGAACAAGACTTATGTTAAACCAAAGAAAGTCTGCACCAACGTAACAAACGTGGTTTATGTTTATCTTTAACTGAACCACTATGAAAACAATACTGAAAATATGAAAGTCAACAATTTAGGTGCCTGATCCTCTGAGGTTAAGACAGACACTGGGCAACCTTCAAACTCCAAGTCTAGAAGGATATTTATATAATTTATTTCACCTGAGAAAACTCTCCCGGTGAAGGTTTTATTTCAGAAAAAATGTGTCATCAATTATGTGTTTCAGTGTGCTTATAAATAGATCCTAAAACTGTTTACTGCTTCTACAACTGTGTATATAAACTTGTAATTTTTCAAATAAATCTGTAACCTATACTTAAAATATATGGAAAGTCATTAATGAACACAAAAACATTCACTACATTATCTGTAACACACATTAAAAAATAAATCAGCAGAGAACTTGCTAGCTAACTTTTCAATTTACAGGTAGAACATGGTATTGAGTACCAAACAAGGAAGTTCCTTTTTCAGAGTTAAGTCAAGGAAGTTCATTATGCAAATTAATTCATCTGCATTTTAGCCCCATATGACAGGCCTTTTCCAAAAAGCTGCTTCTACAAAAAGTGTAACTGAAATGAGGCTGTTCATTGTATAAACAGCTGGCCTGAGCTTGAATAGTCTGCACTATCAGTCTTAGGTAAAACAGACCCAGACTAAGCATTACTGACTTAAAAATATCATATATACTTCTCACTGTGTCATTATTCAGATAAGAGAGATCCGCACGTGTCTAAACACTATTAGTAGGCATGGACCTTTGTAAGGAAGCAGAGATTAGTTCAATGCAATGTTGAGTCCCCAGAACTTACTGTGTAATTTTTGTGCTCTGATGTTCTGAGATAAGCTTTTTAGAATGCTCTGGCTAAGCTTTTAACATTAAACAGTCTATTACAGACATTAAGCTTCTGATTTAAGAAACAGAAAAAGAGTACCAACACAGATCCCTAATATTATTCATAGAGAAAGCTTTTCAGATCATCAGAAGACAAAAATACCAACGCGAAGTTTGAACAAAGGGAATATGGTAACAGAAGTCCAGTTAAATCATGACAGCAAGGCAGTAAGGATTAAGTTGTACATCAGTACTTGATGAAACAAAGAGAAAGAGATTCTTTCTAGGCCAACCTTAAGGCTTCAAGATTACGGACAACCGCTACCAAATCCACAATTCCCAGCCATGAAATTACAGTCTACTGTCCCTGCTTTTTTTTTTTTTCCTTCCAACTACATTAAGCTGTGTATCTCCCTAATCTCTTGAAGCTTAAAGTTTCATAGGTCCTCTTATCCATAAGTTCCAAAACTCTCATCTCTCCTTCCTTTTTAATTAGAATTCCTTTAAGTCAACAAGGAAGAAAAGCCTTCTGGTCATTTTCCATACAGTTAAAGGATTTATTCTTCACCATCTCTAGGAAAATGTTCACAAATTAGCTGCAGTGGTGAAATACAACATATCTCCATGTCTCAAATGAGCCAAAAACTACACTGAAGAGAAACTTTAGGTTAGCTACCTTCATTAACTCAATTTCTGTCATTCCTATCAGACATCCCTCTCACTCAGTGTTCATAAACAAATTACTCTAGGGTTTCACTTCCTTTAGAACAACAAAATCTGTCCTCACACTTACCTACCTATTCTCTTGCTGCAACTTATACCCATTAGCTGTAGTCTTGTTCTTATCACTGAAAACAGTTGTCAAAAGGAAAAGCTGCCTTTCAAGAGGAAGAGAATAAACTTTCAGCTTAGTCTCGTCTCATCCAAATAATCTTAGTTCTTTCAATCTTTCGCTGTCGGTCTTATTTTCTGTTCTCAGAATTCCAGTTGCTTTAGGCTAGCTTTCTCTAAACAGTATTTTAAGTGTGATGTCCCTAACTGAGTACCAATTCTGAGGCACAATTTTAATATCAAGTAAGACAGAAGGATTACTGCACTGGATTTTTGACTTCTTTTTTTTTTTTTTACCACCTTGTTCTACTGAGATAAAGTTGTTGACTGATGTGGGTGACCCACATGAACTGTTAAATCCTTTCATGACACTGCTGCCTAGAATTCACTTCTTGTATCTTCAGTTGCGTAGTTACTTATTCCTGACTAGGACTACTACTTTGTACTTGTCCTCATTCCCTAGATCATTTTCTGAAGGACAACTTGAACCTAAGTCTGTCTTTCAAAGTACAGCACAGTTCCTCATAACATCACTGTGTTAGCTTCTCTTCTGACTTTCAGAATCCTTTCCTTTGTTTTACTCCAAATTATTGCAACTGACTTTGAGTTTATACATTAATAGTGGATTGGATAAATTGCATAAAGCAAAACTTACGGAAGGGAGACTAGTAAATTAGGAATATATTGCATTTAGTATAATTATTTTCAAATTAATTTAAATGAAAAAAAAGGTCCACTAAAACAAAAGAAATGGCGAAGGCACAATTTCAATTGTACTGTGCCTATTCTACAGCCTGGATAGGCTCACCAATAATTCTCACAAAGACACAGTGTGCTTTGTCATTACCTGTTATACTCTTCACTAGCTGCATCCCACTGTATGACCAAGTCTTTCAAATGTTATCCCTGCAAATTCAGACTGCCCTCCTTATACATTCTTCACATCATCATACATTTCTGCCTTACGCATAATTCATTCTTGAATATCATGTAACTGAAGGAGTTGCAGTTTAGTCAAGATAATCACTGACTAGGTTTCTTGCTCATCCTCTTAAAAGAGGACGGTTTGAATTCTTAGCAATGCTTTATTAAGAAACTTTCAATTTCAAAATAACATTTTTCATTAGACCTTGATGCCTGTCTCCTTCCCAGAAAGACCTTGCTGCCATGACTGCGTTCCCTCCTTCCCTTCCTCCCCTTAGCCTTCTATTGCTTGGGTGGAAGAGCATAAAGCTATCTTATGCAATCTGACGAATTAAAAATTTGCGTGTAAGCCTACGTATCCTAAAATCACTTTCACAGGAAGCAATACGTTTTCAGTGCACGTGTGCAGAAAAAGAAGAACGTAAAGGATACAGCTCTCAGCCTCACTCCACATACACAAAAACTGTACCTAAAAAGTGAAGACGGTTTCACAGCACAGGTCATATCACAGGCAGAGCTAGGATTCACTCGTGATTTTCTTACTCCTACACAATATCAAATCTGCATGAACCCTTTAGTTTACACCAAATTAAAAAAATCTATTACAGTAGGCTATCCCGATTCCTTGATAAAGCTATACAGTTTTCGTTTAATTTGAACTAAAATAGAGTTACCTTTAGATGACTTCCTATTCTTAAAGGGTTTTTAAGAAAACTTTTAAAAGGTAAAGGGGCAAAAGTAATTAGAAATGGGAAACCAACTGCACAAAACTTCTCACATTCAAAACATACTATTTGGCATATGCACTTTTTTCACAGGGACGGAATAATAAACTGTATTAAATATATTTTACATTTTCTTCTCAAAGCCAACAGATAGCCAGAATAGAAAAGATATATCAACCTAGCTCACTAATACAAAATACCAGTTTTGAAACATTTTTGAAAATTAATGTTCCCTCTCTCTGTTCCTATAGCAATGCAAGAATACATGGTGAGATCAAAAGAACCACCTAGCCCAAGATACAGTTTTAGAAGTGCCCAGTGGTGGATATGTGCTACTGCATTATGTTTTTGTCACTTCAAGTCTACAGCGAATTAAACAAAATCATGAAAGATAGAACTGCTACTTTCACATTAATATCTATGTGCTTCAATGAAAGTCGATATAGACAGAAAACACATAAAAACCAATTTCTTCAGCCCCATTTTTTTTCTTTCCATTCTCATACTTCAAAGCCATAAAAAAACTTAAAACCCTTAACTGTATAAATTATATCGAACTTTCCTCGAAAACTTTATCATTAATAAACAGAGTTAGCCACCAGCTTTAAAGTGCAAGTTAGTCATCAATTATTTTATATATTCCATTTAAACAATGACATTGACACAATACAGAGACATACAGAATTATTTTTTTATACAACTGCACAAAGAAACATGGGAAGAAGAAAAAAAGAAAAACCCAAGAAACTAATTTCATTTTGGAAAGAAAAATTTATTAAGTATAAATAAGGCACACCCAAAACAGTACTTTTGATAGAAGCACCTTAAATATCCCCATAGGCATATTTTTTTACTCTAGACTTCAATACTACGGTCATTATTCAACACACATCAGCAAATTCCAGTCGATTGCAACATATTAAGTCTCTAAAGCTAAAACCTGTTAATTCACAAGCACAGTAACATTCAGCAACTGCAACTTACCATCTGAGATCCGGGAAGGGAGTAACAATCCTCTTCTGCCTAATTCAGCCAGAGCCAGGCATCCACCGTGCCATGCATTGTCTGTTTCCTGAAAACTAATTTTAAAACAAGTTTTGTTAAGACTAGCCTTTCCTTTTTGGATTTTGTTTGTCATGGTGAATTCATAACATTTTAAAAGGCACCAACCAGCATGTTTTTATTGTGTTGTTATTCCTGTTAGATTTTTAAAACATAAGAATGGTGAATTGAACATGTTTTCTTTCCCATTTTGTGCAATATAAATACTGATGTAAACATGATCAAATAAGCAATGACACAAGCAAAAAAAAAAAGAACAAAAAACAAAACAAAGAAAACAACAACCACGTATCAATATAAACGTAATAAACATAACCTATTTACAAAAGAATGCAATACAAAACACTCATCCAGAAAAGGAAAACAACTTCCTACTACACTGCCAAAAATGCAGGTTTACAGAATATATCCAAGATAAAAATGAACTGAATGCCAAACACAATCCTTAACTAGCAAAAGACGTCTGAGCAGTATAACAAATGTATAATACAAGCCTGTGCATTTCAAAGGTGTCTAAACACCACTGTTTGCTCATTTAAACAAAACCATAAACCAAAACAGTGCCTTATAGTGAACACAGCAAAAAGAATTTCAAAAACAGTACACAGATTTTGGTGGACTGGCAGGTAAAGGAGTGAAAAGGGGAAAGCTTGTATGCTGTGTGACTAAACACACATGAAGTTAATTTTGTATTAAACTACGAATAGGAACCTAAGAATAAGACACTAAACAACTGAACTATGTCACACCAAAGCTTCACCTCTCCCAATCATCCTGTGTCTGAAATGGGCCAATAGCAGATGCTTAGCCAGAGACAAAGCACAAAGGATCATTCCCTCATTAGCCTCCTCCTGGCTTTGGCAATCCAATGTACAGGGACTTCCCAAGCCAGAGGTTGCATCCAGAATGTCACATTTAATAACCTCTGATGGGACTCTCTTCCATTAATTTGGATAATCCCTTTTTGAACTCCCTTTACACTTTTGGCTTCTATAACATCCTGTGGCAATGACTTCCACAGGTTAATTGCGTGTAAATGTACTTCCTGATACTTCCCAGTTGTCGCACTCTGAGGAAGAGTGAATCGTAAACAATTGCTGGCTTTCCCTATTTCTTTCATATACATGATTTTATGTATCTCCATTAGATCCCTTTACTTTTTCTTGCCACTTGGAAGAATCCACGTCAGTTAAATCAATTCCTGATGATTGAGTTTTGATATTTTTTCCTTCTTAATAATACTTAACATTCCAGTTGCCTTCTTTATTTTCTGACTGCTGCTCCATTGACACCTTCAAAAAACTATCAAACCATGAACAGTGAATTCAAGATCTCTTTCCTGAGTAGTAGTAACTTTTATATGGTTGTGTTCTTCCCTAAGTGCATTAGTTTTCATTCATTAGACATTATATTTCATGCCATTTACAGTCTAGTTACTTTATTTAGGCTTATATAACATTTTCTTTTCTGTCACCTTTAGTTTTCACTGTATTAGCTAAGTTCAACCATCAATCAATTTCATCACCCCACTGTTCACCTTTTTTCCAGGATAATTTTTTGAGTATCTTGAACAGCACAGGGCTCCTATGGACCCCTGCAGACTGTGCTGAAAGTCTCACTGTGATAAATGGTCATTTATTTCTTTCCTGTCTCTGAATTTATCTGTAAGACATCCTTTCTTCTTATCCTGAGAGATACAATTTGAAGTGCCTCTAAAGAGCAACTGACTTTTTATTTTATTCAGTAGATATTTAGTGCAAAGTGTACAGAAGATATTTAGTGCAAAGCGTACAGATTCTCCTTTGTCTTGTCTACATTCATTCCCAAGTGCTTTTGGAGAAAGCAGGTCATTCAATTACTAGCTGCATTACTCACCCCTATGACTTGAAAAACAAGGAAAGAAAACACTGCGAGTACAGGTCTTTGAAGCTCCAGGGATAATTGAGATCAGCAGCACCTCTTAAATTAATCACAGTAGCACAGTGGAAGTATTGGCTAAGTAGATACTTTCACGTTGCAAGTTTTTAAGACTCCATAGCTTCTTTTTTTTATTGCATGATCCTTTTAGCTGAAATTTTTAATTTGCACTGTCAAGTAAGGTGGGATTTTTATTTTTATTTTTAAAGAGTAGATTTGAGTGTCAAACTAAAGATTACCTGTATTTTTTGTCAAAAAGAAATTATTCTTTTTGTTATTAGCTTAGTCAAAAACAGTTGTTTAGACCTTAAAGCTCAGGTACTCAATGCAGAATTGAGCAACTCAATACAAAAAAGCATATGGTACTTGTTTAACAATTTAGTCCATCACATGCTCTACATGCATGCAGAAGCAAGCCATCCAGCCATAAAGCACATCAGAAGAACATCCTAGCAGCTATAACTGATCAGACTGATGGTTTAGCTGATCTAAAAGCTGCTCCATGACCAACACTACACTCCTCTGGCCTAGTAAAAGAACAAGACAAGGATATTGTAACTCTCTTCAAAACATTCCTAGTCCCTGGCTGATCATGACAAGTGTGCAGAAAAGAAAAATGGTGGTTTGGTTTTGTTTGTTTTTTCATCAGGCATATACATCCACATCCTGTAGTACAACACTTTTACAGTTTCACTGTGTACTGTGAATAACCACTTTTTCTGTAACCCAAACTTGTCACCTCCTACTTTAGTTTGTTTCTAATAATATAAAAACTAGAGAGCAATCATTTCCCTGTCATATACAACGTCATAAACCTCTGTTATACCCCTTTCATTCATTACTCTTCCTAGATGTTTTAGCCTCCCCTCACATAGAGACTGATTTGTAACACTAATAATCTTCAGAATCCTTTTGAATATCACTTCCAGGTCTACTATTTGCACACAACACTTAAGATATGATCACACCAGGAATTTTTAAGGGAGCGAGCTAATGAGCTTATAAAGTTTATTTATTTATTTATTCATTCCCAAAGATCAATTTTAGTCCTTCCAAATTAATTTAGAATGGGGTGGAGACAGAGGATTAGGAATAGTTTATTGAACACCCTGAGTGTGGTACACCTATGCCTTAGGAGATTCTGAAATCTGGGAGAAGAAAGATAATAAGATCTACAGATTTCTAGACCTATTTTTGTAACTGGAGTCTTCCTATTTCATAAACAGACACGTTTCACATGCACATAAAATATGAAGTAAGATTTTTACCTAAAACAATCCAACAGAGACCCAACCACATCATCTGCTAATTCTTTTGGAAGTCTTCCAGTTATTCTACCAATTCTAGAGAAGAAAAAAAAAAAAAACATACGGTGATTCATTAGTACTACCATTTGATGAATAAATCCAATGAAAAATTCAGTTACTGGAAGCTTACAATACGATGGCTGAATTCAAGGTGACAATGGATCATGCTAACACCATTAGCCTAAAACACCAATCTCAAGCTTGAAGCAAAAGCTACAAAGTAGAGAATTAACACAGAAATATATTTTTTTCAAAGGGGAGGAGAACAAAGACATTTTGAAGAAATACTACTTTATAGCTTTTAAGTCAAATCTTACACAAGATGTCTATTTCCAAACCCAGCTGTAATTTTCCTGTAGACTAGCCCCATCTCACATGCACCTAGATAAAGTCATAAACACAGATTTACAGCATGAGCTGTGCTAAAGCCATTTGAAGTAACTATGAATATTGGCAAGACACAAATTATCAATCACAAGTTACATTAGACTGCATTTTTGTTGTTTAGCTTAATAGTTTAGAGTAACAATACGAAACCTACCCTTTTGCTGCAGACCACCTGACAATAGTGTCTTTGTCTTTCAGTCCAACCAACAATTGCTCTGCAGATAAATGAAAATAATCGTTTTGTTTCAATTAATTTATTTAACAAGAGAAATACTTTTGAAAACATTACAAATCCATTTTCCTATTAACATAACTGCCTCCCAATTTAAACAAAAATATTTGTTTCCAGATTTATTATACAGGCCACACAAGCATGACTTGAAACTAAATAAACATAAAAGATGTCAAAATTGTTTTCTAAAACAGAAATTTTGGTTTAAAATTTGAATTACTCTGACAGATTCAAAATAGAAGTCATAATGTTTTTTTTTTCAGAGGTTCCTTAGATTACTAAGTTATAGATGTTTTCTGATGCAATCTTTGCCTATTTATTTATAGCATATCCACCAGAAAGCTAGCAGAGGACCTCCTTTATGAATACATACTAACAGAAAACGCTGTTCCTTCGATACTACCACAGGTTAAAATCTTCCACATAATTCTTTTGCTTTCATGTAATGCCATTTACTTCATTTTTCATTATGAATTTTAATTCACCCTTCCATCTCTGAAAGGCTCAAGATAACACTTTCACATTACTGGGAAAGCGTATTTCAATAACTCCCTCCCTCAACCCCACAAAAAAAATGTTACAAGTACTGAGTTCCTACTTGTGATGCTAAAATTCAAATAATTTGGCAAAAATACCATATATTTTAACAAGATGCACAGATTGAAGTTTTATAGTCTTTTCAATTGTTCACGTTAGTGCAGATATACACTTTACTTTCTTAGCACTAAACAAGCCATTTTCCTAATGTGCACTTAATTTGCATGCCTTACGATAACTTCTGTCTGGTTTTAACACACCTACAACATTTTCAATCTCTCCTGGAATGTCATATGCCTCATCATCCTCAGCTTCATTAGCAGCAACATTTATCATTTGATTCTGCGTAACCGAACCCTTAGCTTGCAGATTGGCAGCCAGAGACCGACAGCCACGCTGATACCTAAACAAATAAAAAAGAGACAGTTAATAATCTTTTCTGATTTAAGTTCCAATTGAAACAGGTATATACTGTTACAAAGCCTGCTTGTCAAGTGACTGCACCTCCCAGTATACAGCTTTCCAGTTATTTAGAGGTTGCTTTAAAGGAAAGGGAAAAGTATCCCATTTTCCTCCCTCCTGACCCAGTTGTCTGTTTTCTAGGTTGAGAAAAGCTAGACTATTTAAATGGTTCCTGTGCAAAACTGTTTTGTACCTTTCATCATCTCTCTCCCTTTCCTGTTTCAATATAACCTACTTTCCACTACTGACAATAAGAGGCAAAATTCCCATGCCCTAAAATACTCTCCAAAACCTACCAAAAAAAAAATAATATATATATATATATATATATATATATATATCAATTTATGAAAAATAGTTTTTAAATGTTAAAGCCAGCTCAGTACTTTCTGCACAAGCTGTACTCAGATATTTAGCCTGTGGTATAGATACATTCTTACAAAAGATATACTTTCCATGCTAAAGTGACTCTTGCCATTGGGCAAGGTACACTCCACCTAAAAAGAATTTTCTATGCCTAAGGACATTCTCAAAAGTTGGTAAAAGAAATACAATAAAAAATAGTCACCAATGGAGCCTGCAATTTTAAAAATATCAGTGCGAGAAATCTAAAAAAGAGGTTGCCCTCTGGCAATAAGTAAAACCAGACACCAAAACCTGACTAATATGCAAAACTGAAGTGGGATCACAAACCACTTTTCCCCTGTGAACCTTCTATCGAATCAGGGTAGAAAAATGAAATGGAAAAATTAAGTTCATTCTCACAAAATTGAATTAAATCAACTTCAGTAACAAAGTTCACCACCTTCCCATCTTTACCAAGTTACGCATTACATAGGAAGAGACTTTGTAATGTGCAACATGAAACATCAAAAGACTTCAGTTGTCACAACATTGCAGTGGTTTACTATACCAAAATTGAAAAAACAGAGAAAACTAAATACAGCATAAGAAATCTAATTCTCCGAAGTGTTCAAATGAAGGACGTATGCAAGTCTTAAATAATACAAGGATTTCTTTTTTTTTTTTTTTTCGGGGAGGGAAGGCAGGAGGGCAGAGACTGGTAATCAAATGGATGGATGTAAGACTTTTTAAGGTTTTGGAGTGTTTGCGATTTTTTTTTTTAAGATTCACTTTCCTTTAAAAAAAAAAAAAAAATAAATCATTGTTTCAGCTTTAAACTAACCTCCACTTTGCTACCTTTGGTTTCACAAATGTCAGTCCAAGTCGTTGAACAAGTTTCATCCCCAGCTTGCGAAGAACCATCTGATTACTTTCTGATAGCTTGCAGTTATCAAGACACTCAAGTACAGTACCAGCTGTAAAAGAAACATGTCAAGACAAATACTTTAAAAAAGACTCAGTAAAAAAAGAATAAATGTTTAAAATCTCAAAAAATCTGTAGCAGATTTAGATTTTTAAAGGTGTTACTGAAATGCAAATGCTGTACTACCTACTTTGTCATAGTTTTGACAATGGCCAAATAAGAGTAATATCCTTCACCTACCAAACAGGTAGGATTACTTTAAGGATTACTTTTGACTATGAAAATCAAAACGAATCTAGATCATGAGGGAGCATTTATGCGTCTCATTCTCACCGGAAGAAACATATTGAAGAATCTTTCATGGTCTAAGAACTTTCAGTAGCCTAACAGAACCAGAAGTCAGAAAAAACAATTCAGTTACTCTGTGACCAGTCTCTGCATACTAAAAAACTGTTCATTTTCCTCATTTTTTATTTTCAGGTAGCACCAACTTAAATCCTCTGCACAGAAAATTTTTATGATGATGAATGTCCATAAACACTTAGACATGAAAAATAATGTGTACGTGTAAACAATCAGCAACAAAACCTTTCATTTGGGCACATCAAAGCTAACAAAGTTATTTGTCCGGCAGAGTAAAAAACAGAGACTAATGGAGAGTCTTGGATTAATGACTCCAGAATTCAAAATTTTCACAAGAAACACATCCATGCTACAAATAAAACAGTCCTTTTGCATTTGCAGCCTGAAACGACTTACTCAAAGAAAGAGCCTACAACTTATCAGTAGTTAATATGAACTAACAACTCAGACCCTGGAGGACCTATCATTCTTACTGTAAGCACTGCAGATACAGAATTACATCTTTCTGCAACTTTCTAATCCAGTCTCATACTGGGTTTTCTAAAATATCGAGATCAAGGATATAGCAATTCTTTCAAAGACTGAGAAATCGTAGGGCACATGACTTAAAAATCGACTCAAGTTTTCAACAGCTTTATGATTTATCCTGACATACTGAAATAATGTAAATAATGTAAAATAATACATGCAGGCAAAATGGTGAAGCCAATAATGACTATTATTTAAATATCTTCCTGCAACCTGGATTTTTGTTTTTTACAACTTTTAAAAAACTAGATATTAATGCTTTAAAAGACTGCAGAAACATCAATACTCACAGAGAGAAAAAAAAATTAAGAATATATAAATATAAGCCTTTTCCAAGTCCAACTACTGAATCACTGTGGATCATCCACAGATCCAAGCAAATGGTCTCAGGAGTTGTGCTCGTTTTTAACGCCAGTTCTATAATACAAAAGGACTCCAGTTCTATAATACAAAAGGACACTTTTGTGTTGTCCTTTGACTTCCACCTCTTTTTTTCTATTTGATCTTCAGTTCTGTTATAACCCTGTAATAACTAACAATCTCTGATTTTTTTCACCTCTCACATTTCATTTTCCCCCAAATTTTTTGTCTGAATATTTGCTTCTTAGCTGTGAGCATTCTGTCTTTTCTGGGGTAAATTTATTAATTCATTGGTATGTGCCTTACTTTCCTCATACTACCAGATGCCACAGGCCAAAACATCTAACTTTACCAGCAGGGTTAACAACATGAGCCAAATATTTGTTTTGATTATGACAATATTTTGCTGTACAGATGCATCTTTTAAATTATTTTGCATTATACTATATTTTATCTAGCCTGTTCATGTTTCTAGTTATCGGACACATCCATAATTTTAGTAAGTAAGGGTCTGCATGTCATACTTAGTAACTGGGAGAATGAAACTGTTTCCTGCTCTAGACCTACGTAGTTTATCTTCTGAAGTCAAAACCACAAAATCATTCCATTAAATCAAGTTATAAGCATTCTAATGCAAGTTTACATCATTGCTTGATTCCTGTGAATAGCACAAAACACATTTCTGGTGTTTTGCTAAGTTCCACAAGAAAGATGATCTCTTTTGCTGTGTTCTGTAATTAGCCATTATCTCTCTGTACCTCTCTTTTCCACTACCAATAAAAAGCAAACCAGTATTGTGCAGTTAGTTCAGAACAATTCCAGGTTTTACCATGAGAACATACTTCCAACATAAAGATACAATATTCAGAAACTTCTGTGTTCTCAAGTACCTGTCTATCCCTAATTTAATCCATTATCATCTCTTTCCACTGAAACTTTTCCTCTTTTCAACAACACCACCACATGATTCCAGCTGGATCCTGTATACATCAGGTTCTTTAAACTTGGAATTTCCTAAATCCAGGGCTTATGTTAACACTTGGAAATTTTCTGTAAAATTTTCAGCACTAACAGGCATAACACCAGGATATGTTCTAATGAATTTCATTAAAATATGTTTCACATCTTATGTTCTGTGCTCAGCCCCTTTAGCCCAATGGCGAACCTGATCACCTGCCAAATTAGATTTTCCAACATAACATTCTTCAGCTGTATCTTCTCCTCCCTCACTTTGGCTTCTCTTCTTTTTCCCTTACTTTGCATGTTTTAAAACTTTATTTTACTCTGTACAGAACCATTCATTCTTTATCTGTGCGTCCTTTCTTCCTTTTTAAATTGAAATGGCTTTAAAAACAAAAATCAGGATATTACAAACTTACCATAAGGTAAACAGTCTTCTCTTTTGCCATGTTTAAATAACTGTGCCTATAATTAAAATAGGGAAAATAAATATAAGAATATAGAGATTCTAAAGCTTAATATATCAGGCATATAGATCTAAAATATTTTTTAATATTCCTGCAATAATCTAAGCTATTTAGTAATTTAAACAGCCAAGAGGAAGAGTCTCGGGGTGCAGCTCTACTTCTTTGTAAGTCAATGCAAGTCAAGGCTACCATGGCTCAGCCTGCCCCTCCCATTCATACACTCATGCAGACAGCCAGCTCTGGGAGCTGATTTGGCCCAAAAACACACGCTCAAGGAGGGGGTTGGGGAGCCGTTCTTCAGCCAGCTCAGCTCCCTGATCCATCCAGCTCAGTGCTTCAGTGCTTGGTCACACCAGTTCAATGCAGGTGCAACCACAGCAGCTATTATTTAACAGCTCACGCTGCTTTGAACCTCTAAGAACTGAAGACGAATCTGCAGACCATGAATAAGTGGAACTCTACATCCTGTTTGGGACCTCATGACATCGAAGGGTTCTCCAAATTGAACAAAGCCTTGCTCGTAATTTAGACAGAACACATCAACGCGCCAGTTGCTGTGAGAAGCAAGACAGGTGGACACACGTGAGCGAGCTTGGTTGTTGGTAGCAATCAAACTCAGACAAGACAGGACACAGCACAGACTCCACTGCCAAGTGTTTTACCCTGCTTCTCCAGCAGCTTTTGAGAACTCCCTGTTAAACTAAAAAGTACAGAATTCCCTGACTGCAAATATACCTCCACCAGACACATTTTAATTCCTGTGCCAAGGGATTTAAAGAAGAGTTCAAGTATTCAGTCCTGCAAATAGCCCCCAAAATAATTTTACATATGGTTAAAAATCACAGTAAGATTTAGCCTCAGCTGTACAGGGAGAAAAAAGCACTATTACTAGCAGACAAAAACATGTTACACATTTAAAGTTTCCCCAGTCCACTTCATATGTATCAAAACTACTGTGTTCAGCCACTTGGTTTTCCTTGAACTTTGCCATTCACCAGAAGAAAAACCTTCGTCAATAAACATGCCTAGGAGTTAAACAAGAACAGACTTACCTTAAAAATATGTACTTTCTCACACATACCAAATACACATGCCTCCTGTACTGCAGGTGTGGTTAAGAGCAACAAAAGCAATAAAAACACCTTTAGGCTATGTACCCATTCTGTTTTGTTTTGTAACTAAATTACATTTTAGAATCCTAAATTAGCACTTCTGATCAGCTTTACTACAAGCTACATAGTGGAATTTAACAATGTATCTTGAATTATTTGAGATTTTTAATGTTTTCCTGAAGTAACCAGGCAATTGTAAGGCATCCTATAAAAAGTACACTTACAAAACAGAAATGCTACAGAACCATTATAGGTTCTCTAGCAAATCTATAAATCTAGAGTATTGTTAACAAACCTAAAAATTGGCCTGATTTTTCTCTCTCTGCAGAAGTGTGCATAAGCTCATTTCTTCGTATCTTTGTGCCTGTGTTCAGAACAGATGGCTTCTTCCCAAGGTTTGCCAGGTGGCAATGGATGCCAGTAGACACTGCAGCATTTCTGCAGCACCTCATCTTCAGAAGTACTTCTCCTCTCTGCACACAAGCCCAAGTAAGAGCAAATACTGTTTTTAAGGTGTGCATGGACTGCCTCAAATTTATTAAGACTATGTTAAAGCATATTCCATCAAAATATAGTGTAACTCCTAAAGTACTGATAATGGAAAGAAAAAGCTTTGTAATATAGCCTTGGGAATGCTCCTGGGCAAGTGCATTTGGAGCTCTAGCCCCACACTTCACAGCAAACTGTCATGGAGTTCCTGCAAAGATGGAATAGTAGCCTCAGAACATGCTCGCATTTTCACTCTTATGTAGCTCCTTAATTCTAACACCTTTCTGCAAGTTTCTTCCTGAGTTTTCACATCCTCAAGGCCAACTTTGAATTCAGTTCTGACTCCTTGAGAAAAACATAACCAGAAGGTGTATCGCCTCAAAGCGAGAAGAGGGAAGAAATTAACCAACAGAAAAGCAGGAAATAAGAAAACTCTTCACTTATTGTAGAAGACTTATTTTTAATGTTTTTTCTCAAGACAACTAAGAAACCAGCCTCACTTACAAGTCAATTTAGAACAGCAAACTCAACAAATTTCACATGTTTCTCTAGAGAATTTACTGGACAAGCGAAACACACGTTGTTTTCCTATAACAGTTTCATTACATACTTAAATAACAAACTATTTTCATATTTGATTTTCAACATGGAATATCTACTCACAAATACACCAAAACTTTATAATGTACTTTCAGATGTTAAAATCATTATAGCAACAGCTGTAATTCAACTGAGATTTACACTACAAGATAGCTCGGTTATTTATTTTTTTCAGAAAACAAATCAGGTTCCACACCTTGAAACTAAACCTCTCTTCAATCATTCAGTAGCAAGAGTTTAACCCATCACAAGAACCCTGACAAGTTTTAGACAGGTCTACATAAGAAAATCTCAGGGAAAAGCACTGTTTAACTTGAGAATTAAAGTTACAAATAATGTTAACTTCCATTAAGAATATACACTCTGTACATACCATATGAACCTTTTTCCTTATAAAGTATGAAAAATATGCAGATTCTAATATAGGAAATTTTCAGCTATACAAATCATAGTAGTTTATTCCCATCTTCGACAAGTTTAGTACCTGATTCAATGTTCTCCCTTACTCTCGAATATGAAGTAAGGGGTTTTATTTCATTGATGCAAGTTTTTATGGAAGTACAAATTAACCAAATAACACTGTAGCTAGTGTGTTACAAGTTAATAAACAAACTTTAAAAATGGGGACTTAATATTTACATGGTTTTTGATAAATAAAATGTTATTTATTGATTTTGGAATAAATAAAGCTGAAAAAGAGGTACATGTGAAATGGAAAAAGTTTTGTTTGCACCAACTGATGTACACTGCAGGTGGAACATAACCTTCTACCAGATGATTGGTGTTTCAGCAAGTGACACGTTAAGCATTTTCTTTCTCTCAAAGAAAATCTAATATTTTTTTAAGCAGAAAACAATTCTTATAAAAGTAGGCAATAACCATACAGCTGAGTACTACTCTTTGGATGGTCAACAAAGCTGGGAATCCAGCTTCAGCTTCCACCCCCCAACCTTTTTTTTTTTTTTTTTTTAATATTAAGATGATGTTTTCATGACTTCTTCATGAATCAAAGCATGTAAAAACATTCACAAGCCCGAAATTTGTCAAACGTTCAAGCTTCATTGATAACTCCTCTGGGGAAATAAAAGAGCACTCTACCTGCTCTATCGGCCTCTAAAATAAAAGATGTGTGTATTTTTCTATTTTTGTTTTATGTTACTAACATGCATATAAAGCAAACTTACTGTCTTAGAAAAATCCTGCAACACTAGAGCATACATACAGGGGTTATACTAAAAAGCAAAGTGCACGGTGCACCACTGCAAGCAAACAAATAAAAAAATAAATAAGGAAAAAAGGACAAATCAGCATTACAGTATTTAGTTTAAACTTCCTGCCTTGAAGGAAGAAAAACATCCGAGGCACACCGTTTCAGAAAAATCTGATACAAACAAAATAATTAATAAGCTTGGTTTGCCACCCATATAGACATTTTAGTGTCAGCAAGTAATAATACTGAAAGTAAGGAGCCTGTCTGTTGGAGTATCCAGGCAATCGGAGTTACACCCTGGTCCCTCCACTTTAATGAGGACACAGAGCATACACCAACTCACCCAACCTGTTGAACTGTTGAAAAGTATGTGACTCCCTCTCTTATAAATAATTAAGCCACCTACAAATTAGAGAAAATCAGTGGTGTGCAAGCAATGACGACTGTCAAGTCTGGTTTTGCTTTAGAAATAGCATGGTGCAAGGAAAACAAAACCCAGTTTCTTAGTAATCATAGAAGAAATACACCACACCTTCCAATTGTCTACATAACCCACTTTAGGCCCGACCTCTGTGAGATATATCAATCAGGATCATCTCCGGGACATGTTCCCCAAGCTATACAAATCACCATTAAGGGTGGCCTGACTGCTTGGCAGCAAGTCTACCTTCCTGCCGAGCAGGAGTCGCAGGTCTGAACCTACCCTCTGGTTGTAACCAACAAGGCAAGGACTGGGAGGATAATTTCAGCCTCTGCGGGAAGAGAAGAAAATGGTATCTTTCATTACTCTGGAGCACCCCCTAGTAGTGGCACAGCATCCAGGTCGAGGGAAAGCTATCACTCATTCCTGCCTCCAGGCTAGACGTGGGGAGGTAAACAAGGTGAGGGAGGACGTGCTGTCAGAATAATAAATTTGCTTGAAAGTAGAGAGTATGGAACGCACTGCAAGTGCAACAAATGGTGAAAGAGTTGAGTTAAAGCCCTTGTTCTTTATACAGCTTCAATACAACTAGAAATAGTGTGTGTCAGGGTATTGATCATGGTAATTACTCTGACAAGCTTTGATACACAGCACAGTTAAATAGTTGGCAGAAGGAGTTAAGTTCTTGTATCATCTTAGTTATTTATCGATTGAAAGCCTGAAAAATTTAGACTAATAGATCAGGACTTCCATCTTAACAAGACTGCCAAAATAGATTCTGAATACTTAAAATACTATATATAATGCTTTAGACAACACTATATTCTAAAAGGAAGAATAAAATCAATCTAATGCTAACAGAAACTCTGAAGCTTGAACTAACCTCAGTACTTCTGGTGACAAAAAAAAAAAACAAAACAACACAGAGGTATCAGAAAAGGCCATGTTGGAATACTCTGTACTCTTCAAAAAGAGAAGAGATGCAGTATTACCAGAAAGAGGTAAAGAGGTCAGTGCCCTTCCATAAGAAAGGATTTTTTTTTTCTCCTTGTATCAGCTTTGCTTTTTGGGCACCTTTACCACCAAACCATCAAACAATACCATCTTTTTAAAAAATAACGCCAATGGACAATCCTAGCATCACTAATTCTTTAAGAATGCCAAAAAAATAGAGACTTGGGAAACATTCTATTTGGAAATATTCTATTTTTGTGCCTCTGGGTCTGAAAGAATAGAGTTGGAGAGTTCTTTCTTCCCTGGAGCAAAATTTACATAAGCATGCAGCTATTGCTAAATAACCTTTGCATTAGAGACAGCTCAGGGAAATGCCCTGTTCTTAAGACTCTCGAGTTTCATCAGATCACCGTGTAGGGCGTTTTATTTTTTTTAATTATTACTCACACTTGTATACTGAATCACTTATAAAACAAATAAGGTTTAATAAGTTTCAATGCCCAAGGCTACCTCAACATGATGACATCTCTGTCACGCAAGAACTGGGAGTGCTACACCCTGCAGCAATAACTAAAAAGCTGTTTGATATAATGGCAGGTTTAAAAGCAAACCTCCAGACCAAGAGAATTTAAAATGCAGATTCTTGAAACAGGTTAGATGTTTCCTTCAAGTAAACAATTGTTATAAAAAAGTAGCAATTTCTGTTAATCCAACATTTATAATCCTTCACATTACCTACACGTACATAGTGTCCAAACACAAAAATGAATTTAGTTCGACACTGAGATTTTAGTTTCAACAGAAGAAAGCACTTCAAGCAGTTTTAAAAACTGAATCTGAAACATAGCAAGCAAAGATTCCTGCTAGTGCACACCTGTTGTGAAATGATATATTACTGACGACAGGTGTAAAGAAAAAAAGAAAAAAGCATCAGTG
Source organism: Anas platyrhynchos (assembly GCF_047663525.1). NCBI lineage: Eukaryota > Metazoa > Chordata > Aves > Anseriformes > Anatidae > Anas > Anas platyrhynchos. The sequence goes on from NC_092605.1 coordinate 7,176,425, forward strand.
GAATTAAAATGTGTAATGCAGGCTGCGTGTTTCAACAGGAATCACGAAACAGTAGTACTTGTTCTACACATAATGCTGAGTTAGATTAAACAGTAGCATACCTAATCACCGAGACTTAAGGCCACGAAGAGGCAGATCAAAGTGCAGCAGCACAGAACTACTCACTGCGTACCTAAGTTGCAGTTTCAGTTCATTGAAATGCAAGGGCTTAATGTCACTTGGAAACACTTTTGCCATGCCAATCTCACAGCAATGCAGACCATAAACAGCCTAATATCATAATCCCACTGAAATCCATGCTGTTAGGGGAAGCTCCAAACTGATCCTAGGTGGTGGGGGGAGACTTATTTCACCCACTGTGGCCAAGCAGCATTACCTCCCCGAAACCTGCCTTGCTGTACTGGCTGGGAACTGAAAATTTGTCTTTTTTCTCCTGCTTGTTCAGACACAAATACCAGGTAACTGCAGTTTGACTCTTAAAGTAACAAGTTGCTGGAGGAATTCAAGGGCAAAGACTTCTGAAGCTTGCCGAGCCAAGTTTTAGTTGTCTCTCCTGAGGATGCATTTTGCTTTACGCAGTTAGCAATTATTGTTTTGTTTCTGTAGAGACTGCTAAAATCTTGAATGTTTAAAGGAACAGGTTTACTTCTTTTGAATACTGCTTTTACTTTCAGGTAATATTTTTGGTTTAACTACATGCTATTGTTCTAAGTGTTATATTAAACGCTCAAAATAAATATTTCCTATTCCACTTAAGCATGTCTCCATACATATACCTACATATGTATCTTTCTGGAAACCTTTATTTCCTAATGATACAATTTGTGCTTAAATTGCAGTAACTGAAATTAAAATTTCAAAGCTAAATGCAAGAAAAAGGCTTTAAAAATCAGTTTGTTCATGGCTACCAACTAGAACAAGAGCTGTAGGATACCAACTAAACTGGCTTGATAAATATTTTCTCCCATTCCACGATGTATAGGAGGAAAAAAAAATCATACAAATGCAAGAAGGCAGGCTTCTGCTTCCAGGTATATTGTATCACATTCTAGTTTCGATTCGACTTGTTAAGTATTCACCTGTTTCGCTTAGTATGCACTAATGAACAGGTGGATAGAGCCAAAGCCAAAGTCAAAAGAATTATGACAAAACACTAATGTATTATACATCCTACAGGTCTCATCATGCACCTAGAATGGCAAACAGTCTCCCTTTCCAGATCTGACAATAAAATGATGAAACATCACTCTGTCTTTTGAAACAGACTGCAATGCATACAAATAATGCTTCCTCTTGCTTAAGCAGCAAGTCCTAAGTCATTCTAAATATAGATCATTTCTCCTATCTTCTGATTTGGAAGAGCTGCTACAGGAAAAAAAATAAAATCTATATATAAAAAAAACACCAGCACACACACACTTGTTCCAGAACTTTGCTTTGATGTTTAGTAATGTACTGCATACAAGTCCTCAGAGCAATTATTTAAAAAGAGCTGCAAATTTATGCAAATTATAGAAACTCATACAAATGCCAGCAAATCCTTAAACCTGGACAAAGGCTACCCATGTGCATGCCCTCTGACTTCGTGTGTGCTATCTCAACTTTGTTAACAATAAAAACAAAGCAAAGAAGAAACAACTCCACACACACATTCCCCTACTCCAGGCAAATATGTTTGGACATCACAATTGGAACAGATACCAGAACTGTTAATTCAAGCAATTCAAAATACACAAATACTTTAACAGTATAAAACTGCAGGAAAGCTGTTATAGAAAAATATTCTTACAATGCACAAGAGGAGTGTTATCATATAGCACTAGTTCAGGTATTCAAGTTTTCTTCCCCTACCTGGACTGTCCTATGATTGTACAACTATATAGGTATTACTTTTAAAACCCGAACTGAGGATTTCACTCTTATAAAGAACATTAAATGATGAACTTCTTCTGATTAACAAGCAAATAAAGGAAGTGTATTTTTTCAGCCTACTCAACTACACAGTCTAGTAAGTTTATTATGTCTTATTAAAACTCTTGAGAACAAAAATTTAAAATTATCAGAAAAAATTTATCAGAATGACTAAAACTTTCATGAATCCTGGGAGGGGCCACTGCTACATCAAAAGCCCGACTTCTTCATTTTGTACAGTTCCAATTACTTCATTTTTTTTTCACAGGTTTGGTACAAAGCCAAACAAAATTTGAGTTATGAAATGACTACCAACATACAATCAGATACATTTTTGAGAGTTATTTATCAATATCTGTACTGGCAACTTCCCTTTCATTTGTTGATGAAAACACTACTTGGAGAAAAAAGACATATATGTGAAGTTGTACCTTCAAAACTATTGTGCAAGAAATTCTGGCTTTATATTATCTTACCATTTTTAATCAGCATGAATTTCTCTGTACATTTTCTATTAAAGGTCTACCACAACAGTATTACATTGGAAAAAAAATATATATATAATCATCTATCTTTGAGAAGAAAAATGGTATTTACCAGAGCCTGCAGCATGCCATTCATAACAACAGTCCCCTCCATAGTCTGAAAGGAGGATTTAGATAACATTGAAAGAGTCCAGTCCAGAAAGTCTGCCATCCTTTTTTGCCTGACATCAGGGCGAACAATAAATCTGTCACAGAAAACAAGAACAAAAACAAAACACTGCAGTTACTATCTTCACAACTGTCAAATAAATTAATTTTTTTCCTGCTACCCAAACCAGTTGCAATTCATGAAGACAATTCTTCAATGAGGATTTTCTTAAATTGCAGAGGAGAGAACACTACAAATCTTCCTAAGTTTAGCCCTTCCGTTTCTGAGCAAGGCTCTGACAAAATTTTCACCTATAAACATACCAACCTGTAAGCTAGAATTCTAAAGATTTCCCAGCTTAATTGCAAAAACAAACAACTTTCTACAGTTACAACATAAAAATAATTTCCATTACAATTAGTAAAAACTGAAATGAATGAAAACTGAAATTAATACAAAGATTCTCTACTATTCTCACCAAGAACAGCTAGAAGACAGCGTAACTCAGCAATGGGTCCATACAGCACTTGTTATCAGCCAGATCCTGTTCCAGGCCCGTAAGAGTAATCATCAGCGCTGTATTTGTTTGTTCAGGTATTTGTTAAGGTTAAACACCTAATATTTAACATACTGGATGGGTCAAGAGATGCATTTTTACCATTCTTACAGAGGATCGAAGAGGTTTATCATGGTTAAACTACTTCCTACAAACCTACAAACTCAGTCATCGTCAGTGCCAGCCAAGCCACAGTTAGGGCATCTACTTCAGTCACTGCATTTAGTCTTGTAAAAACTAGGTTCCTAGTCCAGCAGAGATTGAGACTAATTAAGAAACTTTCTCCTTGGTGCAATCAGAGGAAAAGTACATGGGATAGCCCTGACTGTAGAACTCATAGTGCTTAAAATAGAATGTGTACAGAGCTTTCATCTGGCTACTTCATACACCTGCAAATTCAATGGGGAACTGCATCAAGAGCCAACTAACGGGGAATATTAAATACAGAGAACACAGGAAACAATGAGCAGATGTGATCACTTGAATTGCCTTCAAAGGCTGGATCTATTGTGTTCAGCAAAAAAACAATGAGGATTTAGAGGAGGAGTTAGTTGAGAGGGGTTGTTTTTTGTTTTATAATAGAGCACCAAGGACAATTCCTTCTCCGCAATAGCGCAGGTAATAGAAGTAACCTGTAAAGTAGATGAACTGGTTCCTAGACCCTTTCTCAGCCCAAAGGAGTTTAAATCTTAATTACTCTAAGGAGTGCCCTAACCTCCAGACTAGAAGCAAGACAAAGATAAGCCTCATCTCCTCCTACTGCAGCCAGGTCACTGAGCAGACAGAAAGCTCTTGGAACAAACCCCAGCTTCTCTGCCGTAAGAAAAGGGAAAGACTTTGAAAAATGCAAAGTTTTGGATCCTGATGTTTCTGAATTTTACCTGAAATGCATGCTCCTTCATGCAGGAACAAGAGCCCAGGCTTCCCCTTCCACTCCTCTGTCTCCCTGTAAGAAGTTTCCTATTCAGCAGGTTACGGAGTTAAACTTCTCTATTTTATCTCCCTAGGACTCTTGCATTCCTGCCTCCCTAACAGTCTAACTTCAACAAGATGAAACAGTTACCTCAGAATATCTATGCCCTGCTCATTACAGAACTGCTTTGGGATGTGAAAGCAGTGAATTCAAGTACACCAAGGCCAAAAGGCATTGAACTCAGGTCTCCTAATTCCTTATGAAATATTTTAATCATTAGTCTATTTTTAAAATGGTGTTTTCATAGTAAACTAATTACAGCTACACTAAATAGTAATTTTGCTTCCATTGCTCTTACACACCTTGATCCAGCTAGCACCGGAATATATTCTTAATATTCCTTAATGTATTCTATCACCTTATTTGTTATGAGCATATGCTTTTAATAAAAATTAATTCAGCCAATAAAATGGATGTGAAAAGAAACATATAACTGCTAACAACACGCCTGCATAGTATTCTGCATCAGGATGAAAGGAACTTAAGAAATCCTTCTGAAATCCAGGGTTAAGCACTGCCTGTTTAAAGTTTTTCTGAATGTAATGCTGGAATCAGTACCGTTACTATACAGATGCTTCCAGTAGTCATTTATTTTTAGATACCTTGGCATGTAAATTCAAATAATCTCAAGCGATGACAGAATATTTTAAATTCACTATCCCTGCTTGAGAAGGCTTGCAAATACAGAATATACCTTAAAAAAGCCAACCACATTTGGTTGGTTTGGGGATTTTTCTGTGTTTTTTTAGGAAGTGAAGATGGTAAAGGGCATATTCAGGCATATATGCACCCTTAATAATTCACTGCATGTCACAATTTGCATGCCTTGTGACAAGGCAGATTACCAATGCTGATACATAGAAATCCTAGAAAAGCAACTTCCAATCATCACTTCCAAAACGACTGCAAAAAAAACAAGATAAGCAGGCAAACCCACAGTCTGTCACATGGAAGTAAGTACGCAATAAACAAGATTATTTATTAAAGACTATTCTAAGGATGCATGCATTCACTTGAATTTTCTTCTTCAGAATAAATCATAAAAGTACAAGATTCGTCACCAGAGAACTATATGCTAGTCCCAACTCCTTCATGAATTTTCTGCATGAAACAAAACACAAAGTGTCTGTTTTGCCATCAGATTCACCATTGTAGCATTATACTCAGTGAATACAAGCTTCTAAAGCATTTTGGGTCCTGTGACTGAAATTCAGAATAAATTCAAAATAAATACATTGACAGCTATTTCCCCAAAAGACAGAATCTGCTCTACTAATTTATATTTAACAACTATTTTGATACAACTAAGCCTGTAAATTTTGTGCCTCTTTCAATCTAGAGAAAAATGCTAAAACTATTTTATTGTTCAGACTAGCTACCCACATCCAGTAAATCTTTTCATCTTGTTCACCCCACACAGCCTCTGTGCCTGTCGCAAAACTATGTTGGCAGAGCCCCCTAGTGTACATTAGAACATATGCAAGCTTAAATACTTCATTTATCTTATTTAAAAAAAAAAAAAACCTACGTGACAGACTAAGCAGTCTGAAGTTCTCTTCCATTAGAATATACTAGAATAAAGATATATGATGTGATATATATCGGGAAAGGGTATGAAACCAACTTAAGTTTCCAACTTATGATGGTTTCATAACACACTAGGTCAGAAAGAAAGAGAACTTCATTATTTCAAATTTATAAAAAACCCGATTACTGAACTGACACAAAAGGTATCGTAAGAACTGCACCTCTTTTACAATTAGTTTGGTATCTAACACTAAGCTTTGTAAAACAGTATGGTTTACAAAGTTCCATTATCCTAAATCTATTTCATTTGATGAACTATTTCACGATAAACCTATGAAAACAGTACCTTTCTCTGGTCCAGAAAATTAAGATAAGAGGGATATTAAGAAAAAAATCTAGCATTACTATTTTGTTTTATGTAACTTAAGTACTTCTAGGAGACATCGAGCAATTACGTTAATACCAAATTTGTTTATTTTCTATGCAATATACTGCAAAAAATGAGCAGCAACACAGCGTAACTTCATCTTTTTCAAGCTCTTTAGCACAAACCAGTCCCTAGAAACCAGTTTGAAAAGCATTCTGCTAGCAGTAAAGACCCTTACGTATCACTTGTAATGTATGCCTGTTCTTCCGATTAACAGAAGAAAACGTTTACAATAAACATGCTATTGGACATGATTCAAGCAAATTTAACACCCCATATAGTTGGCAACTTCCAGTGCTCCCAACACTGTCGTTAGTAATACGTCAGGCTAAAAAATGACAGGGGAAAAGGGAGCTAGCTTTTTCCTTTCTTTTAAAAAGCAAAAAAGAGACTTACTTTGAAACCAGTACAGCAGCTGCATCTCGAGCCTTATCACTGACAACCAAGTAACACTAGAAGTAAAACAGAACTAACTGTAAAAGAATTCAAACACATAGACTTAATAATACAACTACGTAACAACTTTGTACGTGAGTACATTAATATTTACAATTACATTATACTGAGTTTAAGATAGTAAAAAACATATAATCCATTTAACAAAACGTATCTGAGACAAACTCACACATTTAATGTCTTTCAAAGCAAGTTTACCTTTACTGTAACCTTAAAGTACAGTCATATTTGTGTTACTACATTTCTGCAAGTGTTAAACCACTTAAGGGCTGCAAGTGTCAAAAGGGTAAGGATAAGCTGTTCGGTTATTTGTGGGAAGGGGGATGATTATGTTTTATCTTAAAGGGATGACGCGTTAGCCACTTTAAGTTTACACAAAGTGAAATTTCATTATCTTTGTTGAGAACTCTTTCCACAGTCATAGCTTCGTTACTCATCCTGACAAACACTAAATTCCTATATAAATATGTAAAGTTGACTTTCAGAAAATCTAGCTAGTATCTTTAAACTCTAAAAGCTCTTACCACAGTCAAAGGCATACACTCATAGCAGATCATCATAAAATTTGATGATTTTTTTTCCCTGAAGTAATAAACTGTCTAACCAGACACTAAGGAATTAAATAACATACTAAAGATTCTTCAACTATGGAGAAATTCTTTACAGAGTAGACAAAGAAAACACAGGATTAAATAACGTTTTGAAAAGATCAGAATTTACTATATATTGAATACATTAATATTATTAATATTGAAATATTAAGCCTAAGAAAAGTGTTATAGGTTTGCGGATATTACACGACATATTATACTTACTTTTGCTACTTTAAGTATGCGATCCATTGTTGGCATGCGAGCATGCCCTTCTTCAGAAACAGTATTTCCATCAAACCGGGCCAGATCAAAAGGAATCAAGCATATCATGGAGAGCCATAATAAAAGCATGTAACGAGTTTCCCAAGTCTGGAAAAGAAGAGTCAAACAAAATATACACTCTGTTTTCTGAACTGTGTTCCAACAAGGTGCTTGGAGAACAAAACTATCTCCTCTAAGGTACTTCTACACTAAGAAGATGAAAACTTTGAACCTCAATGTTCTGAAACACCAAAGGAGAAAGAACTACAAGACACCTCAAATGGGAAAATTGTAGTCAAGTGAATGGACCCTTTCCCCTGAATCTGAAGTTTAGAGACAGTTCATTCTTTTCCAGAGAAAAACTGCATTTTCCTATTTTTCTGTTTTCTCCTTCCCTCAGCCCATTTGTGCCTCCAGTCCAGTCAAGCAGAAAAAAAAATAAATGCAAACAAATAAAAAACCACTCTAAATTAGTAAGGAAAGTGACTCTCCATATAGAAAGGAAAAGGAGAGAAAGAAAATGTATGTTCTTAGACAAAGTGCAACAACAGAAAAGGACCAAGAGAGAAATATGTCCTTCCTAATTTATGTATTCCTTTCATGGGCTTATTGAAAAAAATCTAGGTGTTCTGAGAGACAGACAAGAAGCAACTTCTAAAGAGCTTCTATGGTATGGTTTCAGAATAAAAATAGATATTTCATAAATCAAGTCCTTTACCTGCAAAATACTTAAGCTTTGAAAAGTTGTACAAAAAAATGATTACCTTAGTTTTATGGCAGTTGGTCTTTAAAAAATAAAAGCTGTACAACTATATCAACACCAACAGAAATGTTGCTGCAAGAAATTTATTAAAAATTATTTGAATTTTGAGCAGAATTAGTCTTCATATCCATGATTTTTGTTACCTTTAATAGATGATGATCTCTCTTAAAATTAATCTATGTTAAAAAAAAATTTGGAATCCTTTCTTTTTTCATTCAGTAAAATAAAACAATATGAACTACAGTATCTCAATCCATGCTTAAAAATTATTTGCTTAAATAGTGTTTTCATCAAAATTCTTGCTCCCAGCTAAAGAAATCTTTAAATCAGGAGGGTATGTAATGAAGTGTGTGACTTTCACATTAATTCTAGCTGTTCAATTAACACTGAGCAGGTTATATTGCAGCTTTACATGCTATTTTTTACAGGACTATTTTCTACATTGTTCTTCAGCTTCTTCTCTAGGAGACATAAAAATTAAACAGGAAGTACAGCAGGTTCTCACCTCGCAGTCTTTTGGATTCTGGTCCATAAGCATATCCAAAACAGGCTGTAAATCACCAACCTCATGAGGAAACAATCGGAGGAAAAGTTTGTATCCTCTCACCTGTAACATGAAGTTTCAAAATTTAGTAAGCCATCTATCAACATCAAGTATTGAGGAAAAAGAACAGGCCCTTTGAGGAGTTAATATATCATAGAATCATTTGGGGTGGAAGGAACCTTAAAGCTCATCTAATTCCAAACCCCCTATCGAGACCATGGACACCTCCCACCAGGCCAGGTTGCCCAAAGCCCCATTCAGCCTGGCCTTGAACACTTCCAGGGATGGGGCAGGCACAGCTGTTCTGGGCAACCTGTTCCAGGGCCTCATCACCCTCTAAGTAAAGAATTTCATCCTTTTATCTAATCTAAATCTCTCCTCTTTTAGTTTAAATCTACTCCCCCTGGAAGGCCACTGTGAGGTCTCCCCGGAGCCTTCTCTTCTTCAGGCTGAACAACCCCAACTTTCTCAGCCTGTCTTCATAGGAGAGGTGCTCCAGCCCCTTGCTCATCATTGTGGCCCTCCTCTGGACTAATTTTAATACTTCTGTGTCCTTCTTGTGCTGGGAACCCCAGAGCTGAACACAGGGCTCCAGGTGGGGTCTGATGAGAGCAGAGGGGCACAATACCCTCCCTCACCCTGCTGCCCATGCTGCATTTGCTGCAGCCCAGGACACAGCTGGCTTTCTGGGCTGCAAGCACACATTGCCAGCTCACATCAACCAACACCCCCAGGTCCTTCTCCTCAGGGCTGTTCTCGATCCATTCTCTGCCCAGCCTGCAGCTGTGCTTGGCATTGCCCCAGCCCAGATGCAGGACCTTGCGCTAGGCCTTGTTGAACCTTATGAGGTTTGCACAGGCCCAGCTCTTGAGCCTGTCCACTCAGTATCTCAATATCTGTTGTTTTTTTTGTTTTTTTTGCATTCTGACCTTGCTTTTTCTACTCTGGATCATTGAATAGCATGAGGTATCATGAAAATGATGAGAAAAAAAAAAAAAATCATCTTTCACACTGCAATTTAAATATTGGAAACCTGCATACTTTCAGTTATAGAATGTTACATTTTTTGGGTTTTTGTACCTTTGTAATGATGTAAAGAAATTTAAAAGCCAGATGAAATAGCTCGGAAGGAGATGCACTGTCCCGTACTATATCCAGCAACAAATTCATCATCCATTCTAATGAAAGGAGAGAAAAGAAAGTGGGAACAAAACAGTTAGCTTACAATTTCTCATACTTCTAATAATAGAAAGGGAGATGATCGTCATATATCTGCTATCAACCACAACAATCATGTAATGCAAATATGAACTTTCTAGTTTAAGAGAGTTTCAAGTATATACACGAAAAAGTATTATATACAAGATGATATTCCTACCTAAGTGGCGATCCAACAAGTGAGGCTGCTCCTGGTACTTGTCCATTATAACTGAAAAGGAAAAGGCATCTGTGACCAACTACTCAAATGAAAGGCCCTTATAACCATCAATTGTGAGATACACCCTTGATTCTAGACAGTTTTAGTTTAAAATTTCAGTATCCTTGAGCTAACTACTGCCACACCTTTAAGTGAGGTCAAGAAGCAAGAAGACAACAGCAGTTATTGTAAAACTAGAGGCTGTCTTTCATGCCATCATTTACCTAAAATTCATGAAAAACTCTCTTCCAGGAATCTCTCAAATTACTGTGGACAAATGTCACCATTAAATCAAACATGCCAGCAGCACTCAGTCTGCTGTTACCCCTCACTGCAGAGCTCTTTGTGGTTCTCCTTTGCCAACAACTTACCAGCTTCTGATGGCACTCTGCAGACAGAGGACATTAAACCAGAACAGCCCGTAGCTGCTGCAGACAAACCAGCCTTACACCGCATTCCAACCCAGTCAGCAACCTGAATGCTGCTTTACCCATCTATGCTTGCTGTTCACATCTCCTCCATTAACATTCTACATCCCACTTACTTCTACACACTATTCTATTTGTTAGCATGTCAAGTTTCTGATTCTTTTTAAAACACCCACACAAAGATACCTTACCATCACAAAGTGTAGTAGTATGATACTCTTCCAACCCTAAGCTAATACAGTCATAGGGAAATTCTACCTGGACACAAAGGGTTTCATCACAAGGCTATCCTCCGTCCCATGCTTGGAACATTGTTAAGGATATAGTTCTACCACTGAAACAGGACATAAGAAAATTCTTCTCTCTCTGTTTTGAGCTTCCTGACCATAGCAGAAAATTACATAATAGTACTGTGCATTGAAAGGTGTTCTTCACAGCTCTCAGAACTAGGCTTTTTTATTTTGAAATAGCACAAAGGAAATTATACAGCAAAGAACAAAAATGTCTTGACAAAATTTTACCTGGACAAACACAAACTGTAGCTATTACTACCCCTAAATCCCATGCTCTTCAAGTTTCCACATTATTTTATCCTGCTGCCAGTAATACGTTATCTTCCTTTTGGGAACAGACATGAGAAAAGATAATTGAAATTGAATATTGTAAATACTAAGAACAACTTGCCACCGATTTTACAAATAAAAGCATTTCCATTTATACCTAGAATCAATGCCACGCAGCCACAGAAATGAAAGCTACGCTTCAGAAAGAGATTATTAAATCATCCAATATTGCCTGGTGATTGCCTAGGTCATTTTAGATATTTGCTCAGGAAATAGCATTTACTTAGAAAACTAAAATATCCTCTTAATCTTTCATTTTCCTGTATTTGTTCCTCTCTAACGATTTTTCTCTCTATCCCTTTCTCCTCATCACATCAAACTCTGAAGATGAAACACAACTTCGCCAGCAGGGTATATCGCTGACCACTGGATGACACTGCACAACCACTTTCATGACGCAGCCAGTCCAACACTCTCCTTACACTAACTTCTACAGTTGTGTTGGGATTCCATAGTGCTGTCTAAATCAAGAGGGAAGCCTGCACTCCTAATTATTGCTACTTTCCCTGCTGTAATTAACAATATCTTAAGCTGTGTACAAATAACAGAATTAGAGAGTACAAGAAATTCCATCAACGCTCAAAAGCAGAAGTGGAATTTAACTACAATTCATTATCCTGTCAAATTGTTTTCCCAGATCAGAGTCTGGTAATCTAAAATAAACCACCAGATCAAAACAGTGAAAAGGATGAACCACAAAAATGTGATTCTAGTGCTATTATTTCAAGGAAAGATCTTCCTATGTTTTCCTGCAAAACTTATTGCAGATTGAACTACCTAATCCGGACTTCTGCTATTAACAGTTCATAAAAAAACATCACATGCTCTTGTAAGTGTTTCAGAGACCTGCATTAAAATGTTCAGTAACTGATTATTACTGCATTATCTGCGCATAGATTAAGATGTTTCCTTACCTCCAATTTTATAACCCACTCATTTAGTCTGTTACCATATTTGGGACATTTTTTGCCTATTAAAGGTCAAACGATTCCCTACGACACAAAATGTTGGAAACAAGTTTTGAGCAACATGTACGGTGCATATCAGTACTGTTAACATTAAAGTACATGTTAACCCTGTATTTAGTGAACAGTGATACTTCTGATACTGATACCTGTTATACAGCTACATCCCCCTACCTTCAAATGACACGTTCCCAAGTGCAAAAGTCAGTGTTTCAGTAGGTAGCAATACCATTTTTCTCCTAAAATTTTATGTGATAGAGTGGAAATGCGTGCAGGAGGACCATAAACACAGTCTAAATAAACCAAGGCAGTGCATACAATGTGAAAGAGGCACAGCAGGATGATCAGCTGCAGGAGAGATGGCTTTTCAGCAGCTAAGGCTTTTCAGTATGTGTTTTCCTATGCCATCAAATTCTGCCATCTCACCTGTGACACTGAACAATCAACACAAATACATTCCTGCTACTTCTCTCTGATCAGTTAGATGTTCACTGTTAGCCTCCTTGGACAGATCACTGTCAGTTCATTTAATAGGGTAATTTCTGCAGGATCAGATTTCCAAATTTATGGTTCTTAGGTTTATTGCGTGCCTACCTAGTTTTATTTTGTCAAAAACAGACAATAAAACAGTATCTTGACCATTAGATTTGGCTAATTTTTTGACCATCATCTTTTGCCAAATTATTTTCTGCATTTGAACAGGAGGCAGAAGGCTACACAGGGCTCCTGAGATCTCTTAAATACAAGGCTCAGCTTCTAACTGGTGTGTGCGAGCAGGACATGCATGCATCTGGAAAACCATGAGGTAAAAATGAACCCAAGGTACCTGTTGAAAGAAGTTCCAGTATTATAATTACACCAAAATCAACGTTTTAGTCCTTTTTTTTTTGGTAAGACCCCTCCTTCAAAGGCCACGACAGCGCGCAGCCCCCGGTCGCCGTGCTCACCTATGAACTTCTCCACGGCCGTTTCCCGAGCCGCCCGGTCCCCGCACACGGCCGCCAGGCCCCCGACGAGCCCCCGCACCTCCTGGCTCTCCGTGAAGCTCTCCAGGGCGCTCCCGCGGGCGATCGCATCCAGCTCCTGGGCCCTGCTCTCCTCCGCCTCGGGGCCCAACGCGTCCGCCTCGCCCAGAGCCATGGCGGCGGCACCTGAGGGGGCAGTGGCCGCGTTACGCCTGCCCCGGCCTGAAGCCGCCCCGACCGCTCCGCTCCCCGCTCCCCTCAGGCGCCGCCACCGCCCCTCACGGCCGAGGCCGGGCCCGGCCCCGCCGCCCCTCACAGCCCGCTGGCGGCCCCGGGCCCCCCTCCCCGCCCCGTTACCCTGGCAACCGCCGCGCTCCCCGCTCCGCTCCCCGCGCGCCGCCGGCCGCAGGCTGCCTCCTACGGGGTGCCGCGCGGGCCGAAAGGCGCAGGGACGGCTCCGCGGCCCCGCCCCTGGAGAAGGGCGGGCAGCTGAGGGGAGGCCCGGCCCCGACGGGGGGGGGGGGGAGGTAAGGGGGATGGCGCTGACAGGCAAAGCGGGGTGTGTGGCCGTGGTGCTTGGAAACTATGAGGCATTTCTGATCAGGAAGAGAGGGCAGGCGTTGGAAGGGGTTGTTCAGGGAGATGGTGGAGTCACCGTCCCTGGGGGTGTTCAAGGAAAGGTTGGACGTGGTGCTTGGGGACATGGCTCAGTGGGTAACATTGGTGGCAGAAGGGTGGTTATACCAGATGATCTTGGAGAGCTTTTACAACCCTTATGATCCTAGGATTCTATAATTCAAGAGGCTCAGCACCACGGTGCCACCACCAAAGCTTTCTGGTGGCCCTAAAAACTGAGGGGGATTTGCCTCAGGGCATTTTTCACAGGTTGAAAAAGGGCAGATGAAAGGCACTCAGTTCTCTGTTACCCCTCATCACCTCTGTTTCTTAACAGTTGTACAATCTTGGGGGGCAGGCAGGGTAATTGTCAAGTCAAAACTAAATCACAGAAAATTCTGGAAACAAAGGTGGAATGGTGAAAGCTACAGAAGAATGGGGAAGGAAAAGAAATGGCTGCCCCCTTACAGCACTTACTAGTTCTTGGGTCAGATTCTTCCTGCAAGGTCCCTGAGGAAGATGCTTGGCCATACTCCACCCCTAGACGTACCACGTTTCCATCCCCTCATCTTTTACCACACATCTTCCTCTGCCACTGAATATTTTACGAGATAGCAGCACTACATTTCCACTTCTCTCTTGGCACGTTGCCAGCTCTAAAAAACTGAAGCCAGAGTCTAAAGTAAGACATTGAGCAAATCACCTCAGATTATCTTTTCACGTGGTAGAAAAAGCACTCCCAAGGATCAGACCTCACCACTGTCTGGGGGGAGATGAGTCACCCTCAGAGGTGGTCCTTCCTCTCCTTTGATTACAAAAGGAAAATCAGAGAAACATTTAAATCTGGTCTGGATATAAGGCCAAGTGACTTCTTGACCAGTATCTAGCACCTCCATTCATACTCAAATATCCATCTTCAGGCTCAAATTCATCATCACAACCACAAAAGGCAGAGAGACATAATAGCTAGTTTCTGCAGTGCAATTATTTTATTGGACAATTAAAATTCTTAAGTTCATATGTACTTCGCAACACAATATCTGCATTTTTGCAAAAATTAATACTAGTATTCATGCATTTTGCTGTTTAGTGGGACCTGAATCTAGCTGTCAGCTACAATTTCAACTGTATTCTCACTCTATTATTCCATTTCTCCACTGCTATAATTGTATCAAGTGTTATAACCCCATTCATTGTAGCCCAAATTCAAAGGAAGTAAAAAAATTAAACTATTTGTATTACATTACAGAGAACTAAATGATTTTTCAATAATGCAAATTACAAAATATAACTTTAAGAACTCTTTATAGCACAGCCATTTAAAGCTGATAGAAAGTCTAAATATTTGAGCATTTCTGAATATAACATTTTAGGTATTAGTAATTACAGCCCTCTGAATCCTAAAGACATAGGTTCTTTGATTCTCGTTCACATATCCTGATTCATATAAGTATATGCTGGACTGTACTTACACTTACTTTCTTTATCACTTTCTTCCATTAAAAACACGTGACTTGGTTAATATACTCTAGCTCAAATTGTATGCCAGTGTTTTGTTGCCCAGTTTTCTCCCCACATCCTCATTGCCTGTGTTTTCTAAAAAAATAAAACAGGAATACTAAAAAACAGTATAAGTCCATCCAATTTGACAGCATACAAGAAAACTGCAGTGGCAGAACAGACTTGCCTTACCTACTGTACATTAATTTCTAAAATTGAAACATGGAAAACACCAACCGACACAGCAGCAAAATAGATACTTTCTCATCATGAAAAGAAGTAAACCTCTCTCCTACTCTTTGCTGTTTTTACAGTTATTTAAGTGTTACTATCATAGTACAACACATTGACATATCATATTAAAATGATATGATATTGTCAAACTTGTGTGGTGACAATCCACTTTCTGACTGTACAGTTAATTACCAAGGAATTCCAGAGACATCCCTTTTAAGAAATACCATTGTGACTGAACTTCTCATATGGCAAGAAAAACAAAAGGGTACAATTAAATTACATTAAATTAAAATAAATATTAGAAATGCTATTATATGTGTTTGCCAAAAGCAGTCCAAAGGACCCTGTTTACCTTTAAATCAAAAAGAGAATGTTTTCATTTTAAGATTCATAGAATCTGATTTAAATTTTGGATCATAGCTCTTACATGGGAAAGAAACAAAAACAAACATAAATGGGAAAAGGGGTGCAAACAGATGGAAGGAAAAACTAAAACAGATTAAAAATGGGGAGAGGTAGGAAACCAGTGATTACTTCCAGTACCACATTCCTACTGCAGTAACTCTCAATAATGAACTGCTGCAGAAGCAGCAAGATGCAAACAACTGTGGATATGCAGCAGCTAAGATGTGAGACTCTGTATGAAGAGTAAGGTTCGGCCGACTGTCATGCTTCTTTTCCAACCTAGTGGAAACTTCATAAACAATGCTCAAAAACATTCCTTCATCAGGATATGAATCAGTGCTAGTAAGCCAGTGTATGAGTCAAAAATTACACAATCACTCTCAACATTTAGTGAGGCTCAAAATTATTCTGAGCCTTTTATATGTCAGGTGTTTTAGCATCAACATTGATTTCTACCCTGTATTACTTCTGATAAGCGTAGGTTGCTAATCACTTAAGAGACTGGGTCAGCATTTCTCACACCAATCTGATTATTTTAGAAGTTTTCTCATTAGATTTAGGGTAGACCCCCTGTATCCTGTCCCAAAATGGTTCCAGTGGTTTATGTAATTAAAGAGCTGATACAATTTATTTCGTTTCTCAAATCCTGGAGCTTTGGGTATTACACTGTGATAGGCAGAGAAAAATGAGCTGCTAAAGCCACCAAACATTCCAGCAATGGCCAGTTCAAACTCTGAATGGCCATAAAAGGAAGCAGGGTCAAAGATAATTGGCCCAGAGTCATCCTCAGCCACATTTCCTGCCCACATGTCCCCATGCAGGAGGGCAGGAACAATTTCTACATCATGGAACATTTCAGGAATCTTTATCTGAAAGAGCAAGAACAAACATTCAACAATTAAAGAGCTTTAAACAAAATATTAAATAAACAAATTAGCGTAGTGTATATGAGACTAAGCTGCTCAAATGCTACCTGTTTTCAGTCTTCATGGAGTAATTTTGAAGTTGATGGCTACATGCATAAATCTAAACTGCAAGCCAGTAATAAGTGTTAGACAGCTTAGCAATTCATTTTAATTCATGCTCTATCAACATCTGGAATTAATGTATTGTTTCTAGACATGAACAGTATGGGACATCATAAGACATAAAATAAATGGAGTCAGTGACAAAAGGGGAAGCAAGAAACATCTGGGAACACGTTTGTGCTGTGCAGCTTGCAGAGGAATACCTTCCTGGTTGTTTCTCACTCACTGCATAGAGTATGACCAGGACCAGTCTCAGCTGTGAACCTGGACCAATTAAAAAAATCTGCCTAGGCAGCAGAATCTTACCCAGTTTGCAACACCAAGTTCTTAGACAGGATTTAACATATTCTTATTTGAGGTATTCAAAGAAATTAGTCAGTGCTGACTTGCAGGTTTATTTTCACTATCTATTAAAAAATGGAAGAGCAACATTAATTCTTTTCAGCTGCGTTGGTAGCCCAGCCATGAAACTAATCTAGTTACAGCTGTTTAATAAAAACTATGTAAATCTGCTATAAAACACATTCAAAATACCACTTGTACATAATTTCTAACTTTCTAAAAAAATCTTTAAGACATGGTTCATACTTTTAGCTGTGACCAAAGCTCTCTTGCTTCTCTGTCTCCATAATCTTTTTCAATCAAATCCAATTGTGCCTGGAGTCTGTGACGAATAAAGAAAGAAGGCCAATCACTCTGCCATTCATTCACCTAGAAAATATGATGCAGAAGTTTATAATAAACAATGTTAACATATGCACAGTCAATATTAATAATCCATATCAAGTTAAGATGCTTGATGCTGACACATTGGCCTAGACAATGTTACTATTAGACATGCTAATTAGAATGCTGTTAAACATTTAGTCAATTGCTGAGTTTGAAGTCACGCTCTATTCCATGCCTAGTGGGGCTGTCTTTAACACGAGATAGAAGTTGAGGTTCTGTCAATTTTCATTCACTTAAATTTTCGTAATGTGCTTTAGAGGTACAGTTTCTGATGAGCCCATTTCAGTTGTTCCATATTATATTCCAAATTCTTTCTGGAAATGCAAAAGGATTATTTAATTATTATTGGGTAATGTGTTTCTAATTTGGGAAAAAGCTATACTTCACAAAGTGTATGAAATACAGAACATTCACTCAGTTAAGCAGCAGAATGAAACTCTATCATGTGCAGAGCCAGCACATAACTGATGTATCTCAGAGACAGTTCCGATGTCTTATGTGATGAAGTCCTCTAAAAACAGTGGATGTAACCAATTGAAATCCATATAGTACGAGTTTAGAAAACCCAAAACAAAGACATGGTTTGTAAAGGGATACTTATGTTGTTAAGTATCACCATGTTAAAGAACTACCAAATAATTTCAAATTCTCATCCAATTCGTTCTATCTACTTGCTACGTGCATGGTAGCAAGCTGCACACATTGAAGATCCATCATATTTGTCTCACCATCAGATCAAAATGAAACTGTGAAAGAACTGTTATCATAAAGCTGCAGGCCAACGAACCAAACCTTTGTATAAGGAATTAACAGAACTCTAAGAATACATTAGCTTTCACAGACGTGGAACATACCTGTGGTATGTAACCACAGCAAGTGGCTACATGGAATCCAAACTTATCCACATACTGAAACTCAGAGTGACTGGCTCCTTTACCTAAGAAACATAATAAACACAAGGAAAAAT
Organism: Anas platyrhynchos; assembly: GCF_047663525.1. Taxonomy (NCBI): domain Eukaryota; kingdom Metazoa; phylum Chordata; class Aves; order Anseriformes; family Anatidae; genus Anas; species Anas platyrhynchos. Next base: position 7,194,948 of record NC_092605.1, read on the forward strand.
CTTGAGATTTTGTAAAATAAGAATTTTACAAAATCATTATTATTTTGTAAAATAAGAATTCTTTGTATGGTTTCCTTTTTTTTTTTTTTTTCCATTTGTATCCTATTCCAATTTTCAAAAAATGATGAAAATCATTTCATGGAAGTCAATAGAAACTGGATCATGACCCTACACTGCTGAATTATAGTTGTCGTCAAGGAGCAGCAATTATATGTTTGAGTTCATATTTCAGTTTGCATATTTGAGTTCAAAAATATAATCCCCTTTAAACATCTTTAAATAGAAATTAATAACTATGACCATATTTTTAAAAGTTAATTGTCTGAACCAACAGTGAAAGAAAAGTCTGTAAGGTCAAGAAAATTTTAACAGTGATTGTACATGAAGCTAAAAGGTTTAACTAATGCAGAGAAAGACATTAGTCTAAATCTTCAGTTTGACATAAGACATGTTGAAAGCTATCAAATATTTCATACTAAATTTCAGTAGCAGCATAATTTTACACACAAAACATGCAAAATGAATAATTAAAGATAAGTTAATTTAGTTTTGTGAAGGATAAAAGTACTTCATATTTAAAATTTGCAATAATGACTCCTGTATATGATCTCCACATTTGAGAAGTGTGGGATAGGGACAGGAAGTATCTCTCATGAAACAGTGCCCCATTATTGACTGGAACCAAATTATAATAAAGCAATATTATACCACAGGCAAATTAATTGTTTCATTTTTTGTTTTAGTACATTATATTTATACTCTACCAACTGTGTTTCCGTCCTTTCTCAATTTGTCTCTGAGTGACTGGTTATAAAGATGAAGCTCTGCTATCTGCTTTCCAAGCTTTGAAGAGTATCTATAGAAACAAAGAACAAAACAAAACTGAAAAAAGTTCAATTCAGAATGACCAATACTAGCATAGTATGGTTGAAAGTTCTAAATTTGCCAGAAATAATCAACTTCACAAGTACATAATAGGGAGCAAATGGCTTGACGGTGACTCTGATTATATAACATAATAAAAATGAATATAAATCAATGTTCTTGCAATAAAAAGTAAACAAAACACAAGGCTGCATAAAGAAGAGCATAGAGTGCAAGCCATCAAGTAATCCGCCTTGTCAGTTCCACATAAAAAAAGAAGAGAACAGAACACGGTATCTACTCTGGGGTCTTACACAGATCATTTAGACAGCAATAAGGATGGCAAATTAAAAAAAAAAAGTCACAAGCAAGGATTGAATTGAGGTTGCTTACTGTAGAAGAAAAAATGAACAAAAAGCGGTTAAAATACTGCACAGGTAGTTAAACAGGAGCTGCATGAAAGGAAACAAATTGCTTCTCCATGCCCAGAACGTGTAGAAAAGACATAACGGGTTTAAAATTTCAGCAAGGACAACTGAGGTTAGCCATTAGAATTTTTTTTCTAGGAATAAGTGGGATGGATTGGAATGGACTGAGGAGGCTGTGGAATTACTGTTGTCCTTCCAGTAAAAACAGGTTGTTTTGATAAACAATTGCCAGACGAGACGTAGGTATTATTATGTTCCCTTAGAGCAGTGGAACAAGGGTAAGATTCTTGAAAGCCTAATTCTATGTTGGGTGGGTGACTAATAAAGTGGAATTAATACATTTTCTACCTCACCGGGGAAAGAAGGACTATACTCAGCCATTCTCACATTCACCTCAATAGCACTGCAGCACATGCAGATAAACTGGTCAACCAGGCAGCATACATGCTGCTAGAGTGGCAAAGTGTGCCATTTCTGCTCCAGGCAGAGAGCCAGGGAAGAGCAAAGCATTGGGCAGGAGTACACACACATAAATATATATATTTTTTTATGTATATGTGTATATAAAATATATGTATATATAATTATATATATACAGAGATATAAAATATGTATATGTGCACAGAAATATGGATCTTAACAGATAACATGCTGTATCTCTGAGAATAATGAGGTCCTTCTTGGGAAGATTTCTGACCAAGTGTAAGAAAAATATCCCAAAGACACAGTAAAGAGAACAAGATGTAAAAACATACTTGTTGAGATGCTTCATCTTTAGGTACTCCATGACAAACATTGCTCCTCCTCCGGGAAGGTCAATTACTTTAATAGGCTGAGGCACTCTCACAATATTGGTTTTCTGAATTGATTCCAAACTTGCCATTTCCCCTTCAAACATTTTTCTAGCCTGTTAAGGAATAAGAATACCCCAAGGCTAAACTACAGACATCTGGAACAAGTAATTTGGAAAAAAACAGCACTGTTTAAAAAGACTTAATTAGTTTTGTTAAACGAATGTAGCTTTCATTTGTTGGGGAGACTCAAGTACCTTAATTCAAATATTATTTTTATATTTCAAAACTTGCTCCAGGGTAGTGGGATATGTAATATTTCACCTGGAACTCCTAGTTGCTTATGGAGTTCAATTACTCAGGTGTTAGAAGATCTCTAAGGATAAAAACCAAGACCTCCTCCTTCAAAATTACATGTGACCACTACTAAATGAAGGAAAAGTCTGAATCCTTAAGATGGTTCTCCTCTCCATGCAGGTCAATGGCCAGCAGACAGAGGTAAAAGTACAGAAACTAAGCCTGTACTCAGCATTTCTGAAGTGAAAATTCTGTTCTTCACAGCAGTTTCATTTTTTTAATAAAGCAAAATTTTGATCTCCTGTGTGCAAGAGACAATTGAGTGATGTATTCATTTAGTAATAGAAAAGCCAAGAGCTTGGCCTGAAAAGTTGCAAGAATCTTACTGCTAGAAACCCAAAAGACAAGGAGGAAGTTTGAAACCTCTAGCTTAAAATAAATAAACAAAACAAAACAAAACAAAAACACAGAGTTTTAGCACTGGCACCCTTTGTTTCCTCCCTCACTACCACTATTCTCTTCTCACAAATGAAAGATGAAGAGGAAAGCAGTGAATGCAAATTCAGCTTTAGGCTTTTCCAGACCAAGTAGTACAATAACAGCTCTGTTTTCAGCCCCTTGTTTACATATAGCAAGGCTAAGTCCTGTTTTTGAGGGTTATCATATAGCGTTACACCTAATTTTGCATTAACCAAACCCACCAGGTTGATATTTGATGTAAAATAAACTACAGCTTTTAAAAGAAAACTGAAAGAAAAGCTGAAATAATTACAAGTAAGCCAGAAAACACAGAACTCAAAATCATCAACAATCATCCACATTGAAAAGAAAAAACTCTCGACATGCAATAATATTAACAGTTAAGTATCTGCTAGCATTAACCTGAGGCTTATGGTTGATTTTAACAAATACTCTTCCACTGTCTGTTTCATAAGCTTGGCCTTGGCTAATGTATCCTCCTCCCGAGCTCCCAAAGGCTTTCAGAACTGAAGTTTTCAATTCTCTTCTCAGGATCTCTTCCATGGTAATTTCCAGGCTGCTGCAGCTGCCTTCTGCTAACTGCACTGCAAAACAAGATTAAAGGTCTGGGTCCTTCTCTCTCTGTCACTCTGCTGTGAGGTAGAAAGGGCCACCCACCAAATAAATAATAATAACAAAATAGCACCTCCCAAGTAAATCCAGAGATAATGTTTCAAAATGCTTAGTTTCACATTGGCTTTTACAGCTAGACAATAAACAAATATTTGTGAGAATAAGACTGAGAGGCGTGTCCTGGGTCCTTTCTCAACTGTGCTGAGAGCTGCTGGTATTTGTAGTTTGAAGCCGTTTTTCTTTTTTAAGCTCTGCGTTTGCTTTGGCAAAGAGGTAATTTTGCAACCAATCCACTAGAGGGAGACCAAATGCAACAATACAAACCCTGCACATTTGTTGCGCTATTGCGGTTCTTTAAGGTATGAAAAACAAAGTTGCAGTCCGTCAGGATGCAATTAGAACATGCTGATGACTGTAAGGCAGCCAACACAAATATAGGGAGAGTATTTTAGTATTTTATTTTTTCTCTGCTTGTAGTTGCATGGCATAGAAAAAAAATTCTGTTGTTATCACTAAGATGTTTAGAACGCTTCTGTCTCAGGACACAACGCACTCCGGCAAGAAACAAGAGCTTTTTACTTTCTGAAAGTTTCCTCAAATCAGTGAGATACTAAGGTGATCATTTCTGGACATTATCAAGTGAAAATTCATAGTAAAATTCAAACTGGTAAATTAATTTGGGACAGTTACTTTTCCTATGTGCTTCTTCTGATTTCATGTCATTTTTAAGAAGTAATTTCTCCTTTTAGTCTCACTTCATATTCTGTAATACCCAGAAAGATGCCTTGGTTGTGCTTGAGTTAATCATTTAACACTGACAAAGGGCACAGACACCCTCAGTACAACATCTCGTAACCCAAACCCTACAGTATTTTTTTAAATAATTCATGGATAAGATAATGCCCATGGCTACGCAGCTATGAGTGAATCTTAGCATGTCACAGTCTGGCAGTTCTTGTTCCTACTTGAAGCACGTATGCCTACCATCCCTGCAGGGACTTGTTCTATCGTTACCACTGACTTACTGCATTTCTCTCTTTCCGCTACTACTTGTTTGAATTTGTTTGTATAAGCTACTTGGGTCAGACAAAGAAGGAATGATTACTGGACAAACACTGGTTTCATTTAGGTGGGCTTCTCACTACACTCACAAATGGTTATAACCCTACCTAGAGCAGAAGATGGGTATAGTAAATTATTTCTCAAGCAAAACTAGAGCATAGCTCATTGTGGTACACAGAGCAGCTCTCAGGGGGCCCTGGGAGGTCCCTAGTAAAACCTGGAGTACAATGGACAGCTCTGAAAGGTCTCCAATGGATGTTAGAGCACACCTGGGGGAACTGGGAGGCTTTCAGGGTGTGCCAGACCACAGAGGGAGGCCCTGGAAGACTCTAGCACGCGCTAGGAGGCCATGGGATGCCTACAGGGGATACTAAAGGGTACTGGGGTCCCTTGAAGGTCTCTAGAGTACTCCGGGAAGTTTCTAGGGAGTGCTAGAGCTCACTGGAAAACCCTGTGAATTTTCCTAGGGGTACTAGCTTACACTGGAAGGTCCTGAGAGCCTCTGGGGCACACTGGGAGGCCTCTAGTGCTCTCTAGAGTGCACTGGGGGTCCGTGGAAGGCCTCAAGTATCCTAAACTATCAGGCTGGGGGGTGCTGTGAGGCATGTGCAAGTCATAGAGTGCACTGGGAGGCATCCAGGGGACACTAGATTGCACTGGAGGGCCATGGGAGGCCTCAGGGCTGCACTGAGAGGCCTCTAGAGCATCCTAGAGGACACTAGGGGTGACTGTGAGACTCTCAGGGGGAGCTAAAGAACAGTGGGAAGCCCTGGTAGACATGCAGATGCTCTAGAGCAGACTGGAGATTCATGGAAGGCATGTACTGAGCACTGGAAGGTGTTTAGGTCCTCAAAGTTACGGACTGACTACAAAGAAACTTTTCTACCATCCACATTTATGTGAGCAGAACGCTGTTTATAGATTAAGAGCACAAGCTGGAAAAATGCAGCTCATGACTGGAGTCAGAAACATCAATTGAGTATGCAGAAAAGTACTCAAAAGTGGTGAGAAGCCACGTTCCAGGTTACCTTAGCTGTACCTTTCCATCATATGTTTAAAATAAGTATTGACTCTTCTAGCAATCCTTCTATGAAGTCCAGCTGTAATATTTTATACCATTCACATCACTCACATACTAGCTGTCAAATAGATTACCAACAAAAGAGATACAGAAAGTGATGTTGGGGTGAGGTAGAGACAAAGTTAAATCACAGTAAACATGTGCACTGACACCCAAAGCAACTTGATTATGGTCATGATCTTGAGCAGTTTGAGGCAGTTAGATCATATGACTAGATAGTGAAAATGCAAAGTAATTTGGATTTCAGGATATACGATGCCCTAAAGAGTGCCCTACCTTTAGGCCAATGGTCTCCAACTGCTGAAAAGAAGGAATCATGCTGTAGGTAGCAACTGAGCACCTGGGGAAAGGAGTGAAGTACTTGGGCAACAAAATAGACAAGGAGCAAATAACTTTTTTTTTTTCTTCACATTCTCCAATTTACATGTTAAGAAGGGGGGAAGGGGAGAACAAGGACAGTGAGTGTTCATCCACAATGTTACTACTGAAGCCCAAATTTTTGCAGTCCAGTCCACTACAGATCTTTTCTACAATTTCCAGTGAAGATGTCAATAGGTGTCTCTAACACCTCTCTGACCATTCTGACGTTCTACTTTTGTTTAAACCAGGAAGAGGACTCGTTTAATACAAATATATTGCATCACATACAGAGACTAGCCAAGAGATAGGCCAGATTTCTGTTTGCTTCCATTCTGGATCAATATTTAACTAGGTGAATTGCCTAGTTTCCTAACATTCCTGTTAATGCTGTTTAATAGAATCCAATTCCACCCCCCTGCCATGGGTAGGGACACCTCCCACCAGCCCAGGTTGCTCAGAGCCGCATCCACTCTGGCCTTGGGCACTTCCAGGGATGGGACATCCTCAGCCTCTCTGGGAAACCTGTTCCAGTGCCTCACCAGCCTCATGGCAAAAAAAATCTTGTCAAGAAGAGTTCCCAGTCAAGCAGCTTCGAACATCATTTCAAACATGAAGTATAACAGTTCAGAAGTGTTCCAGATGGGCTAGAGGGACCAGTCTGAAAACATCCAGCAGACCTCCACGAACCCTGGCTGCACAGCCCATTCAGCACCACGGCCAGGGCCTGCAGGAAGACACCGACTGCATCAACCGCATCACAAGGGAGCTGGGAACCGGTAAGGGGCTGCAGAGGACTCAGTGCCTGGGTGCTGCTGGGCTCTAGGCTTGAGAGCTCTCCTCAGGATCATGCTGTAGTGGGGTTTGTAATTGTTTACTTGCCCTACTCTTCTTGTTTTGTTCTCCTTCTAACATCTGTTTTCTGATATACCTCAGGTTGTACAGAAGACAGATATTCCCATGCATGCCAAGGAAAAGATTACGTACTTCTCCACTGGGAGAAGAGCATGTAAAGAATCACAGGAAAACAAAGCAGCTATACAGGACTGTGTAAGCCAAGAACTAGGAAAGACTTCCCATCATAAAAACCTCTCTTCTTTTGATAGAAGTTACAGTTGCTCAGTGAAGAACTATCAAAGGACAAATTATTCAGAGCTCCTTTAATCCTGTAGATATGATTTTCAATACAATTGCACAGGCTGTAGCTCAGTATACAATATTACCCATCCCTTGGGAAATTCCAGTGAATTCTTTGAGATTTCATTGAAGAGTGCGTTGAAAATAATTATTTTTTAAAATAACAATAATAATAAAAAATAATTGTGATTCTGGTGTGCCTTAACTACCAGACGTGATCCATCTCGTGAAGAGACTTAAGTTATAATACACTCTCAAGATGTTTCTACAATACATAAGTATACATACACTGCATGTTAAAAAAAATAAAAAATGAGTGGTTCTTTTATCCTTTTTCCTTGCCCAAATAAGAATGGAAAGGGAGCAAAATTATGACACAGAACTAGGAAATATGAAATGAGAATATGGGTAAAAGGAAACATGGCTTGCCACATTCAGAATGCGTGGAGGGAGCCAAGAAGAAGGAATAGATTAGAAGGAAAAGCAGGCTACAGCCTGCTTTAAACTAGAGAGAATACGATAATTAACAAAGGCATGCCTGGAACACAAAGAACAACAAAATAACCAAAGAGAATTGTAAGAATGGAAAAGAGCTATACAATACATAATTTTAAAAAGTTACCTTATAGAACTGCAGCGGTTTCTTCTTTAGGGTTCACTAGCAGCCTGCTTTCAGAAGAAAAGATCTCATCCTCTTCTTCATCTTCTAATTAAACTGCTGCGTATTAGAACTCAAAACTAAGGCATCCACAGTATAACTTGCTATTACGTCCCATTTGCATTCCTCCTCACACACCTATCATTTTTAGTTGTTGCACAAAACAGATTAAAAAAAAAAAGATTAGCCTACTATCCCTAAAACCATGCCCCTAAGTACCACATCTACCCTTTCCTTAAACACCCCCAGGGACAGTGACTCCACTACTCCCCTGGGCAACCTGTTCCAATGCCTGACCACTACTTCTGATAAGAATTTTTTTCCTAATATCCAACCTATGAAGACATGGAAATGATCTGTTAAGGGATCTAACCAGAGGGACTGCTGAGTACATTTCCTCAGCTAGTTTCACTAAGCTGTGCTAAATTTGTGTGAAAGGTGTAAGGATATGGACACAGACAGAACATTTCAACAACAGCACCCATAGTTGGCAAAAACACACAAAGTTTGAAGTCACAGTATCATTCAATCCTATCTGCATGTTGTATGTTCTCTCCAATGACACACTGCTTCTGATCAAAATCTATGACTGTGGTCCTATCAGCCGCTTTGACCATAACTGTCTAACAGGCTAGGGACTTTTAACAGGCCAGAACAAGTAGCTCCCCAAGAATGAAAGCAAGCCATGAAGTTTTAATTCAGAAAACAGAGACAACAATGATCAATGGAGAAACTTTTTATTTAAGCCACAAGATAAAAGTGATTCTACTGAGCAGAGCTTTAAAACTCTTCAAAGCAAAAGTTAAACAGCCAGTGAGAAAAGGGATAGAACTAAGGAAAAGTTGTATCAAGTGATTGTCTTCTCTACAATTGCTTCATATTCTTACAAACAACAGCAACTAGAAAACCCTCAAATCTGTCAGTATATCCTGTAAAAATCATTTTTAATTAAGTCATTCTCAAACATTCAAAATTCACGTTAGGCATCATGCATTTCTCTCACCTAGCTGGCACGGCTGCACTGCAGTATCATTACCAGCCTATATCAAAAACAAAAGTTAGAATTTTAGTATTATTTTGCAAGTACAATAAATAGCTAGTCTGCAAAGCTATTGTTACAGAATTACAGAATTTCTGGTAATGGTGGAGAGCTGCTGTTCTGTGAGTTACATTTTAACTCCTTTTGGTTTCATGTCTCTTATCCTAAGAGCTAGAAAGTGCACTTAGTGGGGAATGAAAAACAGTAAATTATCTTACAGCATCTGTAGTCTAGATTACAGAAAATTTATGTGAAGACCATACCATGCTCAGATGGCATTGTCCTGTCGGCAACGACAGCAATCAAAAAGTGCATCTTTTTATTAGTGAGAGAGGACATCTTCACATGGTATATAAAAGAAGACTGTCTTACCTGAAAAGATCTGCTTTAAGATTGCATGCTATGGGACAAAAGCATCATCCAGAAAAGAAAACAGAGGTAGTTCAGGTAAAAACAAAATTGTTCTAGAGTGGGAACTAGCTGAGCAGAAAACACAGAAGAGCCTGAAAAAATGTCATGAGACACCAAAATACATACGCCAGAAAAATTTCTAAGCAATTTCACACTGCTTTGCAACAGAATAGGAAGCAGTCTCCATCCAACAGAATCACATTAACAAAATGATTAGCAGGTCCAAATCACTTTTTACAGTTCCAATTATGCAGTTGTCTTGTTGACTTTCAAAATACTTCATTGTTCCCATGCACATAACTGGAAATGAAGAGCTTATAGAATCTGAGCAATCAATCATGGAAGAGACAGGAGGAACAGCAAAAAATGATGAACTAACTACTCTTTTAGCCATCTGCTCAGTAACTGATAAAAGCAATCTTCCATTTCACAACAGCTTCTCTAATGTTTTCCACTAGGGTGCAAATGCAAACTCCAGCATTTCTCTCCTCTGAAGAACAACTGGTCCCTAACAGAACCTGTTCCAAATCATTTATGCTTTAGTGCTTGATTCTATTAACTTGTCTAGTCTCAAGCCTACAATGCCTTCTTGACACTGATGGGCCTTTTATGCAACAGAGTAAGCTCCTTCCTTAGATAGTTCCCTCTCCAACTATGTTAAAAAGGAATGAATATGCTATACCTGGTATTCAGCAGGAATCACTGATTCTGCGTCTTTTGTTGTGAAAAGAGGGTCAAGGGTCTAGCAACTATATTAACATTACCATTCCTGCAGTTGCAACACCAAGTATGTGGTTTGCCAAGCAACACAGGAAGCATCTGGCTTGAGCAGAAAGTCACTTGACCAGATTTCTCATAATGTTTAGAGAAGACCCTCTGTACCCTGTACCAAAATGGTTCCAATGGTTCATGTAGTGAAAAAGCTGATAAAGCTTCAGGCGCTTCTCAAACCCTGGAGCTTTGGGAATTTTACTGTGATAAGCAGAGTAAAAAGAGCTAGTGAAGCCACCAAACATCCCTGCTATTGCAAGCTCATACTCTGAATGGCCATAGAAAGAAGCTGGATCGAAGATAATTGGACCAGAATCATCCTCTGCTACGTTTCCTCCCCAAAGATCTCCATGCAGGAGGGCAGGAACAATTTCTACATCACAGAACAAACTGGGTATCTTCAACTGCAGGGGAAAAAAAAGCAAGACATATCAATGATAAATTTAAAGTGAATGATCATAGGGCTTTATGCATGCAAAGGTTGCAAAGCATGAATTCAAAGTTCTACTAAGTCAGTTAACAAAAAACTTCAATTCAAACAGCATAGGGCCTGGTCAAAAGAGATGCTGATAAAATCAAGAGGATTTCTATTTTTACATAAAAGCCAGCAACTGAAGACATTTCATCCAAATGTTTTTCTAGCATTAAAAAAAATCCAAAATGCAAAACTCCATTTAGTGCTGTAATATTGATCAGCTTTATAAATAATGAAAAATAAAACCCACTTCATTATTAAAAGGCTCAGGAATTTCTTATTAACATTGAAGAAATTTCTACAAACTAGCACACAAATACACAATACTGCTGTCACTTCAGCATATGCAAACATTAAACGAAGAGAGGATGTGCAGAACAGCATTCCCTACATACATTTCTCATCATGAACATGTTCCAGGGAATGAGAATGTGAACTTGATCTAGTATTTCCCAAACAGTAAGGCAAAGCACTGTCTGGCACACATTCACTTTGGAATTTAGGGTGAGTTGATAAAGCCAGTATACCTTAGAATAAAAGGCATTTTATAATCCCTAAAAGTTGTAATCTCTTACCAACAGAGCCTGAGGCATAACGACAAGCAGAAGCTTTGTTTTATGAAAAGAAAATCTAAAGGACTGATACTTAGCTAACACTATTTTGACAACAGAGAGATCTTCTTCTACCTGAAGTTGTGCCCAAAGTTCTCTTGCTTCCCTGTCTCCTGAATTTTTTTCAATCATGTCCATCTGGGGCTGGATTCTTTGCTTGGCAAAGAAAGTCACCCAGTCAGTCTGCCAGTCATTCACCTGAAAGGACAGAATTGCAGATGTTGGTTCTATACCACAGAAGAGATTGATTTTCTTTTATCAAATAAAACTTTGGAGTATTTTACAGTTTTTATGGTGATAGCATCCAGAACACTAAATGCTACTATTTTAATAGAATACTACCTTAAAACATTAAGTTATGGGAAAAATAGTTTTCACTGAGCAATAAAAGACAAAAATTTCAAAAGATATGCTTATCTGATGCACCTGTACGTGCCATCCAAGGCACAACTTTCTTTTGTGGGCTAAAAAATGTTTCTCCTTTTTCTGTTGCCATAGATAAAAATGCATTTCTATTATATTATTTTTGACCCTTTGTGTGTGACTCAAGGCAAAATAAGATAAACTTAAAGTTCTGTCAGTCTCATGAAGTACAACCTACCTGTGGAAGATAGCCACAGCAGGTAACTGTATGAAAGCCAAATTGATCCACAAACTGGACTTCCATTTGCCCTTGACCTTTACCTTTCAAACCAAAGACAAAAATCCAATACCAATGACAAGATTCTAAGTATCTAAAATACAAATGGACCTTAAAAGTTATAGGGTACCATATTTTTTCTACTGAGAATTAAAAAGATCACGCTTTAATATACTTTGTCACAATGCCTTTTGCTATTGCTTTTTTAACATTAAAGCTTAAATATAAAGTAACTACATTATGATCTTTGAAATTACATTTTGAGGTAGAATTATCTCCTCTGATACCATATCTTTGCAGAAACTGTGGTTTAGGATCCCAAATTGAATAAACGTTTTGCTTACATAGGTCCAAAAGAGAACAAACAAAAGCAAAAAAGATGACCCCACGCCCCACCCAGCCTGATAGTTTCTTCCAAATCTATTTTCATGACATCATTAGTGGAAGAAGACAAACTTATCCCAAAGTAACAGGAGCTAATATAACTGCTTTGTAGATTATTATTAACTAGGTTAAATTCGCAAAGAGCTGTGTACCATACCAACTGTGCTCTCTTCTTTCTTCAGCTTCTCTCCAAGTTGCTGGTTATGAAGGTGGAGATCAGCCAGCTGTGTTCCAAGCTTTGCTGAATGTCTAAGAAACAAAAGCATTTTTAGCAACAGAGACATGAGTGAATCCTGTTCTTAACATTCAAGGAATTACTTGGGAAGTTTTATCAAGCAACTGAAAGTTTTGAATCTACACCAAAGTATGTTTTCAAAATATTCTGGCCATACACACCTCTTCTTCCAAAAAAAGGTTACATATTAACATTGAACAAAATATACTTCTATGGTTGTTTCTGATAACACTATTAAAAATTGAAGTGAGAGAAATCATAAGTTTAATAACAACACAAATTCATCAATTCCAATATCTGCCTGGTATCACTTCTGCATTAATTTAAGTAAGATATCTATAAAGAAAAGCATGCATGTTATGCATATTCCTTGTTAAACCTTCTTTGGGAGATGAAGCAAAACAATCATCATCCTCTTCTTTATACCTCTGTCAGTCACTGTGTCTTCTCTAAGGGGTATAGAAGGCAGAAGAGTAAGATGGCCCTCATTTATCTATTTTTAAATAAAAGCTTATCCTTTACACAGTTCGGATAAGTCTTACAGTAACTACAAGCAACTTGTAGAGCCAGTTGCCTCCCATGTTAATGAAATTATGGTATTTTTCCTGTCTCAAACAAAAAATTCCCTTCTGAAAACAAATGATTCAATTGGTCTAACAGTAAAAATTTCAGAAAGGAAGTAATGAAAATACTATGTTTTACCTGTTTAAGCCTCTCATTTCTAAATGTTCCATCACAAACAGAGTACTGACCCCAGGCAGTTCTATAACTTTGATGGGTTTAGGCACTTTTATTGTCTGCGTTTTCAAGATCGCTTCTAAACTTGCCATTTCTCCCTCAAACATTCTTCTAGCCTGCCAAATGAAAGCATTAATCTCTATTAATACCAGTCACAGATAAACAAGACTTTCATAAAACCAAACAAGGCTATAAATATTAAATAAAAAACTAGGGGCAAATGGATTACCACATGTACAAGATAGAGATAAATCCATACCACCAGACCTTGATACCCATTTTAGAATTACAGAAGTTTCACCTCATAAACTGATTCCATGAAAACGACTTAGTTTACAGCATTTTCTATAAACACCAAACCAACTTCATCTGTTGGAGTGTAATTTGTATACACAAAATGTAAGCAATATATCATTAACTCATTATGAAACAAATAACTAGAAACATATGTGCCACAGATATCACTGAGAGTCTAGAAGGGTAGTGCTGGTGTTCATATTTTTCATGGATTTCCTGGCATAGACTGCTTAGTAAGATGGACGATCCTCAAAACAATTTATAGTACTCCCTGAACTATTTATTTTGCCTCATTGGAAAAAAATAAATAAATAAATAAAAATCAATGATAGCAGACAAGCACCCCATAACACACTAGCACACAGAAGCTCTTAGAAACCAAGTCACTACCAATAGCTTTTCCTTTGAACATGTTCTTAATTCAGGACCCTTTTCTGATATTGTTATTCACATTAAGTAAAATCTATTCTCTTGAGTTGCTCTACTGACATCAGTGGTGTTTGTCACATGAATGCTTCTTTAGAACAGTTACAGAGGTCGCAGAAGAGGGCATATAGAAAATCTACAGTATTTGCTGAAAGAAAAAACAGCGAAATATAGTGAATAAAACAGAATACTACCCTCTAGTACTAATACACAAGACACAGTCAGAGGACTGTTTACAATAGGTTTGGATAAAAATTCTGAAGCCTGCAAGAAAAATTGCTCAATTACTGAGACTTGAAATACCTTTGAAAATTAGTAAATACTGTATCTCTATATAAAGCACTATAATTAGTTCAAGTCAGCTGATAACTTTAATAGAATTTTTTAAAAATATAGCATTTTCTAGAGAACTTTATTTTTTCTAAAGAAACTGCTGATATACATCCATTGTGGCATACGCTGCACAGCACTGGAATAGTTTGGCAAAAGTTTGCTTGAATCAGCACTCAGAACCCACTGACTAAGACAAAATAATAGAAAATGATTACTAGGTAGGAAATCTTTCCAGATTTTTTTTCACCAGTCCTATCTTGTAAACAACTGGATTTACTACCTAAACACACATTAGTCAAAAGCCTAAGTGGAATGGCTACACTGCTATCCATTCAAACTATTTTCAGTCTCACATAGAGAATAACCTTTCAGTATTTCTTTGTGTTATCACCTCAGTGCCTTTGATCTTCCCTCCAGCTCCCTGATATGACCAGGTGGTGTAAATAAACTTGAAGTACATGTAGTTGCATACATCCATTCAAAAACACTTATTTGCTATTAAAGGTAAATACAAGTTCTGACTTTATTCCAGCAAACTGTTCACTTGACAGCCCCAATTGCGGAGTCCCTTTAAAGTAAATTCCCCTATCTTTGCTTTTCCAATAAGCACGTCACACAGGTACGTTGTGCTATGCTTATCACTATCAAACACAGGTTGCTGCCTTCTACACTAACTGGTACCAGATACTGAAAGAACAAAGCAGGAACTCTTGATCATGGAAGATATCATTTACTGAGAAAAAACTGTTTCATATTGCAATAAAATACTGTTTTTGTTGCAGTAAAAAAGATACATACCCTCAGGCACTAACTTTACCCCTCCTATAGGCTGCACTTGACACTTGCAGTGTACACAGAAGCAGTGGCACCACCACCTGCACCATGGCAGGGTTGTTTCCAACCCAGGCCATTTTATGATTAGCAATGCCCCAATTAACACCAACCTGCCCGTGTCCTATGCGCTGTAGGCACCCAGCGCTGACACCACACCAGCCACAGGCTCACAGGGAAGAAGCCAGCGAATGAAGCAGACCTTTTACCCCGGCAGCAAGCCACCTGCATACCTGTATTTTATTACCTGAGGCCAGCCGGCAAACCTCCCTCCCTCCCTCAAGAAGAAGCGGAGCCCAGCCCGCCGCCCGCCTCCTCAAAGCAGCCGCCCTCACAGAACCCACTGCCCCTAACCCGGGTGCCCACCACACGCGTTCCCCCCTCACTCCCCCACCTCCGGCTTGGCGTTGCTCTTCACGTACACCCGCCCGCTGTCCGTCTCATAGCTCTGGCCCTCGCTGATGCAGCCGCCGCCCGAGTGCCCGGTTGCCCGCAGCACGGTGGTGCCCAGCTCTCGCTTCAGCGCGGCCTCCATGCTGCCGGCCGGGCCCCGCGCGGAGCCGAGCCTGCGCCGCGCAGCTGAGGCGGGGCCCACAAAATGGCGGCTGCGCCTGAGGTAGCGGAGAAAGGGGGTGGTTGGTTGGCGTTGTGGTATGCGCATCGCCGGACAGGGCGACTGGCCAAAAGCGAGGGCTTGGCTGTAAGTGTTTGGGAGGGTACCGAAGGAGTTGCTTCTTCCCCGATAGGGAAGGGAGAAGTGCGGAATTCCTCCTCAGAGAACTCTGAAAATTCCCTCGCTTGAGGGAACGACGTGGCTGTGGCCGAGGAGAAGGAGAAGGAGCCTCGCTGTCCTTGCTGCCTGCCCTGCCTGAAGTGGACCGTCCCGGCAGGCTTGGGCAGGATGCGAGACACTGGCAGCAGAAATCCTCTTTTTTCTTGAAAGTAGTTTGTGCTGTAGAGAGCATGTAAGCCTGCTTGAAACGCGTCTGCCCTGAGTGTGGTGGATTCCTTCCTCCTACACATACAGAGGATGCAGTTGTCAAGGAAAAACACATTGTGGTATTACATATTACATATGTAATAAAGGTAATAATTTTACATATTCAGGTTCAATGCAGTGAGCTTTCTGGCTCTTATAAAGGTGCGCACTCAAATTCATTCTGCTACTCAACATTAATAAGAACAGCTTAGTAAGAACAGTGACGAACAGCGGACGCTGGCCAGTGTAAGTCTGAAGTCAGTCAGTCTTCTCCCCATTGGAACTTGTTGCCTACTTGGCAAGTAATTTTGTATCTAAAATACAAATTTCCAAGTGTAGAAGTTGGAAGAGTTCCTATTGATCATTTATTCATGTCCTTGTTAGGGCACAACTGTATATTTTGATTTTCTAGTATTTTCTTAAATGTTTGTGGTCTTGCTTATTGCAATCACCAAGGTCATCTTTTGTTATTCCTGACAACATCCCTATTCATCTCCTACGCTGATTTGCCTTGTTTGGGGTTTGTGAGTATTTTTCTGTGCTGAGCAATTTAGACACCTGTGGACATCTGTTGCTATGTTGTAGATTAGACAAATAGCAGTTCAGAATAATTTAGAGGAATTGATGTGCACTTTCAAATTTTAATTTGGATTCCATTTTGGAAATTTGTTTTTGTTTTAATGTGGGACTGGTACAATTTAGAGTCCTCAAATATTTCCAGGGCAGCAGCAAAATGACAAGCGGTGAAAGGACTGAAGTTCTTTATTTTCAGAATTCTTTCTACCTTACATTTTCAAGAGTTTCCCTGTGTTTTTTTTTTTTTTTCTTTTTCCTTTTTTAAATCTGGACTTTTTTGAGAAACTATTTTGAATTTGGTATAATGTCTGGACTGACTTTTTTTTTTTTTTTTTTTTTGCTATGATTATATGTTTCTACAGAGCCTGCACATATCATCGATGTGTTGTGCTTACACCAAATCCAAAATTTGTGAGGTTTCTTAGTCTTATGAGATCAGCTGTACCATAATTGTTTGTGTGCATGATGTATTTACTTTCTTGGAAACCACTTGATGTGTGAAGATGCTTTTAAGAGCAAGCAAATGAACTACACATTTTGCACACAAGAAATTGGCATCTCAGTCTTGTCAGACTTACTGCATATACCGAGACTACCCACATGTCAAGTTTGTAATGTAATTGGTGCTTTTTAGAAGTGCATGTTCATTGTTAGTCTAAAAAAATCTGAACTGACACATGGTGGCCACAGTTTGGGCTTTTAGCCACTCCAGGTATGTCAAGAGCATGCCAAGTTTTGCTGGCAGAAGGTTGGTTGGATAGTATGCATTACCTTGCCTTTTTGTGCAGTGGAGCTGCACTTCATTAAACAGTGTTGGCTGTAGAGGGCGTTATAATTTCTGGTTGTCACAGTGACAGTTTATAGCCCAAGAACCTGTGGCTTACTCAGAACGAGGGATAAATTAGTACGAGAGTATGGGAACACAAACAGAATGTGTTTTTGTGTGCAGGAATCTGTTTATCTTTTTGTAAAATTATCCCTAAACCTGCATTGCAAAGGCAATATTCAGATGACTGTAGTGGTTGATAAAGAATGATTGAGGTCATGCTGAGGGA
The DNA here is from genome assembly GCF_047663525.1 of Anas platyrhynchos. Lineage (NCBI taxonomy): Eukaryota > Metazoa > Chordata > Aves > Anseriformes > Anatidae > Anas > Anas platyrhynchos. Next base: position 7,212,516 of record NC_092605.1, read on the forward strand.
GCATGTTCTTCATTTGAAGTCTAGGTGGGTACTATGGAAAATGATACTGTGAGTTTTATTTCTTATTATTCTTTCTTATTGAGAGGATAAAGAGTAATGTCCATCAAGAAGATTTGCTTTTTCCTTTTGCAGTTTTTAAAGAACTATGAGATTTGGAAGGATTCAAACCCTTCTTTATTAAATAATACTTTTGCAAATTTTGGAAAATTCCCATTGTCTGATTTATGTATTTTATTTATTCCTTTGACAAGGCATTTAGAAATCAATTGGAATTAATGTTGAGTAGACTCAGTGGAGTTTGAATAGCATGAAAATATGTGGTTCAGTCTTCAAATTCTAAGTTGTAGTGAATTTTCTAAACTGTCAGTAAAGAATTTTTTTCATGCCATGCTAAAAAACAACATAAAGAATATTGTAGGAGTAGAGAGCAATTGGCCTTAATTCTGTAGAATTTTATTGGGTTATACTTCTTTCTGATTGCATCTGATCAGATAGGATGCAACAGGAGTTTGGCTAAAATAATGATGCCATGCTCATTAATTACTTGGTGGACATAATATGAAGGAGCAACTGTCAGCTTGCTTTACAAATTAGAGGTTAAGTGTTCTGGAAGAAAGCAAGACCCACAAGACAGTATATTCCTGAAGGCACTACAGGGCATCTGTTCGCAGGAGGCACTAGTTCTCAACTGCTCCAGGAGTTGGAGAACCAGGATTTGGAAACTGTTCTTTCATAGACATCCTTTTCAGTGTGAGTTCCAGCTTCAGCATCTTTGTAAGACAGCTGTGTGCCATCTTTGGTCTCTGTGCCATAGATTACTTATGACTAAACCATAGATTATGAAGGCTGCAAAAGTACTTACAGAGGATTAAAAAAAAAAACACAGCACATTAGCCATATACTGTAGGTGTTCATGCAGTGCAGGTTTTGCCTGCTGAGCAAAGACAGCGTATACTACAAAAGGCCCCGTGGCAGCGTGGGTTGACTTTGCAATAATCCTTTCTTCCCTGCCTCCACTCTTTCTCCCCTGTATCATTCATTACTAGTTGAGTATTTTGAAAAACTTGCCATATGCTATTGGAACCACCCCCCTTTCCTCTGCCCTCTTGGGGTTTACCAACAATATTTATTATGTTCTGGTACATGTTGGCTTGCCGGCAAGATCCACAGCAGTTAGCTTTCTGTTTAAAATAGTGTTTCTTTCTGTGGAGGAGAAGACAACTGGCATGCTGGGCTGCAAATTATTTGGTGAGTCATCAGTTAATATACACATCCTGAATAGAAAAGCACTGCAGCTGCTAATTTCTGTTTACTGCTTGACAGTATGCACAAGAAAAGAAAAGGTAATTGGTATGTGCAGCCTTTTATTGGTTGGTTTATATATATAAGTGGAAAATATGCATTAGAGTTTTTCAGGATCTAAGCCTCTATTTCTGTGAACATAAGAGAAATGTACTGTTGACTCTGTCTTTTTTCCTCTCCCACATCCATGGATAAGCTGAGAGGGTGGATCAGGAAGGATGTAGGAATTTCCATTACAGAAAGAGATGATTTATAAGACAGTCATTGGCATTTGCTGTTATTGCTTGGTTTTCTTTCTCTCTAAATGTAATTTGCCCTGAGAGAGAGATACATATTTTTTTAAATTTCTCAAGTCAGCTGTATGAGCAGGTAAACAGAAATGAACAGAGAAGTTCTGTTATCAAAATAACAGACTGGAATAGACCTTAAGAGCAGAATTTGGCTATTGTTCTGATCTTGCAGAGACATTGGAGTGTCACTGTGTCTGTTTACTGTGGCGTTAATGCCTTCATGGACTAGTTTTGAGCAGTTTCTGTAGCTGTTTCATGGGTCTGATCTAAATGAAAGTGACACCAAAGCCAGAGGACTTGTTACTTGCTGCAATAAGAGAAATCCGTTTTTTTTTTTTTTTTTCCAGGGCTTAGTTTTTAGGTTTTGTCTTCCTCTGTTTTTGATACAGACTCTGCTGTATTGCCAATGTGTTTAGTTGTTCGGAAATTTCTGCTTGTCAACAAAAAATTGAGAGAGATTTTTTTTTATTATTATTATTTTTAATCATTTTAGTAATAAGTGAAGGTAAAAAAGTTTTGGCTTTTTCGTTGTTTAGTTTGTTTTCAACAAGTGTAGCTCCTAATTGGATGCTTGAGAGAATGTTAGGATGTTTTAATACATCCTGATCAAGAGGTTATTATTTGCAGTTCTGACTTAAGCTTAGCCTATTTGTGTATGGCACAGCAAAAGAGTGGTAATGTGTATCATTATTTCTTCTCTTAAAAATAATACTTTCAGTTGCCCCCTGAACAGGTTGTCTTAGTGCTTGAAAGTGGGTTAGAAAATGCATTTTCTTTTCTTTTCAGTCAGATGATGGGTTAAGGATTTGTGGGTGTATTCTAGCCTCCTAGTTCCTGTATAAAGTACAGCCATGAGCTGCCCTCAAAATAAACCTGGGCTTGGCACAGATCTGTGTTCTATATGTGATTACACATAAATGTCAGATAAGTGGAAATACTCAGAAAAATTGAAACATTTCAGAATTCTACTATTTATGGCATCAAAACAGGCACTTGACAAGCATTTTCTTTATTTTTTTTTAACAATTGAAAACTTAATATATAAAAAAAACAACAACAACAACAACAAAAAACACAAACACAAACTTACTGTTACGAGCTTATTTTTATGAAAATGCTATTTTTTTTTCTTTTTATTTTTTCTCTTCCATAGTGAACTTTGGGAAAAATCAAACACAGTTTCAGTAAAACAAGGTACAGTGATTAAATTTGTACTTCATCCTTTTTCTTATGGCATCTCTAAGCACTCCACTGAAATGCATGTTTCAAATCCCATGACACTCCTTTGCATTAGCTGTGGGCGAATAGCTTTGATAGGTCTGGAAGGCTGAGGAATAAATAATTTTGAGTAAGTTGGCTGAGTTTGTAATGGAAATCTGTTAGAATTGGGATTTGAGTACTATTTTCCTGGTGCCCAGGACTGTGCTCCAGTTGTCTAGAAGTTGCTTCCACGGGAAAAGAACAAATGACTGCTATGGCTGCAGTTGGCCTGTCTCAAATTTAAAAACGAAGCGTAAGCTCAGACAGATGACACATCTGGAAGAGGAGCACACATCCTTTTGTGGACTTTCATCAATAAAACACGTGAGCCTGTGAAACTGTAGTTTATTGTTGAAAATGTATCATCCCCACCTCCAACAGGACTTTGGTTCCATAAAATAATGACTGGACTATAAACAATGCATAACTAGTGGATGCATAGCAACGCTACTGAAAAAATGGCCTGTCTTACGTGTGCAATGTGGCACTTTCGTGTTCACAGATGAACTGTGCAGGAACCTTTGTTTGCTATCTTTTTGTTGCACTGTATTAATAACAGCAAGGAATGATACCGTGGTATTTATGAGTTGACAGCTTTCTTTGCAATCATGAAATAAGCACATTAAGACTTTTTTTTTTTTCTCCCAGAGATCAATAACTTGACATTGCATCATATCCATACAAACAGATTTTCTTAGTCAAGGACTTGTTTTTTATTTTGAGTAGAAATATAAGATATACACATATATATTTCAATTAAAGTTTATGTTTGGCTGTAGATAATGCAGACTAGGTCCAATGTGCATGTAAATACTTCCTTGGAATTAGATGTGATTTGGGCAGTGTTTGTGTGTCCCTGTGTGGGGCGGTTGTTCCAGTAAAATAAAGCCCTAAATTTAATGAAGCTGTCGTTTCTACCTGGTGTGACACCTTCTGCACGCAGCTCTATTTTTTGTTTCTTTCTGTCTTTGTACAAATGCGTGTTTGTACCAATTTGACTATACTAAATATTCTCTTAATATTTGGGAAGTAAATAGGGCTAGCAGGCTTGAGGCCTTTTTGAAGGGGTGTTTTGCTTTTTTTAAAAAAAATTTTCAAATCATATTTGGTAGATAGGCTACAAACCAACGAAGTCATGAAGGCCCTGCATAGAGCTTGGGGGGTGTGAACACCTGCTCTATGGGGAGGAAGATTTTCCTGTCAGCATCTGGACATAGAGGTGATGCGTTGCTGCACCTAATTTTAGAAAGTTCCTGAGTGTATTTTGCTGCTCGTGGCACACGAAAAGTGAGCATTTCCCCTCCTGCTCTCTCTATAGTTCAGCGGTTGTTTTGCCTGGGCTGGGACTCGAACCCGCGGCCTCAGTCCTCCGCCCCTCTGGGGCGGGGAGACTTCCCCGCGATTGATGGGCGAGAGAGCCAATGGCATCCTCAGAGCCCCCTAGCAACTGGGGGGCCGAGTTGAGCCGCCCAATGGCGGAGCCCAGGGGGCGGGGCTGCGCTTTCTGTCAGAGAGCGGCCGGCGGGAGGCTGCCGGCGGAGCGGGACGGGGCCGCCGCCGCCGTCGACTCCCGTCAGCGAGCCCCGGGCATGCGGCAGCCCGGCAGCCCCGCTCCCCGAGGGCATGGGCCGGGGCAGCTGAGCCGCGGCGGAGGATGAGCCAGGCGGGCAGCCCGGCGAGAGCCTACGATTTCCTGCTGAAATTCCTGCTGGTGGGCGACAGCGACGTGGGCAAGGGCGAGATCCTGGGCAGCCTGCAGGGAGGCGCCGCTGAGTCCCCCTACGGGCACCCAGCCGGTGAGCGCCGTCAGGGTTGGGGTTAGGGTTTAGGGTTGGGGTTGGGGGCTTCCCCCTAATGGGGAAGGGGCGGCTCGGGCTGGGGGACGTGGCTTTGCCCGGGGCCAGGCGCTGAGGTGCGCCTCGGGGGGGAGATGGGGGACGAGGGTCGCTGAGGCGCCTTGGGGGAAGGGGGTCGTGAAGGGGGTTGGAAGGGACCCCAAAGGTCAGCCAGCGCCAGCCCCCAAAAAGCAAATCCTGACAAAAATCTTCTAGTAAAGGAGTGCTGTTAATCAGTAACTGTGTATCCCGTGAGATTGCTTTCACTGAAAGAGCAGAAAAGGAGGTTTTGCTCTCCCTTATCGCCCCGTCATGTTTTTCGCACCAGAAGAGCAGCCCTTTAAGACCAAGGTTCACGTTCGCGGCGTGTCCTTTTGCTTCAGCTTTTTAAAGGGCGACACTGAAGAGCCTCCTCCGTGCCAGATGTGTTCTCCCTGCAGAATAAAGAGTTGTGCTCATTGCAAACTGATGTAAGGCTAGCTTTAATGGCTTTGCTAGAAGGGACTTTTGCTTTCTATTTCTTCCTAGTCTTTTCACTTCCCCAGCCTTGTTTTCCTAGAGCACAACTCTGATCGCAATTTTCTTCCTCATGCAAAAATATTGCGTGGGATATTAAAAAGCAAGTTATGTTGTAAAATTACCCATTGCTTTAAATTACTGCTCGCATGAGTCTGTGACTGGTTAATTCATTTGGAAGGCTTTGCGTTGACTCAGGGTTTGTTATTGTGGTGGGTTCATAGTACTGATTCAAGGCGAAGGAGTGGGTGGGGGAGGAGAGTTCTTTGGATGATTGCTTATGAGTCACATTGCACCTTGAAGGCATCAGCATGCATTTGAAGCTGTTTGCCTAGTAGTTTTGCTAAATTACTTTCTTGGGATGTTTAAGTCTGCTCACTCTGTGCTCTGCAAGTGGTTGGAGAACAGGGACAGAAGCTTGGGGAGAGCGTGTGGAGTCTGGCGCCTTCTGTACTCGCAGTCTAAGTTTATAAATTCTTCTGCTGAAGAAGCACTTTAGTCTCCAATGTATCTTGACGTAACAGAGAGAGAATGTTTGACCTGCTCCAAAGCTCATAGGTCTTCGGTCTTCTGCGTGTAAACCTTGTGATACTTGTGCTTTGCTCTTAAATAGTGTTTAAATTGCGTGGCTAACACTATCTCAGTGAATGTATTCCTTGACAGCCAAGAAATACAAATGTTCTCTTAGAATTACTTAGCAAGTATTAAACGTGCAGCTTGGAAATTCTTCATTGTTATTAATAACTTTATGTACATACAGGGTTGTAAGTGCTATGTTTCATAGACAGCTTCATAGACTGTAGTCTATGCTTATTTAGCATCAGCTTATTTATCAATCTTAACTATACAGGGTTAGAGAAATATGGAAATTCAGGTCCTCACGAGCTGTGCTGTGAAAAGGTCCGTGTTTCACAGAGAGTGAAAGGAGTTTTTAGACAGGAGAATATGAGCATGTCTGAAAAAAAGGGGTGGGAGTTAAAAGAGCAGGTCAGATAAAGCAGAGGATGTAAAAGGAGACTGTAATGGAATATAATCTGATTTTACATTTTGTGCAACTAGTGTCATATTTAAGAATTCTCTTAGCATTCTGAGCTCCAGTGTTTGCACGATCATAGCATACCACCGCATCTCACTTAAGGAAGGATATTGACTTAAACTGTGAAAGTTTGTAGAAAATACTTTCTTGGTCTTAATCCATTTCTTTATTCTTCAATGTATGATGTTCTCAAATGCGCCAAACTTTGAACACTTCAGAACTTGCCTGGACACCACCCAGTTTATTTTTGGGCTCTGTACCTGATAGCCCTACTCTGCCTGGATCCCCTCAGCCTGTCCTCCATCACTTGAGCATGGCAACGTAGGATACAGCTGCAGGGAATCTGTGCAGGCTATGAAAATAGAGATGCAGGGAAAGGGAGAGAACTAAACATCCTGTTGGTGTTATGACTTTTTTTTTCTTTTTAATTTCAGTTAAAAGCTTGATAAACGGACTTTTTTTGACCACTTTCAAGTACTTAGTTCACTGGCTAGGATCTTCCAATCTCATAATGCCAACTAGGTCTCTGAATTGGAAAGTCTAGGAGTATGATGGGTCCAGTCAAAATGTGCCACGTGTATAAGCTTTGAACTGACAAAACTTTGTTGCAGAGCTTGATGAGAGGGAGTAGCTTTGATACGCTCTGGAGGGGAGAGACGATGCAGTAAGAGATGAGAGCATTTGTGGTGAGAGAAGAGCTCTGAAGGGCCTTGAAAATGAGAAGGAACAGAGTGATGAAGGAGGGGCATTTGGGCAGTTGTTTGAATTTGAACATTCAAGACAGAATTTGTTTTTTACAGCAACATGAAAAAGGCTCTTCCTGCTGCAGTAACTTCCTAAAATTGAAGGTGAGAATATGAATATTGAGAAGTTTGGGAGGAGTGAGCTATAATGGGTGGTTAGGATGCAGACATGGGGTTACAGTGCTGGGTTTCAGGAAGGACAGCGGCGTTAGAGCTGAGGACGAAACATTAGAATTTAGCTTTGGTGTAGCATTAGGGTCCTTTTCTGTGCAAAGTGATGGAAGGTACCAGCAAGATGCACTGCAGCGCTCTCAGAAGTAGACAGACTATTTTTAAAGGAATTATGGGAAAAGACAAGGTGTTGAACAGCCTGTGACTGCTCCTTGGGGAAGGAGGAGAATCCAAGTGAGCCCCCCAGAACTTTAAGAGAGGTTGAAGAAAGACTAAGTGAGGGTGGACACTTCAGCAAAGAGGGCTGCTGGTCGTCTTCAGCAGCATCAAAGACAGCTAAGCAGACAAGGAGAATAAAGATAAAGTAAAACCCAGAGCTGACTAGAACAGTGTGTTGTGTTTGTTTTGGTTTTGATGTGGTGGTTAGCTATTTTTCTGTTTAGCCATTGGATGCCTGAAGGCTTTGTGCGTAGCTATGAGCTATGTAACTGTCTCTTCTCGTGTGTATGGGCTCAAACTTTAATAAAATAAACAACAAATTAATTTTTCATAGACACTTTCTTAACTCATCAAAAATAAACCTGCCATTTCTCTCATTCCTGGGAAAATACAGCATCATATGTCTTACTCCTTTTTTGTCGGTACACAAAAGTGATATAAAATCTGGAGGCCGGGAGGCAAGCCAGCATCGTGTGATCAGTCAAGTCCCTGCAAGCTGCTGCTGGTCCAGGAGCCGTGGCATGAAAGCATTTTGCACAATAAAAATGCTTTTATTAAGAAGGAATATAGTCTCTTGGTCTCTAAATTCTTCTTAATGACTGAAGGGCTCTGGGTTGAAAAGAAGGGAAAAAGCTTTATTAACATAGCAAAGTAAGGACTGCCTTGGAAGATGTGTTGGTGAGTGTGATTGACAGATGATTTAGGAAGCAGTTATCCTGGAGACGGGCGGGTAGCAGTATGGTTAGTGGTCTGGATAACCTGCCTTTATGGGTTTCCCACGTTTTGCTTAAAACTGAAATTACAATAGCTTGGACACGCTTGGTCTCTCACCTAGTAGGAAAAACTGCCCAAAAATTATTTTAGAGAGCTGCAGAAAATTTGCTTTTAAGTATCATTAATCTATTAGCAGAATATATTCAGAAGAAATAATTGCTTCTAGACTAGAACATAATACCTGAGATGTGCTGTCACTAGGTAGAACAATATTTTGATGTCTTAGGCTAACGGATTTTTATTCAGCTCGATTCTGTGTTTGCTTTCATATTAAAATAGAGAAAATTGTGCTCACAGTGTGATTGTTCATTGCAGGGACTGCAAGGAATGATTGCTCAAACCTATGTACTCCTACTCCTTTTCTTGCAGGAACATCAGGTTAAAACAGAAATTCTTTCATCCTCTTTCACTTAGTGACCATTTTACATGTATGTCCTCTTAAGTTCCTGTCACAGTTGTTTGTCTTCCCCTGTCCTTAGGTTGAGAACTTCCTGGGTAAGGGTTGTCTTATTTGAATGCTTAAAAAGATGCTGGTGTGTAATAGTTGGTGTTAATCATTGGCTGGGATGCTTGTCTGCTGCTTACCTCCCCACAGACAAATTTTTAGGTCATGTTGGCCTGTCCTGGTATCTTGCAAGCCTAATGCAGAGGTGAAAACTGTGCAGGTGAAAAGATCAGTAACAGAAAGAGCTACCCACTTTGTACTTGCTCTTTCCCTTTCACTGTGTTTGAAACAGAAAAATAGAAGTAACTCTCCCTTTATCACCAAAATTAATTGTATTTTGTCTCTTCCAGGGGACAGCACTGCAGAATAGCAATTCTTTGTAAAATGCAGTCACTTAGGAGAGGTGCGTGGTAGCTGAGAATGTGGATCCCAGGTTGGCTCTGTTCCCTTTGTTCTTACTTAGACAGAAAATTTGCCCTCTAGTAAAAGAAGAAAGCTTATAATCTAATTGAGATTGGTTTTCTTATTCGGTACTTTTCATGTACCTGTCTCCCTCCACAAATCTCAAGTTTGGAGCCTTGTGCTAACTCCTGTGTTACTTTATCATGCTAAGAATTGCCCATCTCATGAGACCAGTGCATAGTGTTTTCCCTGATACGTGGCTGCAGACTTGAGCCCCAATTTTTTTTTTTATTTTATTTTTTTGTAACTCTTTGTCTACGTTCTTCATAATCAGTGTAGTAAAGGGTCCTTTAGCATCTTCTGTGATTGTCAGGTCCAACTTAGTTGTTTTTTTGGTTTGTTTGTAGTGTTAGCTGGTCTTGTGCATTTGTTGAAACAACAAATGTTCACCTGGCTTGATCCTAGGCTTGCTTAGCAGTTTATGGGTTTTCATATGTTTCTTTGAACCTTTCAAAAATTAGTTTTGCTTTGTTATATGCTTTTTTCTACTCAACCAGCTTTCTTCAGCTTAATATGTTATTAATATTTCTTTGGCTGTATTAGTAGGTTGGAAGTACTTTTCTCCCTAGCTCTCTCTTCACCCTATCCATGCTGGTAGATTTTTGCAGGGGGAGTGGGGAGAAGGGGGGTGCAGCATTGACCCTGTGTGCACATGTTCAAATCAGGTATTTGTCTAGCTTGTTCTTTTTTCAGTAGGTGCCCTTTATGTCTCTTAACAAAGCCTATTCAACAGCAACAAAAAAAAAAAAAAAAAAAGACCAAAGAAAACATAATTTTTGGTCAAGCATATTATTGTGTTGTATAGTTTCAGAAAGAAGAAGCCTTAAAATCTTGCAAATCATACAAATGTTTTTCAGATTCCTGCCAAAGACCAATGTGTACTCACATGTCTGAATTTGATATCTGCTGTTGCTACAAGTAATACTTCAGATTGTTGTGGCAAAAGAGACTACAGCTTACTTTATTCTTTGTCTTTCTCATGCCTGTGCAATAGCTCTGTGTACTGCCTGTCTCCATTTCCCTTGGGCTACTGGTGTCCTTTTTTTTCCCCCTAATTTTTCACAGATATGCAAGAGTGGGAAAGTGACTTAAAAAATAATAATAATACCCTGAGGCTCCCAGACAGGTGTGCAACATGAAACAAAAAGTCCAGGTTATTTTGAAAAGTGGTCAGACTTCAAAGTAACTGAGTCCTTTTAAGCTGCTTTGGCCTAACCAAAATCGTGTTTGCCTGTGCCAGGATGAAGTTTTACAACCAATATGTTGGTTAAATTACATTTTGCTTTAAATTTGTTTTTGTTCTGGGAACATAACAGGAATGGAAAATGGGATTAAGAGTAGAAATTGGCAAGTGTTAAAAGTTATATTTCCATCCCATTTTATTCAGCTCTTCTGGATTTTGTTTAATGTGAGACTGAAAATACGGAAAACTGATGCAGTATTTACACAAAATACTTGACATGAGCTAGTGTTTGTTATGCTAGTTTGATTTAAGGAAAATCTCAAATGTAATACACCAAGCATGTTTGTTTTGCGCTTGCTATGCTTTTTTTCATCCATATCTAAATCTGTTGATACAGTGGGACGCATCTGGACAAATAGTTGTTCCCTTTTATGTTTTCATATGTTGCAACATGAAACTATGAACTGGTTAAGTAGGCAGATTCTCCAAACTGCAAGTTCATTGGCTAAATGAAGCTGTTACAAATAAAACACTGATTTACTGACATATATTAAATGTCCGTTCTTGAGAAAGGTGAAGTGAACTCAGTACGGACTATAATCTAGTACTTGCTTGGGGCAAAGTCCCCAAAATATATTGTTTTTCACAATTGGTTATGTCTCTACACTGCTGCTCAAATCTGTGGAAAGTTACAGGCTAATTATTAGGAAGTTACATTCTCATGTTGCCCAGGATTGGAGAGGGTTTAAAGGTCCAGAAACCAGCGTCGCTCCCAACTTTACAGGAGCTTGCAGCAAGCAGGAGAGCATCCTCACTGAGCTGGGTGGGGTAGGAAGCAAAGAGAGAGTGCCATCGATAACGGGTCCTGCCGAGTGACAAAGTGTACTGAACAGCTGCCTTAGGGCTTTAATGTGATGCATCCCGTTCTTGGTGTAATTGACTTCTTGTTTGATGTTGATGAGACTGTAAATCTGTCTGCATGTTGGTAGAAGGAATACGTGTACAGTGTTCAGCTGAGACTTTCTCAGGATCTTGTTGGTTGTTCTTTGCAGGAGGCGTGGGTTTTTTTGAGCCTTAAGGGCTGTAAAACTAAGGAATCGGTTCTTACAGTGTTCAGATTGGCTGGACAAAATTTCCTAAGTGTGCCAAGGCAAGGTGAGAGTCCTGTAGTACAGAAAGGTAATTGCTTGCCATCTGGGGAAGAAGAAGGATCTAGCAGTGAAAACACCCTTACACACAGACAGAAACATTTGTCAGGTCAGTAATTTGCGGCTGCTCTGTAGGCATGTAAACAGGGAAGATAAAGGATTTGGGAATCATGTTTATTATCCGGAGCATGGAAATGGGAAAGCTGTTTATTCCTTGTGAAATACAGTTTTTTGCTAAGCTGAAAGCAGATATAACAGCTTTGCAGTTTTTCTTTGCATGGGATTTGCCATCAAAGGGAAGGCACTGTGCAGAACCAGCAAGTGTTACCTGGAGATGGAGGTGGCTAAACAATAGGTGGTGAGCATGATGTAGCTAGGAGAGCCAAGGCTGTTACTCCAGAGTTACCTTGGACATTAAAATGTTTTTGGAACATTGGATTTCGAAGTAGGAACTGGTAGTTTAACATACAGAGGTGGAGTAACTGTGCTGAGAATTTCTAGAATGGAGATTTGCATGTGTCTTATCAGGCATAAAATAACAAAGTGCCTGAAAGCTGTGTTTAAAAGAGCTTAAGAAGTGATGGCTTGAGTTCATGCAAAATCAAACTATCCAGAGTATCTCCAAGTAAGTTATTTCTGGATCACACTTTCATATTCATATAATATAACCCCCCGATGCCATCCATATCTGTTTTAACTGTGTTGGTCAAAACAGTACATGTTTTTTAAGTGTGCTTCAGCACACAAAACTGTGTAGAGAAATGTGTTTTTATACACATGGAGAAATGGCTTTTATAAAAAGCTATTTTCGTTCTTGGGTCAGAGGAGGATAACCTATTTAAGAAAAGCCCCAGTTATTAATACATGGCTAGTTCAAGTCCCACACGTGTGACTATGTAAAGCTAGAGACTGAACATGCGGCAACATTTAAAAGTGAGCTGCAATCCAAGAGTGACACCTTTGCCTCAGATGAATTGCAGCTGATCTCTGACACGTTCAGAAGCAGCCTGACCACTTGCATTTAGTGACCATAATTTGTTTACCGGGTGTTTTTTCCAGGCTTGTGGTTCAGCCTTTACCTCTCCCCAGCCCTCGCTGCAGTTTCATCCCATGCATGTTCAGCGCGAGGTCACAGCTCGCATCTCACCGCTGCACTCCTGCCATTGCTCTCGTTTTTCCTCTGGCCTAAGCCTTCGTGCAGTAAGCCTTGCCCTGACCTCACCGATAGGTTTTGTTGTGATCTCGCATCAGCAAAGCCGAAACAGCAAAGAATGCTTCTGTGCTCTGAAAGAATATACTGAAGGGATGGTTATAAGTCTGTTTGAGGAATGTATATTTAATTTGCCTATTATTATAGAAAGTGAACCATTATAGATGTTTGTATGAAACAGAAAATGTATTTGTATTAATAAAAAAGCAACAGTTTAATTTAAAGGGGGGGGGGGATACTTTAGTCCATAGACCTCAAAATAAAATAACTTATCCCCTCAAAATTTTAGAGACAGTGATGTGTAAATGTAACTCCTGTGCGCTTATACTTTATTTGTAAGCTGACTTTATGTGGTGCCTTAAAATGGGATATAAGTGTGTGAAATATGAAGCTGCCAGCTGGAAAGCCCAGAAGAGACCCAGCAGGTCTGGCAGCCTTTTTAATGCTCACTCAAGTCCAGACTGAGGAAAAGAAGCTCATGTAGCTGATGCATTCAGTGGAATAATTGAGTCAATATAAGGAGAGTAGTGGTGCAAAATCTTTACATGGATAGCTGGAAATGTGTATTTCTATTCTAGTTGCTTTTAGCGAGGAAATGCTATCCCTATTCACTCTGCATCATCTCAGTGAGTCAGGGCTCTGTTCTCATTTTTCTGTGTTTGCTTTTGTAAATACACCAAGTGATGTTTGCATAAAGCACAACCCCGGCTTTTCAAACCACTTCAGAATTAGAAAATCATGGTTCAACTTGAACACACACCTGATAAAATAGACGTATGATAAATGGAATTTTAATCAAGTTCAAAACCTCTAAACTTTTAATTTTATTTTCTTTTTCAGTTTGGATAAGAAACAGCCGTTATATAGTGATGCTAGTCTTGGAGCAAGAAGATTCTAGAGTCCAAGGATACATGTAGCATAATATTTTTTCCATATAAGTACTAGTTTTTGTCTCCAAACAGGAGTTTAATCCGATGGTGTTTGAGAACTGGAATCTTATAGACAGTCTTTTTACTTTGTCTTCAACATCTGCAAGACAGGGTAGTTTTATGCAGAGGACTATGAGAAAAGTAATTACATAGTTTTTGAGTGAAGAAAAGTCTGCAGTTCTAATAATTTAAATGAAGTTTGGCCACAGACTGATGAGTCACCTCTGTGGAGAAAAGAAAGCTTTACAGGGGACCAAAGAGCAGCCTTCTGGTTCCCATAAGGAGGCCATCGAGAGGACAGATGGGCTGTGTATGTGGTAGGAGCTTAGGAGACAACAGATCTAAGTTGAAACAAGAGAAATTCAGAATGGGTAAGAGGAAAAAACTTTTTTTTAACCATGAGGACAGTCAATCTGTGAAACAGGTTGTGCAGAGGGGTCTCCAGTTCTCTTAGCTGATCCTGGTTTGAGTAGGAGGTTGAGCTAGATGACCTCCTGAGTTTGCTCCCACCTGAAATTTCCTGTGTCCTATTCCAATGAAATCAGTTTATTTTGATGTCATGGAAAATTGAAACCAACTAAATGATCAGTGGAACAAGAGCTTTGTATCTGTATAGCCTGTCTTTCTCCTTTAAATCCAAATGATTGCTTGCTAGCATTTTGTGTTTTTCTCCTGGAAAAGAAGTACAGTTACAATTTTGGCAGCTCTTCTGCTGGAATATCTGGGGAGGAGAAGAGGAGAGAACTGGAAACACAATCCAAGCCAGATTTAGTTTTCCTCATTTTCATAATGGGAGATGCATTGTGACTTGGTAATTCCTTGAGTTCTTGTTAACATTACTTATAAAGCCCACTTTACTGCAGCATGTGTCTTGCATGGAATTTCGAATTGAAGAAGTGCAATTGGTTTTCTGTTTGGAGGCATAGTTTGAAAGCTCTTCAAGTATCTGTGCTTTGGAAATGGTGGCTGTATGCTTTCTGGAATATAGCTTTTAAGCCACAGTAATTTTTAAATAATGCTATTAATTTTAGTCTTTGGTATCTTTAAAGCAGAATTATTGCACTTACACCTACTTGCTGTGAATTCCAGCTTTGATCTCTAGTTCTTCATAATAACAGAATTCATTACTTGTTCAGCACAAAGAATTATTTTTAAGTAAACTTTTTCCCTCTTTGAACATGCAGTGCTTCATGGGGTGGGGAAAGAAATTACCTTTTTTTCCCCCCACTTTCTCCCTACAGCAGTACTTTGGATCTCTTGTTCTGTTAAAGTTTACTACTTGGTGACAAACACTGCTGTGAATTCTGGGAGGACTGATGGCAACTTGTTTTTTTGGGAGTTCTTTTTGCAAATCTTGGTTATATCACATATTTTTCATAATATATGGCAATATACTTCTGAAACAGAATTCTGATTTTATAATTGGTATGATATAATGATATGCTTAATTGATAGTGGTGGTTTAACTTTTCAGAAGCATTTATTTGAGACTTGATTTAAAGCCTAGGGAAATTTTGGAGAAGTTTGCAGCTGTTCACAGTGAGCTTCTAGGCCCATCACTCACAATAATGGCTACTGGATGGTCTTGGGATTCTTCTCATGCCAAGTATTTTTGAACTGGTTTATTGCTAACGAAGTGTCAAGACAGAAAAGGTCATTGTTCTCTTTTTGGAAAACGTTGTAAAATGTGAAATACTGCATCTGGTTTTAATATTTTATAGTAGTTTCTAAGCTATTCTTCCTTCCAGATTCTGGCCATAATTCAACCTAGCGTTCAACATGTAAGTGAGGGCAAGTTCTGCGTAGCTGCTCTCATTTCTTTCTTGATTTGTAGATTTTGTAAAAGATATGTACCCTGCCTTCTGCTCTTTCTCATGCACCAGGATGATTTGTCCCTACCGCTAAGCTATGGGATAAAGAATTACTGCACCAGGAAGATATCCACACACACTAGGAGCATCGGATGATCAATTCTTACCTAAAACCTATTCCACTTTTTTTCTGGTCAGTTATTGTAGCCTGGCCAAGATTCTCTTCATGATACTTGCCACGGGTGTGCAGAGCTCCACGTCATAGCCATTGCTTGAGCTACGAGCATGTTTCAAGAGATGTGAAAGAATCATGTTTGAAACTTTATTGAATTACAGGGAGTGTAGGGGACATGGTGATACTGTGAATAATAGACTGCCCTTGAGAGCTGATGCTCTCTGAAAGTAATGGAACAGGTTTTTAGGAAGAGAGGGTGCTTGCTAACAACAAGCCCGATACATGCAAAGGAACCTCCTTCATGATACAGCCCAACTCTTGTAGGAACTGGTGAACAGCAGCAGTAGCAGTGAGAAGATCGCATGGGGGGGATAATTATTATTTTTTAACTGTGCTTGATAACAGAGAATTTAATTTCTAATGCAAATTCAGTGGTGCTACGTCATATCACAGGAAAGATGACCATCAAATGGACCAGAAGTCCTACACCTTTGATCTCGAAGGAAGGCATGCTCCCTTTTGTAGAATTTGACTGTTAACCTGTTTTCCTTCTCTCTTCACCTCACTCAGGCTGTGTCCTTTTGAAAGCCTCTGCTTCTTTCCTTGATCAGTTACAGTTTGGTTGCTACCTGTCCTTTGCCCTTTGCCTCTTGGCTGTTCCCCCAGGTTCCTTGCTCTGTGTTTCTGGTCAGCTCCCCTTCTCAGCCTCTCCTCTTCAGTGTCTTGTCCCTGCTTTAGCTCCATCTTCATCCCTGTGTCTTTGTCAGACCGCTCTTAGCACGTAAAGCAGTGTTCTGTCAGGTCCTCGTTTCTGTGTAGAACTGGTGACAGCCATTCCAGTCTGGTCTGTAGCTCTGGAGACCCGGACTTTTCACACAGATTCACTAGTCAGTAGTGCGTCATGTGGGGCTGTGCAGTAGCAGCTGGATCGAGTTGCAGAAGATCAATCTGTAAGGCACCAGAGGTGTTCTGGGATCAATGAGCACCATTGGCTCCTTGTTTCAATTTAATTTTTTACATCCGTGGAGGAAATAAGGGGATGAGGAATAAACGTCTCACTTAAGAGGTTCCTGGGATTGATAGATGAATCTCTTCTTTCAAGCTTATTAATAAAATGCACTGAACCAAAGGATGACACCCTTCCCCATAATGCTAATAATAGCATTCCCTTTTCCTGCAGTGCTCCTGTTTATAAACAATAACATGTTTATATATCGTAGCTTTCATCTGAGGATGTAAACTGCAACCTGTAGCAAACATTTGAATTAGCAAGCTTACCATGTGCCTCTGATACCCTTTTCTTTTGGAAGAGTGGGAGAAAGGAAATGATGAACTGGAGCTTGCAGTTGCTGCTTCTTCCTGACCTGGAGGATGGGGACACTTCTCTTTCTTCATGTAAAATAAATTTAGACTACAAAAGAGGCTATTTATTTGTTGACAAGTGCATTTTAAGACAGATGAAAATGGAGCATGATCTCAGAATCTTTATTTTCCTTTCCTGTTAATATGAATAGAAATGAATTGCTTACAAGTTCTGGTTAAAAGTTGATTGTTAGCTGATGTCAAATAGTGTTTTCTTCTTTCCGAGCAACTGCCTGCTTTGAATGTATAGTTTTTTATTTATCTATCTTAGCAGAAATACTGCAAACTAAGGTATGATCTTAAAAAAGGAAATCACGTATTGAAAGAGTTGTTTGCATATTCTTTTTGGGGTAGGGCATGATTTAAACATGCAAAGTGTGGGATTTAGTTTACTTGCTAATGCTGATAAGAGAGTGAGCAGACACTTATTCAGGTACTGCTTCTGCCTAATTAAATTCTGTGGCTTATGCAGGTTTTGGAGTGGTTCAGTTGTTAATATGGTTTCCAAGTTAGTACTAGAGGTAGGCCATAAAGTTGCAACAAACTTCTTACTGCTGTGCCACTTGCTTTGGTTGTGAGGACAACCATCTGGACTAGAGCCAGCTAGAAGTGCTCAGAGACCTTCCAATTCTGACCTGATGCCCTAAAAATGAGCAACCATAGAAAGCTTCAGTGTAATCGTTAAGGATCACTTGGATTTTTAAAGGTGGCTTTCTAATTGGCATGTCTGACCATAAACAAAGCTAAACATAAAGCTGGAGCTGTCTGATATAAATCTCTTTTGAAAATAGATGGGAAAATTGTCACGTCTTTAAAATGAGTGAATTATGTATAAGACTTATGTTTAATTGTGGTTTATGACTTGATTAATGAGTTGAAGAAGACAGTTCATATCCAGAATTTCAGTGTCCCCATTTCATTGTGAATAGGCAATCTGTGTTCTTCAAACAGATGGCTTTTATTGCAGTAATTAAGTGTAATACAAGAGACTGGAATTTGGAAAATGATGGTTATTCTGAAATCACAAGCAGAAGGCAAATATGGCTGTCAGATAACCTGACCTTTGTACTCACATGTCACAAGACACGGACCAGTTTTATTGTCAGGAGTTTATCTTTGCAAACACTGGGCTTAGTTTTTAAAGCTTCAATGAATTTTGAATCAAAAGCATGATGTGGATCCACTTGCTTGGGATGATAAATGAATGGAGTTGGAAACTGTGTCACTTGCCAAATATGTTGGAGATAGTCACAGAGGTGTTCTGAAGAGAAACATCAGGCTGTAATTGTTAATGTCTATGAAAAGGAGATAACATGGGAAGCAATGGGACCACTGAATTCTCATCATGCCTGTGAGAACATGTTTTTAAGCACTCTCCAAAACCTAAAACTATTTTTCAAGGTGTGGTCAAAAGTCTTTGAAAGATGTTTTCAGTGTGAAGTAAAATTTAAGGGTACACCAGGCTGAGACAAAGTAATGTGTTCTGTACTTTCTCAGATACAGAAAGTGTTGTTTGTAGGGACAAATGTAGCACTGAATAAAGTCTTTCACTGCAAAGCAGTGGTTAAGGTTTGTTTGTTAAATTGAAATGCAGATCCAAAGAAAAGTCAGAACAAGCTCCAAAACATTAGAATATTTGACTGACATTTACTTCCTTTGAAAAATTCGGAGGGACCAGTCTGGGGTTTATTCGGTAGAATGTTGTCTTATTATCAAAATATGACCAATGGTTTGTCTGTACTCAGTTGTGTTCAAGCTTTGTTCAAGTCGAACCAGTTCTTCACTGCTGCAAAGCTGAGACTGGCTGGTCGTCACACCGTCAGTCATTGAACCTCCGTTATTAAACTGAACAGAAAAGATTTTTGGCTAACCAACCTTGCCTTTGGTGCAACGCAAAATGAGCAATGTAAATGATTGCAGGATTCTGCCCTAAAGAGAGACAATGGGAAATTCAGGAACACGGCTATAAGCTTCAAGAGAAAACAAAATTCACAAGAGACCTTCAAACAATCACTGTTGACGTGACTGCAGTGTAGGCAGCGAAGCGTAAGTGATAGCACGGCAATGGCTACAAGGCAGCAGCGCAGAGAGGATGGCTTCCTCTTTAGTGCAGTTGTTACCGAACAGCCAAATGCTTTTTTGTAAATTTTACTCCATTCCTGGATCTGGTAATATTTCTTTCAGTTCTCTAGATACTCATTTTGTGTTGGAGGGGAAAAAAAAAATATTAAAAAGCAATTCAATTAAAAAAAACCTCCAGCAAGGGGTGCGGCTTGTTTGAGGTTATTTAATTTCAACTTGTGGCTTTAGGTAGATAATTTTGACTTTAAAAAAAACACACGAAAGCATTAAGCACTGAGAGGTTTTTCTGGTTCACTTCACAAAGTTGAATTATTTATTTAGATGCCTTTTTCTCCCCTTTCCTCTGTGGAGATACTTTTCATTTGTGTATCCCAACAAAGCTATTCTGTCTTACTAAATGAGTGAATAATGTTCTGGAAGGACATTTGATTTGTACAACAGCACAATCCACATCTGTTGGTCTCATTGTTATAGCTGCATGCTGTTCCTGATGATTCATGTGAAAAGACTTTTTGTTTTGATTCTTAATCAGTGATAAATGCTAATTGCAGCGATATGCAGGTTGTGTTATCAACTGCTTCTATCTGTACAACAGCTGAAGAACACGCTTCTGAATCTATCTCTTCAAAAATCTTTTGAGAAACCCACAAACCCCAAAGAGAAACCCATAAAAGATGGGTAGTGTGTTTTTTCAGGCATGTCTTATGCATGTCATTTAAGGGAAAAGATGGAATATTTTGCTTTATATGCAGCTAAACAAGAATGACTTGCAGTAGTGTGTGGTCTGTAGTGTCGAGCATGCTCAGCTGTGTATCCTCCAGCTATGCAGGACTGATTTTTCTGTGTTTAGTATGTCTTTAAGCAGAATGCAGGATGTCCAGTCCCTGTGTGGGATGTGTCAAGGTTGGCTAAACATGTGCCTCTTCATTCACTTCAGAGAAACTAGTGGAGGTATTTCACCCTCTGAGAAATATCAGTATGCTGGAAAAAGTGCTGTAGTGATATGCAGGGTTTGCTCTATGTTTTGTGTTTTCAAGAGTTTCTGAAATGATGAAACTTGTTCTTTCAGTGCACAAACAATTTTTATGGCCTGATCTGTTCACTGTCCCAAGGCTCTGTCTGTAGGTTAGGAAGTTAGCCTAGGAAGGTCTGCATCAAGAGAGCACACTCTAGTATACTCCTGCCTGACTGCAGCATGTCCTCATCAGTTTGTAAGAAATGAGAGGAGTGGAGCTGTAGGCAGATGTGAGTCAAGTGAAATACCCTGCAGGCAGTGAAGTGGCATCGCTGAAATACGGTTCCTGATAGCGTGTGACTGAACTACAGGTGGCCGTGCCTCTGTCTTCCTGCTTACTCACCTTGTCTTCGTATCACACCAGGAGGGTTTCTTTGATTTGTCCCACATAGCATACATGTATTTTTCAATTGCACATGGCAAATGCCATTTGAGCAGCTTAGAGTGGTGCAAGTTTTAGAAGAAGCACAAAAGCAGCATCTCTTTTGTTTGCCTGTTGCTGCCAGGAAAGCTGGCTCGGATGGCAGCTGTTACCTTGCGGTAACTTCTGTTTGGTAATTTAACACCAGTTCTTTATTCCAGACCTACTCTTAACAAACTCCTGTCCTTGTGGAAAGGGAGACAGGTACAGCTTCCTTTTCTGTGACTGCTTACCATGTCAGAGCCCTTTAAACCTATTATTTGTTGTTGATAAAAACAGAGGGAACTGGCTAACAGTGTCTGCTTTCAGGGCCTCTTCATGACAGCTGGTAGGAGTTGGCAGTACTCCACCTGAAGGAGCAGAAGGAAGTCCATTTTGTGAATGTGGTGACCACGTCGTGTTTGCAGGCCAAGAGCAAACTTCCTGCATGGTGGTTGCCTCTCCAGAGCTGTGCTTGCAGCCAGGACAGGTTGTTTGTTGTTGTTGATGTGCCATGCTGCGCTGAATTCTTTCTTCGGAAGAAGAGTATAAGTAATTGATACCATTCTTATTAAATTTTCAAACTTCTTTTTCTCCACTTAAGTACAGCAAAAAAAAAAAATCTTGTTAGTAAGCATTTGATCTGTGCATCAGTACAAACCCTGGTATATATAGATTTTTTCAAGTGCTGGTACTTCCACTGCTGTGTCAGTTTGTTGCCTTCTTCCTACCCACCAGTACTCTCCTGGGATGCAGTGAGTTTCTCCACGCCCCCGCAGTGTTTTGTAATTGTCTGCCTGTAGCAAGGGTACAGGCAATCAGCAGGATCGTCTTCACCACTGTCATTCCTCTTCCTCTAATGAAGATTTGCTGAAATCTTTAGTAATTAGGACACTCTTCCCCATGCATTTGTTTTTCCTTGTCAGTGTGTTTTTCTCACCTCATTTTGTTTACACTCAGAAAATAAAACATCCCTGTTTTTCAAAGCAGGAGTCTCGTTACATTTCAGTACATTTTCAGAGATTTAATGCTTTTATAACTTCCTTTGGAAGACTGTGAATAAATGTTCAATTCAAGAAGTTATTTGGCTTTGTCATAGTTAAGAAAATGTGAGAACACATCTACCAGTGAACCTGTTGCTTGGCTGCACCATGTGAATACTGAATGCACACTTTTCAAATAGCATTTAATAAAATAAAGGCCTCTCTTTCTTTTAATGTTTATAATTACGCACTTTGTGGATGCAGTACTGCAGCCCAGTGTTCAAAGCCATTGACCATTGGCATGATGGTGGATATTTTTAGAGGTCAACTGTAGCTACGTAACTGCTGCTGATTGCTCCTGTCCCCCCTAATCTAATGGGGGCGGGGGTGAGGAAGGAGACACCTGTTTGCCTGTTCTGACCAGGAAAACAGCAAAGCTAGACTCCAGATTATTTTTACTCTAGTTTAAAACCTGGTATGCCAGGTTAGCATTAAAAAAGCTAGTGCCATTTGTTTGCAAAGGCTGTAAGATGAACAATAAAGATGTAAGCTAAGCTAAATGCATCAATATGTTGCTTGTTTGTTGTTTGTTTGTTTGTTTGTTTTTACATTAATAGATTAAGTAATGTGTGCATGTATAGATAACATCCTCTTCTTGCACTATCTACTGCTTTTATGTGAGGGGGGCATGTGTATGCCCTCTACACCCACTCTGTAAGAGCTGTCTGTGAGTTAGAGCAGATAAGAAAGGAATAAATATTAGAGGCAGTAAAGCTGAGGAACAGAGGAAGAGAATGGCATTTAGTTCACAACATATGTTTGAGAGGAAAGGCTAACACCTACGTTTTTCTGTTGAAAAGAAATAAAACTTGAAGCATGTTATATTGTCATGATAATGAATAAAACAGATTGGTTAACAACACGAAGGCAACGTGAGAAATCTGCTTTGATTTCTGGACCTTGCTTAAATAATACAAGATCTTCAGAACTTTACATTAACAAGTTATTCTTCTCCATATTCACTTCATAAAGTACTGGTGAAAAATCTTTTGGTTTATGGTCAGCTTCTTCAAAGTCTGTAACTGTCTGTATGTATGTTGTGCACGTGCAAGCTGATCTAAGACTTCCATGACTGTTTTCCCCTCAGGTATAGATTATAAGACTACAACAATTCTTCTGGATGGCCGACGAATCAAGCTACAACTCTGGTATGTGTTCTGCCTTTCCTCATGACTTATACTTCAAAGATACAAAGAATATAACTCTTGTGGGCATGAGGTCTCCGTTATACATAAGAAATATTTAGCCAAATGAGGAAGAATGATCCAGATAGCTAGTGCTTTGAGCAAGTCACTTTCTTAGTCTTTACCTCCTTTTCTAGCTGTTTCATGTGTAATGGGGAACACTACAGTTTCTCTGTATGAGAGATGCATAATAAATGCAGGAGAAAGGCACAAAAGAATACAAAATGAGTTGTTATGCTTATATCCTTTTCCTCCAAGAAATGGATGATCTTGTACCAATGCAATCAGTGTTTATTTTTGTTTGATTTTTTTTTTAAATACTTGAATTAAATGTCTGGGTGCCTGTCAGATTTATTTTTAATTTATTCCATGTAGGTTGTTTTTGCCCTTAAGAATTTTAAGGTAACATTTCAAATGTTAAATGTAATGACATGTAATAGTACTCTGCCATATGGTGTCTTGATTACTTGATATTTTGTTCACATACTTTCTTTTTCTTCTTCTGCCTTCCATTTTGTATAACTTAGTAAAAATACCACATAAAGCTCATCTGAGAAGCAGGCAGGAAAGAGATGTCTCAATCCTTTCTGTGAAGGGAAAGTTCTTTGGATTCCCAAAAATAACAGATTGGAAGTGTTTCTACAGTTGACCATATACAAAAATATGTGCCTTGCATTTGAAGATCTGTAATCTATCTCAAAAATTCTGTATGGAATTTCGCTTCTTACTACAGCCTTCACTATCAACCTGATTCTGCACTCTTTAAAATTTTGCTTCTGAATGCTTCATGCAGTGATTTTTTGTCTGTGTGCATGATTTTCCGAAAATCTGTGCTCTCTATGTCTCTGTAAAGATTCCTTCATCATACTAGGCTCATGATAAACTACTGCTGCTGTAATCAAGAATTTTGTGTTTTCCCATTAGTCTCCTTGGTGATAGCTATTGTTTCCTCCCACTTTTCTTCTGCTGTGAAAACAACCTTTCTTCAAGCTGAGCTAAATGCAATGTCTAGTGGCATATGTTGTGCACTTGACTAGTAGCCTTTGTTTTCCAAGGGCAATCACAAGAATAAAATTTGAAGTTCTTGTCCTCTCATCCTGAGAAATCTGAAAAATGTAGAGGAAAGGACAGAATGCCACTGGGGGGAAACTGCTGAGAGCAAGAAGAGCTCTTATACATTAGTGATTGCTATTGCATGACTAATGGAATAAGAGGTGATATTGATCAGTACAAATGAGTTAATCTAGCTGGACTCTTAATGTAGGAGGTCACCTACTTCTTTTAAATATATATTTTAAATGTATTTTTTTTAGGGATACATCAGGGCAAGGGAGATTCTGCACCATATTTCGGTCATACTCGAGAGGTGCTCAGGTAAGCTAAGTACATCCGGGTAATGGTTGTTGGATGAATGAAAGCAGAGTTAGCAAACCATTGTGACAGTTTCTGTAGCTCACCTGTGGATTGTCTGCAGATCCACTAATACAGTGAAGATAATATGAACCTTGGGAAATAACAAGGGGCAGGATTCCCTTTTTTGAAAGGAGAGGAAGGGGCAGAAATCAATGAGATTGAGAATGAAGTTGAACCAGAAAAAAAGCATGATGATGTATATTCTCAGGTCTTCTTGTTGGCTATATCAACAACTTAAGCCTGTTACCATACTTTAATCATGCGAATAAATATGCTAATGCTATTTTTTTAAATTGGGTGTCAGGTAAGATAAATTGGTAACAGAACTGTCAAGAGTAACGGGAGATATGAGGAGAAGTCAAAAAATACAATGAAGTGTAATGACTTGTAATGAAATGAGTTTGAAAAACAGACACGCTAAAAGTCACGATAGCTTCAGATTTCAAAGTATTGCTGTTATTAGTTACGTGTATTGGTTCTGATGAGTTGCATAGGTTATGTTACAGAATTGTTCAAAGCAACTGTCAGGTTTTCTGTCCCTTACCATATCAGTAATCTACATAGAGAGATGGCATGACTTCATAGGATGTTGAGTTTCTGCTCCATTTAGGGTTTTCTCAGCATCTTATAAGATAATTTCAGAATCAGAGAATTTGCAGGTAGTGTTTTGTATGTTGTGACTCTGTTAAGCTTACATTTTTTTTAATTATATATATATGTATTTTATACAGGGAGTAATTCTAGTGTATGACATCACCAATCGTTGGTCATTTGATGGAATTGATCGATGGATAAAAGAAATAGATGAGGTAAGGTACAGTCCCAGACTGTCTCTAGTCTGTAACAGATGACTCAGACTGACTGCTTATGATATTTTCTGCTGTTTTTACTGGCATTTGCAGGCAATGCTTACTACAGAGTTATCCAAGATGGCAAGCTTACCATTTTGTTTCTATGTTTATAATTCTAGAATGTAGGAAACATATCGGCTAAAGTGTCTGATTTCTTTAAAGGTGTTGACAGTAGGCATATGGAGGGCAAAGATTACATATTGTAGTCCCACTCTTGCTATGGATTTGCCACATCATCTGTGCAAGTCTCTTTTCTCTGAGGAAGGGATGTTTTTTGATCAGAGAATCATAGAATAATTTAAGCTGAAAGGGACCTCTAGTGATCATCTTGTCCAACCTACCACTTGGTCTTTAAATCTTGAGAAAGCTTTTGTTTGTTTTAATTGATGGAAGGGGGAAATGAGCTAAACTTTTTTCTTTTTTTTAAATGTTTCTCTTTCCTCAGCATGCTCCTGGTGTACCAAAAATCCTGGTTGGAAACCGCCTTCACTTAGCTTTCAAACGCCAAGTATCTACTGAACAAGCACAAGCCTATGCTGAGAGGCTGGGCATGACTTTTTTTGAAGTCAGTCCACTTTGTAATTTCAATATTACAGAGTCCTTTACTGAGCTAGCAAGAATAGTATTGATGAGACATGGAATGGACAGACTGTGGAGGCCAAACAAGGGTAAGCAAAATACGCTGAAAATATTTAAATGTAGTCCTAGCAAAGGCTTGTGGTTCCCTTAATGTAAAATAATTTCCAGAGTATGATTACTTGGCTGACTGATGCAAAAACATTAATAAGTAGAACCGGGAATCTTGTACAACTAGCTTTATAAACAGAGAAAATATATATGCGGGTATAACCTGCTCTTGATTTTGTAGGGAATAACAAACATCTCTTTCCTAGATCTTGCATTCTCAATCATCTAAGTATTGTGACACAACTAAGAACTTGAAGCAGTAGATTTTTTGAATAATACAGATGTGAGAACGGGTGTGGGAGGAGGAACAAGAATTCATCCTAAGTAAAGCATGCATGCAGAGTGCTGGGTATGCTGCTGCCATGTGGCTGACAAAAGCGTGCTATTATAATGCAAGTTTTATGTCTGTTTTCAAGTACTGAGTCTGCAAGACCTTTGTTGCCGTGCCATAGTTTCCTGTACCCCTGTGCATCTTGTTGACAAGCTCCCTCTCCCTGTTGCCTTAAGAAGCCATCTCAAATCCTTCTCCATGGCCAACGGCCTTAATGCCAGGATGATGCATGGACGCTCATATTCCCTCACTTCCAGCAACATCAATAAAAGGAACAGCTTAAAGAAAGCTAAAATTATCCGTCCGCCACAGAGCCCACCAAAAAACTGTACAAGAAACAGCTGTAAAATTTCTTAAACTCTGTGAGAAAAGGAACCTGGATGGAATCCCTTCATGTGAAGTGTTGAATGCAAGGACTACTTGTTTAATAGTTGAGCATACTCTATGTATGTATTCTACTACACTGACAAAAATAAGAAAAATAAGTCCTATTTTAGAGCTTGCTCACTACAGTAATGCTGCTTCAGAATGAGTGACGTGTTCAGTGCAACTGAAAGGATGTGACATTTTGCTCACTCGCATACTGTATTTTAGTTTCTGTGTGCATGATGCCACTGTTTTCACTATTTGATGTGTTTTCCTATAGGGGGTAATTATCATCATATTGAGTTCTTAATTCCATGACATCTGGGAAGTGACTTACATTTAATTGTATAAAATCCTGTCTTTTTGCAAACAATTCAAAAATAGATATATAAAAAAAGTCATTGGTTTGCATATTCAGGCAGAGGTTTTTAAATGCAATGTATACATTGTAAATTCTACAAATAGTGTGACAAATTCTGGTAATACTGCAATTGTGCATTTGGATATTTTGTAAAGCTTCCTTGATAACTTCAAAGCACTAATTTATCTAAGCTAAAAATGTGTATATAATTACTATGCACATACACAACAAGGTTTTGTCCCATTAGTGTATGTAATGGATTTGATAAAGTTTTTGGTATGTTATTTAATACTTCAGAGAATTAATTTGTGCTTTAAATACTTATTTTTCTGTAAAGAAAAAAAAATAAAATACATTTTATACCACTGTATAAGAAAGTTCTAGGAGGAAAATGCCAAAGACACTGCAGTTAAGGGAACATGACTTGAAAGCTGCTTTATAAGAAAAGAACACTATTTAAAAATAAATAAATAAATGTTTCTGGAAAAGAAATCCTTTTATGCTTTCTTTAATTGCAGAAGGCTTTCTTTATCTTCCTTTAGAAGAATTTGAAGAACAATATACATGAATTAGATGCCAGGAACATGAAGCCATCCTGAAAGAACAATGTAATGCTTTTGATGCACTTGTCTTCAAGAGTGTGAGCTCAAGTACGAAAGCATAATACACAGGTCAGGTCTTCCCCCTCTTTGTGAAGAACAGTGTGACTTGTTCTCCTGAGCAATGAGTCCTCTGAGGTGATGGTGTGATTTGACCCCATTTTTTTCTAGGTGTCTTCACAAATGTGAGATAGCATCAAGTTAAATATTGATATTCCCCCTGAACCAGACTGGATCTCCATAGCCTCTGTATGTGAGTAGAGAAAATTAAAACCGTTATAAAAGGGCTTAGTTATGTCAGCACCAATAAATGCAACACTACATTAAAAGAAAAGCATGATCAAAACCACATCTTCTTGTATCTAGAGTCTAAATGGCAAAACAGTGCAGTGTAAGCAGTTTCTGTCACATTGCTTTCTTTGCTCCCACTCCCTCGGTGACAAGCAGGCTCCACCTGCTGGTGTGAGCTCCACAGGGAAAGCTGCGTACATTTACCATGCATACATGTAGAAGTGCTGCAGGTGTCGGACAAAGCTGTCGTGCTGTAGAAATTACATCCCTACAGCTTACGGAAACATACCTAGCAGCCTCCGGCTATAAGAAGCTAGAGCTGAGCCCAAGGGACCCATTCTTTGGGACTGGCTATGTGTCCTGGAAGAAGAATTCTGCTGTACACATTTGTATCCCGTTTTGATTAAGTTTTGTTTAAATCATTATCTTGGTCCCTTCAATCACCGGGTCAATAGTTTGTATCCTTTCCGTACGTACGGTGTAGTTTGAAGACCTAACAGGAGAGACCATTAATATGAACACCTGTATTCAGAATCTGTGATTCAAGGTCAGGTTCTATGTTCCTCCTGCTAGTGAGTGTAAAGACATTCCAAAGAGAGGCTGGAGCAGCACTGCCAAATGAACTAAGTAAAGCCTGAGCCTTTAGATGGAAAGAGATTTTTTTTATTAAAAAAAAAAAAAAAAAAGCGAGGGGGGGGGGGGGGAAGGTGTTTTTTTCATGTAGGAGGTACCAGGTATCATGACTGTCTGAGAAGACAGAGTATTGTGGAGGTACAAGTGACTTTGTGCATGAAGAGGAGGGCACCAGAGCTCACTGCAGCCCAGCACCTGACACAGCTCCTGGGCTCTGGTGAGCCACCGACATGAACAGCTGTGGCAGCTTCCAGCTGAATGCTGGAGAAAAGTAGGTCACAAATCTGAAATTCGTCATTCAGCCATGGATGTGGAAGGCACAGAGCAAGCACAGAAAGGGAATTTAACGCCCGTGAAGGGCAGGCAGGAGCTGGCACTGAGCGGGGGCTTTGGGCTCCTCTCAGCCCGGAGCGTTTCGGGTCGGGGGGCAGCGTCCTGCTCCAGCGGCATTCGCCGCACAACTCGGATCGATTTGCTCGGGCTTTGGGTCTTGAAACGTCGAAGAATTTTGCCCCCCCGTTTTATATCACGATGCTCCATATTTCTGCCCTTCTTTGGGGGGCAGGCTCAAGCCACAGATCCTGTCTCTAACCTGCTCAGCCACATACGCAAGCTTTCTGTGAAGTGCTCCCCCCACCCCCGCCCCCCACGCTCGGTGCAGCCGCCTCAGAGCCTCCCCAGAGCTCCCCTCAGAGCCCCGGCCGCGCTCCCGCCTCCCGCCGCCATTCCCGACGGGCGCGGCTCGATCGCTCGGCGCTCCCCGCCCGGCCGCATCGGGCTCGGCGCTCGGCGGCGCGGCCTGGCGGGGCGGAAGCGGCGCCGTCTGCTCGGCCCGGCTCGGCCCGGCTCGGCTCGGCTCGGCCCGGGCGGGGGCCGCCATGGTTTAAAGGGGCCGTGAGGGGAGGAGGAGGAGGAGGAGGGCAGCGGGACGGAGCCATGAACCTGCTGCCGGCCAACCCGCACGGCAACGGGCTGCTCTACGCCGGCTTCAACCAGGACCACGGTGAGGGGGGCGGGTGAGGCGCCCTGAGGGGGCTGGGGGCGCCCTGAGGGGAGCGGGGCCCTGTGAGGGGCAGCCTCGGGTTGAATCCTCGCGTGTGAGGGGGGCTCAGTCCCTCCCGTGCCCTGCCGGCCCTCAGAGGGCCCGGGGGGGGCTGGGGGCTGGGGGTGGGCGCCCTGGGGTGCCCCAGAGGCCGGGTGCTGGCCTGGCCCCCCGCAGGGTGCGCGGCCTCGCCTCAAGAAGCGGGCTGAAGGGGCGTCCCGGAGCCGTGCTGCTCGAGGGGTGAGGCGCGGAGTGCCGCTTTCTGGGGTAACTGCTTCGAGCTGTGACTTTGTGTCTGGCTGGAGCTGTGAAGTGTTTGTTAAAATGCTGATCGTAGCCGTGGGGGAGCGCAGGGTGCCGTCTGCGGACCGCCAGCGAGCCGCAGGGCTGCGCGCTGGGTTTATTTACTTCTTTGTGTGGAGAGGGGGAGGCCCTGTGCTAGAGAGGGGCTCCCCGTGCCTCGTCTGGCTCTTACAACATAAAAATAGCACCGGCCCTATGAATAAGTGTCCTCTTGTGGAAGAAGGAATGGGAAGTCATCATTTTGTAACACCCCCCACTCTTACCAAATAGTGCTCTTGCTTAAGACAGTCTTGCAGCCTCTGTCACTGCAGGTGGCAGTTCCCATACCTGTTGCCGGTGCTCTCGAAGTGATGTGTTAACGAGGCTTACCCAGCGATTCCAAGCTAACATCTCTGCTGAGGCTCTTGTCGGTAGTATATCAAGCTGTTAATGAAGTGAGCTTCTTGGTAGCTCTGCTCAAGCAACCCTGTTAACTCAAAAACAATAGCATAGTCTGTTCTCGAGCAACTCTGTTTGCACGTGCTTTTGTCTTGCATCTACAGCAGAGATGGAAAAAGATTAGCAAGGATGTGCTTCACTGCAGATCTGTGGGGTCTGTAGTGTTTGATACTTGGCCTGTGATGGTTGGATTGTACAGAAGAACTATATAAGAAGGTAGGAATTTCTTCTCCTGCGAGATGCCTTTAGAACATCATTTTACCATGTAAAACATGTTCTTGTTGCAAAGGCTTCCCTAAATTCTGTAGCAGTTAACACAAATTAAACACTCTTTTGAAATGTGGAATCCAAAGTATGTTAAGGAACTTGTCTGCGGTATCTGTGTGCTCTGTGAACTGAGGTGCTTACTCCCAACAGTATTCAAGTCCTGTCCCACATAGTCTGGCCAGCCGCCTGGATAACAACAACCAAAAAGAAGTGAACAAAAAACAAGTTTGGTTTTCACTTGCAAGCTCCAGCAGCTCTTCGTGGTTGTGGTGGTGACTTGTGGACTGTAGGTAGCATGCAAACTCTGTGTTAGGTTAGGGCCTTTTTCCAAGTGTTCTGGAAGGGCAAGTCCTCGGCTGCTCAAAGGCAAGTTGATAAGAGGAAAAGCTCATTTCTTCCATGTTGCTTCTCCCAAAAATAGAAATATGAGTCACTTGAGTGCTGAAGCTTAGTAGTGTGGGTGTCTGCATATATTGTCACAATAACCTAATTTCTTAGTAATTTAAGACGAGCCAATCCCATAACAATAGGAAGATGGGAGGAATGATCTAATAAGGCTCTTCCAGTCCTAACTTCCGTGGCTGACGAGTGATAAAGCTAACGTCCGCAGTTTTTCTGAGGCATACTTCCCTTGCTCTGTTTTGAGCAATCCTGTGTCTTCATACTGGGTACCCTTCCCATCTTTTTGTTTTTAAATTTAGAAGCATACAAAGCAGCCTGTGTTGTGCGGTGTTCTCAGGTGTTCAAAAAGAGAATGCTCTTAAGTTCTTAATTTCACTTTTCTAATGCTTTCAGAGGAACATTAAAGCACTTGATAGAAATGAATAGACAAACTCAATAATAAGCTCCATACCAGAAAGCATACCTGTCAGTCACTGACAGGTTTCTCTTGTTGCTGCTGTAGTCTAAAGCTAGTTTGAGAGCTGAGGTGTGGACTTTTTCTGGTGTAGGAACACTTGGCTTATTCATTTGAGCTCGTGTAGTGAACTGAAATGCTTGGCTATAGGACCCCATAAATTAGGATGTGAGTAGGTTTCTGTGCTTTCCTTTATGGCTTTAGACAAAGCTTCCCGTTGCAAGGAAATTGAATGTGCTAGGAGCTGCTTCTGCCATACTAATGTCCCCAGGCTTCACTATGGTGGTTTTTGGATCTTAGGCCCTACAGCGTGCAGGTCTCTCTGTCAGCTTTTGGCACCTTCTAGCTTAGTCATGAATTTAACCCTTTCTTTTTCTTTGTTTTTAGAAGAGCAGACAAAAGCCCCCATGGCCTCGCAGGGACTGTTGACAAGTAATACTTACTGCAGGACCAGGCACAGCTCCAGGTTAGGGTAATAATTCTGGGGAGATTCAGTTTTACCTTGCATCTGAATCAAAACTTTTAACAGCGTCTGAGTTGTCTTCTCTGTCAGTGGCTCTCTGACAGCGTGCCTGTCCCTTCTCAAAAATGAGATGTGGGCTTGCTGCTGAGGGAAGCATAGCTGTTACTGCAACAATTCCCACTCTCTGCTTCTGGCAGCCCCTTCCCAATTACACATCCAGCTTACAAGTCACAGTGGTACAGGTGAACTGGTGGACTTGTGATCACACTGGTAAATACTGGGATCAGGTAGGAAACACTGGGCTCCAAAGCTGGTTCCATAACCTGGAATCGAAATGTGCGGTCATCTTTGTTTTTTTTTTTTCCCCTTGCCTGGCTCAGAGATTGCCATGACTAAGAACTTTGTGTATCTGTCAATAGCAATCAACTGTATGTGGAGTATCAACATTGACCCCATTCCCTCTTTTTTAATTATTTTTTGTTATGGTGTCACCAGTTAAAATGGAGATATTCCCAAGATGAAGTGCAGCTGATGTCTTTGTCACAAGGTTAGCCCTGCAGAAAAGCTGTAGCAGTGCTACAGGAAATGTTACGTCTGCATTTTATTGCATTAGGCGTGTTCTGTTTGGGTCTGTCATAAGCTTTGGGTATTAACACAAGGAAAACTTCTGAGCTCTTTTAGTATAGAACAGTTTCACCATCCTTCTTCTTCCGCTTTCCTGGAAATAAGATATGCTGGTTTAAAACTATCACTGGAGAAATAATTATATGGATACACACTGCAGGTACCAGAAGCAGATTAGTTCTCATCCTGTGCAGTATTACTTCCTGTAGCAAGAAATGTTTTCCATTATCATTTCTCTTCTGGTAATCCGAGTGAAGTATACTGAAAGAGGTGGCAGCTTGTTAGTGCTGTTGTTTCCGTGCAGGGAGCTCTTACGTATTCAGCTGTCAGAGCAAGCTAAAGAGTGATGCACCAGGAAGGGAGAAGGGGAATTAATTTAGTTTACTTAAATATCTACTTCAATATGTTTATTAATCTTTCTGTAATTATTATGTTTTCGTGCATGTGTGTGTTTGATTTGTTTTCATTTCCTGTGCATTTACGTGGGTAAAGAAGAACTTTGCACGCTGAATTCATTACAGCAGTTTGGACAGGGTAAAGTGCCTGTGAGTCTTCTGGGCTTGGGGGTTTGTGGTTTTTGTTTTGTTTGTTTTAGGGTTTGTTTTGGGTTTGTTTTTCCTGTTCACTGACTATTGTGCTGTTAGAAGAAATTAGTATATTGTGCCTGTGACTCTGCTTTTAACGATGATACATAAAAAGGGTTTTTCCCTTTCTATATTGAGGCTTGCAGAGGTGGATTTTAGAGGAGTTTTTCCTTTGTATGTATGAGCTCATTGAACAGGAACCCTAAGGATGCTTCCAAGCTTACACCCACACACTTGTGAGATAGAGATACTGGTCTGTAAAGCAGAGCACAGATGTAGTGCTTTTTCTGTTGTTGTTTGGTTTGTTCTTTAAGTACTGTTTGGAGTGAAACTCCTGAAGTATTAAGAAAGAACCTAAAACTGGCATTTTTGGTCATCTTCTCCCCGTCCCTCTGAAGCTGTGGGGGTTTTAAGTTAGCGCTGTTGTCAGGATCAAGTTTGTTACGTGTTCCTGTACTGTTATGTGAGAACACTGATTTTATTATTATTATTTTGTTATTCTTTGTGTTGTGGCTTTCCCATATAACAGCTACTGCTGTGACATTCAATCTGTGTGGAAAAGGGTGTTACCAATTGTGTTGTTTCTTCTGATACCTTAAACCGTATGAAGAAATGAGCGGCAGAAGATGTAGTGAATGCTGCTTGCTTGCCCTTCAGTGAGCACATGTGCCTTGTCCTTTGAGCTTTCGTGCAGGTATGGTTTGCCCACAACACAGCCAGGCCTGCTACCATCTTGTCTGGCCATGTGTGACCCTTTCCTTCTGAGTCCTTGTGGCAGCCTCTGAGGCACGGCCCCGCATGAGGTGGGAGGAAGGCGCTGGGTGCATGGGTCTGAGCAGGTGGTGTGGGCACTGCAGGCAGGCTGGGCCTGAGGGCCTCCTTCCCCTCTGGGGGCCTTTCAACACGTCTCCCCGGCTTTCAGTTGGGGGTGAAACCATTGCAGCCACCGCAATGTGTCAGGATGCGGACGGGCTCTGATGACTCTCTTCCAATTTGGAGACTGTAACAGAATTTTTGATGCAGTGAATATACGGTGTATAGCAACTGATGTTCTGTCAGTCTGTCTCAGTGATGCTTGCTGCTGCTTAATGACTTGTAATTGCTCTGACCTCGCACTGGCACTTCTTTATGTCAGTAACTGCATTCACCCTCTAGCGGATAAAGCAGCAGGATGGGATGCTGATGGTTTGATGGATTCTGCTAAAAAGGCATGTTTGTGCTTCTGTATGCAAGTGTAGCTGAAATTTTACTTTTTTTGTTTTACTTTTCCAGTTCTAAAATGTAATTTTTCCAATTATTTTCCTCATTTAGACCCAAGCTCTTGTTATGTTTGTTATTAGCATCTGACACTCCTGGGCTCTCTTGGAGCTTTCTTAAAAAGCTATTCTTGATAAGCTCTCTTCTGCAGAAACACAAACAATGGGTTGTGTTTGATATCTTGTAATCATGGGGTAAATTCTGACCTAGTAAGAAAGGAAGGGTTTTGCTTCGTAACAACTGTGGGACCATAACTTTTAAGAGGCAAGTTTCCTTCCCTTGGCATTGCATGTAGGACACAGATGGGTTGTGAATCGCTCCCCTTTCCTTCTATTGTTTCCTCACCTGTCAAAAAAGAATACCAAGAACTTTCCACCACAGAGGACAACTTCTCTGAATGCTTTTCACGTGCAAATGCTAACAAAGCTGGCAAGTGGTCATGGGCCTCCTTTTAACCCTGCAGTTATTGAGTAATGCTCTCCTAACCTTCTGGTTCTGGCGTAGATCTTCAGCAGACCTCACGATGACTATATGTGTGTGTATATATCTGTGTATGTGCTTTTTACTACAGGATGCTTTGCATGTGGAATGGAAAATGGATTCCGAGTTTATAATGCAGATCCACTCAAAGAAAAAGAGAAACAAGGTAAAATGCTTAATTATTCTACCATGCTAGTTCTGTGTTGGAAGCTCAGTCTCCTGAGCTTTTTTTTTTTCTGTAAGATTCTTGCCTAGCTCTCGCTTTTACATCACTGGAAGGCTTACAATCAAGCCTCAGGAAGGAAATCCAGGTTGGTCTCAGGGGGACTCTTACTTATGCCACTGCCTTGTCAGATGTTCAGATGCTATTAATTTGCATAAAGCTGGCTGCTGATGAAGTTCTCACCTTCTTGCAGCAGCTGAACTGCAGTAGCTGTTGCTAATGTTTGTTGCCCTGGGTAGGAGATAAGTTTTCTGGCTGCTCACAAGTGGGAGAAGAGTTGCTTGCTGCAACAATATTGTGTGTCACCAAGAGAAGTTGTTCTGTTCTTGTGCGGTGGGTGATCTAGCATAGCAATAAAACTACTGCCTTTTTACCGGAGATCTGAGCGTAACACTTTGTACTTGCTTAGATTACTGCTTGCAAGAGCACTGAATTCAGACCTCTAATGCTCTATACTACATATTCTCTATATTTCTAAAAAATCTAGGCTGATCTCAGTGCAGTAGAACACCTATTGTGCCTTAACAGAAACGAGTAGGTGAGCTGTGTTAACAGGTAATGGGGCTCTCACCAGAAAGCAAATGTAATTGAGTCAAAATAAGGGAAAATGAAATCCAACAATGTGATGCTAACTCCAAGTGTAGGAGGAAAACTGACATGCTAAACAGGTTTCCCAGTGCTTTCAGTCTGTGGTGATAAACTAGAAAGGAGATTTAGAAAAGGAAAAATGTACTTTAAATAGGTCTGCAATTCCTGTGAAACCACTGTTCACATGGCCAAAGCCGACAAGCCATTTTCCGTTCTGAACAGTAAATCATTCTGTGAGCATCGTGTCTTGGAGCTGTCGTCTGTGGTAGTGTGCTAAAAGAATCAGAAGTCAGGTTGAAGTCCCGTTGAGTTCATCGCCAAAACTCTCCCTGATGGTAGCTCTGGACATTTTTCAAGGCCTCTAGAAAACTGCTGTGACTCATAAGAAATGAGTCAGATTCCCTTTCACACTTTGTTCTGTGTATTTCTACATCCAGCATAGTCTGACCTCTCAATATCAGTCTTGTTCACCGCTCAGGTGTTTTACTCTATGAGTCAGTGGAACAGTGTCCCAGGTGGAACTCATCTACTTGTTTGATATCTGTTAACTCAGCATGAAACCGAGTTTTAATTCTTGTACCTTATGGTTTTCCATAAAGTCACTCATCTAAGCATCAGCTGTCAGAGCTGTAAATCTAATGAATCAAGTGTCTGTTCTACCATAGATTCACCTTACCACACGTTCTTAAAGTCTCAAGTTATCGTACTGACAAGTATTTTCAGACTTCCAGTGGTAATACTTCATAGCAGCATGTGCTGTCAGGCTTTTAATGCTTTAATGGAGTTAAGAGGAGGATCTGGTGGACACAGGGGTAGTGGTCACATACATCTGTTCTGGATGGAAATTCAGCAGTCAAAAGTCATGTTGAAGAAACCACAATGACTTGTACAAAATTCAAGGTTTAACTGCTCCAACGTGAGTATCTTTCCAGGCATCTATTTTCAGCATTGTGTGGCCAAGCCCTAACATCCAGATGTGCTGTAGTGCCTCTTGATGCCTGAATCTACCTTCATCGTATCCTTCATGCATATGTCTAAATCTTTCCATTGTAGTATTTCCTCCCACATCCGTTATTTTTTTTCTTTCTCCTATCCCTGTTTCTGACAGTAGGTCTTTCTTGATTCCTTGTGAAATTTCAACTTTCCCTCTAGCTTTGAAATAGAAAGACAGATGAAACCAGGAGTCTTACTGGAGCCTGTCCCTGTGAGGAGGTGTTGGACAGTCTGTTAAAGGAGGTTTGGTTTTTGACTCAGGTCATCTGAAGACCACAGTTATGGCCTCTCTTCCCCTGTGGAATGCCAAGCTTCCCTCTAAGCTACGTAAACAAAACCAAGACCCCACTCAAATGTCATCAGATAATAAGAGAATTTGTCTATGAAATCCCCTGGTTGATGCTTTATTCTTTCATGAGCATGGTGTCTCATTCTACTTCCTCTGCAGATAAGGTTAAGAAGAAAAAAAATTTCCTAGCACTGTAATTAAGAAACTGACTGTACCAGCTGATCTGTTTTGCTTTTGTTACGTTTCCTGCATGGTGTAAAACTTGAGTGGAGGCTCAGTGGGGCTGGACCACACTGAACTGTTCTAGCAGCTATGGGATGTTCCAGAGAACATAATTAGAGATTCTGGTTCACTTCCTACATGTATGTGTGGTTTTTGTCTTCTTTCCTCAAATCCACCAAGACTATAAAGACAAAGCTCCTTTTAAATAAAAAGGTTCATGGCCTTGTTGGTTGTAGTGTTGGCCTTATTTAAACACACAGCTTTAGCGTAAGAGAGCAACGCCAGACTTGAAGAGTGCGTGAGGGGAATTAGTTGGGGAAATAACTTCAGTGAATTAATCAGTGTTTCTAAATGTTTTTACAAAACCACTATGTAATAGAAATAATTAAGCTACCATGATATTTCTTGACCTCTCACAAAATGTTTCTATGGAGTTTTAAAATGTTGCTGTGTTGTTTGCTCTATATTATAAAATGAGGCCTGTCCCAACTGGCTGACAACAGCAGCAGTGATCTTTGCTGTGAGGGATAAAACAGCTTTACTAAGAATCCTAATCTTAAATAAAACAAACAAAAACCTCTAGTTACGTGGTGTTAGGGCAACAAACATACCTCATGTCTGTCACCTCCACTCCTGGAGGATTCCGTATGGTGGCTTTTGTTGTTTTTAAGTTAGTTGGGGTAAGAAGTCTTTTTGGGTGTCTGAGCGGCGTGCTAGATAATGCAAACTTCTGTTGTAACTTCAATAAAAATTAGAAGACATTTTAACAGGTTGTGATGCTCTTCAATAAAATACATTTGTCTTCCAGAATTTTTAGAAGGCGGAGTTGGCCATGTCGAAATGCTGTTTCGTTGCAACTATTTAGCACTAGTAGGTGGAGGAAAAAAGCCGAAGTACCCACCTAACAAAGGTACTGCCGTGAGTCTCCAGGAATTGTCTGTAATGTGTGTCTTGCTAGGCTGTGTGGAACTGTCAAAAGAACTCCAAAATACCAGCCTTGAGCTGGGGTCAAGTATTCTGAAGGTTGGGTGGGAAGGGAGGCTGCGGCAGGTCTAGGTAGGTGTGGTGAAATTTGTTGTATTATTGCTGCCGCAGTGCTAACAATCAGGGATCTGCAATGACTACTCTCTCAGAGCAGAGCCCTCTGTGCTTCTGTTAACTTCGCAAAGGGTGTCCTGTAGCTCAACAGTCCTGTGGCTCAGCAGCCTAAGGGGGGAAGAGGGCCCTGGCTGGCAGGCTTATTAGGAAAACATTGTTTTATTCTAAGGGTTGTCAGTGAAATAAAGAAACAGTCCCGCCTTCCACTCCCCCCCCCCCCCCCCCCCAAAAAAAAAAAAAAAAATCATGTCTTTAGAAAAAGGTATTTTTATTATCAGCTTTTGAATTTTGTTTACCAGCTCCTACCTGCAGGAGCCATGGGTTGGTATGCAGTTGCTAAATACCTTATGGCTAGCAGCACGCCAGGCTGTAACTGCTTCAGTTACTGGATGCACCTCCTAGTCTCAGGAACTAGAAGTTGTTGTAATGCAGACACTGGATCTTCAGATATGCCTTGATGAACTAATGCAGTCTCTGCACTGTTCCAGTAATGATCTGGGATGATCTGAAGAAGAAGACTGTCATTGAGATAGAATTTTCTACAGAAGTCAAAGCAGTTAAGCTGCGAAGAGACAGGTAGGTGCAACACACTTGTTTCAAATGCACGGATTGGCCTTGTGCACGCATTTCTGACTGTACATAGGAATAGATTTTGGTTAACTCTTAGCTCTAACTGCTAATGCTTATCTAAAACAGGCTTTCAGGGGCAAGCGTTGTATGTTAATAGATCACAACCCAAGAATCTGAAACCTTGATGAAAAGCCTGTAGGACTTTTTAGCCCCCTAATAAAGGGAGACATTCTCAAGTGGCTACTGTTGACAGTGTTTTTTTCCATGTATGGAGTGCGAAGGGAATTCAAGTGAATCTCTAGAGCAAGAGCTGTTATTAGGAGTTGGAGTTTTGTGTAAGTGTGGGTGGGTGGGGGTTCTGCTGCCATAGCTTTAGATAAAAGTGCTTTGCAGGCTCGTAGCTGTGCTTTTTGCAAGTCTGTAGAGTGGGAGGAAATAATATAGCCATTAAATCTTGAAAGCCTTTGCAGTCCTGAATTAATATACAGGTCCCTCTTTTAACCCTTAACCCCCACCAAGTCATAAGAATTTATTGTCTCTTGCAGAATTGTGGTAGTCCTGGACTCCATGATTAAAGTTTTCACGTTCACACACAATCCCCACCAGCTGCACGTCTTTGAAACCTGCTACAACCCTAAAGGTTAGTGGTGTCTGTGGGCTGGGGGATGGAAACAGTTTTATTCTGTTCTTTTAATGCTATTTATGTTTAGATGCCTGAATCTGTTTCACTTAGTAAGTCATTAAACAGTTTACTTACAACATTACAGCCATGCCCTTTGGAGATGTTTTTGTTTTTATAAAATGGTTATTAAAATATATTCACGCTTGGCACAGAAAAGCTTTTTCATGTGCTCCTATTATGTTACAGTTGATTTGTGGAGAAGCTGTGTGTTTTCTTAGGTAAAGAATCTGTGAACGTAATGCTAAAAGCTTAATTGTCAACACAAAATATTAAAGTGCATCATCCCTCTTTTCTAATCAAGTTAGAGTGTCTAGAGAGTTACTCTCCACAGTGTCAAGGAGAGACTAATTAGCAAGGAATGACCGCTCCTTTGTGGAAATGAGCTGAATCTGAAATGTCAGGCAGTATCCTGAACCAAGCAGAGTATTAGTGCCCCAGGCTGAATACCGTCTAGTGCAGTGCTGCCAGCTCTAGGCTCTTGAGTACGTGTGGCTGGGACAGGGCTCAGGTTTGACCCTGAGGAATAGGCTCTTTGCAGTGGCATTACTTATAGAAAAGGAGAGGGTGCTTCTTGGAAGAAGAGCCTGGAGAACAAGGAGATCTGCACGCTCCTGGGTCAGCTGCACACTTAGGACAAGCTGTGTAAGTGAAGGGCTAAACCTGGAGGGGTGTAATAGTGACTGTGATTCTCTGCCTCCAGGCACAGCTGTGTGCAGCTGTGATGGTTGTCAGGGTCCCAAAGCACATGCGAGCGAGGCTCTGGGAGCTGGGCCTGTTTAGTCTTGCAGAAAGGAAACTGAAGGGCTTATCCACAGCTGGTGGCCTACGCCTACTCAAAGGACAGTTAGAGAAAGGATGGAGCTGAACTCTTCCTGAAAGTGAGGGACACTATAACAAGGGATACTGGCCGTGCTTTGTATCTTGGGAGGATCAGCTTGGAGATAAGGATGATGTCCTCTCTGGTAGGAGCTCAGGAACCCCATCTTCTGAGGTTTTCAAGCCTACTAGAAGCAAACATGGAATTTCTGGTTGCATTCAAGGCAGTACAATGTAAATACCCAGTTACTGGGAGTTAGCCCAGTGACTTACAAACTGTTAGGCATAAGGTGGAAGATAAAGTAGCATGTTGGTTCTTGGAATACCCACCCATCGCTCTGCTAGCTGTGGACTGAGTGGGCAAAAATCTATTTGGTATCACCAGGACCTCAGGAGTACTCTGCTCTTATGGATGGTTCATGTTTTGGGATACTGCAGTAGCCATTAAAATTAATTTACCATTTACTATGTGCATGTTTGTTTATTTTTAAATTATTGATTTTTAGGAACTTGTTTGAAAAATTTATTAGGTTACGGAAACTGCAGTTACTTTCCTTTTCCGTTTTTGTCTTTTAGGTCTCTGTGTCCTTTGTCCAAATAGTAATAATTCTCTCCTTGCATTTCCTGGAACACATACCGGGCACGTGCAGATTGTGGATCTGGCTAATACAGAGAAGCCTCCTGTAGACATACCAGCTCATGAAGGAGTCTTGAGCTGTATAGCTTTAAACCTGCAGGGAACAAGAATTGCAACAGCATCAGAAAAAGTAAGAATATCCTCTTACCTCTGACTTACTATGCATTCTAGTGTAGTAACTCCTCATAAAATAGGAAGTCACATCCTTTCATAGGAAAGGCATAGGAGTAACTAAATGGACAATTTGTCTTTGGAAATATGCATTCTCAGTTTTTATCATCATCCTTACTGTTTCTTCAGGATACCCAAACAGCGATCCCAATGCAGTGCTTGAGGTAGCATTTCTATTCTAGCTGACTGTAGCTGTGACTCTTCAGTAGCACTTGAACAAAATTTGGCCCAAGCAGTTCACGTGTTTCGTGTTTTCTTCAATAATGTTTATCTACATTCTTTCACCTTTGTTAGTTCCTGTTGAACTTTAAAATCACTGTTAAAGAAATACTTGCAAATAGGACCGTCATACTGGAGGGCTTGAGGTCTGCTATGGCATAACTGTTTTCCTCATGTGCTTGTTCCAGGTGTTTTTATACAGTGTGTAACAATAGAAAGGTTCTTGGAATATTGACCACACTGTGTGGTCTTGAGTTTCATAGGACTACAGAATGCTGTACACTGGAAAAAAAAAAAAAAAAACTGAAGTTTCTTTGCAAAGCAAGTCAGACCTGCCTTCCCCTTAAGAACTTGAGTGGAATCTGCTAGTGAGCTGCATCTCCCAAAGTCTGGCTCCAAAGTGTCCAAATAAATGTATAGTAGATGGGCAGAAGGAGAGCTGAGTACTTGCTGCCTTCTTCTACTCAATTAAAACGAGTTTTTCAAGGATGAGCTAAATTAATCTAAGCAGTCTGTTTAGATTAGGTTCTACTACAGAGCCAATAGCTCAAGAAGCTTAAAGTAAAAGCAGACATAGTCTCTCTTAACTAGGCACAGATACTGTAAGTCCTCTAAACAAAGCTCTTAAGCTGCAAACACCATTGCTAAATAGAATAATGATCTACTGGATGACGCTAGAACTTTTTTTTTGTATAGAGTAAGTTCAAACAGCATTTGCAGACTGAGAGAAGTATATAGGCAGAACACCACATTTGAACACACTGAACATCACATCTTACATTGAGGCAAATGTCAACTTAATTTGTTGGGTGATGTTATTTACTGATGTGAGGTTGGAGAGAGGCATTTGTTAACCAGGTGTATAACATGAATTGTAGCTGACAACATATATGTGCTCTTCATCAGATGAAAGTGCTACTAGATGGTTGGCTGCTTTGAGATGCACTAACTTGTTTTAAGTCTCTGGTGTCATGTGTAGCTTACTTTCTGAAGTACAGTTATCTAAGGCAGTCTTCTATCTGTAACCTGACTTGTCTAAGAGGTCTCTTAGATTTGGATTAACACAGAAAACGAGTATGTAGTAAGTAGGTAAATAATTTTTCTAGGTGAATTCAACAGAACTAATTTGCAAGAGCAAAACTACCTGATTATATTCAAATTGAGGGGAAAAAAATAGCAATCAAAATAGTACAGAATATGGGGAACAGGCAAGAAATGATCCCCAGAACCTGGGCATGAGAAGGTATCCCCATGTCTACTTTTAATGCTTGCAAACCAATGTTGGGGCTGCACTAGGACTTTAGAATATAACTTGGATAAGACTTACTGAGTAGTTACTAAGATTGTATACCAAAGTGTTATAACAATGTATTGAGGCGGGGGGGGGAAAGAAAATTCTTCCCCAAAACTAACTCTAAGAGGATTCTAAATCTATTGAGATGAAAAACCCAACTGTCTGTCTGGGGGCATGCTAGAATGTATTCACAGATGTAAAGATACTGTCCAAGTAGTCTTCTGTAATTCCTAATATAATGCTTGATTCCTTCTCAAGGGGACCCTCATAAGAATATTTGATACTTCATCAGGGCATTTAATCCAGGAGCTAAGAAGAGGATCACAGGCAGCCAATATATACTGGTACGTTTAATTGCTTATGTTTTGTGTCTGTGCGGGCAGTGTGGTGCTGAAGCAGCTTGGTATGTGGCACCTGAGCCTCTCTGAGAACGCAGAGAGTTGCAGTCCCACAGGCACACAGCAGGACTCAGACAGAGGGGCCAGTGCTGCACCGGGCTGTGCTTCTTCCTCTTGGCCCAGTGCTAGAAGAGCTGCAGCTGTGTGAACCTAGGCAGGGTTACAGGGCATGGGAGGAAATGCATGCTTTGACAGGTTCATTTCTCTGCATTGAATGCACTGCAGCTGGGTGGACACTTGACACCAGCATACAGAGAATGCAGTGCTGCAATGTAACGCTTCCCCCAGAGACTAGGCTGAGGCACCTGGGGGTGAGTAACA
The DNA here is from genome assembly GCF_047663525.1 of Anas platyrhynchos. Lineage (NCBI taxonomy): Eukaryota > Metazoa > Chordata > Aves > Anseriformes > Anatidae > Anas > Anas platyrhynchos. The sequence goes on from NC_092605.1 coordinate 7,255,478, forward strand.
TTCATTATAACTCAGTGCTGCTCTGCCTCAGGCTCTTGTATGCAGAAGTTTGATTCAGTCCCCTGCTTGATGCACTCCCTGGAGAGGTGGGTAACGCGTTCTTCCACTGAACCCTGGTTATCAGGGTAGGAATGTTGCACACTTTAACGCCAACGTGCCTGCTCCTTGGAGCAAAGTCCTTGCCTTCTTTCAGCAGAGGTGGCAGCCAGTAGTGTCTGTTCCAGGGCAGTCTGCTGCTGCTAAACCTGGCCTTCCATGTTCTGATGTGTGCTCACCACCAAAGAGGGTGTTCGTTCATGTCAGCAGAGCTGCTCTGAATGGGAGAATTCCCCTCTCCTCCCTGAGAGGAGCAATTAACAACTCACCTGGCAGGCTGGCAGCTGCTGCAGGCAGCCCCAGAACTGGGATTGTACACACTGGAAACCAGGGAGTAGCTTCCAGTGGAAATACTGCAACTGTCCTTACTACCCGCAGCATTAACTTCAATCAGGATGCTTCCCTAATCTGCGTATCCAGTGACCATGGCACAGTACATATTTTTGCTGCAGAAGACCCCAAAAGAAATAAGCAGTCAAGGTATGGATTGAGCCATTCTAAGGCTTGTATGGGGGGATTGGTTGGCTTTTAATAGGGTTTAAATTGTTGGCAGTAGCAGCAGCTAATAGCTGCACTTCTTGAGCTGCTAACAGTAATCTGTTTTGCTGTTTGAATGAAGTTGTAAATTTAGGACTGTTTAGCAACTGCCCTGCTTCTACTGTCCCTTATGGAGTTGTAGAGTTCTTCCAGTAGAAAGTTGTTTGTTTTTTTCCTAGTGAGATGTTTAGTCTCTGCATTAACATGGTATTAACTCATGCATAATCATGCATTAACTCTGGTAACTTTTACAATTTCTACTTAAAAAACAAACAAACCACACTCTACTAAAATAAATCCTTTTGGCAGTTTCTGCAGTCACTTAAACATGTAAAGTAACAAAAAGGTAGTTATAGGGTCACCCTTCCATGGAAGCAGGACTGTTCATATTGCCTGATACTTAATTGGAGAAAACAAGAATGCAGTGTAAGAGCAGTTAGCGGGACCCTGACTTGTGCAAACATGCTAGCAGTTCTAGACTCTAATGAACGCCTTACCAAATTGTTACTTTTTTTTCTTTCAGTTTGGCCTCAGCCAGCTTTCTCCCCAAATACTTCAGTTCCAAATGGAGTTTTTCCAAATTTCAGGTTCCCTCAGGCTCTCCATGCATTTGTGCCTTTGGAACAGAGCCAAATGCTGTCTTAGGTGAGTAACAGCAGCTCCTTGAGGTTCTGGCTGGAGAACCAGCCTCTGAAACACACTTGCTTTGAGCTGTGGGGAGCACTCAGGCGAGGCAGTGCTGTGTGCCCATGTCAGCTGTGACCAGGAGCCATCACTGCCCAATGCTGCACCAGAGTAAGCTGTCTGGGCGCACGCTGGATGTAAGGGAGTGAGGCTGGGTGCAGTGCTAAGCCACCTGGCAGACTCCAGGCTAGGTGGCACACACTGCATGAGATACACTGTACCTCCATAACACCTGTGTCTTCTGTTGGCTTGAAAGGCCAGCTTAAACTCTAGCTAAGGTAAGAGAACAGTGCTGCTTGAACAGCTGAACTGAAAGTGACTTTGTTTTTTGTTTCAGCAATATGTGCAGATGGCAGCTACTACAAGTTCTTATTCAACCAAAAAGGGGAATGCTCAAGGGATGTCTATGCTCAGTTTCTAGAAATGACTGATGACAAGCTTTGACTGCATCAAGGGAGTGCACGGGTCAAAGTACTGCCTTGGCTATTCTGGATCTTTGGAAGGACAGTATATGAACGTCCAATACTGATCGAGAAGTTTAGCAGACCTCACTGAGAAGCCTGGCCCAACATGATCAGAACAAGCTCTGAAGTAGGGGACTACATATGTTTATTCTCATTTCTGCAAGCATTCATCATTAAAGTCTCTTTGGGTTACTGTCATCAACTCAAGTTTTCAAGATGTGGCTTTCAACAAGCTTGTGCCTATTGGGTTTCTCTTTAATCTCAACTGTGAAACGACTTTAGATAAAACACGAGTGCCTGCCAACTAAGAGATCTGCAGGGGGCTGTACAAATGTCAGGACTAGCCTTAGAAAAAGGGATGTGAAAACAGAAGATTTCAGGCATTGCTGGAAGTAGGGAAAATATTCAAGTATCATACTCAAATAAAACTCTACCAGCCTTTTTCAGAACAGGAGTACTGCCTTTCCCCTCTCTCCCCAGCACATCTTAGCCTAGCAGGGAAGAGGGGACAAGCATGGAGCCACAGCGGCCTGTAGCCTGAATCCTGCTTGAGGGGTGGAGGTAATCCTGCAGCTCTACACTACTGTTTGTGTAGTAACCACACCACTGTTGGTTAAGTTGAAGAGTCAGCACTAATTGTCTGTATGCAGTTGCTGATGGCACTTTTGGGCAGTTGCTGACCTAACTGACCTCTCTATAGTGTGTGAAGCAAGTACCCAGGGCATGTGGAACTCCTGCAGCTGTAGAGGCAATTGCTCCTGTAGGGAAAGCAGCCATTCCAGGTTTAAAAAAAACACTGCTGGTACTGGTGTCAGTTGTACTGACTGCTTCTAAAATTCCTGTGCTTCAACTGGAAGAGTGGACAGGCCACTTACACATCCAGCACAATATATGAATGCAGTGGCACAAAGTATACTTCTCTGCAATGGCTTTAAATGTGCAAACTTTTTTTTGTTTTTTTTTTGAGATGTTGCATACTAAATAATGTTTGCCTAAGGAAAGTTAGGTTAGACTAAACCACTTGCAAACTCTTTCCCCTAAATTGTTACACAGCAATTAATATTTACTGCTGAACTAAGGCATAAGATACTAAACTAGAAACTGAAATAGACACAAGCTCTCAATTAATAGCACTAAATATCTGGGGGGAGGGAAGTCTTGCTCTTCTGAAACTTTATTTCACAGATGCTTCAAATCTGACATCCCAGTTCACTTTAAGACTGTTTAGCTGCAAACTCTCTACATTTGACAAGTTTCTTTTAGTATCATGTAACATACTGAGGACTAACTTCTATGCCGATTTTGATGTCAAGGTTGCATGTTGCTTTTATGTGTATTTAATCACAGAAATTGTTTTGCACACTTATTTGTAATATGTTATTTCTTTTAAATAAAAGTGACTAATTTTGCTGTATTCACTTATGCTCACACATGAAATTCCTATTGCCACAGGTTTGGGAGAATAGTCAATTGAGTAAAAGGTGGTGGCCATTGAACGACAAACTGATTCACACTGCCTGGGGCATGTTCATGGAGAGCATCAAGTACACAGTGGTGGTTATACCAAAAGAAGACCAGCTCAGACCCATTCTGACTCCTGGTGCAAACCAGTACTTGTTCATGTATCCCCCTCATCTATTGCTATTTACCACACTATTCACACCAGCTGTGCTGAAGCTTACCTTTTAACTGCTGGGTTAGCAGAATGCCCAAACTGCACTCTCCTCAGAGAAGGGGGGGTGCAGGAAGGCATTAGAAACTATTCTCTAAGGATGATTTAAATCCTTTTTCTCTGCAGCAAGAATATCTGGTGCAGTTGTAAGCTGTTTATGATCCAGTCAGCTGCACTCACTTTAAATAGCAAGGAGACTAACTAAAACATTAAGCCTTCTGCACACTGCTTTGAAGGTTTTACGTTTCTTAATCTGCTCAAGCACCATCCCCTTGTCCATTAAAGCAACCACAGAGGTGACCGGAGAGACTATGAGCATTTCTTGGACGATTAAAGCTCTTCCAAATGTGTAAAACTTCCTCTGAACACCTGTTCTTGCATGACACCAACTACATTTCCAGATAATACCACTGTACAAACACTGGAGTCCTGCAGCCTTAATACATACCTAATCATACTTCATCTCCCATGCTGCTTTATTTTACTAGTTGCAAATCTTTATATTTTACAGGGATTGAAAAATAGATAAAAGAATGTCTCCCCACCTGCTGTAGGCTCCACGTTGCTCTGCCCGTTCGTCATTACATCACTTTCTGCTGCTGTACAGCTTTATGCAGGCACCTTTAACCAAAATCTGCAGTAAATGCAATACTGGATAAGCAGATCTCTATAATCAAATGTAATAGAATTTTAGTTACTTTTTGGTAAATACACAGTACTTTAAGTGTTAGGCAGATGACGTATCCAGCACGTTGGTTTAGTTGACACCACATGGCTGAAGGGACCAGGTACACCGCAAAGCTCAGTACTAAGCCTGGCAGGAGCATACTCACTTGTGCTGTGATACACAGCAGTAATACTCACCCATGTTTTAGGCCTTACACAATGACACAGTCCTCACAGGCAGGCTGCTAAAGATTCAGTTTCTTCAAATGGAGGGGGCACTTAACTGAAGGCAAGTCTTAAAATACCAGAATAAGCAACCAGTCACATTCTGAGCATAACCATAGCTCTACATGAGGCTGAAGAGCAAAAGGCAGGCAAGGCAAACTGTCAGCAGTCTAGGTTATGTGACAAAAGAGGATTAAATGTATTTAAAAATGACGAATTGTTAGCTTAAGATGAGTATTATAGTCCAGAGGTCCAATGGCATTTATTTCTTTCAGTACAGCTGTCTTAACTCTTAGCTAGGGACGTGTGCCTTTAGGAGAGGAGCCCGCTGACTGAGAGGGCAACATGCCAGTGGGGCAGACTGTGCTAATCTGACAGCCACGAGGAAGTTGCACATTTTGCATAGTAAGTCTAAAATTATGACCATTTCTGAAAAACAATCTACGTCTACCACCAGCAGCTATTTAAGTAAATGGATTTTTGCTGTTTAAAAGGAACAAAACACCTCCTCTCCCCCTCTTTTCCTATCTCCTTCCATAGTGCCTGTGTCACAGTTCTAAATGCTGAAAGGAAAAGTAGATTAGCCACTGCAATGTAAGTGGTAATTCCAGGTATTTGCCAGCAGGCAGCAGGAGCCACAGAGTATTTATTTCCAAGCCTTTAGGTATTCAAATTAAAGCAGAAAGTAGAAGATAAATCAGTAAAGTTAGTCCTGCGTCCAGCATTTTCTACGTATATATAGGCCAAAAGGACTGTGGCAGCCTCTGCTGACCTAAATACAAAGGCTGTCTTGTTTTAGAGTCACACACTATTGAATCCATCTCCTTATTATTAAGCCCTTTAGATGCCCCAGTTTTCCTGCCATTTTTTTCCTTCCTCCCCAAAGGTTTTATTTGTTGAAACAAGCCACTGATGGTGATGTTCTCATCTGTAGGAGACCCTGTGGAATTTCACACAAGTCCATGCTTTTTCTCAAAGAAACAGTTTATGCTCTTTCAGATATTCTAATCCGTTACGGCTGTCCGGTGGCTCTCCTTTTATTTCTAACCAACATTTCCAAGACTTTCAAGAAAGTATTGACATGAAAACAAGACCCAGCATTCTTGTAAATCTTTCTAGTACTTTAGGCATTTTCCCACTTCTGATCAGACAAAAATAACATAACTTTAAAAACCAAATCAACATTAATGCAAATCCTTTCTAGGAAATACACATCTATTATTATTTTTTAAATCTACAAATAGACTTACAAATAATTATGGCAATTGGTGCTGAAACTCTAATTTGTAGCCAACATTTTTAAGAAGTCAAACCATTAAGCAAATCCTTGCCTACGTACCTGATATCAGCCTCAGATGCTAACACTGGTTCTAGCAGAACAAACTCTGATACATGAAAAAGGAAAAAAAAAAAAAAAAAAGTCTGGCTTGAATATTAGTTGGGAAAGAAACAAGTAGAAGCACAGGCAGGAGGCAAGCTTGTTTTCATCTGCAGTGCAGAAAGATGAAGAAGAGCCTGATGGTTAAATCAACCCATGCACCTACCAACTTTAGATGCTCTATCAATTATTTTTGTGTCAGACTTTTAAAACAAACAACTAAACACTTTCCTCTAAAAGTATCGGCACATTTAAGATACACAGATAAACAGATCTAGCCAGTCTTAATAAGTTAAGGCCTCATTTATGAACTTATTTATGAACTGGAAGAGTGTTAGTAAGAATGCTAATGCAGTTAAGTGTATAGAAAGGAATCGCCCAAATTAATAGAAGCACTCAATATGGTGTAAATGCTAATATGCATATATAAGCACACATATGTATTATATATATAATGTATATAATACATATATATTATATAATATACATCATATGTATTATATATAATACATGTAACTCTAAAACCGCATGATACATAAAATCACGACCTGCATTAACGACCATGAACCACTCAAAATTTACCTTCTGGGGAAAATTAAATCAAGACACAAAACACACCTGAATGCAGGCTGTTACCTGAAGTTCCACTTTTTGACATAATTATAAAAACCAACAGTTTAAAATGAACCTGTATTATAACCACTGTGAAAGTAAAGGCAAAGTCTTCCCAGTTTTGTCTCCTGCGCAGCAATCCACACTGAGAAGTGCTTTCTGAAGCAGCAGTGCTTTTGCAGGCATGCTGGGGCTTAGCACAGTTAAAGTATTCACCTAAATCACCAGAAGGAAAAGCAGCATAGAAAGGACTGCAACCACATGGTACTATGCTGGAATAACTGGGGGGTAGGAGGGAAGGCAAGGCAGCAGTTCAGAACTGAGACAACACACTGATCGCACAGAATCAGCCTTTCTGATTCAGTCCGTCCACAGCCCTCTGACTGAGGACTCTGTTGCTTTGCCATGTCCCGAGGTACTCCACAGCTCCCGTAACAATGGCCAGCACAAAGGCAGAACTGAGCATCCAAAAGCAAGAACATGCCACTGCCCCGGGTGCTGAGCTGCCTCCTTCCCAACCCCGAATTTGTCCCTGCTGGGACCTGGGGGCAACGCAACAGGCAGCTGCATCAAAACCCCAGTGGTGTTAAGGACAGGGACACCTTGGGCAAGGAAGACATGACACACTGACAGTGGAGATAAACACTTCTGTGGCTAGGCATAAATGCACGTCTAGGTCTTCATGTTAGAACTGGGAAAGGGGAAAAAAATGAGATCAGCTTCCTGAATCTTTTAAACATAACGGAAAACCCAATGACAGGCAATGAAAATTAGTCCCAGCTGTAAAGAAAATTAAGCTGGGTTACATTTTAGGATGTCATTAAATCCTGGTTAGAACATCACATGTTATTTCCTTATAGCCAGTCATTTTCAATGATTACATGAAAGCTTTAAACAGAAAGAATACTGAACAGGCAGCCTAGATGGAGCACAAAAAGAAATAACACCACTCACCACAAAACACAAACAACGGGACAGGTTACATCAGTCAAAGAGGTCAAATCTCCAGGTACAAGAAACCTGAAAAAAGTTTTCCGTTTGCACAAGAAAGATGCTATCGACTACAGGAGCGCAGGATGATCAGCACATACAACAACTGAGGAAAGGTCAGGAGCAGCACCGCAAGAGCAGCAGTGAGACAGCAAGTCCCATTCAGCCTTTGGTATTATTCAGCAATCACCACTGTGCCAGTCGTGGGAAGCGTGTAAATACATACACAGACCAGGGAACAGCACTGCCTGAACCACCCCACTACTCAGTTTAGTAAGGCCTGACCTGCAAGACAGAGAAGTCTGCAATAGTCGGGATGACCAGACATTATCCCAAACTGTCACTTTTCAGTCTCACCAAGACCAGGGGTGAGCACGCTGCTTACGCGAGAACCCAAGCAGTGTCCTCACGCTGCACAGCTTTTCCAAAGAGGTCACCCATCGGAACAAAGCTGTGTTCTTCTCTCGAATTCCACGGGCACCAAAAAGCACAAAAACAACGACATGCTACAGCACAGGGCCCAGGCTTCTCACATCCCCTCTACCCGAGCAGTTACAATTTACAGCTTGCCTACCATTATCGGACAGGAGGCATCACCTCGGCTCGTTTGGGTGCATACAGTTTCCTTTGGCACTGACAACATAAATTGGATTAATCACCAAATATACATACATATTTCAAACACACTTGTTGAGTAATTTCAACTTAGTTAATTTGCTGAATAAAATTTAATTTTATTTAAAAAATCTTATACACTATTATTCACCTAGCCCTAGTTGTGAACAGATTCTCACTTCTGAAAATAAACCACATTCTAGTCAATTCATTCAACACCAAATTAAATTACTAGTACTGGATTTTTTTTTTCTTAAAAAAAGTATGTTAAAACTTTACTTTTTTATTTTTTAAAACCTCTAAAGAAAATCTTGCAGTTTTACAGAAACATTTCTTTTTCAGGTTATGCTTTTTTTTTAAATGCCTGTTATAAATTCAGCTTGTGTAGAGTGTTTTTTTCATAGATTTTTAATATGTATTATCTGCAGAGACATTGTAACAGTTCCATTTTGTGGATGAACACAAAACTTGTACAGATTTCTCATATTTGGTCTTTAGGTAAATAGTTCCCAAAAGCTGCCTAAATAAACCACTCCAAACTGTTCAGTCCATCAAGAAAATACATTTTTTTCCTTTTGTAGTGGAAAAGGAAATATAAATAATGCATCATTATTACAGAAAGTGACAAAAATGAGATTGAAATTAAGCCAACTATCTAGCTTTCACTCACCTTACTGCATGAAGAAATAAGACGTAATGTGAATTGAAGACTGAACAGCAGCCTTACGTTTAAATTTAATTTTGAAATGTAAAGTGGAATCTATTACCACAATTAAAAGTGAGAAATTTCCAATACATTTTAAAATGTTCAACTGCAGAACACACACTTAAAAATTTGTTTTTATTATAATAATATGGTAGCCACTGTTAGAAAACCACAACAGCTACTCTTAATGGAGACCCCAAAAGGTCAGTGTATATGACATCAAAAGTGTTACGAAGAAACTGGTCAGATTAATTTCTACGGATGGGTGCTTAAGCTTAAAAATATCGAATATACCTCTGACAAGATAATTTTACTTTCTTTTTAAAAGGACTCGTGATAAAGAATTTTATCTTTTCTAAATGAAGAACAGTCTGTTATCTTAAACATACACAATATTAAGCGAGACTCTTGTTTTACTTTAGACTGGAAAAATATGCCAGGGACAGTCAAAGTCAACACAAAGTAACAAACAGCAAAAGGTAGCAGAAAGAGAAACAGATAAGTGCAGCTCTGGTCAAATTCATAGCAGTTCTTTAACGTCAGTTAACGGCTCATTTACATTGTAATTTCTAATCAGTTACATGCAAGCCCGAAGAAGCATTTGATCACTACACATGGTAATAAAATTTGATTAAATTTATCAGGCAACTGCTAAAATATGAAAATTTGCAGATGTAATAAAGTAGCTTTATCTGAACTTTAACAGGACAGACAAAAGTAAATCATTCCATTGGTTAAAAAAACCCTACATTCAGTTTTTTACCAAACAAAATTTCACATGAAAAGTATTGTGTGATTCCAAAGTTTCCGGAGTAGAAATGGAGTGATTTGAAATGTCAAAGACCCCATTATTTTGCAAAGAAATGAAAATACACCTCAAAAATTTCTAATTCCACATGTGAACAACAAAATACTGCATATCTACCAACAACTGCATCGGGTAGGTCATTATGAAAGGCTAGCTGCCAAGATGTAGGAAATGGCTCCTTGCCTCTGTTCCCTTTAAGGAATATACAATCGTTTGAAACCAGTTCACACTAAGCGCTTATCATGCTGCCGTTACACTGAGATACTCAGTCCTTAAAATAATCTGATAAAGATTTTTTAAAGCTGCAGCCCTCCCCAACACTGTATTTCTCAGTGTACACAGTTCAGTAGGGGGCAGGGAGGAGCGGGGGTCACAGCCTCTGGAACAAGATGTTTTGCAGTTTGACTTTAAATTACCAAGTTTTAAGGCCACCTGTGTTGTTTGTTTTTTTGTTTTTGTTTTTGTTTTTTTCAGTGCTGAAAGTTGAAGTCTGATCACAGGGCCCCTTTCCCCACTGCGTGAGAACATGTTCCAACATTTTAGGTGTTATATTTAAGTGTCTCCTTTTGGCACCATGGAGTTTATTTAAAAAAAAAAAGGAAAAAAGAAAAAAGAAAACTCCTCTAAGTTTCTAGTTCTGGCTGCCTTTATCGCTCACTGCCACAGACGGGGTGTCCACGTTAACTGCTATGACTATGCTCTCTCCATCTTCTGTTTTGATACGTTTGAGTTCCTGCTGTTCCGACTGGTCTCCGTTCTGGCGCTTTGTTGGAAGAGATGCCGATGCGGACGCATGGGTTGCTAACATATGCAAAGGACTTGCAGCAGCTGCAAAAAGATAATAGAAATTTCAGCACCCTAATCCTTGTCAAAACAGATGATACTGAAATCAAATTTGCATTTTCATCAAAATGATGAGTTCTTTTCTTTGTACTATGGTGGGTATCAGCAATCCCAGTTGAGATTCAGGTCCTGTCATTTAACCTTTGTACAAATCTGAAAGACATTGCTCTAAATCACTCAGCAACCATACAGGTACAGACAAAGGTGGGAGAAAGGGAAAGTATCTCAGTTTTGTTAATGTGGAGCTAAAGACAGACAAATATTAAATGATTTAAAGCCAATCTACGCAGTAATTTGTGACAGAACTGGGAAGGGAAATCAAGATCCCCTTTGAGGAGGTCTGGCCATGTCTACGGATCATTGCAGAATGTTTGGCTGGGAAGGAGAGCAGCACCACGCCACACTCACCTCCAGCCACAAGTTATTAAACAAAACCTGTGCAACTCACACCACCAGGAGATGCAGACAACTCAAGCATCAATTCTTTTTTGACAGATAGGCACTTACCCAAAGTGTTAGACCACTGCCTTTTTCCTTACAAGAAAGGTTGGGAAATGACCTGATTAGATTCAAGAGTACAACTGAACTACACTGACAGAGATGTACATAGCTCAAACGTGCTACGCCAGATCTTAATCTTTGTAATCTTTGTCGTTACATGGACAAAACAGTGCACCAGTCACCACTAACAGGCAAGTGCAGTCCCCTCGATCTTCTGAGACATCCAAGGGTTCTTTCCCTCTGCTTGACAGGAGTCTGTTTCTCACTATCAACTCTGACTTTATTAAACCAACTATTCAAATGTCAGTTTCATTTAAATTTCAAATACAAAATACTAACATATTAATTTGTTCATTGCATTTCAAGAAACTTTATCTAAACATTATCAATCTACCTGCTTTTCACACACAAGTTCCCTTTCCTGAGCACCACAGCTTTGCAGGAGCTGAAATGTGAGATGTACAAAAAGAAGTTGTTATATTTGTTCTTAGTAAACTATCCTAGAGAATACCTGGAATATCACGAGGGCAAGTAAGCAAACGGTTTTGTATTTAGTATGCATTTGTAGAACAAATACTTCAGAAATAGTTTCACGTGACTCTCAGCTCAATTCTGAACAAAAAAGGTGCATATCAGGTCTGGCAGTAACTGCTTTTGCTTTACTTACACTAAAATGAAGTGGAAGGAGGCAGAACACTGACCTATAAATATTGAACTTTAGTAGGAGAACCAACATCAGAGATGGAAAAAGAGTAAAAAGGAAACAAAACAAATAATTTACTCCATTATCAAGATTTTAGAGCAGAAATACATGTAGAAATAGTTTTAGGCTATCTTATATCAATTTCCATAAGCATACTCTATAACAAAAAAGCTACTGCAGCATCAGATAACATCTCAAAGTGAAACTGCTGAAACAATCTCTATGCACCTGCAGAGCAAACAAAACTGAATACATCTGTTTAAGTTATGATAAATCCTGAACAATTAAAATTGTGATAGAAATACTGCTACCCAGTTAGACCACTGAATCTGAGAGGGGAAAGAGGGTATGCAGACAGAATAAGAATCTCAAAATCTTGGAGAATTCTCCTTCACTTTAGTGCCTTGCTCTTGTACAGGTTCAATAGCAACAGAAGAAAAAGATAACTGCTCAAAAAGCCAGTCTGTCCTGCCTTCTTGCTGGTTGGTTCTTGACAAATCATCTGGGGAGCAGTTACCATTTTAATGGCATTGTCTTACAGGAACTTCTTTTAAAACTTGTTTATATCCTGGGTTTAATGATGAGAGGTTGGTCACCACTAAACACATCACTGTAATGACTACAAGAGAATAAATAGCTCTTCAAGTAATCATCATTGAAGAGAAATGCTGGTTCTTACCAAGAGGGAGAGAACAAACTCATACAAGACCGTAATCAAAATTTTCTGTACAACTTAGTTTTCAGTACAACTACAAAATACACGAGAACATTTCAAAAATTCAGCAGCGACCACTTTTGCAAAGCAACAGAACATCTTGGCACAATACATACCAGCGTTGCCCTGTCCTTGGATCGCAGTGGTGATAGGTACTATGTGCGTTCCGTTCTGTGTTACAGTTTTTATTGGTAGCTGGTGTTGACCTAGAGGTGCCTGTTGCACTATGGTAACTGTCTGTAAGGGGGTGGTCTGAGATGTCTGAATGATACGACTAGCAGCTCCTATTGTAGCATGACTAATAGCAGGTATAGGCTCCACTTTAACTGAAAAACAGATGATAAAACATTGGTAAAGACAAGAACACATTAAAAATTCATTTACTTTTACTACAGGAAAGTAGTTTTACTTCACTACTCAGTGCAGATGCATACTGTTTAATTACTAGCTCCAAGATGCATGAGGAATTACGATGCATTTCAAGTACTACACTTCAAACTGGAAGTAAATTTCAAATAATAATCCTTCCATATAAAGACCTCCCACAGCAACTAACCCCCCAGGTTCTCACCTTTTACTTCCTTGTGGTCTCCATTCTCTTGAGGTTCTACCTTGGGCTGGGTTACCATCGCAGCTTGCGTGACTACTGCCTGTCCAGCTACAGTGTAAGTGTTTGCTGGTGCTAATCCAGTCACGTTTGTGACAGACACAGCTGGTATCTGGTGAACAACATGAACTGTCTGAACTACAGGCTGCTGGGATGTTGATGTTGTCACAGGAGTTGCAACAGTGTAGGTGACGGGTTTAATAGTTTGTGGTAGCTGCCGTTGTACAGTAATTAAAACTGGTTGGCTAGATAGAGGTGATCCTATCAAGAAAGAGACAAAAATTAGGCTGCTAATTTTAATTATTTAATTTAAGTCAGTCATTCTTTTAACTTAATGTTAAAGCCTCATAAGATTAACAACCTTCTTCATTAATGCCTGAGTGATCCAAAAGATAAAAATGGATAATGAAGATCATGCCACATGGCATTCAGTGCTGGATTAGCTCGGTACAAGCTGTAACCATTTCGGCAAAAGCCCCCTTGCCATGCCCCTGCAAATGCAACTGTACTGCCAAAGCTATGCTTAATATTCATTCGGTAAAACTGCCTTCCGTAGATGGGAATTAAAGTGTGCTTCATGTACTGTGTGAAGGACCTCTGCGGTGGCAGAACTCCCAGCTTCCTAGGCTGGGGATGCACGGTCTCTGCTAAGGACTGGTTGCCTTTGTCACAGAATGGTCACTGCTACTCTTCCAGGTGCATCACCAACAAAATGGATGGCAAAAGTATATCATCTAAACAAATAAATATGTATTCCATCACACCTTGCCCTTGCTTTTTTGTTTGTTGTTTTTTTTTGTTCATGTTTAAAAAAAAGGAAAATTCTTATCATGCATATTTGTTCTCTCTCTTTAGCCTTGCAACTCTTTCACTCCCCAGCATTGAAAGGTTGAAATGACCACAGATGTATGTCAGATATTTGCTTATTTCTGTAACCCCCCAGTTAATGTATTTATTTTTCTAAACCAGAAAGAATATGTTGTATCCAAAGGAAGTGACAAGTATTGCAAGACAGTACAGTCCTATACAGGACAGAAGCACAATCCCTGCTTAATAATAAAGCCATTAAGGGTTCTGATACACACAGATAATGCAGCCTCTATGTCTGCAAAAAGCTGTTTACCTGCTATGTTTACATGCTTTACAGTGATTGCTCTAAATGTGAAGGGCTTAAATATTTTTACTGATTTTTGGTGTACTTGTGAAATCTTGGTAGTGCGTGCATATAAATATATATACACATACACACACACACTTGTATTATATATTAGCCCTCTCCCATCTCCAACCCCCAAACGCTTATTTCAGGATTCCTCACCTGGGGCACTCTGTGCAAATCGTGCTTCTTGTATTACCGCTAGTTTTGGCTGGATAGCACTAGGCTCAGGTTCCATTGGGACTGGAGATCCTTCCCGGGACAGACTCTCGGGGGTCTGGACTCCACTGGAGTGTGCAGACAACACTCCAGAGTGATTAGGAGAGGCTGGGGCACTTCTGCATTTAAAAATGAAAGCAGCAGCTGATGTGTTTTAACTTCTGAACTGTGACAGACAGTGACCTTCCTCTACAGAGACTGTAACACACACTGCCCACAGGAGGGCACCTCTGCCTTCTGGCAAGTACAGTTACAACCCAAAGCAGTTTTGATGATCTTTTAAAAAGCTTTTGTTAAACAAGAACAGGATTTAAAAAGCAAACTTCAGGTATAGTTAATGGAACAGAAGTGGCTGGATGCCTTCTTAATGTGACTCTCTACACAATCTGTGAAACATGAACATTTCTTCTGGTGGAGAAAGATGGTGAGCAAATCTGTCTAAAGGGCAAGCCAAAAAAAATACACCAGTAGAAAGGCCATAACTTCACAAAGGGAGTAAGTAAAACCCTTGTATTTTCCCATCAAATTCTGCTTGAACATAGATGCATACTTGTAATTTCTAAGTTCAACACAACGGTAACTGTTTTTTGATAATTTTCTTTGCTGATTTAAAGTGCAGTTTAAATGGCAGTTAGAAATTAAAATTATAATTCTGTTAAAAAAAAAAAGAAAAACAACAACACAACCCAAAGGTACAGCAAGACTTGCTTACATTAACAATCTGACAGTTAGTTATGTAAATTGAGTCAGTTCTTTAATACTGAAAATAATCAATAAAAACAAACCTAGTGTTTTGGCAGCCTCCTCGTAAATCATACAGAATTCAAATAATGAGTCTGGATGAAATTAAATTACTGAACTTGTGACTGTATCCAAAACTATCAAGTCTGTATCAGCCTGAAGATTAAACAACAGCCATAGTCTTTTTGTTCATCTGTTTTTCCTTACCTAGAAGAGAGTGGTCCCAGAGGGGTTCTAAAGCAAGGTACTCCCCTAGGCCGCCTTTTCCTAAAAGCCTGCTCTATTAATTTGCTTTCAGAGGCAGGGTCTATCCTCCAGAATGAGCCTTTGCCTGGTTCTTCCTGGGAACGTGGTACTTTGATGAAATAACGATTCAGAGAGAGATTGTGACGTATTGAATTCTATGGAACATAAAAAAATATGTAGAATTCATATAACTTTTTCAAGTCAGAATGTGGCCTACTGCAGCAGTTTGTACTACAGGAGACTCGGGGTTCAGCTCTTTCATTCCTTAATTCAACAGGAGTCAGAGCACTGCCAAGGTAGTGCCATAAACCTGGAAGGTACTCTTGCATTTTTCAAATCTTTGCCAACAGTTAAAAACCAGTATGTTAACGTGAAACACGGTGATTGCAACACTGTTAGAACACTACAAATACTTGAGCATAATGCAGTGTAAAAAAATCAAGAATTAGCAGTCCTCATATACCACCCTTCCCCAGGTGTCAAGGAAAATATCAGGTTGTACTACAAGGGCCAGCAAAACACAGAATATGCTGATTCTGATCTTACACAATTCCCCTCTGTTACTGTTCCATAATACAGAAAGAGAAGATTAAATTACACAAGATCCAAATACAGCTAGATTGTTGGGAGTTCACCCACAGTCTCTGTCTCAACAGAGGAGCCAAGGATTTAGTTTGTCTAGAAAAACAACAAATGGCAGTGGGTTCTAAAACAGCTCTTCAGTGAGATCTCTGCCACTCCGCTCTAGTTTGCGCATTGCTTTATCCTCACTTTCCTGTAACACACAACCCTGATCAAAAAGATGCAGAAAACTGCTAACGCTCTGAAGTATCTATCTATGCTCGGCTTTGTGCACGTGCTTTTTAAATTTAAATACATAAACCTAAAATCTTTCAAAACATTATCACCGAAGCAGAAGAAAGTAAGTGTAAGAATACATACTGACATACTTGTGGGAGAACAGGGGAAAATGGAGAAAAGGCTTTACATTAACAAAAGCTCCTCAAAATCCTTCTTAGACGTATGTATTCATGACCCTGAAGGCAAATTTCAAAAACTTAAAGAAATGATAACCATGTATGGTTTCTTAAATGCAAACTGATGAAACCAGAAATGGTTTTTGTTGCCAAAAATTGAAACACAACTAGAAAGATGCCAAGAACATGCCTATAAACTGTATTTATTTCTCCGTATGCTAGAATAAAAGAGTAGATCCAAAAGTACCTGCTAAAATACATTCACAAAGAGTCCTCTAGTCAAAATGAGAGTTTTATATACTAAAAGATATTAATACCTCAACAGTACTTACTAAGGTATAGGATTTGGACATTATACACATGTATATACTCTCTGGTTTGAATAATATGCATATATGGCCTCAAATATTATTTAAGACATCAATCAGATAAAATCACCTTAACTATAATTTAATACTTGAAGGATAAGAACTAGCAAAGCCGCTGATACATGAGGTACACCTGTTGCTGTTATAGCAGTAACTACTAGTGACTGATCAGCATCTAATTTTCAGCTTTTTGCTTTATTTATTGATTTAGAAACAGGTGCTAATTATTTATTCCAGAACATATGTCTGCTGTGTCTATTATCCTGGCTTTGTTAATCATTCTACATCTAAATGCATACACTGTTCTAAGACAGAATTCTTTAACTGCGTTGCAATGTATGCGTGGTTACATGATGCTTACATAAGGAAGCATTATACACACAGATACTCAACATATTTCAGAATAGGAAGCAAAAAGCAGACCAACATTTCATAAACAGAATCCTACTGCTAAAACAGATCTGTTAGTACGACTGCAGCCAGAATTCTGCATTATGTGAGAAAGGGAAAAAAATCTTCTAGGTGCTTCCTAGCCAGAACAAGAGTTAAGTCCTTCACTAGCCAAACCATTAGAAAAAGTTTGTAGAAGTGACATTCCCCATTAACCTTGGAATTCTCATTAAGAATGAGTCAACTTTCACATAGACTCTATGACAAATAAGTATGTGATTAATATTTAAAATCTATTCCTCCATGAGAGGTCATATACTCTTTAGTCTTCTATTGTAGAGCAAGCAGCGTATTAATGCTTCCTCGCTTTACCCCTCCCCCAGTCTCTCCAAATTTTATTTCCCTGAAATAACTCCAGAGCATGCCTCTGTTGCAGATCATGACTGTACTAAGAGCAGCACTGTGAAACTGATACTTGGTGATCGACAGGGCAGTCTGAACGTTACACGGGCAAACTGGCCAATCCTGCTAATTGTGCTCTTCTGTCCTTCACTGAAACTAAAAACAGCAGCAAAGGCATTGAACCTTTACACGATCTGGAAAGACTATGCCAGACTGATTCATACTCGGTTAGTCATCCTGGAAAATGCTGGGGCTGGTCTCTTTAAAAAGGAAAAGAAAGCAGAAATTAATTCTACAGAATTGAAGGGTTTGGGCTAACGCAGTACAGAATCAGTCAAGTTCACAAGTGGGCTACTGTGGAAATAAAAGGCACATAGTGCTAGACAACAGGTAACACATGCTTGCTCCTTCACTGTGTTGCATGGTCAAGATCCCCCTCTGCAAATAAACTTGTACTTGTAATATTTAATATCTTAATTTTATCCTGAGATAACAATACATATGCTTATGCAATTAAGTTACAAAGCATAACCACATTCCTGGATAGCATACATATACTTAAATCCACTATGCTAACTGTCTTGCTCCCAGAAGTCTGTATGTATTGCTCCCGCAGGTTTGGAGAATACTGTAACAGGAATAAAGTGATATTTCAAGTAACAAATAAGGTGTATTCCCTACTTTGTTGGACATGTTACAATCAGAAAAGAGAGACAATTTCACTCATTTAACAAATCCTATTTATGAAGGGCTGCTAGGCTCACCAATTGACTTATGACCAAGATGTTTCTTGAAGCAACAATAAAAAACATTCTAGAAATCAAGTTTACCTGCCAGCCCTTGTCTGCTGTCCTGTAGTATGGATAATTTTTAGTTATGTGCGTATAAATTCCATTTAGTGTAAGCTGCTTATCAGGTGCCATTGTAATTGCTTGTACTATTAACTGTGCATAGGAGTAAGGTGGTTTAGAGTCGTCCTACAGAAGAAAAAGAAAAGTCTGGGTCAATAAAATTTAACAATACACGCATCCTTTTATAAATTAAAAGGTACAAAACACAATTAACTTGATTTAAGGTAATTCTGGACAACCGAAATTTTCAAGCAGAAAAGCTACAATTGTGCTCTTCTGTTTAGTAGATTTTAAGATAAGACTAAAATGTGGAGAAACAAACATTAAAGAATTTTCAAACGCCTGTAAATAGATATGTAACTGCATACACATACAGCCCCTCTCCAAAGGTGAGGGGGAAGGGAGGTGTCAAAATAAATGTCACGTCTAATCACAAAATCCTAAAAGTTAAAAGTTGGGAAAAAAAAGAAGTTGCATTGTGACGTAGTGCATATACTCCAGTAACAAAATTAGTATTTCAAAAGTATTGCATTCAGTTAAGACTTAATTTACAGTTTTGATTTCAAACAATGCTTACCTTTGGGCTATCTCCACCCGATGCTTCCTTGTCATTTTCTGACTGTGAATTGTCAGCCATTAAATGTAGGTCAGATGGTATTACACGACTCATTTTGTACCCTGAAGAGCCTGCACCACGAGGGCTAGATGGGCAGGAATTTGCAGCACTGTAGAGCATAAAAAGAAGATCCTACTATTTTGTTATACAGTATATCACCACATTATATTTAATCAAAAAGCTCTTATTGCAGAAAAGGCCACTACCAGCACTTCCAGAGCAGAGTTAAAGGCCTGTCAGTATTTCCAATATAAACCCCCATTTTCCAAGCCTTTCTAACTCATCCATGAGAATTAAAATCACTGCGGGAAGAAACCTGTCAAATGAAGCTCAGGCTTTGCTCCTCAAAGGAAAAAGGATTAACTGATTTATTAGGTTGCACTTTATTCATGTAAGATTTGCCAACAGAAAAGTCCATTTTAAAATGAGCGGTTGCTTATGTATTAAGCCCCTCATTTGAAACAAGAAACACATCGTGCCTGAAATTTCTACCATATGTTTGTATTTAGTCTGCTCAAAAAAGATCCTCTCCTGTGCACTATTTTTGCACAGTTGAGAAAATATAACAAGCAGTGAGGCAAAAAATGATTCTCATTGAAATCTAAAACATTATTTTAATTGTTTGCAGGTGTGTTCATATACATACACAAACATAGATGTGTATAAAAATTCTAAACTCTATAAATAGGCTACTTCAGCACTGACTTAATCTGATTTCACTCAGTATTAGGTCAACAGAGCAAATACACTGTTACAAAGTAAAACTACCAATTGAAGGAAAGAAGTCCATCCGGATACCTCACATTTTGCCATCCGTCACAGAAAAACAAAGCTAAAAGTGTGTTGATTCCACTGAACATGCTCCTCAAGGTTGTTCCCCTGTCTCACAGGAACTACAGCTGCACACAAAAATAGTTTTCCTTCTACAACTCCCATTTCGCCAACAAGAGGCACTCAGTGGGCAATGTCTGTGCCCTTCCCTGAAAAAACACTGTCAGCTCTCTACAAGGGCACATACTTGGCAGAGATTTATATTGCAACTGATTTCAGCAGAGTCCGCAGCAATTCTAAAACGTAACTAAGAGTTAGAATGGCAAAGGCTGCTGTGCCCCCAGAACCAGCCTATCCTCAATGACAATTTTTAACCTAACTTGAATCTATGGTTTCAAACAACGAAAAAATAAAGCTAGAAAACAGCATTTGGATTTACACAATAACACTAATAAATTGACATCTGCCAAGTTTTGTTTATGTCTGACCTCTAAGGTTTCTTGCTATCTCCCTCTATACGTACAGAAACATGGCAGGCACTACAGACTGGGCAATATATTTAAAAAAAAAATATTATTGGACTTGAGTTTCACACCATAGGAAATCCAGCACTAATAATTTGCCCCCAGTGATATGCTATACAAAGGAGACTGATGTGTTTTTGTTTTTTTTTTTGATGTGTTTTATGGAAGAATCCTTGATTAGAGCCAAAACAGGCAACTATTTTTTTATTTTATTGTTTAAATATAGGTCACTGCTGTTCTGTGTTTTTACATATCAACTGACAACATCCTTCTCCTGAGCTCCCTTTAGCATATATTGACAAAGCGACACATATGGTATAATCAAAGCAAGTTTACAGGTCTTCTATAAAACAGGATGATTTGAAGAGAAACTGTCATGCTTTGCTCTCAAAATAGACTCAAAACTGTCATCTTTTTTTTTGTTTGTAATAAACTGTACTCAACAGGTGCATGAAAGCCCCAAAGAGAATTACAAAATTCATAGTGAGGCAAAGACTGTGGTGATATACGTGATATTATCTGAAATATTTATGAGCTGCTCTGTCATTTCTTGGGCAAAATATGTTTTCCTTGAATTTTAATAAGAACGCAAACCTGTTATACAGTCAAGTCTAGATCCCTTTTCTCTCTGCTTCCACTATTTATATAGATCACATTAAACACTACAACATCTCAATGTTGCATTGAGATCACAAGCACAAAATAAGTCAATTTTGTCGCAAGCATGAGAGAAGTCAATTATCCTTACACTTATATTTCATTAATAGGATCTACATTTTTAAAGATCAGTCATTAACAGCCCTTCACTCACATGAAGACACAGGAAGTTAAAGAACCTTCAAAGACATGTGTGGTTTTGAAAAATAACTGTAAGTGAAATTTTTGCTCCTAAACCTTCTGTGAATTTTCAAAGTTCTATTTAAACTAATTTTACTAATTTGTGAGCACAGCTAGCTTATGTTTAATTGAATTTCATCCCAAATAAATCAAACAATGGCTACAATTATCAAATTAAGGAGGACAAGCAAGTAAAAACCCCAAGTTAACCTCCCTTGCAGAAGACCTCCCTACAGTGAACTCTTATGTTACACTTCATTTTAAGTAAATCCTCTGTTTACGTCCAGTAATGACCAATCAAAACTAAATCAGCTTTTGGAGCAAGAAATCAGTCTGTTTTCCACACTCTAATGATAACCAAAAAATATTTTTTCTGTTGGTAAACTTTAAGGGGGACAGTGAATATCAGGATGTTTAAAATGGTATAATTGGGACTTATCTCAAGTCTTCCCATAAGCATTCAAGAGCAAAAAGCAATCTAAATCATCTGGAATGCAAATAAAACATATGTTCCTTTGTTGCAAGAATCCTGAGCAAACTGGTACACACTGATCAAATGACATTTGGATACTAACGTCTGCTCATACAACTATTTTCACAGGTAGCAGAGTGGTAGTTTTCTCCAAGGCAGGGTACGCTGAGCTTAACTTTCACTGCAAAAGCAAAATACGTAAAATGAAATAGAAAACTGCTTCAATTTTGTAAACACATATTGCCCTATATTCAATCTACGGGGTTTAAATACCTGATGGTTCCTGTGGGAGAAGGGAGAGGGCTGATCAGGTGAGCCATGTTGTCTGGAATGTTTATCGTTAAGGGAGAGATCTGGGGTTGCACAGGCTTCACTGGGGACTCCGGGGCCTCCTGTTTTTCTCTCTTTTCATTGGACAGAGCTGTGAATGTTATCTTTATATTTGTGCTGGGAAACCTGAAAGTACAGCTGAAAAATGAAAAACAAGTATGTAAGCCAGTTGTTTACAGAAAGTACGTTTTTTTTTCTTTTTTTTTTTGTTTTGTTTTGTTTCGCATAACTTGCACATATCATCGTATTTAAAAGTTATGCTATTTACATAATTAGTTGTATCCACCTTCATCTTACTGGCCATAGAGATCAACATGACCAGAAAAAGATCCCCACGTAAATAACTTTAAAATTTACAAGGAAATATAAGCAAATGCAATTATCTGTAACGAGGGCAGTTTGTTTGTAATTGCTAAACTTTCTGAGGTTCATCCTGATCTTGCAGCTATCCCTAAAAGTAGTACTATTTTGAAGACAAAAGGCTATTATTTTGTGGTGTCAAAGAATGGCTGCTGCAAACCAACAAGTATGTCCATGACAATCAAAACCAATCAGGAGCAAATCTGAGGCCTAACCAGCTTCATAGACTGTTTTCACAAAAGCTCCGTTTTCTTTTCTCTTAAACATGTTAAACTCCTAGCAGTCCTAATTCTGACCATTTTCAGGGTATACAGCTGCTGCAGTGCCACATTCAACTATCCGTTATGTAAAGGTGAATTTAAGAATGAAATTCAATAAACTTTCAAATTTCATATATTACCAAGTATTGCACCCCCAAATTTAAAGACTGATTATAATCATAATATGATTGAAATTACCTATGTGGTTTTTTTTGGTTTGTTTTCACAGGTGGAAAATAAAATGCAATTAATGCACCTTTGAACATTTTCCTTTTTTCATCCCTCTGTGTAAGCATTTAGCTGTTAACCCAATTAAAGGGAACAGGCTATTTATAACTTCTGAGTAAATAAACAGGTTGAGCAAACAAGAAACTTAATTTTCTCTCAACAAAAGCATTTACAGAAACGCAGTTCAAATAACTTTACTATCTTCTTTCTTAATTAAGCTGCTAGCCTACACAGCACTAAATCCCACGACTGTATTTACCCACCTCTTCCACACAAGGAAGAGGACTTTCCAGTCATACATTACCTAGAAACAAACCTTAGGAAATGTTTTTAAAGTGATTTTATGTAGACCTGGTTTTATAAAGGAGGGAAGCTATGATACTGGAACAGGCCTAAGAAATGTAGCTATGAAAGCAAGATACAGACTGCAAACAAAAGCCATCATTTCTCTGAAAAAATACACAACATGAAAATGATGCAAGAATTGGAAGGCATATCAAGCTGAAGAGTAGTCTTAAAAACATTAATTCTCACATGTTTGGGTTTCTGTGTCTTAAAGGATGTTTAGAAAACAAAGAAAACATTTGATTTTTACTACATGTACTTTTTTACTTGTATTACACACGTGTTGCAATGATTCTTTTTTCCTACAATTCACACCCAAGCATGAGGAAAAAGAAAAAGGCGCAACAACGACCTTCCTCTTCCCTCTTGTGTCTCAGTATGGCCTACGTCCAAATTTAACAGGTGACCTATTTCTGAAACATGCTCAACGTACTAAATTAGGAACAGAATCCACACCAAAAAGCATAGATGCATTTCACTGGGAAAGTCATGGACCAATTTGTGTGTTTTTTTATTTTTTATTTAGTATCTTCAGGATCAGCTCACTAACGTGCTTTTTCCAGTAGAAGTATTTTCTGCCTGTATTGTTTCAGCAATCATTGAAAGAGGTCTCAGCTGTTTGGCTACTAAAAATGTTTTCCAAACATTTCAGTTCATCAGCAATAATGACACCACCACTCCCTAAGTTTATGCCAGAAGAGGGTAGCCAAAGGGGACCTTTTTGCTAAAAACCTAATCAGGAAGATTAAATGAAAATCGCTGTGGGAAACTCAACAGCAATATTTCTTTGACAGAGACAGGCTCAAACTTCAGAATCACCTGTTTGACATATTTTACAAGGCTAGTCCATACCTGCAGAGTTACTACAGACCAAGCTTATTTCAACCTAAAAGAAACGCAGGAGCAACTGGATGTGACTTCAGATTCTCATTCGCTGGCTCAGGGCCTTGGGGCCAGCAGCAAATAAAGACCAGCCGGTGTCCCCTAGTGCCGGGCACAGTGGGGAGGAGGTGTGTCTTAGAGCTTCAACACCTACCAGAAATACACACACACAAGGCTCCCGATGTTCTGCATCGGTATGCACACAAACAGCTCCCTTCTCAAACTACCGCTCTGCCTTCAGGTATTATCTGCCCCGTGGGCATCTTTTGCAAAAAAGAAAGGGAGGATTGTTGTAGATGAGACTAAAGCAGAGATTCCAAAGCAAAGCTGACAAACGTTAGTCCAAAACGTCAGCTGGCTTTGGGAAAAAAAACAAAACCAAACGAGGAGCTTGACTAACTGCAGGTACAGTACAGGTTATAAAACGTATAGGTTACAAAAGTGCCACGAATCCAGTTTTAATACCAAACCCAAAGCTGTCACTGCTGTAGTTCATGTTTCACATGCTGAGTCAAAGGACAGCGTTGCTGAGGCGCTGCTTACACATCACTCTCTGGCTTAAACATGTGAGCACCTGAATCGTGTTATCAAATACCATATCTGTCAATTGATTCATGTTTGCAAACAGGTTTTTAATAGAAGCATATTTTTAATAACTGGAATATGGCCAAAAAGCAAAACAAGAAGTGTCTACTAAGAGATTTTCTGCGTAACTTAAATTAATGCATACATACTGCATTTACTTCCAAAATCAGAACCAAGTTGGTTTGGGCATATTCTTGAATTAAACCATGGCCTAAACAAACCCCACAGCACACCCAGAGGCAGAGACTTGCTCAAACATTTAGTCTATAGCAAGCTGAAGTCAACTTTACTCACTCTTTAAAGTGTTTACAATAGTTTTCTGATGTGCTAGCACACGATGGTTGGTATAGAATAACCTCATCTATACAATCCACTTTAAAAGAATAAAACTGAAAAAATAAAGGCATAGTACTGCAAATGGTCGCTCTATAGCTCACTTACTCAGCTAACCCCCATTCCTCCTTTAGAGGCTGATGCCATTCAGGGTAGGAAATCAACAGAGCCATGACTGGACCAACAGAAAAAAAAGTTTACAAAACATCTGTGTTTAAAGGGTTACTAAAGAGTTACATGATGAAACACTTGTGTGGTAGGTATCCAAGCGAAGAAAACAAACAGACTATTTAGCTGACCTGCCACTGTTGCACTGTATGTATTTCAAACAACTACTCACTGTACCCACATTTGAGTAATTTTATTTGTTTACTACGAAAAGGTCTTGGGTCATACTTCCTACAGAGCATCAAAAAGGAGGACAGATATTTACAATCTAGGAAACTGCAGCAAAGGTGTCACACTTAAAATGCACCTGAGGATCCTAATTTTCTTTTAAAAAGTTAATTCTGGGTTAACTATGGGAAAAGGTGAGAGGGAGGACAGATGAGCAGCACCTAGACATTTCCAACAATTCCTTGGAAAACCATTCCTACCTGTACAGCTCCCAGCAACACGGAGACCTGCTGATCTGGGCACTACCTCTGCTGAGAACGCTTAGCAACTCCGTAGGGTGCCGGGTGGCTTAAGTTCTAGTTCTGTCATATCCGTATTTCTAATATTTCCTCACTTTCCCTCAGCAGTTCTGTCTGTACTGCAGGGAGAAGCTAATTATACACCTGTAGGTCTGCCTGTATGAAATTACTGTCTGACTGAAAATGAGGAAATGTTCTGTCTCCATCTGGTGAGCTGAAACACAGAAGCAGGAATTCAGTTTTCTCCCCCTCCATAAGCCCTGCAATGAAACTCAGTGCCTTGGTATCCTTTGAATCAGTCTGTTCTCATTGCCTCTTAAAAAACAGGGCAGAAATTGGACAGAAGCCGCTCTCTTGTGCTCCTGTTATCAGCACTTCCAGATTCTCCATTCAAATAGATTATGGGGGTTCAACACTAATAGCTCCGTATGTCATGGTACTCCCAACATTCCTGTTCAATTCCTTTATATCCATAATGCCACTGAACTCCAATAACTTCAAGGATTCCCTAAGTTTTAAACAGACTGAGAAGAATAACAAGATGTGAGGTTTTCAAACCCTTGCTTACCAAGAGCCAAGGAAAGCCTCAAACTTTCATATTTAAAAGGTTAGAAAAAAAGAACCCAGCCAGCATCTGAGAGATTTGTTTGTTTATTGCCAATTTCTGACTTCAAATGCTTTAAATACAAGCACAGGCAGCAGAGTAGCTCACCTCCAGGAGGAACTGAGGTAATTAACACCACCACCTGAACCACCAGACTTCCTCCAGCTTAGGCCTCCTTTGACAATACAGCAGGCTAAGATGATGCTGTTCATTCCTCCCTCTCCTCCCCAGCAGCCTAGAAACCATCACACCTCGAGACAGGGCCTCCCTTCCAGGGAAGGGAGATTCACAACTAACCCGTTCTCTAATGGCTAATTCTCACTTAAGAACCATGTCCTAGCTGCTCTCTCCCCATCGCTCCAATAAAACCAATCTACACAACCAATTACTTAATTTATACTCCTAGTAGAAGATGTGCACACTTTGAAGCTTAAGTTGCCAGTAAGAT
This sequence comes from Anas platyrhynchos, assembly GCF_047663525.1. Taxonomy (NCBI): domain Eukaryota; kingdom Metazoa; phylum Chordata; class Aves; order Anseriformes; family Anatidae; genus Anas; species Anas platyrhynchos. The sequence goes on from NC_092605.1 coordinate 7,281,880, forward strand.
ACTATGATGCACAGTTACAAGTGCATATTTGACTCCATTGCGTTTTAAAAGTCAAGCAAAAACTTTTCTACATCATTCACAAAGGACAAATGAGAAACTGAGTTTGGGAGGGACTTTTGAAGGTCTCTAACCCAACCTCCTGCTGACAGCAGGGCTATTTTCCAAACTACATCAGGTTTTTCTGGGCCGTGGCTTATCAAATTTTGAAGTGTTCAACAGATGGAGTTGGGCAATCCATTCCTGTAATTAGCCTCCCTAATGGTGAACGGTTTTTCCCGTTTGTCAGGGTATAATTCTTTAGTTGCTTTAGTTGCAACTTGTTACAGCCATCCATCCTCAGCCTCTGATCCTCTCAGCGCTGCCTTGCACCATCTTTTCCATAATTGCACCTCAGGCAGGGACAGACTGCAATGAGATCCACCTCTGGGCTTCCCCAGGCAAAAGGAATCCAGATCCTCTCCTCGTATGCAGTGTGCTGGTTCCCAGAGCACCTCAGCAGCCCTCCACCACCCCCTCTGGTCTGTCTTTTTGCTGTCGTTGCATTTTTGAGGGCCCCAAAGCAGACACAGTTACTGCCCAGCACAAGGCCAGCCTCCATCATCACAAGGGTGCAGCGCTGAAACATGTGTGCCTGCCCCTCCGTTGGGACCTCCTCCACGGTTCCTCCTCGGCAGAGCTGCTCCCAGGCAGGCATTTCCCAGCCAAACCCAGCCCAGACGCAGAATTTGGCGTTAGCCTTTGCTGAGCCTCACAAAGTGCCTGACGGCTTCCCCCCAGCCTGCTGCTGTCCTTCTGAACACCAGCCCTGCTCCGGTGCTGCCTGCAAGCTGCTCAGGGTGCTCTCTGCCCCGCATCCCAGGTCACTGAGCCCAGTCCTGCAAGGTCAGAAAGCTCCACAAGGGTCCTGCTTCATCTGTGCTGTCCTAAGCGACGTCTGCAAATGAAATCTAAGAACAGCAAATCAAAACCGGGCGGCATTCAAACATCCATGGGAACACAGTATTTGGAAATTACATGTGGCGCCTCCTGCTAATGGACAAATGTCAGCGTGCAAGAACACAGTCCCCAATTCCATCTTTTCTCCATTGCTGCTCCATTTATTATTTCCATCACAACAGATTATTAGGAAATTAATTATGAATTGAACTAGAACTAACAGTTATTTTTAACAGATTTTTAAATAAGCAAAGCTTAAAAGATATCTTTATAAATACAGCCATAAATACAGCGGAGAAAAAAAAAGATACAGCAAGTTGAAGTACAATTACATACAAATTCAGTCTCTGTAAAACCTGCGCATTGTGCCTTTGCATCCTAAGAAAAGGTGCGTCTCTGCAGAAAGAGCTGAACTTGGCTCCTCTCGCAGCTCAAAGTGACACATGTGAAACACTCACAAATCAGTAAGAAGGGCTGCGACTCCATCTCTTGGAGAAACCCGAAAGCAGTAACCCCTGTCAGCTCAGAGAAAAAGTAATTCCATTGCCAAGGAGAAAGTGTTTTCTACATTCTCCAGAAGAGACAATTACTTTTCCTAGCTTTCTCATCTTCTGAATATTATACCAAAAGCTTTCCAATGGTTCAACACCAAGAACAGGCATACTAAATTATTCACTTCCAGAATTTATTTTTAAGACTTTGGTCTATGATTAATTGAACTCTAAGTCAGTACTGCCGCACTTTCCAGAACAGAATCGTCCTCTTTAGACCTACACAGAAGCAACAGAAACAAAACTTAATAAGACAAATTGAACTGAACTGCTTTAAAACTGAGTCAAAATTCTAAGATAAAGTACCCAACAGTTAAAAATCTGCGTTTCCAAACTAACAGAGAAAGTAGAATTATAAATCCATCAAAGAGTCACAGTGAAAGCTCCCTGAAAACAAATAAAACTAAGAAGTTGTTATTACTAATAAAATAGAGGTTATTAAAAAAAACTTGCACAATTTTTATAGTAAGGATTTCCTTGAGTTTTTAAACACAAGTAATGGTTCAGAGATTTCTTTTATCAAGTATTTTCTAGGAGTTCACAGAAAGGTATTCCTGTAAAATTTTCCTATAATAAGAAAAATGCTGGGAGCATGGTTAACTTTGTAACAGATACACTGAAGCACAGTGATCCAGTGTGTTGTAACACCAATTAGGTCACAATTAGTTTCTTATTGTCCTGAACAGAGAGAACCTTTTCATTGGTCAACTTTTATACAGACACTTGTTCACCTACACCAGGTGCTCCTACCACAAAGGTTAGCTCTAACCTTTTATAAAAGCTCTAACCTCATTTATAAACCTAACTGTTCATAACAGAATAAAAGCAATATCCCTTTTTCCCCATTGACTATTAGGGAATAAAAAAAAAAAAAAAATTACTTATAGAATTTAAATTCGAGGGACACAAGGCCCGACTCCTCTACCAGCTTTTAGAGAGGAAGTTTCTGAGGCTTTTCTGCTTGCAGTCGACCCCACCCTGTGCAGCAAGGTGAAAAACTTCCCCAGCAGGAACCAGCATCACTTCCTACAGGTACACGTGTACGCACACAGACACACGCACCTTGTCCTGGTATAGATTCCTCCTCCCAGCTTGCTTGATTTAAAGGCGCCTCCATGATTTAAGCTAAGTCTCGATTTGGTTAATTTACCACAAAGTTGCATTCAATTCCATGTGGCCAGTACCGGTCAGGACACCGCTAGAGGTTAGCCGAAAAGCAACCGCTGTTTAAAAAGTGGCAACTCTCTCCTCCGGGGCGTGAGTCATGCCCTCGTGTGTGCTTCCCTTAATTCTCTGTATCCTTTGCAATTGATTTCTGTTGACTAAAGATCGATGCTGGAAAAGCATGTCCTCCACAAACAGCAGATGTGAGGGCTCTGGAGCAATCTCAGCATCCAATATCATGAAGAACAACAACAAAAACCCTCAGAGTTTTAAACCAGGAATTAAGACTTTTTATTTTGTGCACTATTTTTCACGAGCGTTGGTGTGTTTTTTCAGGTGTGCCACCAGCGCCCACAGAATGCCATAAACCACCAAGGAAAACTGCCCGAAAGAAAAAACACCCTGATCTTTCTATCCACTTGAATGTCATAAAATTCAAAGCAAAGACCTATGCATCATCAGAAGTGATAAAATATTGCTTTAGCCCCATTTTAATTCAAGTTGGCCTACATTATAGTTTTATCAAATTCTAAGCAAAGGCTGGAAACATGACCTAGCTGTAATTAATGGCTCCTCAATAAGAAACCTCATTTACATACATCTTCCTTCAGGTTTCAGCAACTGTGTAAGAAGTTTGAAAAGTTATTGGTAGTCACTACAGGAATGGTGCTAACCCACTTTGAGAAGGCTCTAGAACAAGTCTGTCTGCGTCAAAAACGGATCCTATGACAACAGAATATTGATGACGATGACGGGAACATTCCCAAACCACTCACAGCGTAACAGAAACTGAGTAATGAGCACACATTCCTGTTTGAAATGCTGCTTCATACTCCTTTGCTGATTAGAAAGCTAACTTTGTGAGAAACGAGGCACTTTTAACCCTATGTTCACAATTGTTTCGTGAAGGGCATTTAAGAGTCAAGACTGAAAAAAACAACACATCCTGAAGTTGTTCAACCACAACAGATTTTGCTGCAAATGTAAAGGATTCTATAAACGCTGATCTCACCCTTCCCCTATACGTTTATGCTACAGACCAGGCAATAATGCAAGCAGCCTTACAAATTTTCCAAGGTTCTTGCTTTAGCAGTCAGGCCTTTCACTTTCTTTAAATACCAACCACACAAATACCGCTATTGATCAGTAGCAAAAACATTTAGGTTATCCTGCAGACATGGACGGGTGCTACGGTTAATTAAAAATATATATCTCAAAATCACCAATTCCCACTGCATTCTCCTCTCTTCTTACACAGTTAAACATATAAACCATCAAGAAGGAAAAAAAAAAAACACAAACCAAAACAAAACACAAACCCTAAAGAAATTCAATACAGTAGCCCTGCACAGGCTGCAGGAACTGAGAAAGAAATTGGCCTGCAGGCAAGAATGTAGGCAGCAGTTACTGTAGAAACCAAGCTCTTCGTTGCTTTTCTCTAAGCAAAAGAAAGACACAAAAGAGCTGGAAAACAGCGATCGATGGGAAGCAGCTTATAAAGCTGCTTGTCACATCTGCTGCAGGAAAACCAGACACTAATTCATTAAAACTGCTCATGTAATGCCTCTGGAATTTGAGGCTCCCCAGCCTGTGAATACAAAAGAAACTCCGCCTATGGAAACACTGCATTTTCGGGTATTTAGCATCTCTGTACACAAAAGCTGTGTGCAGAGTCAGGTTGTGTGGTCTCTACCCCTAAATTTCATTCTAAACTGTAAAAACAAATTAAAATCTGTCCAAAAGATCGTGCCTCTATCTTTGCCAAATTTCAAAGGGCTATTTTGAGTCCCAACAGAACATACATAACTCCATAACACAATAGCTTCCTGTTTAAAAAAAACGAAACAAAACACTTGCAACAGGAAAGTGAAAATCAATCATCATTCCTCCTTCCTTCCAGATAGCTGCATTTAACAATGGCTTCCTATTACCAAATGAGCAAGCGCAAACTTTCACCACAACAGTAAATACCATTCAAGAACTTTTCATAAGGCCCAAGATTTACAGTTGGAGCTAAGCTGGAGCAGACAACCCCAAACCACCAGATGCTTTATTACCAGCTTAGCTGCCTACAGAGGTGCCTGGCACCTCACCCTCAGTTGCGGGGTAGTTGTGGGGGTGCAGAAGTTCATTTGCAAACACCGAAGAGATAATAACAGTATTCAGTGCTCACTGAAAGCTGTGAGCAAACCAGACACAACTGCTTAAAGCCGAAGATAGGGCACTTGGCATTTTACTATTCCTTACTATTAAAACAGTAGGGGGAAGTACAGTGAACAAGTGCTGTCACGATGTGTTTGGACATAAGCATAATCATAAAAAACAAAACAAAACAACCCCCCCCCCCCCCCCCCGTGACTCAGACAGACATCAGTTACTTCAGTAACAAAAGACTTGGTTTATTACCTCATCAGAGACCTGCTCTCTCTTGCAGAATTCTGCCAAAACTCCCCGATCACTACGAAAAGAACAGCTACCCAAAGGGGCAAGGCAGCACAGAAAAGACTTCCTGAATCAAGGCACTGAAGTTTATTTTAGCTGGGCTTTTCAAGATAGAGCTCTGCTTCCAAGAGCAGCACAGTCCTTTATTTCACCTACAAATCCATGACTAACTCAGGGCATTGAGAAGTGACAAAAACTGCTTCCTACCAACTCCAGTTCTGAGTACACAGCAGTGTTTAATTTCCTCCCTCAATCTGCTTGCCTGGTCAAAGAACAACGTTTTTTCACAGCCCTCGCAAAAAGCTATGAGCATTAATTACATTCACAGCCATCCAAGAATGTTTGGTGTCTGAGAGCCATCCCATACGTGGCTCGCTTTAGTGACACTGATGGGCTCGTTGCCTCATTGGAAAGCAACATTTTAAATCATATTCTGAAAGCATTTTGTTTGTTTGTTTTCTTAACCAATTGCACACTGCAGAATGGTTGTTCAAACCATTTTTCGATTCTTCTACTTGCAAATTTCTAAAACTTTTTCGGTGAAGGTCCAGACCCTTTAGAGGCAGCTACATGGACTGCAGACAGGGACTTACTTTCCTTAATCACTCATGGGGGCACTCCAGAACCAACGAGGACTCCAAAGAGCCTGAAGATTGCAAAGCAGTGGAACTATTTAATCTACAACAAGCAGATTGTTTTTGGAAAATATTCCTCAAGAAGCACTCCTCCTGAGCTGTTCCTCTCAGCCCGTGCCAAATTCTCAGATCGTGGGATGTTGTAAGGGGCAGCAGGAAAGTGCAGAAGGATAAAATCTAGTAAGAACAACAGACATGATTTAACAAGTCAGATAGTCACGCAAGTGGAAATCTGTCCAGGAATAAAAAGAACGCACTGAACAAAAGTCTTTGTCAGAATGGATGTTAACCACTGTCACTGTTCTGATAAAGGAACAACAGCACAGAGAACGAAAGGGTACAGCAAACAAACATGAAGCATGGGATTAGCTTCTCCAAGTGTAAACCTGTAGCTGCGTTAGTCATCTGTCTTTACAGTGAACGAAAGGGAGCAGGCACTAAAGGGTGCAAAACCCCTAGAAGGGAAAAGCCTAAAAGGGTTTGGAGAAGTCAGGTACCAGGGCTGTCTATTAGTCACTGAATAGAAAGGGAGTCCAGGTGTAGACAGCCAGACATAAATACACTGCTAAGCAAAATGAAACCCTCCAAACAACATCTAGTGAAGTCATGAAAAATCAAGGCCACGACTTCTGAAAAGTGCAGACTAGGCTCTTATGAATAAATACCTGATCTCAGGGCAGGTGTCATGGGATACAGCGACGTAAGAGCTCAGCACTGCTACGTGGAGAAAGCTCTTCCCTGTCTCTTGCACCAGTTCTGTTCCCAGACACAGTTCCTCTGCTCACCAGGTACCTGCTGCCAGAAGCCACTGCTATCTCCAGTTAATTTACTAACCCAGCAGAAAACCACTCCAGCCAAAACGTAGAAGTTTGCTATGTTTTAGTAAATTTAAGTCAGCTCACAGTCTAATCTTTCTTCAAAAGTAAAGCAGAACTGTCATGACAGTTTAATTTAAAAGCCATACAGTACTTACTACATAAAAAATGCTCTGTTGTGCAATTGTTCCAACTGTTCTCTTTGAAAGTTGAAACTTGAACCATCTAATACCGAAAAATAAGCCTCCAGAAGACACTAGTCATAAAAGGAAGTACAGAACTCAGCAAACAAGAGTGCATGCTCAATGCTTTTCAACAGAATTAAAGATGGGTTTGTTTGGGACCTTTCAGCTTGACCAAGAGTATTGGTATTCTCACTGCAGATCCTGCTAACAGAATGGATCATCATCGCTTAAGCCTTCCTTACAAAAACATTTATATTACTCCAAAAACACACATGTACTAAAAACTACAATAGGAGTAAAACTTGTTGGATAACAATAACCGTATATATCATCTTTTAGAAAAAACTAATGCATACATACAATTTTCAAGGTCTCAACCATAACTGAACAAACACACTGCTCTGCACTTCTGTAACACCCTGCATTACAGAACACTGAGGGATTGAACAGAAATTAACACATAAAGATGTGTTCTTTGCAGTCCTATGGCACACCAAAACTTAGGGATAGTACCATTCCCCCAAGCTGGATATGTAAGACAGCCTGGAGCACTGGCAAAGAGAACCTGTAGCCCTCAGAAACAGAGCAGGGAGGCAGGGAACCAGGAAAGGGGAAGAATTCCAGTGTTTGCGCTGCAGACATGAAGCAAGCCGCTTCAAAACGCATGGAATCAATTCTAAAAGGCGAGGCACAGTTCTTGATAAAAAGTGCTAGAAAAGAGCACTGAAATTTCATCATCCCCCCTGCCTCCGCCCATGAAGCATTATCCCCATTTTTAAAAACAGATTAAACAGATTTGTGACTTGGCCAAGTCGTTTTGGCAAGCACGCAGCGGAGCTGGGAACAGAACATATTTCCCCCCCAACACCCGATCTTTGTTTAAACCACTGGATCGTCCCTTCTTTTAAGCCTTCCTTCTCCTACAACCACTTTAAGAGGCAGAATCAGGTGAACCTGATTCGTCTTCAGTAAAGCAGAGATTATTTCCTTAAATAGGACTGAATTATTTTGATCAGTTTGTCGCACACAAGTATCTGATTAAGGAACAAAACCAGAAGTAGCTGTGAAGCCTACACAGCAAACACCAAATCTGCATATGGAAAGTTATCTTTAGCAATATATTGTGTCCTCTGAAAACGAGCTAAAGGAATTTTAAGTTCATTAGTTCTTTCTCACTACACCACAAAAACTCGACAATAAAGCTACACATTAGATGGATACATTCTACTTAAAATCTACAGAATCTTCAAGTCCTACAGGTTGGAAAACACCTCCAAGATCATCTAGCCCAACCTGTAACCCAGCACTAACATCCACCACTAAACCATGCTATGCAGTTCTACATCTGCACGTTTCTTGAAGACCTCCAGGGACGGTGACTCAACCACTGCCCCGGGCAGCCTGTTCCCATGCAGCACAACCCTGCCAGTAACAAAATTTCTCCTCATATCCAACCTAAACCTCCCCTGGCACAACTTGAGGCCATTTCCCTTTGTCTTATCACCTGGTGCCTGGGAGAAGAGCCTGATCCCCACCTCGATACAACCTCCTTTAAGGTCATTGTAAAGCACAGTAAGGTCTCCCCCGAGCCTTCTTTTCTCCAAGCTAAGCAACCCCAGCTCCCCCAAGCCGCTCCTTCTAAGACCTGAAACTTGTACATAGTTACATACTCAAGTATAACTTATTGTATGTATAACTTTTTACATGTAACTTGTATAGTTATATTCTGAAGTAATTGAAGATTTTAAGTCACACAGACCTTATTTCCTATGTATCTATTAGAAGGATTTTTTCCATTATCAAACAGAAAGAAAACACTTTTTTTAAGAAAAAAAAAACACTAACATTTTTACCCTGAATACTGAAAAGTATCAGTAGAAAAAAAGACTCTTCATTCACACTTTCCTTTACATAAGCTTTAGTAATAATCAGGAGTTGCTCAGTCATGATCATTAATAGTTGTCAAGCCATTAAAACTGTTACTGATTTCCTTGTACTTGCACCAGTGATGAAGATCCTACAAATGTCCCAGTGAAGCAGAGCTGGAGGTGCTGGAAAGTAACAGAGGAAGTCCTACCTGCTTGCGCTATTGAAGGACTTGCTTCAATTTTATCTATGTTCTCTCAGCTACTGTTAATTAATCATACTCCTATGTCACCTCAGACAAATGTAATTAAATTGAGAAAACTTCCACAGGCCAAAACAACAAATAAAAAAAAGAGATTTTGTATTTATTTTTTAATAATAACTGCGCCAAATTTGGAATATATGGCAAGTACTATCTTCATGTTTAATTTCTGGTCCTGTTTAAACCAAGAGCACTGTTGTACACTATTCAACTTTTGGTTTTGCTTTAACCACATTCCTACAGACAGGCCGCAGAGTTCGCAGCAACTGGATTGATCTTATGCCACCAAGAACACTCAATGGGAGGGTAATGACAAAAAGCATGTAGCTTGGTTGTGTAAACCCAACCAAACCTGAGGATTTCCAATATTAAAGCAGCCAGGTCTTAAGAGTGGGGGGGTTATTGTTCAACTTCAAATTCCACACTTTAAAAAAACATGTAATCCTGTGATTTAGCTTTTCCAGTCCATAAAGTTTTCTTAAACCAGAAGCTCAAACCAGAAAAAATGGTCCCATTACACCATGCACTGTTTCAGTATATGAAGTGGGAGTGAGTGGGGCATGACCATGATGCCAGTATGGCAACTCAAAACACTGCTGCAGCCACTCAAGCCATTCTGTGCTCCAGGAAAGGAGATGAAGCTTCATCTCTGCAGGCACGCTGGCAGAGGTAGCACCTTTCCACACACTCGTGCATTTTTAATCCAAAATACCAGACTCCCACCATGTTGAATCATTCTGCTTTAAATTCTGGTCCTTCCTTGAGATATGCTGCAGCCAAACCAACTTTATAGGTAGTAACTGACACAACATTGGGTACAATCTTCCAGAACACAAGCTAATGTCAACTCATCTTCTCTTCGGCTTGTAAAGCCAAATTGATATAGTTCAGCCTATAAAATGCTTTGAAATGTCAAAGAAGTATACCTGCAGCAAACCACTGCAAAGAGGTTCTTACACAGCTACATGTGCTGCTGAGCTGCTCAAGCAATTCAACTTCCCTGGATGAGCAGAAACTGCACAGCTTTTTTTTTTATATTACATATATATATTATATATAAATCAGTGTGTCTGACTTTCACCCCCTCAAAAGGAAAGTGCAGTTTGTTGAGTCAGGCTTCCCCAGCTTGGCAGCCGAGCATCACTCTTCCCTGAATGGAACTGTCAGAGCTGTCATAAAAAGATCGCTCCAGAAGACCAGATGAAAAATTCTCCACTTTCCCCTCCCCACGTATCCATCTGCTGGACATTCTCTATTTCAGACACCCACTCACCATTATTGCCTCATTTCTGCCACGCACAAATACCAATTGCTATAAAAACAGTTTTTGTAACAAAATTTGACCATGGGATTCCATATTTAAGGACAACAGCAGTCACGCGATTTCTTCAGAGCTCTGCTGCAGAATCCACTCTTAGAGCAAAGGTGTAAAGATGCAAATGCTTCATGCATACGTTACTGCTTGAAAAAAACTGCAAACACTAACTTTCCCAGCACTTACATTAACATGTTTCCATTTATCTTGAAAATCAACCAATATTTGAAAGATTTAGATTTTCTGAAGATGCATTATGTTGCAATGAAATGTTAATCCCTACAGAATGCATTCCACAATTTCTATATGTGTAAGGCATTATATTATACTTTCTTCAATACAGACAAAAAATCCTGACAATGTTTTTTTCAAATCCACGTATTAGTACAGGAAACACCATTAAAATATGTTGTTTACCATAATATCTAATGTAATTAGATATTTAAATTAAAGTTAAAAAGTTAAAGTTAAAGTTATCATAAATACAGAAGCAGCAACAAATACTACTACACACTTGGAGCCCGTTTCCCTCATTTTTCACTCATACATAACAAATTATTTCATGAGCTTAGAAACACCCATCGGGAAAAATAAGATTAAATACTTCTATTTTAAAATTCTATTAAAAAAAATCAAAGCAAAAATGGAAAAGAAGATTAAAATATGAAGATCCAAAAGACATTTTCAGCTGTGGAAGGCACGAGCACAGCCTTATCCTGTACTCTAACAGCATGTAAGCTTCTCTGGTATATAGAAAAGAATGTAAAGGCTTGAAGTCAGAAAAGCTAAAAATATAACAGACACCTGAGGTGATTAAAAACAATCTGTATAAAATTGTTTGTTTTTTTTTTAACATCCTTCCCAAAAGAATGAAAGAATCAGGAATCCCCCCCAAAGCTTGTCATTAACTATGAACTTTTCTGCACAAAAAGTTTCTGTTAGAGTCAAGAAGTTTCTTCACCAGTTACTTCTAAACTATGACTCCTTTAATCATCATCACGAATCACATCACAAAGATCTTAAGATCACTAATTAGTTCAGTTACAAAGCTGTATCTCACAACCAAGTTTTGCTCTCTCTCCTGAGAAAACAATAATCAGTTTATATAAAATTGTCACAAGAATTAGTGACTCTTCTGTGAGAACTGTAAAGGCAATGAGAAAGTACAACATCACCTGACACCGAAACTCAGAATGTGACATGAAACCTTTAAAACTCTTCATCTGTGTTCAAAAAAAAAAAAAAAAAAAAAACAGAGCACAACAGAGAACAGCAGAAACCAGTAATCAAATACCTGTCTGAAGATATTTCTGTGCTGAAGTGCAAAATGAGGACCAACAGTCATACCAGCACCGTGGAAACTACTAAAAATAGTACGAGCACAATTTCATTGCTTTTCCTGTCCATCTTCATTGTCCACAGTGGACATCCTTTGTTTTTTCTTCTTCTCTTCAGGTACCTGATGTCATCTTTGAACAGATCTTTTATGTCGGATTTATGCTCCTTGCAGAAGCAGTCTCCAGAAACATTATGCAGCTCTTTTGCCTGTGGAGTAGGGTGCCAGGGATTTCTTGGCTAAGCAGGAGGTTTGTCAGGCCCCTCAATGAGCTGATTCAACTCCCTAGCACAGCACCAACTAACACAGCAAACCAACTTTTTTAAGAGGAAGAAAGTATTCTCTGGGGCAAGCCGGACTGAACTGGGTAAACAGGGACCTAATGGGTGCCAAAGCCAGTGTAACGGGAAGGTTGGACCAACGGAGCCAGGATCAGGAATTGGAAAGAGAATAAGCAAGACCTTTCAGGAGCAGAGAACCTTTAGATCAGCTCAAACGCTGATTAAATTGATATGTAATATATTGTGAAGACACTTTATTAATCTTATCGATTTCTTCCCACCTGGCAACTGAAAAAAGCTGCACTTCTCACTTGACAGAAAAGTAATCCTGAGCCTCGGTCTCTCCTCTTTTAAGGGATTGTTTTTCAGGTCTACCAGTAAACTAATCTGACTTGAGTACACAATCTGACTACCATGGCTAACACAAGGGACAGAACAGGATGGTTCTTTCAGCTGTAATTCCCAATTAGTTTGTTTTACCTGACCTTGAAACCAAAGGGTTAGTTACAGTTTATCTTCACTGGCTGCATCCTATGCACAGATATGCTCAAAACCCAGGGATTAAATTCCTGTTCCTGTTTTAATAACATTTTACTACTGTATACATCTAATGTGAAGGTTTTAGAAATTCCGTTAGGAGCAAAGATACAATTATTGCAGATGTATTAAATATTTAATAAAGTTTACCAATATACTTAAGATGAGAAGCATAAGCCTTCCACAGCAGTGTGTCCTTTACCTCAATGCATTATCTCAGCAGAAAGCTGAATTTAAGAAACTTACCTATATATAGAAGTGTGCAATGCTTACATGCACTACCCACAGCACACACAAATAATAAGAGATGATGCGTTCTGAGAAACTGTCGAAGTCAAATTAATTTTGTATCAAGCCTGACCCCATCAGTGAAGTAACATTCCCTAAAATGTTGTAAAATACACTGCAAAGATGCATATATTTATACATACACTTCAGTTTTGTTTACTGTTGCTCCCAAGTCCTCCCCAGACAGCCAGTCTGGGTCAGCGCTCCCTTGGATGTCTGGGATCGGAAGCCTCAGCCCAAAGTTGTGACTGAAGAGTCACGAGCAGTCTGGGAAGCTGAGCTCTGAGCAAAAATGGCTTTTAAGGATCATTTGTTCTGATCTTTATGTTGTTTATCTAACCAAAGATGACAAGGAATGAAGGGAAAAAGGAATCCATTTCACAAGTATTAAACGTTATGGTAAATAATTTACATAAAGAACAGTTGTGACAGCTAACTGCTGAATATAGACCAAGCCCCAAAAGACTGAATACAAGGTCATTTTCTCTCTTAACTTCAAGCTGGAAATAATTGGATGGTCTCCACTGTTTTAATGACACCAGCACAGGAGGTGCCAAGGACCACATCCCGAAAGAATTAACACAAAATAGGGGTGATGGTGGTGGCAACCACAACAGAAGATTTTGGAAATACAGAATCAATAGCAACAGTAGGAAGAAAACGAAAGAAAGAAGGAAACAATAGACTTAGTGCCTGACACTGAAGGGGTGAAACAGCTCTCAAGAATAAACTGCTTGGAACACAAAATAAATAGTTCACGGGCTACACTGAAGAGGGGGGCATGTGCTGGTCATATGTTCAGCGTGTGTTACTGGCACCGCTCACCGCCATGTTCCATGTTGTAATAGCTGAAACATTTAAATTTGAAATGCGCTGCCTTCAGGGATGACATGATCTGGGCAGCCCTGACGAAACACACACCACTCAAAAGGAATACATGCTAATTTTGGCTTGCAGGTTATTTCTCCATACTCCAAACAATGCTTTGCTTGGCACCAACTCGTTTGAAGAGCTTACATTAAATAGCACTAGTGGTAGTGTGAAGCAACTTTAAAACCAGCAGACTCAGTTTATGCAAGATTATATAAAATGGCTATTGTGGTATCGGTGATTCTTAGAGGCAACTTTCTGCTTGGATCCATGCTATAGATCAGACATGCACGCGTTCGACTTCAGAACTGCAATATCCTTTGATGCTGTGTGCAATTTCTCTGTGCATTCGCAGTCTCGCACACAGCGATACTTAGCACGACGCAGCCCCTAGCCCAGGTGACAATTACACACAGTGGTGTAGCTTCAAGACTCCAAAACACGGGGGAGGAAGAGAATTCTGTCAGAGTTCAATCACGCAACTTCAAATAACGGCTTTCTGTAGCAGCCGGCTCTGGCTCCCCAGTCTGCAGCCATTTCCATTTCTGTGAAAGCTGTAACAGTAAAGGTGTTTCTGGTGCTGACACAGAGATTCTGAGAAAGGCTCAGCGCCTCACTACTGTATGTTAATTGCCGACCATATCAACCCTTTCTGCATTCAAATCAGTGGCTATGATTAGATCTATTTACTTCCTTTTAAATACCCATCCTGTAGTATTTGAATTTTAAGGCCCCTAGAGCAATTTCTCTTTCCTTTGTATTTTTGTATTAAATCATTACCCACACAAGTCAAATCCTGTCTCCATTTAGAACACCTCTAAGAGGGTTATTCTAATGACTTAGAGGTGGTGTGAACCATCACAATACAAGTATCTGAGGACATGTTGTGTTTAAAAATAAAAGTCTCCTTCACTCAGTGAAGGACTTTATCAGCCCAACTTCTTGCTCTCTCTGTATCAGACACAATCAGTTTGTCCTCAGCCAATAATTTGCCATAAACAGTCCCTATAAAAACACTGGGTGGTCATATATATTCTCTTCTTTAAATCCCTCATGAGAAGCTTGAACAAGCAGCTACCACAACAACAAAACAGTCTAAGTAGGACAAAATTGCATTAGTGTAACACATCCACAGTAGCCAACGCTTCCTTAATCGGAGCCCAGGGAGCTCCAAGTCAAAGTGCAATGTCACTGCAACAGGCAGCCAGCCCCGCTGGTGCTTACCTATATTTATCGGCAAGTAATTAACCCTAAACTACTCAGACCTTCAAGATAAGAAATATAACTGGAAGAACAAGATCACCTAACTCTACTAATATCAGATGTTCTTTCATAAAGAAAAAAAAATTGCAGACAATAGTTTACCTTGGAGATAAGGCAGATAAACTGTTAGACACATTTCAATATGAGAGATGTGGAATCAAAGCAAGTGTTATGAAAATTACCAAAAACACATCCTACCTTCTCTAGTTCCCCCTCAACAAAAAGAGACGTGGGCAACACATTTCTACACTGCCATTTCCCGTGTTTATTGCTATAACTGAAGCTTTTTTTTTTTTTTTTTAATTTCAAAAACTGTAGAAAAGCCTAATTCCCACAACCAACACTTCTGATTAAACCACTGCTTTTGATTCCATTGAAACACTTTCCTTGGTCTCTTTTCCCTTTCCACTATCGTGGTATTTCTCCAAGTAGTCAAAAATCACACCATCTCACATTATCATTATTTCATATTCAATATAACCATGTTTTTAAGCTTTTCAGATGAAGTTAAATATTTTATGGCCCACTTCTCAGCTACATTACAGCTAACACAAACGTGTACACAAACATTACATATGTTTTCATCAGCTCCTAAGCCAAGAGAACTTCAAAATATTAAACCCAAACTTTAAAAGTTTTAGATCTTTAATATTTAACCCTTCTAACTGAGGACTGAAATATTTACAGTCACATTTCTTTTATAATTATTATTAACATGGTCTGCATGCTGCTTTTTAAAAATGATTTTAAAACACCCCTCTTGGTGATAACTCTAGATAATAGCTAACAACCTCACATAAGAATCTTGGGTACTTACTAACCCACAGCAGACCAAACTTATTTATAGCTAAGTTGCAAGCTGGGGTTCGTGATCTCTTCCAGGCTCGACAATCTTCCAACCTCAGAATAACCACACCATAAAACAGCCAGGGTTATTTCACTACTGACAGAAAAGTAAACATTTGTGTACTAGGGTGTGCTTGCAGATGATTGCCCTGGCTGCCTGTACTGCAGCAGACAGTAAAAGCTATTCATAACAGGCCAAAATTCATGAAGGAAATTTAAAATTCTGAAAAGAATTTATGATCAAGATTTAACTTACGCCTTTAAAACACTGAAACAGGGGAGAGGATCTGAATTCTCCTCCTAACCATGAATGAGTTTTCCTATTTCACCTTTGGACTAGTTCTTTTAACATTTAATAATTGCCAATTTTTTTTTCTCTGAAACAGGTAATATTCTCTATAACCTTACACAGTGAAGGACAATTGACTATGAAGAAACAGCACTTCAGCTTACAGAAAAAAAAAAAGATTCAAACTGGTAAATAGCTACTGAAATTACTTTTAAAAGAAATTCTAACAGAATCCTGGCATTTTTTTGAGTTATAAGGAAGCAAGTTCTGTTACAAGAATCCTGGACATTAATAGAATTGGGTATGCGAGCAAAGAAGACATGCTACAAATGAAACAGTTCCAGAAAAGCCTGTTTTGTTGTCAGCTTGCTGCTCACTGTTCCATCTCACCCCAATCCTCTGCTTAACCACTCAAAAGAATTTTTGAAGTCATTCTGCATATCCTGCTCAAACACCAGCAATCCTCAGAGGCCAAGAGTCCTTCAGGAAGGGTAGAAAAAAGCAGAGATGCAGCTAGTTAAGAACTAAATGATGAAACAGCCAAGAAACGACACAGCTTTGTACCAGTTACTGTAAGTTATTTTGTCTTGCTAGGGTTCCACAAGGCACTTGAGCACTGTTAACAGTTCTGGAATTTGCTAATAATACAGACTTGTTGCATTTCTCAGCTTTATGGACAGACCAGTGCAAGGAAAACATTTTAAAAACAAAGGCTTGAATTTCAATTCAAGAAGATAAACAACTGAAGTTCTACGGCGGTTTTTACCTATTGCATCTCTTTCCTGTGTTGCTAAATGTGCCTGTCATCTGAACACTTCAACTGACATACACACTGTGGTTTCCAGGTCCAAAATGTTTACAGCGATTATCAATATCTAGAAAGCTAAATGAATAAGCCTCTCACCAACCACAAACTGTGGAGCTCACCCTGAACACGGAATTCACTGCTGCATTCATTCTGGAACCCACATTCAGCGCAAAGGGTAACCACCTTAAACTACTGCATGTAGCCTTCAACTCAGTGATGTAGTCACAAATGTGCTGCCAGGAAAAAGGCTGTGCTTGAACTCCTGATAGTATCACTGGAAGTTGGACTGTATGAGGATGAATTTCATCATTCTGTGAGAATCTTGTTACCCAATCTAGTCATTTTAATAAAGTTACTTAAGAATAGATTGCAAACTCTGCAAACCGATGTTTCCATACCATCTGAACAGCAGACCAGTTCAGTTTGGCTTGTAACCCTTAAATACTACCAAGAAAATGAATACGTTCACTAAGATGAAAGGGCAGCGAGGACCAAAGCCCTTAACCCCCTTGACCTGATAGCAGAGCACCCTGGGTCAGGCCTCCTACCACATGCAGCAGAAAGGACTTCAGCTGGTGACTGCCCCAGAACAAGTGGATCAATGGATGGCCGTGTAAGACGGGTCAGGCCCAACACCTACCCGAACACTTATCTGAGCCTAACCCAGCCACACCCAGCCTATTCACACCGTCTAGGGAAAGGAAATAACTTGCTTCCTTTAACGTGCCTTTGCTCAATGTTATTTAACACTTAGATGAGTGGAAGTTATAAACAGTACTTGGATTGATGATAATTTATGTAATTGACTCCTACTGACTTTCGTCAGCACCCAAGTCCACTGGCTAATGTACTGTAAATGAAAAAAAAAAAAAAATTTGCTATAATCTGATCCCCTTCTAAATTATTGTTTTGTTTTGTTTTGTTTTCTTAAACATTTCACCACGTCTCCTCTGAAGCAAGTCTCAGAGTGACAGTGAGAAGTCAGATAAATCAGAACAGAGACCAAATGCACAGCTACTTTCAAGCCCACTAAAGTTGTTTTGGAAGGCTGGATCAACTGAACTGATTTCTTGGCTACTTATCTTGCATAAAGAATGGAAAGAAAAAGCTCTCTTCAAAAAAAAAAACAAAAACAAACAAACAACTAAAAAAACTTTTTTTTTTTTTTGAGATATTTCTACCTCCTATCAAGCAGGTATTAAATAGAACCTCAAAAGCCAACACAGGAAATCCCCATCACACCTACCTACAGAGTCAACTGCAGCAGATTCACATATTTCCTGACACAGTGCAGAGGCTACATGTGACCTCTGCAATAAGGGACATTTAAAAAACAGAAGAGTTTTAGAATTTTTTTCACATTCATTTCTTCTTTCAGACAGATAATAGAAGGCTGCACAAACTCTAGTCAGTCACCTGTATTAAATGCATAGAAATCCATTTTCTGAGGTAAGGTTTTCCACAAAGAAATAAAAAACCAAAAACATAAACTTAAGGGTCCTTTATCTCTACTATATCCTTAATGTTCAATCTCTACAACTCATGTCTTCCCCAGTCCTGCAATGTAACTTAAACTGCCAGCCGTACTGATGACCTTTAAATTAGAGACACGATGATTTAGCATATGGAATGAGGACTATACGTCAGTGCTGTCCCTCTGCTGTGAAATAATCCACAGCCAAGGAACTTGTGCTTTTTTTTTCCTCTAGTGGTCTTCTCTATGTATTTACATTTATGCAGAGATTGAAAAAAGGGCCAGAAAGCATGTATTAGCCAAAAGGTATGACACAACTGAGTCAGCTCAACACGCAGGCTACTTAGATTTGCTTTTTTATTTTTCACTTAAAACAAAAACAAATACTTTGCATACCCTTCTATCAAAATATATAGTCTCACAAGAACTTGTTTGGTCTTCTCTTACACTGTTTTGGATCCTTCTTTTGTTTCCATTTTTATTTCATAAAGCGTAACAGCTCTTAAGAAAGCAATTCCTTTATATATGACTCCATGAGACACAGCAAGCTGAATGAAGACTGTTCAAGCCCACCACATACTTCATGCCAGCTCCACCGCTCATCAGATCTTTCCCATCAGCCACTTCAATGCACCAGAAAACTCCCCAGAATACCCAAAAAAAGCAGATGCCAGTGGCTTTTGGAGCATCTGATGTGCTTTGAGGCCAGCACAACCTGCAGGTGGGAGCACTGCAGAAAGCAAGACCTTCCCCTCCCCTGCGCTCCTTCTCCGCAAGCGGAATGCCAGGTTAGCTCAGATGCTCACGACAGCTCTGCCTGTCTTTTTAGCAGTCAGACCCAAGATTCTTCTGAATCACCACATTAGCCAAATTAAACATCAATGTCAGCGCCTCATTACTTCCTGTAATGATAACTATATTACCTCTCAATCACAGATCTTAAACTTGAGGTGATCTTCAACTTTGTCCAATCCTTTCTCAAGCCTGCCAGCAAACCCTTCCAGTTCTCCTTACGTAACTCCAAACCCCATGAATACTCTCCTGTCCATTGCCTAGTGCAAAACATGTTGGCCAAACATCCTGATCCTCCCCATGTAGTAACTGAATTCTCATCTTCCAGTTTTCTAATCTGTACATAGCACAATGCTAAAATCCTCCTCTTTACCATTCTTACAGCATTTTTGGCAGAATTCTGCACAAGCACATTCACCCTTCTGTTGTCTAAGCCTTATGCTTTTTCATCTCATTCTCTAAGCCTGTCTCCCTTCAGCACGACAGAGGCCTTCTTCACCCCCCTATCAAGACTGGAACAGAGGATAGCACCTAAGGAGGGAAATCTTTTCTTTAACAGTCAGCTTCCATCACTCATACTTTCCAACTACTTTCTTTGTGTTTACCACACTTGTAATCAATGCACCCGCCTACTTAGCTAAGTTAAGGTATACAGCCTGTGTGTACATTCCTTGTCTGCTCACGTTATATTTGGGCTAGAATACCCCAAATATGCCCATAACACAATGTAAAATGCTAAGTCATCTTTGTCCACATATGGAGGTTTATACAGTACTCTCATTAAGACAGAGGCTAGATGTCTTTGTAGTCCTTAACTTAATTCTCAGCCTTAAAAAACAAAACAGAACAGATAATTATGTGTTTGTACCTTCATAATCAAACTTTTACCTTCCACATTGTACAACAACATATCATGCAGTGGTGTCCACAGTGGTAAGACACCAACATTTCAGATATATATATTTTTTTAGGAAACTGATGTTTCTGTGAAAGCTAAACTATTTCTCCCAGCTGTCGCAGTCAGAATATGTAATTATTTATCTAAAACCCCAGCACTTTATATCACTTACTCTATTTCCAAGCACAAATAAGCTGTTTTTTAACAAACACACATGTAATTTTAAAAACACAAGTTAAATACAACAACAACAAACCTTTGTTTTGTCAGTAAGCTGAAGTTCCAAGCAGCATATACTCATTCCTGCATTGCTGAGGGGGATATCTGTTATCCCCATTTAAGAGGTTTCAAGAAGGAAAAGGTTCGGCAAATTATCTGCTCCCATATTGTAATGTCTGTAAAAAGCAGAATTTAAAAGCAACTTCCATCAATGTGCCAGTTGAACCAAAACTACATATTCCTCTTAGTGATTTAGAACACCTGAATTTAATTTCAAAAGAATGTGTAAACTCTTTTTCTACTACTTGCTAACCTGTCTTACCAACACAAGAACTAGGAGGCTTACCCCCCATGATCTATTATCTAAGATTTACTTGAGGAAGAACGTTTTTCAGAGAATCCCTGAGTATCATAAGAAAACTACTTTTATGGTGTACTCCCATATGAAGACTACGATGATGATGAATATAAACATCAAAATCATTTGCATGTAACAATACTGCTGGCAAGTGCAAATAAATAAATGCCCAACTAGATGTTTGATGCTTTAGAAGCAATTTTAATTAGAAAAAAAAAAAAAAGAAAAAAAGTTGTGACTCCTTGTTAACATATAATAAAAAAGCCTCTTGCTATAACCCAGTGGAAGAGTATTAAGGAAGGACTTTTAGATGAAGTAAAGCCTGAAGAGTTAAGAAGCTTCACCTACTTGTACATCGCCTAGCCCTAGGGCATTAAATTTCATCCAGCCATACCTATACTGCACCCAGACATCAGGTGTGACTACAGAAAGGTGTATCATTATCACTATTATTGACTAAAGCAACTTTTCCCAAAAGGTTCTACTTTTGATCAGCAGAAGGTCGTGAAATGGAGATTCAATCCTTCCTCTAAGTTGTATTCCAGCACTGCTAAAAATATGTGCTTAGTTCAAACCTTGAGACTTCAGTTTACACCCTCTGGGGTTTCATCCTGTGCTGATCCATTCGCAAGACTTTCAGTAGTCTAATTCCTTCCCATAAACAGATAGATATCACACCATCTTGCACTCCTTTTTGAGAAGGCAAACATACTGACCTCCTTAAGTCCCTCACTGCTTGGTATATCCTTGAGCCTTCAATTCCTTTATGCAGTTGCCCCCCTAAAACCTTACAGTTTTCCAAGATTCTTCGATACCAGTTTTGGTTCAGAACCCCAGAAGCTCCACCATTAATCACTGCTCCCTGCTGCAGTTCCCTTATTTCTACACAGTCATCACATCACTCTGCTCTGACACATCTCATGATAAGCATCAAACAATTTCTCTTCAGTCAGGACTTGTAAATGCACTCTGCTTCTACTTTTCAGACTAGCTTCCTATCCTGCAGATCTGGCCTGTGTATCTTTTCAGATGCGTTTTCTCTTTCTTTACTTCTTTTTAATGGATTGCACAAGTCCATTTTTTTGCCTTCATTATTTGTGACTTACCATCATCATAAATATCTGTAAATGTTTATCAGAAGTTGCATTTACTTCAGATCACCAATGAAAGTATCAAGTAGAAACATCAAATAGTGACCAAGTAGCGTTTTCATGACTTTGCATGAAGTTCTACATTATGCTAGCAAACCTGTGTATTCCCAAAATTCTGCTTGGAAAATACTTTTTCAAAATTAAATGTTTCGTGTAACTACCACCTCATTATTAACCATTTCCCAGCCCTGGAGATGCTCAGAGCTCAAATGGACAAGGTGCTGAGCCATCTGACCTGATGCTGAAGTCATCTCTGCTTCCAGCAGTGGTCCAGCTGCAAGTCCCTTCCTTAATTTTTAATGTAAAACCTTAAATTAACACTACATTAAATGCAATTCCAGTCGACTTTATATTTTGTTGTACGTCATAAAGCTTTGATAATGACATGTTTGATTTGTTTTTTAAACTTACAGCTTTTATTCTAAAAATGTTGTATTGCACGTGCATCATTACTCATGTGAGCTGTCTCGCTGAAGTTAGCTGGAATATTTGCAGTGTAGCATGGACACAATTATGTCAATTTGCTCATGTTTTTCATTGTATTTGATGCACATGGACACACAAAAAGGTGATATGTTTGCATAAAGATTTGTTTATTGAATATTGAAGCTTTTGAATGTTAAAAATTTTATTTCCATGAATACTCAGCTGTACAGCACACAAAGATGCTCCTTTGTAAAAGTTTACAATTCGCAGTACTGGTGAGAAAGTACAGAACACTGCCCAAGCACAATCAATAGCTGCAGCACAACCACACAAACAAACGCAAAGAAACACAGACTCCAATCACTGAGAGACATTCTTTATCCCTATTAAAAAATATCTATCGCAAAAGTAGATTTCGAGTAACCTAGTAAAGCCCCAGCACTGTTCAACAAGATGGTAACATTGATGAAATCTTAACAGAAGAACATAATTTTTATTTTCTTGCCATCCAGTGTGGAATAGCTGCGGAGTAAATATGGTTCCTCCCCTCCCAACTGCTTTATCTAGGTCAAAAAATTCCTTAAAGGCAGGAAGTCGCAGGAAACAAATGTCACTACACATCAACTTTTTATCGTGAAAATAAGCAAGACAGTACACACAACCACCAGCTTCCCAGTATTTCAGTATAAAGTTCCATGGAGGACACTAGCTTATTAGTAAGCTCAAGTCTGTTGTGAAAATTCATCGTATTCTGCAAAACACATGACTTCACACCGCTACATGACAAAACTGCAATGTTCTTTGAAATTATATTTGATTTTTCCAAGTGTTGTATGTAGTTTTACATAAAATAATGGGGCTTAAGGGGTCTTGAGGGTACTGCTGTATTTACAGAAAAATACAGTAAATCAGATGCACAGTCATCTTACTTGGAATACTTTAGGCATGACTGTGACAAAAAATTCTTCGCTCAGTGCGTGAGAATTACATATGCTTGGGAAAAAAACAAACAGCAGCAGAATTCCTCCACAGCAGAATCATTCACTAAAACACATGTACCTTCATGAAGGACTAATATTTACAAGACAATGTCATTTCCTGATTATAAACAAATTAATCACATACATTCATTTTGAAAAGCAAGGGTGAAACATTACCTTACTTTCCTTATACTCATCTGATAGCAGAAGTTGTCTCTCCCTGCTCAAAACTAGGGTATTTCACAACAGACAAACAGGATTGTATTTAATTAGTACAGAGCAAAGAATGGTTTAATTTACACAGCTCTTGCCTCATTAATGTAACTGAAGGTAAGAATCTCAAAACTCATTTTCAACTACAGATTAATAGAACAGACAGTTTTAATCCTTACTTTACACCGTTACACCACAATGACACTAATTATGCTTCTGTCAGAACTGGAAAGCAATGAGAGGGAAGCCACCAATTTGTACGGTGATTTCCTGGTTTATATTATTTCATGTAACATTCGTAAGATCAGTAGAACTGTACACAAGATGTCCATACTCAATTCTGCATATCAATCATACCAACAGAAAACGCAAGGCAAGTGCAACTTAATCCAAATCCAAACCTGTGAATCGTACCTCAGCTACTGGACTGGTGTCTGACAATTTGTAGCATTGTCTCAGTAACAAAAGCCATTTCTCTCATAAGGTGTGTTCAGCTGAGAGAGAAACGTGAAAAAAAATGAGATGACAGAAACAACTGTTACACAAATGATGACTACAGAAACTTCATACTCATCTCTATTTTCATTTCAAATGGTACACGTTCTACCTTCTTCCTCCTACATTCCTTTCAATCAGATCCGGTTACAGTGAGAACACTACTGCCACTGAGCTTGACATTTGAGAATCTTACTTTAAAGTAGCCAAAAAAAGACCTATAAACATAAGCCAGTTAAAATTATTATTTCTTATGCCATGGGACACAGTGTGCGCTACAGAAAGTAAAAAAAAAAAAAAGTTTCTGGAGTCCAATTTGTAAGCCACAGCCAAGTCCAATATTTTAATTCTTTGCTGTGAGATAACCTCTAAGTAATTCATAGTTTTAATTCCAGTACGAAACTCCTTCATACTCATCTAAACCTGAATCAATCAGAAGGTCTCACAAACAATTCAGCCAGCTGTCTTCCTTACAAGCAACTGTATCTATCAGAAATGTTATCAAAAAAGGGAAAAAGCAGGTGCCAATCCTGAGGTAATTGATCTATCCTTACAACTATATTCCTTGGGGGGGGGGGGGGGGAGGAAGCAGTGTTTGATTTCCTAACACTTATATTCATAAAGCAATTCTTTAAAACATGAACCAAGCTCAAGCCAAAAAAAAAAAAAAAAAAAAAAGAAAAAGCATACAACGTTCTTCCTAAAAGAGCAGCTAGCACTATCTAAGGAGATAGTGCAATCCTTTCCTCTCAACTGGTAAGCCAAACCTGAACTGCTTCCAGTGAAAAATTTTCATTGAGCATGTGTGAAACCACAATGCATATAGCAATCACATCTCTGCATATAATTTAAGCAACCGCCAAAAATTAAAAAAGCACACTAATATATTAGAGGTTCTTTACAATCTGTTGCAGTATACTGCATGTGTAATGCTGAACACAAAAAATCTTCCTGAAGAGTTTACTTAGTGAATATACTCGATCCTTGTTCAGAATCTACTGGCTTCCATCACCAGGAAAGCTTCTACTACTTAAAAAGCACTTTGTAGTTCCAGACCACAACACCAAACTAAAAATATTGATTCAGCCCTTTGTACACGAAGGGGAAAAGCACTAGTACACAAACAGATGTATTTTTAGTTTTCAGCCATATAGACCTGCCTTAGGATTAGTCAATAGGTGTTAAGCTAAAGTGAGATGCACTCGACATGGTTTAGTATAAGAGCTCCTATACTCAGTAAACATAAAAGAAGTCTATAAAATGAATGACAGAATAGGACAATTATTTGCAGTTTCTTATTATAAAAGAGCTAACTTCAGTGGTATAAAATGAAATTGCCAGGTGTAAAGCTCAAAAAGCTCAGCAAAAAAGATCATCACAGGCTCCAAATTAAGCTGTGGAACTCACTGCCGAAAGTGATGTGGATGTAAGAAGTTTAGAGATTTGGCGGGGGGGGGGGGGGGGGGGGGAGGGGGAAGAGCAAGTCATTAAAAAAATGTAAACATTAAATGGTTTTAAACTCAGAAAGAAATCAAACCTAACTGGGATCCAAAAGAATAAACAAGAGAAGCATAACTAATTTTGTCCATTTTTTATACTCCTCCCTAGGCATCTACGGCTGGCCACTCTTCAAGACAGGTAACAGACTGGATGCATCTTTGCTCTGCCTTAGATACTGCTCCAGTGCTAGTGGTATCTTGTCTTATGATTCCCAAATCTACTTCCACAAGACCAAAGCCAAAAATAATCATTAATCTACAAAATATGTTTTTGTCCAAATGAACACACTCTGTCTTTGAACAGTCAGGCCTAAAATGTCAGGATCTTTGTGAATTTAAATGCTACCATGCAAAATACATCCAAGCCACTGACTGTAACATGAAAGGAAAAAAAGGGGGTGGGGGGTGGAACGACACAGACAACACACCTTTTTCAGAGCTAAGCTGTACCCAAAAGTCAGTCTGTTTTTCTCCAGCTGTACAGTTACATCTGTCTGCAATCCTGCCTCTCCAAAAGCTGTATACAAGAGCTCTGTCACCAACAGCTGCAGTGCCCAACATAAAAGGTATTTTTCAAAACAAGTACCTCAAAAGTCAAGCATCAATGTTATTATTTATCTAGCGATATATCCTAAAATGCTTTTACTGAAGTCAGGGGAAACTTGACAAGCATCAAATGAAAACAATTAAGAAACATGGACTTTATAAGCTGCAGCAGTGAAAGTCCATGGATCTTAAAGGTAGCTGCAAGAGACTTAACTGAATTGCTCAGATTTGTGTGCATTTAACATGCAGTTCTAACACTTATTCAATCCCATGCCTCTGTGCATTATGACCTTGACAGGAGAGCTACTTACTGGACATGAACAAAAAAAAAAGGCTATTTTTTCCCTAGCGTCCATTTTAATCATCTAACAAGATGACAGCTGGTTTGTATACACACAAGGACGAATGTGAGTCTGTCAAGAATCAGAAAAACAAAAACACACTTCCCACTGATATTACCTCCTGCTTGATAACTGAAATGCTTGAACTGTGAGTGAGGCTTCCAGGGAAACATTAAAAATAGTGACCAAAACAGTTATCTTAATGCGCAGTAATTCTGTGTTACTGGCACTTTTATTTGTAGAAAGAAAGATGCCTTTATTAGAGCACGTATAAGCAGACTCTAATAACTTAATTTCCCCAGATGTTTAAAACGTGTGGTTTGCAGGAGACTAGAGTTGTATTTCTGCTTTTCCCTTCCAAAAACAGGAAGTTCAGTAACATTATTAATGCAATCATGTTTAAACACTGTGCTGAAATCAAAAAAGGCCAAGGAGACATGAATCACATGTAAATATTAGGGACAATTAAATAAGACAGTTCATGTCTGTAACAATATTTCACTTGGAGTCATCTGTAAGTCACTATTTATTTGTGACAGAGATGGATGCTTCATTCTTAGTTTCCAAGATTGCTTCAAAACCAATAGAAAGAACAGGCCACTCTGTTTTTTTGTTTTAACCTCACCTGCCATTAAAGAAAATAAAATTCAAGTGATTGCGTAGTCATAGGCAAAGCATATTACTGGCAACGCTGAAGGATTAACCACCACCACCAAAAATAGATCTAGTGATTACTTGAGCTGGAGGTTAGCAATCATCAATCTTCAACTTGCACCAAAACTGCTTTCCTTTCAGTCACGTTTCAGGTGTCAGTTAATGCGTACATTACACAGTAACTAAGTTTGATTCTTAAAATCCAGGAGATCATCTTCAGTGTGACCAGTTAAATCTACAATGAAATTCAAGAACACAGCTACAACGTTATTAGTCATCAGCAATTCACAGTAATGACTTGCCATAAGCAGATAACGTCTGCTTTGAATTTGTCTGAAGACGTCTATGCTAAAAAAAAAAAAGAAAAAGACTTTGTAAATAATGAAACTACTATTTCCCTATACAACACCAGTAAGACTTTTCTTCTCTGATGAAGTTCTGTATTTTTTAAAAAAACAATAAAGCAGCATTTGAGCTTAACCACTGATTTAACTATGACCCTGTTGAACATGCCTGCCCTTCAAGCTAAAACTCGTCCCCATGCTTGTTGACTAAAGAAATCCGAGTACATTTGGTGCACACACTGCTCCATTGTTTCTAGCCAGGACTGAAGGTATGCCACCTTTTATTTACACGACTTATTGGAAGATCACACCTATATTTTGTAAGGAGATAACTACTTTAACCAGCTTACAGATCTTGAAACGGAAAGCTACAAGTGTGCAGTCTAACAAATGGTGTAATCACTGAGCACACTAAGTTTCAAGCAAGTGTAGTTTCTGTAAGCACCACCTACATACACTCATGAAAAAGAAAAAAAATTAACTGTAGAGAAGTTTTCATCATTGTTCATTAAAAAACCGACACAAAAAAAAAACCTTCAGTATTCTCCTTCCCTTAAAAAGACAACACTGACAGAAAAAAATAAATTACAAGACAACAATTACATGGACAGCATGAAGCAGCAGTAATTTTTTCCTGAGGAATTAAGCATTTAACAGAATGCTACTGACTAAATTACTCAAACTAATTCTAGACTGTTTGTAATCAACATATGTAATGCACAATGACTTACTTACAATTAGTGTATTGCACCAAACTGTTTATAAAGAAGGAAGTATTTGATCTGTATTTCATAAATGCTTTAGATTAAAATACAGACTAACCACATGCCAAACAATTATTAATATTAAAAAGCAGAAAGCAAAAATAGAAGTTACAGTTAAAGGTCAAACAAGTCATCCAACTGTATTCATGATTATACAACTCCACACATACTGGCACTGTTAAAGCCTCTCAGAATGAGCACTTCCTAGAAAGCAGAAAGGTAAGACAATTTGATTTTTTACAGAGAAACAAGATG
Organism: Anas platyrhynchos; assembly: GCF_047663525.1. NCBI lineage: Eukaryota > Metazoa > Chordata > Aves > Anseriformes > Anatidae > Anas > Anas platyrhynchos. The sequence goes on from NC_092605.1 coordinate 7,309,978, forward strand.
GGGAAACTAACGCCAAAGACGTCAAAGTGGAAAATATAAACCATCAAAGCCCTAAAGAAAGTTTAAAAACTTATAAGACGTTAAGAATGTGTCACCAATGGCACGTGCTTTGTAAAGCTAAACCTCATAACCTTTTAGGTACTTCTTAGTCAAGCTACCTAAAATTATTCTGAGCCAAAACACTTTCACTTTTCCCACGAGACTCCTCAGAACACAGATCACTTATTTACAGCTCAACATAGCCTTAACCACGGTAGGTAGGCCTCACGTACTCTTCTAGAAAATTATTTTGCAAGGACAGTTAATATTTGCTAATGGCAAAGGAATGTATTACCGTTTAAAGCCTCCTGATGCATTTACTGTCACATACGGAAACAGGTCTTAAAACACTAGCACTAGCGAAAGTATTTCACATGGATGATTCAGTTTAGTCATTAAAAAAAAATCACTGGTACAATCCGACAAAGAGCAAAAACCACCACAAAAAATCTGTAGGCAATCCCCCCCCCCCCCTAAAAAAATAAACCCTCTACATTCAGTAAAAGCACCGAGGGTGTCACAAGGTTTACTCAGCACCAATCCTCAATTCAAAAATCCCAGATATGCGGATAACCACTTGACTGGTTCCCTTTGAAGCACGTAAACAATACTCAAGGGTGTATCCAGTTCTGTTTGCTCATTACAATACCTCCGAGCACTGCTGCAGACAGCTTTGCTCCCAAACTCACACCAGCTCCGTGCAAGACAGGGCGCTGGAGCAGGGTCACCGTTTGTCAGCCGCCAGCCTCAGGCTCCCCGGCTTTGCAGCGGCCTGGAGGGCCAAGCACGGGGGGCGGCGGAGCGGGCACACGGCGGGGAGGACGCGGCCGAGGGGCTGCTACCCTGGTGCCGCAAGGGGAGCAGGGGCGGCGGGGAAGGAGGCCTAGGAGGCAGCCGGCACGGCGACGCTGTCCCCCGGCTGTCACCCCTCGTGCGGCTGCCGAACGGCGACGAGCCGGGGGGGCAGCACCCCGCCGCGACACCCGGGGCGAGCACGGGGCAGCGCGGCCGGGCGGGGGCAGGCGGCAGGCCCGGCCCCGGTGTACTCACACTCGGGGCAGCTGCAGCGGCGGCGCTCCCCGCCTCTGGAAGACGCCGTCCACGAAGACGCCGTTCTTGCCGAGGCAGCGCAGGTAGAAGTCCCCCCCGCCGCCGCCGCCGGTAGCAGCGGCAGCAGCCGCGGGGTCGCCCTGAGGGGCAGGAGGCGGCGGCCCGTCGGAGCCGGCCGGCGGCGGCGGCGGTGGCGGCGGCGGGGGTGCGGCGGTGAAGATCTCCAGGTGGCGGCGGGAGATGAAACTGGAGTGGCCCATGCTCACGTCCACCGAGCCCTGCGACGAGTTGCGGCCGATGGTCACCGAGCGCTTCTTCATCAGGTACTCGAACTCCCGGCCCTCCAGCCGCGCCACGGCCGCCGCCGCTGCCGCCGCCGCCGCCATCTTAGCGAGCGAGGGAGGGAGCGAGGCCGGGAGGCCGCGAGGCAGCGAGGCCGCCCTGCGCTGCGCCCCTCCGCCCGCACCGGCCCCGCAGCCGCCGCCAGCCACAGGCAGGGAAGGGGCCGCCGCTCCCCCCTCCTCCTCCTCCTCCCCCTCCCCCCCCGCCCGCCCTGACGCACTCCGCCGCCCGCTGATTGACGGCGGCGCCGGGCCAATGGGCGGCCCGCACGCCCATGGGGCTATGGCGGAGCAACCAATGAGGAGCGGCGCTGAGGACGGAGCCGCGCTGCACGTTCGGCTGGCGGGGGCCGGGAGCGCGGGGGAGGGCGGCAAAACGCGGAGCGGAGCCGCGAGCCCGGAGCGGAGCCGGCAACGGGCAGCGCCCCCGCGCCGGGGCAGAACGGGGCCGGGAGGCGAGGCGGGACCGGGCGGGGCGCGCTCGCTCTGCCCGCCGGGGCCGCGGGCTGCCGGCTGCCCCCCGCGGCCCCTGCCCTCCTCCCCGGGCCGGGGGCACCTGCGGGAGGCCGCTGGCCCCGCCCGCAGCTCGAGGTCGGGCGGGCGGCACATGCCGGGGGCTGGCTGCTGCGGGGGAAAGCAGCCCGGCCCCAGGAAGGCAGGCGGGGGGGCACCCAGCCACGCTGCACCTGGGAAGCCGTGTGCTGGAACTCCCCCCGTCAGCCTCAAATAATCACAGAAAAAAAAAAAAAATAATAATAAGGTTTTGCACACCAAAGGAATTTGACAGCCATTTGAGAGGGGGGCGATGCTAGAGGCAACTCCGCATCTATGACATCCACATCATCCAAGTGCAGTGCTTTGAATTTAAAAGTTTCAGGCGAGACAGTCTATTTGCGCGTACACCTGACTCAGCCCTAGTTTTCTCTAAGAACTAGGGCACGAGAAAGTAAGCAAGCGATCTGACGTGACAAAACAGAATTAGACCTCCAATCACTGTAACTGATTCCTCACTGAGGGTCAGAGTACATCAAAGAGAGAAGTGTCAGAAAACACGAAAAAGCGATCAAGAACCCACATCAGCATTTCTGCTTCAGAATATTACAGGTTCTCAAACGGAAGGCATTAGTTGTGCTCACCCAAATGTAGCACCTGCATTGGGAACAGCGTACCTGACCAAAACCCTGTCAACACATCCGCAGTGCTCCTCTGTTACAAAGACCAGGCACTGTCAGGATTGAGAAGAAAACAATTAAGAAGCACTTTTGCCTATAAACAGTGAAGTGGGTGCTAGAAATTATCTATGCCTATAAACAGATGTATACACGGCACACTCCTCATCGCAACAGCCCAAATAGCCTTACAAGGTTTCCAAGCAGTTAAGTTGTGTTTGTTTCCCAGACAGTACTGAAATTCATTTATTAATTCAGAAGACATAAATACTTTCCTCAGTGGTACATAAATGCTCTGCAAGTATCGGCAATAATCTTTAAGAACATTCTTATGTTCTGGTCAAAACCAATCAACTCACTAACACCCAGTACTAAATTTGAAATTCAAACTTCTGGTTTTGCACGTCTGAGCCAACAGAGGCTTTAATCGTAGAAATCCTACGTGTATGAGCCAGAACAGCACACGGTGCACACTACCTGCAAGGTCTGGCAAACCTTATTTTTTACTCCTAGGCTTGTGTCAACATGTGCTATAAACAACTACAATACAGTTCCAGAACAGTTACGTCCATTTATTTGATTGCATTATCACATCAGACACAGTGAAAAATATAGCAACATTTAGAGAGCTGGTTTCTTTTACGGAAAACTTCAGTTAAATCTTGCCCACACTTTGTTATTTAGAATCAGAGTTTCTTCTATACCAACATATGTTTGGCACAGAAAAGATGCAGCATCAGAGAGCCAGTTATGACTCCCAGATTCTCAATGTTGTTTTTTTTTTTTTTTAAATCTCTTGGCTGTGGTCTGACTACAGCAATGTTGTGCCTGCTTTGCTAACAATTGGTGAGGGATCCTGAGGGGTACGGCAGCTGAACATTACCGATGGATTTCCATCTCCTAACACGCTCCCACACCCACAGAGAGAGGAAACAGGCCGATTGGGACAGCAGCCAGGCAGATTCCCATCAGGCCAGCAGCACTTTCTACCGCTCTTATGGTTGCTCAGTCCACAAAGCTTCGAAGCATTAATGATACTTTTAACATTTTCCATTATGTGAATCACAACTTTGTTTAATTTGTGTTAATTTATTAATAACATCCGATCTTAAACTCACAAGCTGATATTAGTTCCTGTGCTTCTCATAACAGAACGGGGTAGAGAACAGTTGCTAACACAGAATGCCAAGTAGAGTTTTATAATATACACTGAAAATACTTTGAGTGTCCAACGATCAGTATGCTACCCGATGGAAAGCGTCTAGCAGAAAGTCTGTTTACTTCCCTATTTCCAACACTGTAGAGCAAACAACAAATTCTGTTGTCAAAAGTAATACTCATTTTAAGATCTTGTTGACATCTTTCTGCCAATGTTTTTCTAAACTGGTGCAGATTTAGTCATTTTCTTTGTGACCATACAAAATCACAGTTTTAAGGTCATTCCAACCTGCCCGCTTGTAGTTCTGTTTTCTGTTGGATAAGGCAGGGAGCGGAGCAGTTGGAAGTAGAAGAACCATTCAATCTACACACAATTCTCCTGAGCTGTTCTAAGACACCGCACTCCCCAGAAGTCCACTGAGTGAACATAACCTGGTCCTTATCTTAGAGCTGTACAGCAGATACATATTATTCCACACATTTTTTTTACCCATCACCTTTAAGGGTTAGCAAAAAAGACTTGAATCTCCCCTAACTGCCCTATGGTTACCTTGACTATTGAGGACAGAACTGGGGCTCCAACCTACTGACCAAAATTTAATCTTCTGAGGTGCTGCCATTGCCACTGAAGCAAATGAAGGTCTCAGAGCAGTCTCTGCACTTCACCACTCCTGGCCCTCTGTACCAAGTGGCCAAATGCTCTCCGGTTCACATCGAATTATGCAGCAGCGTGTTTGCACCACAGAAACTGAGACTCAGCAAACCTTATTTCATCCTCTAACCTTACAACAATCTGACTGGAGTTTAACGGGAATGTATAAACATTAAGGTCTAATTTATTAATACTATTTTAATTAGCAAGCTTCCTTTAAATGACTACACTGGATGTGATCTTTTTTTCCTGAAGCCCATGCTGTGGCAACCCAAGGGTGTCCATTTACAGTCTGCTTGTGCTTGGGGCTAGCGAACTGTCATATAAACAGTGGTTTTCTTTCCTCAGCTTTCACATTACACACGTGCTCTGTGTGGAGGGCTACAAAGCAGCCTTCTCAAGATGCATATTTTCACCAATCCAAACACATGGGATGCTACCAGAGCAACTTGATGAATAATCAAATGGATTAAGTGACCTTAATTGCTTACTTTGACACAAGCAGCATTAAACAGCTTTTAAAAGCCATTAGGGGCTATCCATAATCTTTTTATTACAGCAAGTGTCACAAGCTTTCAAGTGAGATTTGATTTTTGTTAAACAAAAACCTACAAAGTAAATTTGCAAAACCACTCTTCAATAACATTCACGTGCAGTTTAACAAGGTAAGCACCTCAAATATCAAAACCTGCACAATTGAATAAAGATTTCATGTATTTATATCCCCTTCCTCAGCACCTGCCAAGCACACATTTTTTTCTATTTACTAGGTGAGAAGACCTTAGTAAGCAGTAAAAACTCCTTCCAACGCAGCCTCAAAACTGCTGCTATGCAGACCACATTTTTAAGTAATCCTGATAACCACACTTGAACTCCTTACATGCTTAACTTTAACAATGTGTGTAAAACTTATTAGGATTCATGCTGTGATTCGCTCGTTTTCTCACAAACGCATTTTTTTTTTGTCAAGGGTAAGTATTAAAAAAGCATCATGTAAGTACTGCAAAATGTTAAAAATACCAAACGATCGGGATGGTGTGAAGCTCCCATGTTAAACACCCAGCCAACTCTTGAAGTGACTTAAGAATTAATAGAAAAGAGTGTTTTACCTCAAATTAAGAACTAATAGAAGATCATGTCTTAAACTAAGAATAGAAGATAGTGTTTTACCTCACATTAAGAACTAATAGAAGATAGTGTTTTACCTCAGAAGAGTTTTGTCTTTTTCTTCCAAGGAGTCTTTCAGATCTCACGACTTAAGTAATAACAGAAAAAGACTGGAAAGCGTAACACTTTTTAAAGTGCCTGCTCTTAAGGGTCTTTTCTATCCGAAATGGCCCCGAGATGAACTTCTCTCCCCTAGTTTCAGAGTCTGGTTTTGGGGTGCGGAGTGGCCACACCACAGGAGACCAAAACTGGATGTTTAACCTTGCCCGCTATCCCATTTCCCTACTCTACAGCATCCTATTGACCTCGGAGGAAAGGAAACGAGGGCTTCGAGAGCCAGGACAGCCCTGTCAACCGGCATCTACCCGTGCAACCTCCCCCTCAGGCGCGGGGTCTCTCCTGTGAGGAAAGCTCGCTTCCCGCCCTGCTACCCAGCCTGCTCCGCGCCCCCAACGCCTCATGGCGGCGGCGCCCCGGGCTCTGACAGCTTGGAGCCGGGCACCACGGGGGGCTTTGCTCCACCGGCCGGGGATTTTACGGGATGAACGGAGCAGGGCTCGGCTCCACCGGCTGTTTGTAAACACTACGAGGCCGTGGGCGGCGCCGGGAGCGCGGTCCCGGCACCGCCCCAAGGGTTCTGTGAGAAAAACGGGTCCGGGCAGGACTGAGGGCGGCGTAGCGGCGTTTTCTGACAGGATTATTTCACGGTTACGCCACAGCCCGTTGCCGGCTGAAGTTAAAACACGTTTTCTTGGGTTGTACGAGCAGTTTTGGGAGGCGACACCGTCACCCTCGAGCGGTTCTGGGAAGCAGGCGGTCACGCGCCTGAAACTGCAATGGAGTTAGAGAAGATGATGCTGGCGACCAAAAAATAAAGATGAAGCACACAACCTTAACGCCTCGGTTTGTTGCAAGCAACAGCAGACGACAAAATTCAGACAAACGCTCTAAATTTAAAATATCCCGTTCACCCTCAGAGGATAATTATTCACAAAGCAGCAGCTCTAAAAACACCACAGGATTTTTTTTTCTTTAAAAGCCACAGCAGCAGTACTGCATGTTAACTGGGAGCTGAGAACCCCCACTACTTTGCAACTCTCCACTTCCCAACAGGTTACTGGTTTTACCACTAGGCTTGTATAATAATCAGAGAAGCTGACCTTTACCAGATGCAACATTTACCATACTTAACATTGAGAATCACAGTTATTATTAGTTATAATTGCAACTAAGCAAAATTCTTTGATTTTTCTTCACATTATTTTGCCATTTTTGCCACTGTATATTTTACATACCTGGTCACTTGATCAGGAGCTGTATAACTCCAAGTCAACAGTTCACAGTACCTGTTAAAACATACCTCAGACTGAAATGACTTCTCCATTTTTGCTATCAGAATATATCAGTCCTGGAATATCACTGTGGAAAGGGTGTTTGCTGATTTTTATTTCTTTGAGAGCTCCAATTGTTCAGACTATTTGCTATGCATATGCCACTACAGGTATTTGAATAAAATTATATAACTTGCCATGAAAACTCAGAAAGGCTGGCACTTCTGTTTTAGAGGAACATCACCATTACAATCCATGAAATCTATTCACCACCATAGAAGAATTTTAACTTTTAACTGAACTCTTCTTCAGTCTCCTTCCAGCACTTCCATGTCACATAATAATTTATGATATGGTATGGTAAATAAACCTAACCTTCCAAGAAAATGAAGCAGGTTAAGTTGCCAAGGTCCAGCTTATCTGGAATATGTTTTTGGCATCTGAAGGAGGAAACGGCAGTGTTACCCATATCATACATGCCAGATGCAAATTCTACTAAAACAATAATAGAAGTTGTAGTTCAGATGGCAGAAAAATAGCTGACAAGTGGGAATGGAGAGTAAGACTATAGCCAAATAAGTACATGATAAAATCCTTTACATTGGTCAAAAATCAAAGAGAAGTTACATAAATGTGAATAAGCTAAATAATTTTTTAAAAAGATGAAGGCAAATTTCAATAAAAACCCACAAAGTGTAGTTAAATTCAGTATGAAAAATGTAATTTAAAACCTTCTTTTCATGATACAGCATTCTAATTCTTGTCTTTTCAGAAAACAAAGTTTTATCAAAATCTTTTTTTTTTTTTTTTTTTTGAAAAATAGATCAGTGCTACTCCCTAAGCCAATAGAAAACCACAGGAAGATCATTTAAAAACAGATGTATTTTTTTGTGCATCTGCCTTTTCTGAAATACTTCTTACCCTGTCCCAAAGGATAGCTACAGATCTAAGCAAGATTCAGGGAAGAGTGACTGAGATGATTTAAGTACGAGAACACTTTTAAACAAAGGTTAAGAAATTGCAATTGTTTTCAGTAGTGAAGGGACAAACATTATCAAAATAATATAACAAGGACAAAGGTCAGTGAGAAACATCTCATGTTCCATAAACAGATGTTAGAAGGTTCTTGTAAGGTAAAAAAAAAAATGACTTAAGACTCAAACTCAAAGCACACAAAAATATGCTGTAAGGAATATGACGATAGTAACAGTATTTTTCATGTCCTTATCATGTACTTGGTTTTAGTAGTTTTAACAGTGTAGCTAAAGACTGAACAATTTAAAACAGTCAATTTTCATCCAGTTACCAGGTATATATAAAACCTAACAAGATTTCATCTTGACCATGATTGCATTTCTAAGTACTACAGACACAAGACAGAGCTGTTTGCAGATCTCTCTCCCGAATACATAAACAAAATACTGAAGTACTGAAGCCTCAGGTCTGGCCCAAGATACATTCTTATGTTCCTAATAAAGTCTCAAAACAACTGGAATGGTACTCACATGTAAGGGTATTTCTGTGAAACTGAATGAAGTTTACACCTAATCTTCAAATTATAAATACAAGTGTGTAAAGATCTGATAGAGGGGAGAAAATAAGAGCATTAACTTCTTTTGAGGAGGGGAACAACTGAACAGTTTCTTATCATAAACTGTATTCTCTGTGGGCCACTAGAGAAACAAAACTGATGTACGGAAATCTGGATACAGCAGAATTAAATTATTATTTTATCCCAAAGTGGATGATGAGAATAAAACAAAAAGACTACATAAATGATTTGAACAGCAGGAGAAAAAAAAAATCCTTTTTTTTAAAAAAAAAAAGCAAACAAATGCCAGGCTGTACTGATTATATTTGAGTCCTGCACAAGTCATCAGGTGTTCAACCAGCCTCCAAAAATATCACAGAGGGGACAAACTGCAAACATTTCTAACATGCAGGGATCTTTTCAAGATTCACAGACACCTTAACATGGAAAGTAATATGTAAAAGACAGCATAGACTGGTCTTAGATTTTGTTGTTTGTTTGTTTTTAATGGTTATCAAAGCATCAGTACCAAAATCCTTTTTTTCCCTCCTGCAGATACTCAGAATCCCAACATACAGTCACTGAAATATCAAGACTGAGAGCAAAAAAATGAAGTCTCAGCAGTCAGACCATTACAGTGTGTTAGAGAACAGCCATCCAGAGTCTGTGATCAGAACGCCACCGATTACTGACAGTCTTTCAACAGGCAGAGGAATAAATCTCTCATCTCTGAGCATTCAAGAAAATATCCAAAGCTCAACTACTCTACCCCAATTTGTTTATTTTGCTAGTTGAATTAGTCTGTGGTTAATATCAGGTGATATCGGTCTATTTGCATTTCATTCTTCGAAAAGGATCCATGCAACAGACTATTCAAAGCAGCAAATAAACAATCCTCCTCGTGACTCAGATCTGAAGTTTCTTACCAGTGTTCTTGTGACATTTATTATACAGCATTCTGCAAAGCAGACCCATTGCCAAAAGGAATTGCCTGTTTGGACAAAACTGAACAGAAGGAAAATGTGAAGCAATTCCTTTATTTTTACAGTTCCTTCATTTACTTGCTACTTAATAACTCTGTCAGATGCAAAGATGCATCTAAGAAAAATAAACACATTGCTCCAAAAAAGAAGCAGCAGGAGAAAAATGGTTTCTCAACAGAAGCTATTGAACACTAATGTAAACAGAAGCACTTACATGCATTTAATATATACGGAATAATAAACAATATTTAAAATATATGTTTAAAACTTGTCTGAGGCTAGACTACAGCAGCGGAGGGAAAAACTGTAACATGCATCAACTCCATAGCAAACAGCATATATAGCATGAGCTATGGGGCTTTATGCATTAACAGCTTCTGACTGGTAGAAGCAACCTGAAACTTGCTGAGTACAAAGCTTTTGCAGTTTACTACTGAAGACAGTAATATAGCAACCATAGAACCTAAATATGGTGGAAGTAATCTAAGAATTTTCTAACAGGATCCGAAGATACAAACTAAACCAAAAACAGATTAGAAATAGAGCAGTCATACTAGTAGGGAGCAGCTGAAGTATACATAGTATTTCCCTCTCTCCCAAGGGTACAAACTCAAAATTTGCTTTTACAAATCAGCTTTTACACATCACTATCAACTTATCTAATTCGAAATATTTTTGCAAAACATGCCTCCCTATGAGATTATTACTTTTAGAACATGCCCATAAATATACCTGCTACCCAAATCCTACACTGCTTACTGCTTTCGCTTCCTTGCGGTTGGTCAGTGCTGGTAAGTGACTTTAAAAGTTCAATGAATATGATGCCAGCAACTCAATGATTCAGTTAGTGTGTTGCCAGGCTTCTGGGATTAAACTGAATTTCTAACTTTATTGTAATGAGTCTCAAATTACTATTTTTCCTCGTTACACCACTAATACCATTTTTGGATGAAATTACCTTTATTTTGCTCAATAAAGGTCCTCCCTCAAAAAATAATTAAAAAAAAAAACAAAAAAAACATGAACACCCAAACCCATTTAGTAAATAGGCATTAGCAGGAATCAAATAATTACTGATGTACACACAATTATGCAATCTCGCCTGAGATAAATAACAAATTACTTTTTGACATACTCCTACAGCGATTCCCAGTGATGATTTTAGTTGCAAATTCACAGACTTGTCAGATTGAACATGAGGTGAGTGGGTTTTTTTATGGTTTGTTGTGTGTGTTTTACTTCCTCTAGCTTTTAATAGAAATTATGATCAACATAATTTTTTTATTATTATTTTTTAATTTCACACTAATCCCAAGATGCTGGTCTCAGGTTGGACATGCTTTGAAGGTGGCATTATGAATGTGTTTTGTGCCAGTATGACAATACCCTTAAGTACTGCAGTCCTTAACCTATTATCTCAGATGCCTTTTAGGGCTCTTGTCCTTTTCAATAGCCCATGTACAATCAAAGTGTGTTTCTGTAATGTCATAAGATTTGCATGCTCTCATTCGTTCATTTCTCCATTTTGATTAAACAAAAAAGGAAAATACAGATAAGAGCATACCCTAAAATTACCAGCAGTAAGTTTTGAATTATATCCAGATACCATTTTCCGTGCATGTTTTCAACTTACTCTGAAGATTGGACACCTGCGATTCTTTCCATCTTTATGCAAGCTTAAAAATGTAAATGTCGTTCAAAATCACTCCATTCATTTTCTTCTTTTGTAAGAAGAGACCAAAAAGCTATTTTTTTCAATACAGGAGCTATGGCAATTATTGAGCCAGGCTTTTAATAAGAACATGAGAGGGGAAGAAAAACATGTACAACGATCACAGAAACATACAGCGTACTATTATTCATCAGTCAATTTTAACTCCTTTGTGAGCCAACAGGCGGTCTGAAGTTGGCAAAAACAACTAATAGTTAAACGTTTGGAAAGCAGGACTCAACAGGAACAGAAACCGTAACTGAATACAACAAGATTGGAATGGAGGTAAGCAGGAGAGAAGAACAAATCACAAGACATCCGAACAGAAACACACTCCTATCTAATCATCATTCTTGGCCTTTTCAATTCCCAGGAGAGAATTTTAAATAGAGAACTTGCCCTCTTTGAGAACTCGTGGTTTCACTATACCATTAAATGCATTGGCACAACATTGCATTTTGGAGTCACCTTTGCTGTTTTACACAATAAAAAAGATCTATATAGTAAAATCATCTTATCTTACCAACAATATCAAAGTAATCAGTTTTGAACAAGTTAATTTGAAACCTTGAAATGTCCACAAAGTATCCCCAAACCCCCTTTTTCCCCCCTCCCTTTTAAAGACAGGATGAGGCAAAGCAGGGAAATGTAGAAAAGAATGTTCTTAAAAGCAGCATTTTTGGAAGCTTTGGAAGTAATTTTAAATTAGAATCTTCATATCCTGCTTCTAATGTTCAAGTTTTTAATTTGTCATTGAAAGTAAGTAAGTACTATTTTTCTAAAATTCCGGAGTAGCTTAAGTAACTGGATTGGCTTTTTCCTCAACACTTTCATGAATGACTACAAGATTAAAAGGTATTTCATGTCAAAGATAAATATTTAGCCAACAGTTCAATGGTAGTGTCATTTCCTGTTCTTGCCACTAGTTCCCATCCTTACAGCACCTCCCATTGTGCCAGCAAATGTTTGTATGACTAAGTGACAAACCAGATTAAGAAACTGACAGGAATGAAGAGAAATTACAACACCATTTTGAAAGTGAATTTTTGTAGCCAGATGAGTTCCCCTGTTTGGTTCACCCCATGGACTCAGAAATTGTGCTGCCAGTGGGAGAGGCCATGGTGAGCCCAGAATAAATGCCCAGGAAAAGGAGGGGAGCGGAGCAGCTGCGTCAGCAGTGCTGCTGAAACGCGAGCCTTGGCCTCCTGTTACAAACGCACGTCAGCCTCTCCATTCAGTAGCTGTATTCCAGTTACCCTGAATAGACAGCCTTGTAATAAGGATACGCTCTCAGTATGAAAAGCTTACAAGAACGCTATGTACGCTCGCTGCAGCATTTTCAGCCTTTGCTTAAGGATCATTTTCTGGCTAGAGACTATGACTTTTGCAAGCTATCTAAAGAAAAAAGGAGAAAAATCAAGTACCTTATTCTCACATGTATATTTGCTGTAAACTGAACAATCTTGAAATAAAATTAAACAACCCCTGATCTTATAGCTAGACTTCAACAAAAAATGCCCTTTTAGGACTAATTTAGATATAGGTAGGCAACATCTACACGAATTAGAGAACAATTATGTTTTCTAGATGCACATGAAAGCACACAAGATGCTATGTCTGCAGCTGTCTTAATGTACATCAAACTTCAAAGTGCATTCTGCTGAGGTATTTGTGCTCAAACCTACCCTTTTCAAAGCTGATGGTTGTGAGACCACAGTAATATAACAAATCCAAGTGCCAGGATGTTAAAAGACAAGAAAGGTTCTCAACTGTGAGAAAAGAGAAGTCAAGTTACTAGGATATACTAAATATGTTGTAGTTATCCACAAATAGGCTTATCTAATTTGTGGTTGTAAAATGACACAAAAAGCATCAGAGCTGCTTTGCACAGAATAAATTCAAGTCATCTCAGATCAGTATCTGAAGCACAGCATAAACACCACTGTATTAATCTCAAGCCAGGCTGAGGTTATCTAATACCAGTGAGTTTTTAAACCACAATAAAATCCTACCACAGAAGGTTTTGTTTGTTTGTTTTGTTTTGCCACTGAAGGTACTACCTACTGCCCTAATGTCACGGAAAGTCTTCATTTGAAAAATAGGCCAATTCAAAAAACTATTTTGAAATGATTGCTTAAACAAACTTTACAGATAAAATTCTTCTACCAGAACGTCTTCTAAAGTCTGCAACGAGGCTGACCATCCAAGCAGCAGCATATAGGATAGAAACAAAAACAAAAACAAAACTTTGTGGAAAGAATCATGTAGAGAAAGAAAAAGTTACTGAAAAGCACTGGAACCTTTCAGTGGTTTAAATATCATTCAACTTTTGCTCTTGCCTTTAAACTTCCTCCTCTATTTTGCCCTGGAACAACACAAATGACTTAGGGGGATACAGACAGTAGGTGATGCTGGTTACTCAGATGCATATGGATTCATTGTTGATTTATGATACAAACAGGGAGCCTATTGTCTATTTCATTCTGTGAAGCCTCAAGAGGAAAGTAGGCATAAATATAAAATCGACATAGAAAAGGTAAGGCCTGATACACGTTAAGCTGGACCTGTCAAAAGGCATTTTAAGAAAACTGCATCCATCAACTACTACAAAACCAGAACATTCGGGTTTAGTTCCAGGCCCCGATCTTATCACTTAAGTTGCCAAGGTTCTTCCTACTGGAAAATTTCATAGATATCTTAGGATGCTTTACCTCTGAGGATGGAGAGAAAGAACAGGAAAACACTAACTTCAAAAAGGTACAATATCCTATCTTGAAAAACAATGTCTTCTATAATCATTAGCTTTAATATGTCCAAAAAAACTTTTCCCAAAAGATGCATATGCAAAGTTTCACTGAACACGTTTAAAAGGCAAAGAAATGTAACTTAAAATCAAGCATAACTTTTTAAGTAGCATCCTATCTCCATACTGGATACCCTGATTTTTCTATGCCTGTACTGCATACTCAGAGCACATTCACCAAAGCTTTCTCACTAACGTAAGTATGACCTGATTACAAACACCAAACATAATGGTAATAATTAAGAAAGAGGACTTCTGTAGTATGTGTCCACACACAGTATGTGCGGTCATCTCACTTCAGAGCATATCCTCCTACAGACCGAGAAAATACGGTCTTTTTGGCACATCATGCTTTATGTGCATGCATGTTTATTTAGCACAGATGAAGCTACTAAAATAAGAAGTTACCTGTAATTGTATAATTTACGTGTCCAAATAAATATTAAACATCCCCATATTGTCAGGTCACATACCTTAAAAAAATGCAAGTCAATGCTTTGACCACTACAACAACAAATGAAAGAATACACAGGAAATGGAAAGCAGTAAACAATATGAGTCTTCCATTCTGGATCCTACAATCTATTAAACGACATTTCAAAATACTACAAACACTATTTTCAGAACTTTCAGAACAGTTAGCCAAGGCCCTGAGTAGCCTGATCCAAACTTGAAGTTAGTCCCGCACTGAGCAGAAGGTTGGATGAGATGATCTTTCATCATGAGGTCACTTTGAACCCACATACATTCATGACAAAATTAGAGTGGGAATGTGTTTGTAGACGCATATGTATGCACAAACACCTGCATGTAAAGCAAGATTATAAATATCACTAAGTGGTAGACTTATCTTAAAAAGACATCGATTTTACACTTATATAAACAAAGAACTACAGAAAGAAGTATTGCTTTATGACCTAAATGTGGTGGCAAAGATCTAAGACTTCTCTATCTTCAATCTCAGAAGTATCCCATTTATCTGTCAAACCCTTGGCTTCACAAAAACACAGTCCTTACTACCCAGGCACTGACTCCAAGAGTGGTGAGGAACCTTGCTAGAATTATAAAGGGATGAAACAGTAATTGCTTCTGCTGAGACAACAGAAAAGAGAGGAAACAGGCTTGTCCTGAGCCAGGTAACCTCTCAAACCACAAAAAAACGTTCAGGTACACCATTCCTTTCTAACCCACTTTTCATTTATACATCTTAAACTGAAACTCCACTACTCCTACCTTCGTAATTCCTCCTTTGATGCCTCTCCCCTCCTACCATCCACTGACCAGTATTTTCAGCAGTGACTCATGAGAACGTGCTTAACATAGCACACTGCTGAAACTCTTCTGGGTTGATTTAGAAACACAGAAAACATGCCACTGGTAACAGGTACAGGACTTGAGACTTAAAAAATTAAAATATCACACTGTGATATTTTATATTCTTAAATAATATGTTATATTCTGTTATATTCTTAAGTAATATGGTGGAAGATTCTTCTTCATCCTGAACATGGGGCTGTGCAATCAAGTTTATAAACAGGCATTCAGAATAAGAAAAGGATCATAGAATCCTTTAGGTTGGAAAACACCTCCAAGATCATCTAGCCCAACCTGTAACCTAGCCCTTAATTCCACCACTAAACCGTGCTACGAAGTTCTACATCTGCATGTTTCTTGAAGACCTCCAGGGATGGTGACCCAACCACTGCCCTGGGCAGCCTGGTCCCATGCAGCACAATCCTTCCAGTAACAAAATTTCTCCTTGTATCCAAGCTAAACCTCCCCTGCACAACTTGAGGCCATTTCCCCTCATCTGATCCCTTGGTGCCTGGGAGAAGAGCCTGATGCCCACCTTGCTACAAGCTCCTTCAAGGTCACTGTAGAGCACAGTAAGGTCTCCCCTGAGCCGCCTTTTCTCCAAGCTAAGCAACCCCAGCTCCCTCAGCTACTCCTCATAAGACTTGTTCTCTAAAAAAAGAGGTGCGGAATTAAACAGCCACTCTAAATGGTAATAAAAAAGGGTATTGAAATGCAATTATTTTCTACAGCAACCTACACCACAGTCTATCACCTCAGCTCTACTTCTCTCTCGTGTCTGCAGCTACCTACAAAGCTGCTTATTTTACATTTTGAAGAGCTACAAGAGCTGTTTCAAATAAGCTTGTCTCAAAATTTTGTAGTAATTAACTACAACATAAGTCATAATATAGAACAGATCACCTTTCCTGAAAAAAAAAATACACGTGAAGATTTTGCTTGATACTGTTATTCAGCTAAAAGCACAATAATCACTGTTGCAATTTAAAACAATTAAGAAGTTTAATTCTGCAATTTAAAAAAGTTTGCCTTGTCAAGGCAAAATAATGGGATTTGAGGTTAGCATTCTGAAAATTGGTGTATTGTCAGTTAAGTTTTTTGGCTAATGGCTGAAATTTACATTCCAACATAATCTTGTCCATATCTGGATGTAAGTTTCCTAGATTTCCTCAGCTTCTGTACTTGATCACATTTTAAACATTTAATAGAGCCACAGCCCTAAGGAAAACAAATGGAACAGCAAAGCCACATTATAAACAAAGAACAAAACCCCCTTGTGTTTTACAGCCTTTGTTTGCCTTTCACTCTAAACCCATATAACAAACTTCCTTATTTTCACAGTACTTGGTTTAGAAATCTATACTCGATATTGCTAAAAACCCCAACTATTTTGCTTAGAGTAATTCTACATGTATATCCTTAACCCATAATTGGAACAACAGTGTAAGCAGTATTTATAGATTTAGTTTCTACATTTAAGCACATTCTTGTTCAGCAATTGCCATAGACCCACAGATGCAGAAAAACTGACTGTGCTGTTTTATGGTTGACAAAAAGATAGCCACTGCTCATCCTGTTCTCAGCAGATGCACAAATCTGTGTCAGAATCATTACAATTCAAGTATTCTGCAAAATTTACTGGACAATACAAATGTTCTAGAAAAGTCAGATATTTAAACATGTTGATATAACAGCCCCAAATATATCATGCATATTAAAAAATTACAAAAAGAAATTTTAAGTCTATTTTTTCTCTTGACTTTTCTTCAGCCTGAATTGCTAGTTTACGGTAGTGTTTTTGGGGAAAACACAGTAGTAGGAGCTGAATCATACCAGATTCAAGAACCATCTATCAGAATAACCATTCTACAAGATTTTAAATAGTGAATACACCTGAAAACATAATGCATTTGCAGCATTAGTTTACTTCCACGAGGATGTCATTAAATAGTACTTGGACTGTTCATTTATAAAGGCACAAGAACTAGCCTAAAAGGCTGACAAATGGTGCTCAAATGCCACAGAAGGACAGAGCTCCTTACTGCAATTAGCTCTTGCAGTAGCACATTATTCTGTTGATCTTGTCGACTTTGGAGGCAAACATAACTGATTCTACTGAAGGCTGAGTTCTCTTCCCTTTTCACTGACACACACAATACAAAATCTGCAAGTGCTGAAAGTCACGTTAACTGACAACTAGTATCACCAGTCATGCTATTTTCCACAGGCCAAACTGAGTCATACAAGTGACAGCTTGGTAGTCAAAACATTGAACGGCGCAGAGCAAGGAGAACACAAAGGCATGGGAAACAGCATTTTCATCGTTAAGAAAGCTCTTTTTATACATAAACGGGAGATCATTTGTTGAAACTACCTGTCCAACATTTGACAACGTAGCTTATAGTAATAAGCTAACACAACTTTTATAATTCAAATGCAACAAAAGAATATTTAAGAGCAGAAGTTTCTTACTGCAGGTGAAGTAGCTCATTAAAAATACAGAATATTGAATAGAAAGACCTACTTGGGGGAATTACTCCATAGAGAAAGGCTGTTCTGCTGCAAGTCAATGGGAAATCCCAATTGGCTTGAATAGAGTAAGACTGGGACCTAAATACTTATGAAAATGTGTGGTTTAAAGAAAAAAATCTGAAGATTGGGAGTTTCTGGCCTTTTGACAAACATATGTTGAATACAATCACAGTAATTTCTCTTTTAAAAACTTTCCAAGATTATTCATATCTAATAACTACAAAACCAAATCAGAACTGCAAACTCCACTCTATTGAGCTTCAATTACTAAAAGTACTCCATATTTAATTTATCTTTTTTAGACAAAATAATTAAGATGCACCGTATCACAGGCATAATAAATACCATTACATATCAGCTTTCACAGTGTCAAAAGCCAAAGCAAGAGATCAAATTATTCAGTAATGAAATATACTTAAATAAACAACATGATATCTGATCTTGATTACTCATATTTTAGAGGGAAATAACACAACACACTTTACAGTCCATTACTTTAACCGTCAATATTAAGTGCATAAATAGCCTCCAAGAATGCCTTCCATTATGTGGGATATTTTAAATTTGCTCCCTAGCAAACAGCATTCAAATAAATACATCAAGAAGTAAAGATGCTTGATGCTGCTACTAGAAAGTTGTTTCTACTTTAACCCTTTGAGCTTTAAATAAAATGTGAGGAATGTTTTCATTAATACAAACTACAGAAAATAAATAAAATTCTGAATAAGCTCGAGATGTACCTATTATTATTACCGTTTTTTTTCTTGTTGCCATTTCAGAAAACCATGTACAGACTCTCACAGTGAAATAAATACACTCCACACGCTTTATTAGTGTTAAAGTAACACAATAAAACTTTAGTTATTTAAGTTTAATTTGCTGTTCAACAAGTAACACAGGATTTCATATTAGAATTTACAGTGATTCTTTATAGTTCACAATACCCTCACAGCAAAATCAAAAAAGACCAAAAACTGCCCCGGTATTGTCATTCAAGTGCTTGACTTTCTTCTTACTGGTTACCCTGAAAAGTAACACAATGATTATAATTATTATGTGACATTCAAGTACCTAAATACAAAGTATGCTTGCATTATTTCAAGAAATATGACTAATACATTCCCCTAATACTTTTGTCTAACTTTGAAATGATGGAAAATTATGAACAACCCATTTGTGCTTTTGTACTTGCAGTATATAAAATAAAAGATACTGGTCTGATTATATGATTTATACACATGACTTGATTAGAGTAAAATACAGATCAACATTTAGCATTACAATAGTCAACTACTTAATTAAGTGCACCGTGTCTTAGACTAATCACTCAATGTTCTGTAAGGAAAAGCACTGTTCTACATTCACTTTCAAGTTACATTAGAGAAATAATCACTGATTGTGGTTTGTCTTTTTTGTTTGTTTGATGTTTTTTTGATGTAATTAAAAACAAACTATGAATACTGAAGACCAAAACCAATACACGTAGAGTCTTTTAGTTCAATCAAGAATTGTTGTGTCATACTTCAGTCATATTCAGAGGATCTAAACGTAGACTAGTCGGAACAATTTTGGAAAAAAAGGGATTCAAATTCAATTTGTTGGTAGAACACAGGAAGCTCTCCTGGTTAAGCAGATTATTTTGTTAATTTATTTTAAAATGTAATTTAAAGGTTTACTTTCCTGCTTGCTAAGAAACTCCACTCTATTTTCCATCACTGAGCTGTTCATACTGTTGTCATGGCAAGCCTTCAGTATTAACATTCTGCTGGACATTTCTTCATGATTGTTTATTTTGTTTTCAAGCTAGGTAATTACAATTTACAATTACCTTGTCTGGACAGCAGCCATACAGCTTTTCAGACAACAGATTACTTAAGAGAACTTTTGCAATACAGACTCTCTCGCTTGTAAGAAAAGCTACATAGCAAAAATCGTTATAAAAGGAGCTGTCACTACCATTTCAGGGAAGACAGGAACTGGAGATGAAGTCTACTTCAAAGAAGGGGCTTCCCAACTAAGCATTTACTAGTGACTGACACCAACCCACTGTACAGGTTTCAGTCTTCCTCATCCAACTGCTGTGGCACTTTTGAGTATTTTCTATCTGCATTCTTTGTATATATTGTTCTTGGTTTATTTCTTAATGAATGTAAAAGATACATTGAATAATCAAATTCCAGGAAAGCCAGCTCTATCAAGACAACATCTCAGTAACAGAAGTCCAGCCAAAGGAGTTTTACTACTGAAATATTTGAGTGCCAGAGATTTAAAAATAATCTAAAATCCCCTACAGTTCCTTTAAAACAAAGAAAACTCCCCACTCAACTACTTTAAATCAACCTTCAATCTTTACATTAAATTACAAATATTAAAGAAAACAAACAAACAAACAAAAAATAGTCAATTATGTGCTTCGACAGTTCTGCACTTTTTACATTAAAACCAGAAAAACAATTTGAATCTAGATAGGTTAGATCTAGGTTAGTATTCTGAATTTTAAAATGTAGGGTGAAAGTAAGTAACAGAAGAAGCATTATAGAAGAACTGAATGTATTCAGGAACCTAACTGGACATGGTTCCGTAATACTTCCCTTTGGCTACACCCTGCCAATAATGCTTTAAAGCAATTTCCATGTGTTCTTTTCTTCCTGTGTTATTTCAACATTCCAACTCTTCACAATAGCCAGAACTCAAAATACAATGCCAGTTCACCTGGCAAGAATCTTGAAATCCCAGAGTCCCCACTACTTGACTCCCTCACCGTTTCTCCAACAACTTCTCTCCAGCAAGAGCAACTTCTGAAAGCTAACACCAGTGGGCAAGACTCCAAAAACAAGACGAACCAAATATTAAAGCCACTGAAGAAACAGGTGAATTTAAGTGTTCTTCCTCATTGTACTCGCTATTTCCAGTTCCTCAACAGCTAGTGTTTAGCCAACTTAGTAGACTAGATGAAAGGCCTAAAATAAAACAGCCACTTTATGATTATGATCATTAATGCACAATTTGTTAAGAAAGGACCTTCAAAAAGAACTTGTTGCAGAAACTGTACTTCAAATTGTTCTTTTCCTGGCTCTTTCCCGGCTGTACAAAATGAAAAGACATACTCTACCATCCTCAAAACAGTAACAGCAACAGAAAAACATGACACCCAAATGCCTGGAAAGCAGGAGCTACCTGACTTCATCTCCACCCTTCAACAGGAAGTGTAGGTTTCTTGGATTTTTTTTTTTTAAATCCATCAACAGAGCTACTGTTCCTTTCAGAAGGTAAACCAGTATTTTCTAAAATAGCTAAGAATCTTGCACATCCATCTACAAACACTGAGTTAATATTGAGTTTAGTCTTACTTTTAAGACCCAAGCTCAGCTACCAACATGACTTTAGGCAAATCACTTGACCACTGTATGAATTTCCCACAGCTACTAAGAATCCTCCAGTAACATTATCACTCTATCTCATCAGTATACTGTGAATGAAAAACAAAAGCATTACTGAGGATGCGGTGTTCAGAGACTGAAACACAGAATTCTTATCCTCACAGACACGCTATACAACTACTTCTTGTGGGTGAATGTTCCACAGAACAACACGGTATGCACTAAGGTATCTGCTCTATAAAGTACTACTTCTCTTTGAATCTCTTTGTTCTCAAACAGCTGCCTTGGCTTTGTACAACCACTGCATACATGCCTGATCATTTGTCCAGCATTTCACATAATCAGTGTGACTTAATATCTTAGCACGCACACACTATAAGTCTGTAATGAAGCATCCCATACCTTACCTTTCAGATGAAAAAGTTTTTCTCACACCAAACAATTTTTCATATTATTTCTCACAGCTCAAAGGGCAGAAATAAGCAATCAAGTAAGAACAAGGTTTCTGTCTCACCTGAATAAAATCCATCCCAGGAATTCAATTATTGTTGGCTGCACTCCAAACTAAAGCTATAGTGCCAGAGAAAAATGTTATTTTGAAGAATGCACTTGAAATTTTCGGCTTCATCAGCACTGATATTTGTGTTCTCCTGACCTAGCTTCCAAGAATTCTTCTGAGCCACTGAATTGCTTTCAGAACCCCAACATGTTCACCTACTAAAATCAAAAGTAAGAAGAATTAGGGAAGTCGCAAAAAAACAGAACAGTGGAAAACAAGATTCAGACAAACATGCTACATGCATTACATACTTCATATTAGCGAAGGGTTTGGACACATCATGCAATGCCAATGTAATGTCCTAGGTTCTCAGTGTCCCCCTGCACACATTAAAAGATACATTTTTAAAGGTCTGATAACTAAGACATGGATGAAATTACAGTTATTCAGTAATACTTGTGGATAATTGAAACCTAAAGAGTAATGGACAAGCATACCTATTTGAGGCTCCTCTGATCTCAACTGTGAATGCCTTAGTGACTGATGACACTGCAGTAAAAGAAATCAGCAGTCGACTGACGGTGTGGTTGCCTCGTTGAGCACAGCACTATTTTTAAACAGGTTAACATGTCACTTTGTATGTATTATTACTCAAACAGTAAACAATTAAACATTTTTCTTTTTAGAAATGTTAAAGCACACACTACAATCACATGTGCCTGTAGACTGTATCACCGTGAAGGCTCATTATTTACTAAAGTGACTAATATACGTAGAGCAGCTATTTTCTTGTTCCACTCACAAATTATATATGATTAAGGAAGGCAGTCACTGAACAAGCAAGTTTACTGTGTGTACTCCAAGAGAAAACTTTTCCAAAATCTCTCATTGATTCTTGCCTCACAAAGACTGGACCAACCGTTAACTACTGAGATGCTTTTAGGTAAGAAATTAGAGCATGAATGACATGAGTTTCTAATAAGCAAAATTAAAAGTGAAAATTAAAATCCATACAAAATATTTTCAAATGTAAACCATGCAAATAGAACCCCATAGCATCACTAACGTGTCATCCATCTCCGTTGACAAGCAATCATGTGGCATCTCTCTCTCGTCTTTCACAGTGATGATTCTTAAATCTCCAGGTTCAGAACAAGCAGATTCTTTAGACAGCTGGTCATCATTGTCATACCTGCAAATACAACACAGAAAAGCTTCTACAAAGGGTCTCCAAATTATACAATTTGATGAAATTAGCTGTATAGTTTTCTCTTGCATATGACCCACCCCCCTTCTTTAAAAGCAGTTGCCATCTTCTAAATGCTATCAAGAAAGAGATTTAATCTACCCCATTCACACACAAAGAGAGCATAATACTAACGTTCCATCAGCTGCTATCAAGGAAGTGCTGTCTGACAACACTTTTTCGTCTCTCACACACTTTCTCCTCACACTGCCTGGGAGGGAACAGATCGGAGCTTTTAACAACGGGTCGTAACTGTCATACCTATAAAGAAAACATACAGCTGGTGTTAAATTAATGCCAGGCGTTATTTACTTGGGACTGGTAAACAGAGGAGAACTGAGACAGCCTACTCACAAGTCCAACAAAAAGCCCGCCACTTCAGCATCGTTCCTGAAGTCCAGCTTCTCCTTGAGCGTCAGCCAGCGGTCGATGTGGCTTCCCACATAGATCCTCGTCTTCCCCCTCCTCCTATCCAGGCTCTGCTTTCTCTTTTTCTTTTCCAAAAACGACAACACCGGGGGCCTTCCGCATCTCTTGGTTGGCAGCGACATGGCGAGCCTAGAAGCGGAGGAGAGGCCGTTACGAGAGCTCGGGTGACCGCCTGCAACCCCCTCGGGCACCACCACGGCGAGCCCTCCCCTCCCACGACTTTAAGGCCCTGCCAGGCTGTGTGAGGGTGAAACCAGCCCCAGGCGGCCGCGCTGACGGGAACCGCGGCGGCCCGGCCCTAAAGAGGGATCCACCCGTTCCCTCCCCATCCCCCCGAGCCGCTCCGTGCGGGAAGGGGCCGCCCGGGCGGCAATTTCCAGTCAGAGCGGAGCGGGCCGGGGGCCCTGAGCCGGCCGGGCCCCCCCGACCCTCACCCGCGGCCCGCTCGGCGCCTCAGGGAAACGCGGGGCACGTGACCAGAGCAGGGGCCCGCGCGCGCTGATGACGAGAGGCCGCCCGTGAAGGGGCACGGGGCGGGGCCGCGTCCGTCCCTCAGCGCCGGGCTCGTTGGGGGGAAATAAATCGGGTAATAACGGGGTGTCAACGGTTCCGAGGGTTAAAATCCCTGCCGAAACGTTAAATTCCCTTCTAAAGTGTTAAAATCACGTTTAAAATGTTAAGGCATGCGCTTAATTACGCTCCTATCCACTCACAGCATACGGCTACCTGAAGGAAGCTGTGGGGAGCTGGGGTCAGGTTCCTCTCACAGGTATCTGTGACAGGACCAGAGGGAATGGCCTCAAGCTGCACCGGGGGAGGTTCAGGTTGGAAATGAGGAGACATTTCTGCTCAGAAAGAGCAGTCAGGCGTTGGGACGGGTTGCCCAAGGCGGCTTCACTGTCCCTGGGGGAGTTCAAGGTTGGACGTGGTGCTTGGGGACATGGGTCAGTGGGTGACATTGGTGGTAAGGGGTGGTTGTAGCAGATGATCCTGGAAGTCTTTTCCAGCCTTAATGATTCTAGAATTTAAGGATGCTGAGGTAACAAGAGGCAGCCACAAAGCAAGTTACAGCTGGTGACACTGGGCTTCTGTCCTATACTGGTGGGCAACCCGTCACCTCACGAGCCGTGTCACAGCCACACAGCAGTGTTTCGGCTGATCAAATAGTACTCAGGAAAAGGTATTATGTACTCAGTAAAAAGGTATTATGACAGTAAAACTTTAAATCTGCCTTTTATAACTTCAGTAAAGGCGTTATAAACAACAAAAAAATGCTTTTCTTCCAAGTGATGTTTCCCAGTACGAACTGCAAAAACTCTATTTTACCTTCTGAAAGGCCAGATTCAGGGACAAAACTAGAATGTTCTCCTGAGCAGCAGGAAATATTTGAATTTTGACTTACGTGTTGAAAGGGAAATACTAAATAAATTATACCAAAAAAAAAAATAATTAAACATTTAAAATGTAGAGCCTGTGCTGTCACAATGTATTATAACAAAGGCATTACACAGAGCAGGCATTCTGCCAGTTTCTCAGTGCTTCCATATACTACATTTTGAAATAAATGACTAAAAAGACAAAGCAGATTTCCTAGCAATGTTTCTGGGTAATTTTATCTAAACAATGAGGACAATTGCACCAGCCATTTTTTAATAATTTTATTTCTACTGCCAGTTTTGATAGAATCACCATAATAAGTCAAATGGGTTAGCTTAAGAATTAATGGATGACGAGCATATAGCAAATGATTCTAGCATATTGAAGCATTTATTTGCCTCTGCTGAGCAACTTGACCCAAGTAAAGTAAATAGTGGTAAAAAAAATCAAAAGATTTCACTTGAAAATAAAGAACAAAAGAAAAAAGACACTATGTTCTTAAACACAGGTCATTATGTTTAATCATTTACAGGAGTATGTCAGCAGATTTTCATTTCAGTGAAAGTTAATTGTGAACTGTAAGCTTTAAAATAATTATTGTAGTATAATTATGGGTTTAATAAGAATTGCTCAGAATTGCACAAATTCTCTGTGATGAACATATGTGAAGATAATCCCTTGTATTTCACCTTTTTCATATAAAATATGCAATAATTCCTCTTCTCTCACCATCATATATGTGCAATACATATTTGATGCTGATGCTCACAAAGAAATATGGCTATTTAAGGGGCTTTTATAATTATTTCTTCCAATCTACTTGACAAATATAGCTATTATCTGTATAGATCTACATTCCAAACAACATTACTGTGTAAGCTATTGAAAGTTGTGTGCTTTTAAGTTCCTGATTATCTAAAAATAACAAAGCTGCTAGAAACAAGGGGATGCTAACACTGTTTCTTTCTACCAAACATAAGCAAATATGTAGTGACTCACCTTTCATGCTAATTTAGTAACTTAAGCAAGTTTATGCTCTTAAACACACTTGTAAAGTTAAAAATAGCATTTAAAAATAAAGCTGCATGTCTGTGTTCTCAATCATGAATTAAACAGATAAGAAAATTTTCAAAGCTTTTAAGAAGTAGCTGTATCTTATCAAATATACACATATTAATATGTTCCTTTCATTAAGGAGGTCTGCTAGCCAGTATTAACTTTGCATGCTCCACGTCATTTTGACTGTGTGACAGTCACAGCAAGGGAATGGTTTTAATCCCACCAATATTCACATTAACGTTGATTTTACCACTTGGATATCTACAACAGTAAGCTTTATATTTTGTCCTGAACTGTCTCACACAAGTCCTTTAAACATGCTTTCCTAGTACAATGAGGTGTACGTTGCAAAACAGGAGCAGCTGCCACTTAGGAATGAAATTTCAAAGCCAATACTCCAGGCTCAAAGGTTAAGGTTCGTTTTTCTCTCCAGCAATGCAGAGAAATCTAACTGAGGGCACCAGCTGCAGCATACTGCCTCCTTCTGAACCACAACTGCAGCCACGCAGGAAAGAGTTTCAGAGGTTTACATGGTTTATAGCAGTCTCTCCACTACATCTCTCCTGGCTCTATTATCACCTTTTTCTGATGTTTTACTACGCATCATTAGTTTTCAGCGCAAAGCATATTACTGTTGAGCTCCTGCATATTTAGCTTCCAAATGTAAGCATAGAAATGCAGCAGTAATGTACTTTACAAACTTACGAAGCTTACTGTCTCATGAGGCATGTAATTTTCAATACAAAATGCACTATGTTGCTACAAGAGCAATCAGTAAATTCAGCAATGTTTAAATACCCCACTTATTTCACATTTTACATATATTTGTGAAACAGGAATGTAAAACTGTTCCCTGTAAATGCTAATGCAAACTTCTCCATATAAAAGTAATTTATCTGTGTAATACATTAAAAAAAATACACAGGCAAATACACAAAGATAGTTATCTAAGTAGCCTGTTTCCAGAATGCATAGGGATGCTCAATCTTTTATCTGTTTTATTCTCACAGTTTCCAGTTATCAGTGATTTAAGGACTCTGTGGATGAGAGGCTGAATGCGAACCATTACCTTGAACAGGTATGGAAAGTCCTATACTCCAGGAACTGCATCCCTTTTAGAACCCACTTAATCTTCATAGTATCCTATGGCAGTGGATCTTCATTTTGCTTTTGGAGCAATTTGTTACAAAATAATAATAATGATAATGATAATGATAATAATAATAATAACAATAATAATAATAAATGTTCCTAGACAATAAATTATTTATGACCCTAAATACAAAGTCATACTTATTCCAAGAAAATACTGATATCCAATTGAAAAAATGCATCACAACAGTTAGATTTGTTAGCCCCTGCAAGGACTAACAGCTCACTCACCATCAGTAGCTTTAACCCATCTGTTTCCCTGCTAGCCTGCAACAGAATTAACAGCATCTATTTATTAAAGGAAAGAGAGATGAGAACATGGTTGAAAACCATCATGGTGATCACCACACAATGCATCCCAAAAAGTCATTGTGCTTGTGATAAAATTTCCAATGCTTTCAGAACAATCTGATTTATTTATTAAAAAAAAAAAAAAAAAAGTAGAATTTCTTACATTTTGTTGATCATTGCTGAACATGACTGATTACATCTCAATTGTTTTACACTTACGAGCTTTGGGATAACAAACTTCAGCCTTTTATCAGTTATTATTTTTGTATCTGCATATATTCTTTTTAATTAAAAAGGAAATAAATGATG